>NC_090936.1:604108891-604733891 GCF_040938575.1 Ambystoma mexicanum | reverse complement strand
ATCATTTTAGAAAAATTCCCAGAAGAGGGCACTGCACTGATTGCCTATCACCACAGAATTTTGGAGATTCACAATACCTTTTGGGGGGGAATCATGGCTGAACTACGATAGAGAGTTCAGGAAGGAGATGCAGAAATTCCCTGATCTGGGCTGGGAGGAGGAAGAGCCCAAACTGTATATTTTCCATGTATTAAATGAAATCTCGGCTAGGAGCGCTCAGAGAAATAAAGAACATGAGCATCAGTATAACAGAAGAGGTAGAAATAGGCAGCATAACCAGCGCAGGCACCAGCAAGACAGTGCACAGGCCAACAAAAACAAACCCCCTGTTTCGAAGATCGCCCCCAGGGGGGCAAAACCAAGGGCAGTTGGCCAACCGCAGCACCGGTGGGGCCAAAGGGAGCACCCCGGGGACCTGCTTGTATTTCAATAGAGGGTCCTGCAACAAGGGCTCTGAGTGCAGATACAAGCACCTATGCAGCACATTCAATGGAGGCCACAGCAGCAACAACTGCACAAAAGCCTCTCCCTCCAGGCCCAGCCCAAAAGTCTGAGGGTAAAACATGTACTAGTAATAAAATGGGAGCCTCACCAACAGAAATTGACCAACTAATAAAAATGTTAGAGAACTAGCCTGACCCTGCAGCTAGATAATTCTTGGGTCAGGGCTTCAAAGATGAGTTTCAGATCCCATTCAAGGGCCAGGGATCTCCCACTATACCCAAAACCAAAAATCTGCTTCTTCCCCAGCCAACATAATAAGAGAATAAAGTGGTAAAGAGCCAAACCTAGGGAGGATTGAGGGTCCCTTCCAACTCCCTCCTTTCATTGAGTTTTTATGCTTCCCCCTGGCCATTGTGCCCAAAAAACAGCAGGTGGAGTTTAGGACGATCCACCATTTATCTCACTCACCCGGAATCTCTTTCAATGTTGGCATCCTTGCCACTGAGGCTACTGTCTCTTACAGCGGCATGCAGGATGCGGTTGACCTAGTAAAACTGTCAGGTAGACACGCTCTCATGGCGAAAGCCGACACTAGGTCAGCATTCAGGCTGCCGCCTGTGCACAAGAACACCTTCCAGTGGCCGCGTTTCCATTTTTTGACAACATATTCTGTTTTGATAAACGCCCCCCCCCCCCTCCCCCAATGGGCTGCGCCATCGCATGTGCCTACTTTGAACAGTTCAGTTCTTTCCTACAAAGGGTACTCCAACAGGCCACGCCTAGAGCCAGAACGGTACACTATCTAGATGATTTCTTCTTCACTGGCCCAGCAGGGTCTCCCATAGGCAGCGCATCCATTAAGTTACTCAGTGAAACCAGGCAGGCATTAGGGGTTCCACTGGCGCCTGAGAAGACGGTAGGACCCTCCACCACCCTGCCATTCTTAGGCATAGAGATTGACTCTTCCAAGAGGGAATGCTGCCTACCCATAGACAAAATAGAGGACCTTCTAAAGACAATAAGGTTGATGACAGGCAGGGAATAGGCGACGCTGCGGGAAATACAGTCCCTTGCTGGGAAGCTCAATTTTGCTACCAGAATCATGTTCCTAGGCCGGATCTTTAACAAGAACGTGGAACTAAAAATGAGGGTGGGTTACTAAGCCACACCACCACATCAGATTGGGCAAAGAAATAACACTAGACATGGCCATATGGGAATCATTTCTTAACAATTTTAATGGCCAGGTGATATGGCGCAAAACCATGAATGGAGCAGACAAAAGGTCGTTGTTCACAGATGCGGCTGGCAGCAAATGATTTGGGGTATGTTTTGGTAACAAGTGGTGCGCTGAGCACTGGCCTCCCTGCTGGCAGAGGGGGGGCTGGTTCAGGAACATCACACTGCTAGAGATATTCCCCATAATGGATGGCACTCTATTTAAGGGGGGACTTGTTGGCCAGCACAGAATTGGTCACACGGTCAGACAACATGGCGGTTGTACACATGTTAAACAAGGGTGCTGCCTCCTGCCCTCTGGTGCTAAAAGTGTTGAGAGAAATGACAAAAAGCCACCCTGGAAAATAACATGGTAATAATTGGGCGGCACATTGCAGGCAAAGATAATAAGGCCGCTGACGCTCTGTCCCGTTTTTCAGTTCTCCACTTGCAAGGCACTAAACCCACAGGCAGAAGCCAGGAGGACAGCAGTTCCAGAAGAGGTTTGGGCCACCATGGACACATCCAAGGCAACCCCCGCCAGCCAGCCGGTCACAGCTCTCCCATCTGGCAGCAGTTTCATATTACACTAGATTAGCGGTGGCACCCGACCCCACCCACGGCGCACTAACCAGATATGCTCTCAACGGTTGGTCCAAAATGGAAGGGGTCAAGACAGACACCAGGCGCCCCCTGAATTTTGCTAAATTACAAAATTCTGCTAGACACCCTCCCTGCAGTATGCAACAATGCCTACGAGAGCTCTCTATTTAGAGCTGCCTTCACACTCAACTACTCTGGGGCGTTCAGGATCGGCGAGATAGCCTTCAAAAACACAGGATCAGAGGTAGGGCTGTGAAACTGTGTAGGCCCAAAACTGACCAATTAGGAAAAGGGAGGATAATCAACCTGTACCGCATTGAGGAAACAGAATATTGCCCTATCTGCAGCACCAGGGCCTTCACGAACAAGCGCCCCAGCCGGGGGGGGGGGGGCAATTATTCACACACAAAATTGGGTCTGCCCTCAGTAGATTCCAGGTGAGGTCTGTCCTCAGGAAGACTATAATAGCTATAGGATGGAATCCTACTGAGTTTGGATCCCACTCCTTCAGGAAAGGAGCAGCCACTTCAGCCTGGATGGGGGGGTTGCAAGAGAAAGCCATAAAAGGGAGTGGGGGTTGGAATCGGGGGCTTACAAAAGATACATCAGGAAATACTTGATTTAATATTATCTGCCTCCCTCCCCCCCCCTGATTATCTCCTCATCATCCACCCATTTCGGGGGCAATGACTTGCCTCAGCTGGGCAGGACGTTTTTTCTGGCTCAAATCGGCACCTCCCTCAGATCCCTGGCACGCATGCTAAGACTTCGAACAGAAGTGAAGAGGTCAGAAATCATCCCTCGCCAACAGTGGCATGAGGCAGAGTGCAGCAAAGCCATGGAGATTTCTAAGCGCAAACTGAACAAAGCCGTGGCCAATTTCTGCCTTTTTTATCAGGCCTCAAATTTATTAAACATGGGATCTCGGTACACAACCAGGCCATGTTCTGCAATGACAGGGTTCACCTGTCCATTGAAGGTATGGACATTTCACCAGGAATATTTTCTGGTCCCTGGCAGCCAGAGGCTGTACTTAATTCATAAGCTCTTATTTTGGGGGGACCTGGGAGACGCCGGTCAGCATCCCCTCAGGGTGGCGGCGGGGATCAGCCTCGAGCGGGCCCCTAATTGGGATTAGGGCCCCCCGCTCACCTGTTCCCTCTGTCCCCAAAATATAGTATTGTTATCCTTATGTGATGTTATGGCTGGTTTTTCTTTTGCACCATGGCTTGTACTAAAATAAAGCTTGTGGCCAAAGTTTTTTCCACCTCACATCATGGTCGTCAGTCTCCTCATTTCTGCAACTGACATTCCGTATTGCCTGTCTTGTCACACTTGTCATCCATCCGTGTCACCCGCATGCCACTCCCCAGCACAAAAACACTTCCAGGCTTATACACCCGGGCCCACCCGGATGGGAGGCCCGGGGCCGTAAGCTGGGAGGTGGGGGGTTTGTGCTAAGTCCGGTGGGGCAGTGCCTTTTGGCGCTGCCCCACTTAGCATGCACATGGTGGGGTCGGGCTGCTGGGTCCCTTTACAATGGGAACCCAGACAGCGCGTCTCCAAGACAGGAGGGTGAGGTGAGAGGGGCAGGTGACAACCGGCAGTCGCTGCCCCCTGTCACCTCGCCCTCCATACTTCAAAGACCCCCCTTCCCATCCTGCGGATGCTGAGCGGGGGCCTTTTGAAGTTCAAAGAAGGGGCCGCCTTGCCCCCAGGCCGAATTTTGCCTTTATCTGGCGGGGGCAAGGTGGCCCTTCTCATGCTTCCTCCCCGTCAGCCACGAACAGCAGCAGGACGGCTGCAGGTCTAAAAAACCATCCCTCCCACCCTACAAATAACCGTAAGGAAAAGCTATAGCGAGGGCCAGGTAGAAAATGGAACACAATCATAGCATCAGGGGAGGCTAAAACGCCTCACTTCAAAAAATAATCATAAAAATTAAACTCCAAGAAGGGCCTTCTTAAAATACCGGGGGGTCTTTTTGTCTATTAGTTAATATTCCAGGAAAATACAGTTATAGAAGACCCAGGCGCTCAGAATCCACCAGAGAACATCAATACAGATGGGAGCCCTAGGGGTATAACAAAAGTGAAAAGGAGAGAGGAACTTGAGCAGAAACATGTACTAGTAAGCCTCAAGTATCCACCTCCATGCATGCAGAAGGGGGGGTCTCACCACAAGTGGATCAGGAGCAGGGTAAGTTCCTAGTAAGGCTCCGGAACCCACCCCCTCACAATTTTGTTTATGCAAGATAAGCGCACTGGGGTACGCAAGTGGATCGTGGGCGGGGGAAGTTCCCAGCTAAGCCCTTAGAACCCACCCCAGCAGCAAATTAGTACAACACAAGCACTGAAGGGGTCTCACAACACAAGTGGATCGGGAGCAAGGAACATTCTAGTAAGGCTCTCCTTTTGAACCCATTCCAGCTGTAAAAACAGGCAGCCTTAAGCGCTGAGGGGGTCTCACAACGCAAGTGGATCAGGAGCAGGGTAAAAACCCAGTAAGGCTCTTTGAACCCACCCCGGCTGTAAAAACAAGCAGCTTCAAGCGCTGAGGGGGTTTCATAATGCAAGTGGATCGGGAGCTGGGTAAAAACCCAGTAAGGCTCTTTGAACCCACCCCTGCTGTAAAAACAAGCAGCGCTAAGCGCTGAGGGGGTCTCACAAGGCAAGTGGATCGGGAGCAGGGTAAAAACCTAGTAAGGCTCTTTGAACCCACCCCGGCTGTAAAAACAAGCAGCTTCAAGTGCTGAGGGGGTTTCATAATGCAAGTGGATCGGGAGCTGGGTAAAAACCCAGTAAGGCTCTTTGAACCCACCCCTGCTGTTAAAAACAAGCAGCGCTAAGCGCTGAGGGGGTCTCACAAGGCAAGTGGATCGGGAGCAGGGTAAAAACCTAGTAAGGCTCCTTGAACCCACCCCGGCTGTAGAAACAAGCAGCTTTAAGCGCTGAGGGGTCTCACAATGCAAGTGGATTGGGAGCAGGGAAAAAACCCAGTAAGGCTCTTTAAACCCACCCCGGCTGTAAAAACAAGCAGCTTTAAGCGCTGAGGGGTCTCACAATGCAAGTGGATTGGGAGCAGGGAAAAAACCCAGTAAGGCTCGTTAAACCCACCCCGGCTGTAAAACAAGCAGCCTAATGCGCAGAAGGGGTCTCGTAGCACAAGTGGATCTGGAGCAGGGAAGACCCTAGTAAGGCTCCTAGAACCCACCCCCGAGGAAACAACTAGCCCGCAAACGGAGCGTGGGGGCTTCAAAAACTCAAGTGGATCATGTGTGGAGAAAGTGCCAAATTCATCTCCAAAGAGTGGACCAAGAGGCTAAAACGCCTCCATCCGTGGAAAAGTACAAAACACATGACCAAAAAATCAAAATGGCTCCAAGAACACATCCCGCGGAGGATAAGGTGAATGGCTTCACAATGCGGGGTTTTGTTTTATCAAGAAATACGGATCAAGAGCCATAACTTCAGCGAAAATCACCCTGTGAGCAAGAGAGGGCGCAAGTGCTAAACCTGGTCAGGTTGGACATCAGTAAAAGGCACACAAGCGCACACCTACCCACCTCACTTGGAAAGGACAAGAGAAAGCAGGATGAACCTGCTCCAAAGACAAGCAATTATGAACATGTCACAGCTCACACGCTGTGGCCAAACAATTGTCACAAGCTTTCATATGAATGGCGGCGGGGATCAGCCTCGAGCGGGCCCCTAATTGGGATTAGGGCCCCCCGCTCACCTGTTCCCTCTGTCCCCAAAATATAGTATTGTTATCCTTATGTGATGTTATGGCTGGTTTTTCTTTTGCACCATGGCTTGTACTAAAATAAAGCTTGTGGCCAAAGTTTTTTCCACCTCACATCATGGTCGTCAGTCTCCTCATTTCTGCAACTGACATTCCGTATTGCCTGTCTTGTCACACTTGTCATCCATCCGTGTCACCCGCATGCCACTCCCCAGCACAAAAACACTTCCAGGCTTATATTCACACGCGTTGCGTTTTTGGTCCACTTACACCCGTGTGGCTCAACCTAAAAGCAGAGGGCTGTAGACATCAGCGCCGCGAGCGCCTGAGAAGTCCCCCGTGGGAATCCATGTGTGCAGTCCTTTTCAGCACTGCAGACAGCCAGGGAGCTGTCCATGGTGCTGATCCGCACACAACTCATCAATAAACAGTGCACGCCATCACTTTCTAGGTCAGGGTTAGCCCCCATTGAGGTCGGACAGTTCTGTGGTCAGAACTTGTTAACAGTTATACTTATGAAAGGTCCGTTGTCTTTTAGCATCATTATTTTAACAGTACCTAATCATTTTAGGACATTAGTTGTGTGAATACAGAGCGGTTTCTTAGTAGAGTGGGCGCCTCTATCTGGAACCTTCAATGTATGGGGTTAATAATGGTGCTATCTTCACCCCCTGATCACTACCCCCGGCAGTACCACACCGAACTGCTGGCCCAACAGATCCCAGGGTCTGGAATTCAAGCTCCCTCGTTCTCTCCTCTCTACCTCACCGTCACACCTCCCTCGCAGCGGCCTCCCTCGCTACCTCTCTGCTCCTCGTTTGCCACACCCCTCCTCCGCCTGCACAGGACACCTTCTCACATCCCAGCGGCCTCTCTCACTGCCTCGCCCTGTCCTCCTTTCTCCCATCCCCTCCATCACTCCCCCATGTCTACCTGTTCTCTCTCTGTTGCGCTCTCTCTCGCCTTACGAGTGATCTCCCATCACCCCTTTCTCCCGCTGTGGGGCTCGCGCCCACCCCTCTGTCATTCCCTCGCCTGTCCAGCCCCACACCTCTTAAACATCCTCACTCTCTTCCACTACCACACCTCTTTCTTTCCCAGCTCTCGCCCACCTCACTCGCTTCCCCTCTCCCTGTCCCTCTCGTCCACTCGCGTCTTTGTGCTCTGCCCACTCTCCAGCGACCTCTCTCCCCTATGTGGCCCTTGACCATCTCCTCTCTCTGCCACCCTCCCTGCAGCAGTGCCGCGCCTGCCTCCACGCGATCTCTCCTCCCTCCAAGATTAACAGCTCTGCATGTTTCCTGACCTAGATAAAGTCAGAACAAATCTTGCAAGCAGCTGGCTTTCTGGAGAAAACATTTGGGAGTGGTGCGGCCTTCGGAACTGCGCACTGTGCAGCAGAGCTGCGCGACCTGCTCTGGGGCGGAATGAAACCTACATTTCGGGAGGTGGGAATGGTTGCAGGAGGGGGGGGTGGTAACCCTTCAAATGTTGGCAGGGGCGCTAACTTCAGAGACAGTGGATGAAGGGCGAACGTATTTGTGTGTGGGGCACTGAACGTCTTCGGAGGCTATTCTAGTGCAGCTTCAATGTTACAAGCAGTTAACGCTCTCCTTTAAGTCTACAATGTCCACTTAAGGACTGTTGTGAGAATGCCAAACCATTGAATGCCATACCATAGAATAAAAAAGCATCGGAGAAAAAAAAGCATTGACTGCATTTTTGTAACCTTTTTTTTTAAAGGGGGTTCCCCCAACACCCCTTTTTAACCTTAAAACCCATTATAATTAAATGAAACCCTTTACCATTTAAAAAAATGCATTTGATGCTTTTTTTTCAATGCATTTTTTCCTATGGTATGGCATTCAATGGTATGGCATTCGATGCAATGACCAGATGCCCTTCCAACCACTCCCCTGGCATGCAAGTACTAACCGCGCATCACGATTTCAATTGCCTAAAAATGTATGCATGTGCATGCAGGTGCTAACAATGACATGCTTTTCGTCCGCAATTGCAGGGCCTTTGTCAACAGGGAAGCACAGTCACCGTTTAACATCTGTGTCCTGTTCTGTATGGCCACGGCTCTGTAGGTCAGCCAGGTGGAGTCAACGTAGCCCAACATTTCAGGGGGTGGAGGCTGGAGGGGGGGTCGAGGATTGCACCTCTGATCCTGCTATGCCGAACTTTGCAGTGTGTGTCCATATCATCTGAGGTCTGCAGCTGTGCAGTGTGTACACATGCTGTCCTGCAGAGCTGTGCATCCATTCCAGAAGTGCATTTCACGGTGTAGAGCTGTGCATCCATCCCAGCTGTGCATTGCACAGTGTAGAGCTGTGCATACGCATCTTGAAAGGAGTGCCCAACTTGTGGGCAGCGACGATGGGCGTTTGGGTGTTGCCCACGTCACTGCACTCACCACTCATTGATGGGCGGGTCTGGATGTCTCGGCATGCCAGTAGTGTGATGATATGCTGGCCCGTTGCCAGAAGCTCATGATATTTTGGGGCGAGAGGAACCGGGGGCCGAGGGGGAAGGGGCATAAAGGTACCCGCGTCCACCGACAGGGGACTCAACTCTGTGATCTTGTTCTGACGCATGCTCTGCTATTCAATATTGGACCCTGCGGTCTGGTGCAGGCATATGCTCTATTGTTCAATATTGGACCCTGCCGTCTCATGCAGGCATATGCTCTATTGTTCAATATTGGACCCTGCCGTCTCATGCTAGCGCAGTCTGTTATTCAGTACTCAACTCTGCGACCCTGTGCTGCCACAGTCTCCAGTCGTCAATACTGGACCTTGATACCTTGTGCTGGCGCAGGCTCTAGACTTCAGTACTATTGGACACTGATCTTGGACCGGTGCGGGCTCTCTTATTAAATAATGGACTCCGTAAACTTGTACTAGCGCGGGTTCTTTTTTCAGTGTTGGACGCTTTGTACAGGTGCTGGCTCTGTTCTTCAAAACGAGACCCCGTAACCTCGTTCTAGCTTGGGCTCTATTGGTCAATATTGGCCCCCTTGGCTATGTGCCGGTGTGGGGTAGGCTCTCGTTTTTAATGTTGGAAACTATGGTCATTTGCTGTCAGATGCTCTAGTCTTTCATGTTAGTCAATGTTATCCTTTGTTGATTGGCGCTCTATTAATAGCGCTGGAAATGGAAAACATTTATTGGGGGAGCGGTCACTTCTTGGGAGGGGCGGGGCCTTGGGAGGATGGGTGGGGCAAAGGGGCGTGGTCAAGGGGCGCGCACCCAGGCCAGATAGCGCTACTACACAGTATCTCTATATAGAACCCAATACTAACGATTTGCATCAATGCAGAGAGCATTATGCGAACACCATAATGTCCACAATATTAAATGTTAAACATGCCTTATTAAGAAAACCTTTTAAGCAAATAATAGACTCTTCCGTTTTGATTGGTCACCCTAATAAAGAGATGTCTGTAAAATACAGGACACATATACCAGTTTGAACAGCCTGTGAAGTGAGTCTGACGCAGTTTCTTTGTGTTTGTTCTGAACTCTCATTCTGAACACTCCTAACGAGCAGCCTGTTTGGTCTGCTCCATGAGGCACAGGAGGCACAGGATCTGCGAGAGCCGTGTCTGGGACCCCCCTGGGTCTGGAGGACTGCGGCAAGGCATGTTTTGCCAGAGCGCCGCTCCATCTTGTTCCTGCCCATTTCCTGCACTGTCTATTAATACATATCGGACCCAGTGACCGTGTGCTGCTATGAACCCTTGCTGGGAATACGCCGGGCAGAGGCATAACTTTCCATCTAAGCAGAGAGAGTTTTCTTTCCCCCTTCAAATTAGCCTTTCTTTGGAAAATAGTACAATGACAAACACACGTCCACTCAGGTGTAAGTGTGACAGCCAGATCACTCCCACTGCCGCCATGTTCAAGTTCTACCTTCCCTGAAACGTCATTTCATGTCAGAGGGGAAACTCACAGGCCAGGGAGGAATGACACCTCACTTTTAAAGAGCTAGTCACACTTCAGCTTGCGGCAGGCACTATGTAAATAGTACACAGGATAAAGTACCTTCGTTCACGTTATACAGATATTGCAAGTTACCCAGGAGATCCACGACCAACTGAAGGAAGGAGGGCAAGGGCCACACAACTCCGAGGGGGCTAGCCGTATCCTTTTCATGTACCATAGACGCATGTTATCCCAGACAATGCATGGAGACTCCTTTCTGCTCTTTCTTCCTTGCTCTGATGCAAGAGGTCTTTGTTATGCCGTAGGGTGGGCTCTAACTTCAATTACACAGACCAGCTGTGGAGCCACGCAGGTTAGTCCTGGAAGCTTTATTGAACGTATGTACATTTGCATAAGTCCCAGTTACTTGCAGTATGTACATCACAGGTTCAGGAAGACACAAGTGGACCTTAATGGAACAGACCCACCGGCCATCCTCTCACTCCCAGCTCAGGCCCCCAACTGACATTTATAGAACACTCATCCAACATTCTCCTGAGCTGCCCATCATGCATACATCAACATTCCATCAGCATGCACTGCTGGCCAGTGATACAATACAAGACTGACTTACATTACAACAGTCTTCCAGTTGTTGATCCATATAATCAATATAGAACCCTTTTAGTTGTTAAAAAAAGAAAAAAAAACATGAAGCATTCAATGTGTTACAAAACATATTTTGAGAAGCTGAATAGAATGCATTTAAAAGCCCTTTGGTAGTTTAAAAAAAATGAGATGAGAGAACTTGGAGATGTACTCTTGGTTTTCTGCGCTAAACTGCAGTGATGCACAACATAAACAGACTACCATGGACAGTTCTTTATCAAGACATTTAGAAGAAAGGACTCTGAAAAAAAGCTAGTTGGCGGTAATTAAGAGCTCTAATGGCAGCTGGAATTCTTATCTGTGCTGCGTCCAGCAGAAGGCACTGTGACGTCGCGTCTGGACTGTGAGGTCACAACGAGACTAGTAAGAACATATTGTACAGGTTTGCATGCAGGTTTTTTTTAAAAATAGCAGGCTCCCATGTACCGCATACATAGGATGAACTGCCCCCAGCTGCCCGCTATCCAGATACTGCAGGTCCCTGAGGAGGTTACTCGCCATGTGGAAGTACAAGGGTGAACCCCCCGGGGAGTTTAAAATACTTTTTATGTATGGTTAAGGGTATATTATTACTTACTTCATAAGGGTGCCAGGCACCTCAACCCCAAATCCCTGGTGTCATTATTCCTCATTAATGTTTTCATCTGTTCTCATGTTCTTTGTTCTTTTGTTCTTGATTCCTCTTTTTCCACCTCTCAAATTTCTATACTATTTAGCTCTTTTAAATTTCCCCTCTTCTCTTCCAACTATTTTTTATTTCCCCTTCTTTCTGCCACTGCTGTTGTCTTTCTTTCTTGATTCAATGTTCCCCCTTCTCTCTCCATCCCCACGCTCTATCCCTATCCTTTTTACTACCAGCTTAATTTGAGTTTTGGCTATTAGGTTTCACTTTGGTGCCACCATATAAGCCAAAAACAATTGTATTAGAGTAGAGCTAGAGAACAATGGCATATGAGGAGGGACGCAAAGCTTGTAGGTGTTGTTTGATTATTTACCCATGGCCATGCTAATCCATATGGCCATTTCCACCCACTTCCTGCCAGGGGTGGACTGGGAACCAAAGAGGCCCTGGAAATAATTACTGGGGACCAAAAGAGGCCCAGGAAATAATTACTGGTGACCAAAAGAGCCCTGGAAATAAAGTTCAAAGTGGCTCCCATACTACACATTTTCTGCAAGCTCAATGCTTTTCGTACGAGAAAATTTGTAAATACCACACAAAAGAGGCCCAGGGTGTAGAAGCCCACCGGGAAAGCTCCAGAGTTCTCTACAGGCCAGTCCACCCCTGCTTCCTGACCCTCCCTTCCCAAAGACTATCCACCTGGGATCTCTTTGAGCGTGCTTTATCATGCCTTGCCAGCACGCTTTGTGCTTGAAGTGCCCGCCAGTGTTTTTTTAACCAGTATTCTGAGAGTTATTAACTTAATTGAAGCTGTTAACACGCTACTGGTGTAATAAAAATGTCTTAACCGGGTCTGCTTTCAGACACTCGATTTATAAGCACTATGTGTGTCCATCACTGACGTCCTGTTAAAACAAGCATTGGCAAAGTTAACAGTTTTGGCTTGTGTATAGGTATTAGGGATTTGCCAGACACTGAGATTATTTGCCCAGGTACAAATGCCATTGTGTAGCTGCTTCAATTGAGGCCAGTTAATACCAGTATGGCAATGCCTGGCAAATGCATTTCTCCATGTCTACAAAGAAGCATGCCCAAGGTGATAGAGATTTAGGACCTGATTCTCAACATTTGCTTGGTGCATTCCAGGTGATGTGCTAGCACATCTACTTTACTTGTGCAAAACATGTTGCATCATCTTCACAAAGGGCATGTGAAAGTGTGCAAATTAGATGCACACATTCCAATATCCCTTTCCGCCCCATGTGCACAATTGCACAACTCAGAGGGCATGTCTGTGCTTTCCAAAGCCTCGGGTGGATAGCTCATGGGCAACGTTCTCGCCTTGGAAGCAAGACAATATTGAACACCACAGGTTCGATCCCCGGGTCTGCTCTTAGAAACCTCTGGGTATTAAGCGCGTTATAAATAACCTATCATATCAAAGTGCATGTGGAATTATATAACAGGTTGCACTTTGCAATCTGCAGAAAAAGAAACCTTTGGAAAAGTGCGGGGAGATGCACAATGCATGCAAGGCTCATTTCTGAACCTTGAGAATCAGGTCCCCAGAGCAATGCCAGGTGTCAAGATGCATTAAAAACCTTCCATCCTTCGCATAGTTTGTCTTCCTTTTATAGAGAGAGTATGCTCAGAAAGGTATCTCTTGCTCACTGTGCTATAGGAAACCAAGCGTGACCGGGTTGGATGTGTTTCCAGGTAGAGGGGACATGGCCTAACAGTTTGGGCTGGATTCCTGCCATTGGTGCACATAGCTGGTCCCCTTCTGTTATGCACTGAGTCTGATTTGCATATGGCTGGTCCACTCCTGCAATTGCACAATGGTGTTAAAGGATGCCCGGAGCAATGCCAGTATTCCTGATTGAATCTAAGCCATCCACCCAGTTAGCACTGGTTTTGTCTGCCTGGGAGTGCAGGTTGTGACTGTCAGTGCTGGGTCGGCCTGCCTGTGATTACCAGTGAGCGCTGGTGTGGTCTGCCTGTGATTGCAGAGTTGGACTATCAGTCCTAATCATCGCCGGTTCTCTCTGTGACTCCTAGTCGGCGCTGGTTCTGTCTGTGAGCCCTAGCTAGCTCTGGATCTGTCTGCCTGTGATTGCCAGTCAGCGCTAGTTCTGTTTGTGAGTTCTGGTCAGTGCTAGTTAGTTCTGTCTATGTGACCAGTTCAGCCCTGGCTGGTGGTGTCATTGGTTATGTCCACCTGTACGTCCCACTCAATGGTGGTTTTGTCTGTGAGTTTCAGCTATTGCTGGTATCATTACGAGGTGGGCGGTAAGGGTTAACGGGCACCGGTAAGGAGACTGGTGCCGGTAAACCCTTACCGCCCTATTCCGAGGTCCATTAGCGGGACCCGCTAAGGGACCAGGGAGCTATTAGCGGGCCCGTTATTAGCTCCATCCCGATTCTCATTGAGCCCTATGGGGGCTCGAATGGGAATGGGGAATGGTTCGTGGAATGGGGACTTACCGGGTCCTCCAAGGTTGGAATGACCCGGTAACTCCCTATTTCGAGAACACGGACCGGGAATGCGGTAAGGGGGTAGCCATGGTGCTAATACCACCATGGCTTCCTCCTACCTCGTAATGAGGCCCTAGGAGTCCTAGTCCATGCTGGAACTGTGTGTGAGTTTCAGTAGGAGCGAGTTCTATCTAAGTTCAGTCAGCTCTGGTTATGTATGCGAGCCCCATTCAGTGTTGATTCTCTCAGTGAGTCCCAGCAAGCCCTGGTTATACGAGTCCCAGCAAGCCCTGGTTATACGAGTCCTAGCAAGCCCTGGTTAGGTATGCGAACCCCATTCAGTGTGGATTCTGTCAGCGAGTCCCAGCAAGCCCTGGTTATACGAGTCCCAGCAAGCCCTGGTTATACGAGTCCCAGTAAGCCCTGGTTATGTATGCGAGCCCCGTTTAGTGTTGATTCTGTCAGTGAGTACCGGTGTGCACTGGGTTTGGTTGTGAGTTCCATTCAGTGCACACTCGGCCCGCGAGTACCATGCTGTGCTGAATCCAGCTGTCTGTGAGTCCCAGCCAGCCCTGGTTCTGTTTGTGAGTCCCAGTAAGCACGGGTTCTGTTTGTGAGTCCCAGTCAGCCCTGGTTCTGTCCGTGAGTCCCAGCCAGCGCGGGTTCTGTTTCTGAATCCCAGTCAGCGCTAGTCATGTCCATGAGTTTCATTCATGCTGATTTTGTCTGCGTGTACCAGACTGTTCTGGTTCTGTCTCCGAGTCCCACTCAACCCTGGTTCTGTCCGAGTACCAGTCTGCACTGCTTCTGTCTGGGAGAGACGTCTGGCTCTTTGGTCTGTGATTCCAGTCACTGTTGGGAGTGTCTGCAAATCCCAGTCAGTGCTGGTACTGTCTGGCTGTGCGTCCTCATCTGTTCTAGTTCTGTCTAAGTAACAGTCGGGCCTAGTTCGCCCCTTGATTTCCAGGGACTCAGCTCGCCTTGTGTCTTTCTCGGTCCACGCCAATTATGCGTGCGAGTCTTAGGCAATCACGGTTCTGTGCGTCCCAGGAAGTGCTGGTTCTGTGTGTGAGTCCCAGTGAATCCTGGTTCTGTTGTGAGTCATGTGAATGAAGCATGGCGTGAATGCTTTGGTGCCGCCGGGTTCTGTCTGGGCGGCGTCTTCTTTGTACGAGCCCCCGGTACGGCCCCCGGGGTCTGTAATGAGTTCCCCCAGTTCCCACTCAGTAATGGCAGCCTGGTAAGCTGCGCAGCTTGGCTCTCGCAGCTGTAACCTGACTCCTCCTTTCATCATGCATTATTTAGCCTGCGGTCGGACGTGGAGCGAGGCCTGCTGAGTCCAGGGCTATGAATAGGTCCAGAGGCAGGGAGGAGGTTTGAGGGGGAGAAGAGATGCGAGGGGAAACGAGAGAAGGAGAAAAGGAGAGAAATAGAACATGGAGAACGCGAGTTTTGAGATGATGAACTGTATTTAAAATTGACTTTATGTTATACTGAATATAATACCAAAATACATACATAAAAAGTGCACCTGGCCAGGGATGTATACTGTAGCTTGATTACCACAAATGCACGTGCATGACACCATGTGTCTGCATGAACAAAAGTGGGTGCATGCACGTGCGCGCACAAGCACGTGACCGCTTAAGTGTCTGTGCAAGACGAAGAATGAGGCTCTGTGTATGTACATGGCCTGGAATGTGTGGCGATATATACATATATAGGTGTGTGTGTGCCCAGAATATGTGTGCACCTGTCTTTTAATTTCTGTGACCATTAGAATAAATATGTGTGTGCACCACTGAGATAGTGTGTGTGTGACTAGAAACGCATGCCATGACTGTGTGTGTGTGTGCGGCAGCAGGTGTGAGCGATGGGGGTCAAGGGGTGGAATCATAGCAAGTCACAGGTTTGACCAGCGCTCTAAGTGTGTCGGGGCCAGCTGGGGCCGGGCCCCAGCAGTCTCCAGAACGGGCTTCCAAGCCGGGGCCCACCCCCGACTAGCCCCAGCCAGCCGGCACCTCAGGCAGCCCGTGTAAGAGGCTGCACGGTTACACGAGCTGCATGCAGCCTTTTCTTTTTTCCAAACCGAAGTACTGACACCTACAAGCAGCGGGTGTAACCAGGCAGTGAGAGCCGATGTGTATGTACTGGAAACAGGAGGAGGACTGGACTGCTCAGCTCTCCTTTTGTTTCGAGTAACTAGTCATCACCCAGCACGAAGGATGGGTGATGACTAGTTACTCGGAACAAAAGGAGATACTGTGCCCTCCAGCCCTTCTACTGTTTCAAATATATAGACACCAGCAGCAGGCAGACCTTTCATTCAAGGAGCCCGTGGTTAAAGCGGGCTCCTTGAATGAAAGGACTGCCTGCTGCATGCGAGCTGGAAGACACTGGTATCACACCTGTTGGTGCGCCCAGCCCCTTCTTTTGTTTAAAAAAAATGATGCCAGTGTGCCCCAGCTCCACCTCTTTTACGAGCCGTCCCGTTCCCCCACTCTTAATCGAAGGGGGTTCTCGGTAGTGGTTGTATCCTTAGGCCACACACCCTAACTAGAGCCCCCCCCCCTCGATTTTCAATCCCACTTAAAGCAATGGGTTTACCATTCCGTTTAGAGAGATAACTTGACCTGACAATATAAATAAGCAAAAAGATTATGATTCGAGCTTTATTTTCCCTATCCAAAATGGAAGCCTCCTATTAGCCAATAAGCAAAGTTATGCGTGTGTAAAAAAAATTCTCCCTGGAAAGAAACAGTGAAACGAAATGTCTCTCCTCCTCAACCCCCCTCGTGCCACTCGCTAGACGCCTCCCGCCCCTCTTCTCTCTGCCACCTAATACAGCTGTGCCTCTCTGTATTCTACACCCTGCTGTATATCTGTTCTGTTGTTACCTCTGAAAAGCGCTCCATCATGCATCTGTGCTGTTGTACACCTCTGTAAAGTGCTCTGTTAAGCATCTGTACTGTTGTATACCTCCGTAAAGCGCTCCCTACTGTCGTCTATCTCTGTAAAGCGCTCTGTTATGTATCTCTATTGTTTTATACCTCTGTAAAGCTCTCTGTTTGTTCTCGAAGCCAGGTCCACGCTCAATAAATATCATAATAATAAATAATTGTGTCACAGAACATGCAGCTTTATTCATCCCACCCATTTCTAATTACACACCAGTCACACCTCTTAAAGGACAATAGAAGTATGCACTACTTGCCTTGTCTGCAGCCAGAAACTAAAAAATTAAGCATTGGCAAAACCAAAGATTTTGGATTTTATGTAGGCCTGGGCTAGGCATTTGCCAGGCACTGCCATAATGGTACTACCAGGCCATAAGACGGTAATGGTGCAAAATGGAGTGAGTACCTGGGTATATGATAGCAGTGTGTGGGAAATGGCTGTCTAATACCTATACAAAAGCCAACACTGTTGGCATTGCATTTGCTTGTTTTCAGCAGGACTTCAGTGCAAGGGCACGGGTGGATACTGCTTACAAATGAAGTGGCTGAAGTCACAATTGGTTAAGGCATTTTTATTTCCTCAGTATCACATTTATATCTGCAATTAAGTGAATCATTCTCTGAAGACAGCCTTGAAATAACACTGGCAGGCACTTGCAGCACAAAGTTTGAAGATACTACTAGCTCAAAGAAGAAGTGTTTTGGGTGGGAAAGGGCAGGTGGTGGGTGGGAATGGCCATCGGCATTACCATGGCCAGTGAATGGATGGGTAAATAATGATACAACTCCCAGAACCTGTCTCCACTTCCTCACATCCCATCTCCCTCCGAGCTGTACTCCAATGCAATAGTTGCCGCTTATAGATGGCACTTCAATGCCAACGTACAGCCAAAACTAACAAGCAGGTGCAGAGCGCTTCTGAACGTGGGATGCCTGTGAGCCCTGGAAACAGCGGATCACTGTGTGCCGTTTGTGACAGTCTGGGCATGGGCGTTTAGTTTGCTCAGATTTGGAATCAGAAGACCATTTTTGTCAGATTTCAAATGTGGAAAATGTAGCCCAATCCCATCATTGGTAAACATACGCGCTCCAAACACAAGGATGCCAGCTATAATCCAATCATGGGTGTGATTTTAGGGGTGAGGGGAGCACGTGGTTTTGTCCTCCCCAACTTTCATGGCACACCATTTCGTCCCTCGAGTTTGGCAGGGACCCCTTTCCTTTAGATGCCATGTCACCCCACATATTTTCATTAAGGTCACTGCACTGACTTCAATGATGACTCCCAGCAAGGCGTTTGCATCATCAAGAGCTGTCAGTCAGCCTTGTGCAGACAGTCTCTGTGTGATATAGTGCTTTCCTGCACAAGAAAGCCTCTGTGTTTAACCTGGGATGTGCCGGTCCGATAGCACAGCGAGTAGAGCACTCGCTTTGGCATCTGTGCAGAGCCTGCTGACGCAGGTTCGAATCCTGGCAGGGCCAATCTCATCCTTCCGAGGTCGATAAAAGAGTGGGCAGCGCTCAGATACCTGAGGGTTCGTAGCGCTATATAAATGCTAAATTATTATAATTATATTGCATGCCGTAGAACACACGTGTGCCTGTACAGGCATGGCATGCAATGGCACAGAGTAGCTTCTTTCATGAGGGTGTACCTTGATCTTGCCAGCTGTCTGGTGGCCAAACAAGAGCTTCTTCCTTGAGGGTGTAGAGTGATAGGGGGTACTAGGGTATAAGGCCTGAGTGTACCCCTACTGTGGAGGGTGAGCCTTGTGTAAAGGATGCGCTCAGAGGGTTGGTGTTCCTCTGTGTGGGATACACACTGTGGCCAACGTATTAGGGAAAAACTATGAGAAGAACGCTCCTGGGGAGTTTCTTCATAGAGTTCAGCAACATAGGGAACAGACTAAGAAGCAGTGGGTCAAGTGTTTCCATCCATTGCTTTTAGGCGTCCTTGCCAGTCCTTCCAAATAGAGGTGATGCGCCCCAACATGAGCCCTGAGTTTGCTATTCTTTGGGACTCAGGTTCCAACTCACAAGTCAAGATAAACATGGTTTAAACAGGCCTCGGTTTACTTGGGTTCTCGTGCTGAGTGGAAGGGGCCTAGCAGTTGTGTCTAGATTGCTTCAATTGAGAAGAGCCTGAATTGTGTAGGGCAGGTTATTTTTCTACAGGCAAAATAAAAAACGCAGCGGAATGCTAGAAACTGATATTACCTCTGACAGAGCCCATTGGAGGCAGTCTGAGATTTACACTCAGCATAGATTTTAGAAGCCCAACCATTTTAATTTCTTTGAGAAACTATCCACATCGTGGGAGCATAGGGGCTCAATATCAAGGCGCCATTGGGAGTCAACGTGCAGGGTGTATCATGACATTTTCACTGCACTCCGTCCCCGGCAGGGGTCTGTACCTTGAAGAGGGAAACCGAAACGTGGTCCTCGTTATACACCCATCCCACTCTCAGCCCAGTGACGGAGGAACGTGAGATGTACATCGCTTCTGGGCCCTTCCTCCCATTCATTGATGTATCGCAGGTGTGAGAAATGCTACTCATTTAGACACCCATTCAGACCCTACCCAGATGACAGTATTGAAGAGATACAGCTGTCATCAATTGAACAAGTTGACTGACTGCAACTTCGAAGAACGCTGATGACGTCATGATTGACATCATGACATAGATACGTTAGACATGAAGCATATAAACATCTATGCACAAAGTTACACAGACATTTAGCTTTATTGCTGATATACACAAAGGATATGCTTATGACTCACATAGTTAGAGGACTGACACACGTATACCTTTTGCTACACGGAAACCTCAAGACGCATACGAATACGTATGAACTGCTTACTGACGCTTAACCGCAAATAACATGGGCGAATAAAGATGGAAGCCATAGGTAGATTGGAGTGAAAGGGAAAGCAGGACAAACTCATGAACACAGAGAAGAGTGGACAGGCGGATCCTGCTGAAGCATGCAGAGCAGGCTTCCAGCGCGGACACCGTGCACAGCCTTGCCAAGGACACAGAGAGGAGGAAGGTTTCAAGTTAACAGAAGAGATAGGGCATCTGCCGGGAACATAAGCAGAAAATCCTCACAATTACAGGCAAGAGAAAACTATTTCGTGGTCCCTAAACACGTGAAATGAACCTACAAGACAGAGCCTATTCATTCAAGCCAGACCAAGGAGGCTGTTCCCATCGAACCAAAGGCAGGAGGATCCAAAAAGTAATACAGGTTCAAAGCCAAACGTTCTGTCTCAAGGCCTAGGAGAACGGAGATGGCAACTTAAGGGAACATGCAGCACCTTTGGGGTAGTTCCCACTACCTTGAATAGAAGCACTTGGCCTGGTAAATGTCCAAAGCTCCAAGGGTGAGAAGTCCCCTTCTTGTCCAATCCCTAGCCACCATTCACGCGGAGCTTACACTATGTTGCGCTGGCCAATCACCTTCTGCTAACGTGTAACTTTGTATTTGTAACAAATAGCGGTGGTCTCAGGAGGAGCCACCAGATATGGCTTACCCAATAAGCACACTAATCCCCTATAGAATGTGTATATAGTTCACCTCACTAACCAAGCCCTTCCCCTGTTAGGTGTTTGGGATGTAACCTCGTTTTTCATGACATCATGTGGTAACAAAACCAGAGGACAGGCTCCGGACAGATGAGAGCACTTGGAGAATGTTGCATTGTTCATGCTGAGATCCCTGTCATTTGAATTGTTAATAAAGACAGTGAACGTTGTCCTATGGCTGGGTCTTCCGATCTTGGGGCAGGGGATTTCCAGGGCCCAGTTCCCCTTGGATGTAAACGGGGAGACTGATAATAGTTCCCTAGCCGCTATCACAAGCTGATGTATATGTTCTCTAGCGTGAACCCTGATGAAGAACCACCAAGTCCGAAACGCATTGGCCAAGTACTCCTCTGTCTCTGTGTAACCTGGATGATGGACTATCTAAAGAAGAAGAGACCATTAGATGATGGAATTATATATACTGTAGTACTCTGTTCAATTATAAACATTGTGTAATATTCAGCACGCGTTTGTGTGTATGTGTGCAATCATTTTTTCATACGTTTTTCTCCCTTAATTTGTCTTGCCGTATTGCCTATTGTGGTTTCTGGTTTGCACCATTACTTAATTGATGGTGTAGTAACCATTTGAATCTTTAGGTGGTGCCCACCTTCCCTCTCATTGTCTGCACCCGATGACCATCCATTTATTTTGGACTACAACTCCCATCAACCATAATCAGCATGGCCAATAGAAAGGGACCATACGAACCGTGGTCCAAATCACCTCTTAAGGTGCAGTCTGCAGATCAGTGCTCTATGGGCTCCACCACTTTGGAAGACTCCTAGCCAGCAGATGATGCTATAAGAGCATTCATTGTCTATCCTTCTCCATACAAGTTATTCAGCAGCACTACCAGCTTTGGCCAGTAGGTGTTACTGTAATTACAGAACTTATCTCTCGCAGGGGAGATAAAGAGACTGCCCGGTGTTCCTCGGCCACCCGCTTATGGCTTTTTACCTCCTCATCCCACTACCTCGTCCGAGCCCTTGCCATAGGAGGCATCTGCCTCTCGAAATGGACAACCCTAATTTATCTTTTTAACCAATCGCAAAGCCTCTCCTGGTAAGGAAGACCTTTGACTCCTCACCAGCAAGTTAAAGGGTACAACGGCAGCACTTACCCAGCACACCTCGGATGACTCATGGGTAGGTATTCTAATGCAGTACTTTTTCTCATTGTCTCCAGGATCACCAGAGCTAAGAACATTATGGATGCCCATACGGCCAGCATGGAGCAGGCAGGGTAGCCCAGTAAGACATCCTGCCTTGCAGGTGCCCGTCTCTGGGCCATGGACCCTCCGACACTACAGCGGATTGGGACAATGATCACAGGGCGAAGTGCAATGTTCAAACCCAGTGAGGAACTATCCACATGATTGTGTGTTTGGGGAACAGGTCTCCAGAGCCAGTGCAAAAGCAGGGCTAGGGGACAGAGCCAGTGCCCGGGAAAATCAGAGCAGGAGGAATGGCGCGGTTTTACCAGTTCTTTGCAGTTAAGAGTTGTCCACTCATTTTTGAGGAGGAACTTCAGTAGTATTGGGTACAAGCACTTGCGACTGATGTGCAATGGATGAAATGCCACGCCGGTCCTCCCAGGTCTCTCCTCGAAGAAGAGGTGAGAGCAGAACACACTTCCAGGGGAAGGCACTCCAGGAGATGCCCCGAGAGAGAGGGTCCTGCTCCCACCAGGCTCCTTCTGTCAGTGAGCCCTACACCCCCGGATCCTGCCCTAACCATCACCATTGCTAAAATAGAGCTGACCATCGATGCAGGACTAACCCTCCTCCAGCCTAACTCATCTTGCAGCCAGCTGCTCCCCTTGACCCTCCACTAGGGGAAGTTCCAGCCCCACAAGGAGTGTTGACTGAGGGTGAAGGGGCGATGGCAGGACAATTCCTGAGGAGCGAGATCCTGGAGCAGGCGGCCATGCATTTCCTGCATTAGGTGGACTTAAAGGACATTACTGTCGCTGTAATCCCTGAAAGTTTTCTCAGATGTATACAGTATCTATGTGTCTACCCCTAAGACTGGGCTCCCCATGTTACAGAGTATCGGGGATGTGACAAGAAGGGATTGTAAGCAGCCTAAGAAGACAGACATGCCCAGGAGCTCAGCCAACCTGTCTTCTCGGCATGGGCTCGGCCAGGAACTCCCTGCGTCTCGGAAGGTAGATTCCACCCCCCCTCTTTCACATGCCACATCTCTGTGGCTGAAGAGACCAAAGCTCCATCCGATCCCGTGAACAAGAGAATGAAGTCAGCAGTGAAGAGCTTCATAGTGTGCACTAAGGGCAGATGTATACTCCAACTATGCCATGCAGTCCCTCCTCAGGGGACTTTTAGGCCCTCGTGTTCACTCTAGAGGAGAGTGATGGCTGCAAGGACCTTCTACAGATCACTGAGAAGAAGATCAGGCTGGCTTCTAACATCGCCTGCAAAATGATGAGAGCCATTGCATTGGGCATGGCTTGGGGTGTCAGCCACAGAACAGTACTGGCGGAGAGGCATGTCAAAAGGCCATCCCAGATTAATGGTTCTGTTAAATAGGCTAAGGAAGATAATACCCTCACTGTGCCCCCCAAACCTAGATGGGCCCACACTAAGGCACCTTATGGTCACCACTCTAGAAAGTTCTTTCAGGCCCCCAGGGGCTTCATTTGTGCCACGTTCTGTTAAGAGGAGGCTCCAAGCTCATCAAACCCAAGGCTCTTTCGCCAGCCTCACCTACACCCCGACTCCTGGAAACCGGATCACTACATCTCAGTTTCGCTTGTGGGGGGCGTCCTCCAGTTGTTTAACAAAGCCTGGGATGAAGAGGTTGGAGATGCTTGTTTCTTTGACACTGCCTGCCGAGGTTACTCCATTGAGTTCATGACACTCCCCCCCGACTCAGGTGTGGTGGTCACTCCATGGACAAGGGACCCAGAGAAGAAGAGGAGATCCTGCCGCTCCTTCTGAAAGGGATAATCTGTTGAGTCCCCAGAGCCGGGTGCCAGAGGGAGTGCACTCTATCCTCCTCCTGCTGGCAAAGGCCTTAGGGGAGTGGTGGCCCATCCTAGACCTAAAGTGGATCAACAGGTCCATGAAGGACATCCCCTTCAGGATGGAAACCATGCTAGATATTATCCCTGTGATTGTCAAGGTGGACTTCATGACGTTCCTCGATCTTGAAGGTTCCCTAGATTTTCAGTCTGCGTGGATCACTTCCAATTCCAGGTGCTGCCCTTTGGTCTCTGCTCTGTGCCAAGGATGTTTACAAAGATCCTTCAACCCATGGTTGCGATGCGGCACTCCCTGGGCATCAGTGTTCACCCCTACCTGGAAGACTGGCACATCCATGCTCCAACTTTACCGCTTGCGTGGTGGGACACGACTACTCTTCACAGCCTCATGGAGAGGTTGAGATGGGTGTTGAACATCGAGAATTTGTTTCTGGTTTCCACCTAGTAAGGAGAGTTCATTGGGGGTTTCTTCAACACCAGAACCTGGGGAATCTCCCTTACCCTCACAGGGCGCTCAAGCTGCAGACCAACCTCTCCAGCATGTTGAAGAAGTTTGCCATGGCTCACCAGTGGCTGATAGTTCAAGGGGATGTAGCAGCTTCAATGTTTGTAGTTCCCTGGGCGAGACATCATCTGAAGCCCCTGGAGATCCACCTGAAGACTCATTGCGATGCGGCTTCAATTGACTTTTCCAAGATGAGCAGGGTTCCTCCCCACTTCAGGGAGAGCATGGCCTGATGGCTCAACAATCCTCGCCTCATACAGGGCTTCTTCCTGGACTGCCCCCCAGCCCTTGATGCTCGTTATGGCTACAAGTGAGGCAGGTGGGGGGCCTCCCTGGGCCCGTTCTCTATCTAGTGGGAAAAGGTCAGGAAACTAGAGAACTGGTCTTCCAACTGGAGAGAGCTTTCAGCCATGTAGAAAACTCTTTATAGGCTTCCAACATTCCGAGGATGGAGAATACATGAGGAGACACTCTCAAAAGACCATTCCCCTCCTCAATGGAGTACTCCTCAAGGGTCTCCATATTCAGAGAAATCTGTCACAGCTTTGACTCGCCCAAGGTACCATCCTGGATTTTATTCCCCCAGACGTCGTCCTGGGATCCCTTAGTGACCTGCATGGATGTCCTCGTATCCCATTGGCCGGCAGCTCTTATCTTGCCCCCCCCCTCATTTCCCCTCACCCAGAGCAGGAGACAACATGCTCAGGTAATCTTGGTGTTTCCTCTCTGGCCAAGGAAGCCCTGGTTCCCCTGCTCTTTCAGCTAGCGGCGGCCTTGCTCCCTTCCATCTGGGGCCCGCCCCTATGCAATTGCCTTCTCTACCATCAGCCAATCTACGCCACCTCCAGTCGACAGCCTGGATGCTGAAATGTTAGAATTGGAGCGGGCTGGCTCTGGATATCGAGGCGCCCAGACACCCTTTTACTCTTGCACTTGATATTGGCAGTCCTTTTGCCCTTGGTGCATTATGACTGTTCTTAATCCTCTTACCTGCAGCCAGTCATGGTACTGCAGTTTATTTAGGAAGGGTCAGGGTCGGAGTTGACCTACTCCACCTGGAGAGCTCACCTGGGGGGAGTAAGGGCACTTTGTGTTTCCTGGATCCCCATTACATCTGTAGAGATGTTAGCGATCCGGCTTCTTAGGGGAATATAGCTTGCCTACTCCAGGGTCTGGCCTCCTTTTAACACATATGATCTTCCCCTGGTTGTCATGCCCTTGTCTGCACCCCCTTGAACTACTGATGGACCTCCCTCTTATCCATTTGTTCTCCCAATGCCTTTTCCTGGTGCTCATGGGCCCTGCCCACAGGCTTGGTGAACTAGGGGTCTTGATTTCTGCTGAACCAGACCGCAGGTTCGTTGCTGAGAGTTTTGTGCCTCAACCTTCTTCCCTCTTTAGGTCCTCTCTGGCAATTATCTCTAAGGATGGTTCTATGCCATTTAATCGACACCCGTTTTTATGAGAGGTGTTTTTCCGCAGAATTTTTGGCCCAAAAAGTGTTCACATTTTTTTAAAAAAAATTGGGGGGGAGATGGGGCTTCCCCCATGCCCTGTCATTTACATATTTTTTAATTCCTGAACCCCCCAACCATTTAAATGCCCTTTCCCACCCACCAAAAAGTCGTTGAAACATTTTTTCGGCAAAAATTCTGCTGAAAAACACCTGTGGTTCTATGTTAATCCTTAATTCAAGGGGCAGCTTGGTTAAAAGACTTCCTCTGGAGAGCGGGGGGTCGTAACCAACCCTTTAATCAGGCAGCTACTTGAGTGAAAGGGCTGCCTGCTGGGTGCTGGCTCTTTACTCATAAACAGGAGGAGGGCTGGGGTACCTGGTCTCTCCTTTTGTTTCCGAGTAAAGAGCGAAACAGGGCCCTGGCTGGTGAGACCTGTTTCGAGACTGCCGGGAATCGATCCCGGCCAGCACCATCCCACTTAAAGCCCTGCATGGCAGAGCCACCTACAAGCCAGAACTATTTCATTAGACTACAGGTAGGGAGAAATGGCATATAAGGGGGGACACAAAGCTTGATGGTGTTGTTTGGTTATTTGCCCACCCATTGACTGCCCATGGCAATGCTAATCCCTATGGCCATTTCCACACACGACCTGCTCCTCGCTGCCCAAAACACTTTTTCAAGTGAAACCTTTCAGCTCCCTTTAATCAAGCCTTACCATCTAACTTTGCACTCGAAGAACCTACCATGGTTTATTTAAGCACTTTTGAGAGTTAATGTTTTAATTGAAGCTGCAATCACGCTACTGGTGTAATCAAAATGTCTAAACTAGGTCTGCCTTCAGCCACTCGGTTTATAAGCACTGTGAATTCCTGTTAAAACCTAGCATTGGCAAAGCCAACATTGCATTTGCCAGTCAGATGTTGCTATTAGATGTCCAAGTACTGGCACCAATGTGCACCTTCTACCATAAATGGCAGTTAATACCACTACGGCAGTGTCTGGTAAGTGCCTTTCCCATGCCTACGCAAAAGTCCGAACTGTTGGCACTGCCAATACTTGTTGTATTACTCATCCCGTCACATCTTTCATCGTGCTCGGATGTGGTAATTCCACTGGATTCCAAAGAAAACGCTTTGCAACAGGCGCATTAACCGGGGGATCTATATTGAGGGGGATAAACGCTTTCCGTAAAGAAATAATTACATCTCGTTTTATCTTGATGTCGGAAGACGAAAATTACAGAACAGATTTCTCTCCAATTTGGCAACGAAACACAGCTCTATTTATAATCCCGCGATACAGGCAGCAAGAGGGGGGGTGGCTGGGGGGGGGCGGGGGTCGGGGTGTGCTTGACCAAGGGGTGGGAGAAGGCGGGAAAGCAAGGCTCATTCCCTGATTCCGATATCTTCCTGGTGGTCTCTTCCTGTCTATCCCCCGCTTCCCACCTCCTTCCATCGCTCGCTGGCTCCCTCTTAATCCAATATCTCGTCTTTTTGTATCCCTCAGCCTCCACCGTCACCACGCCCTCTCACCTTCTGGCGTCCTCCCATTTATCCCTCTCCTTCTGCAGACAGGTTTCCATTTCTTATCCCCCCATCCCCCGCCTCTCTTGCCTCTCCCCTCTGCATTCTACCCTTCTCTACCCGCACCAGAGTTACCTAACTCTGTCTCCAGACACCTGATTCCCCACCCGCCCTTCACGCCTCCCAACGTCTCCAGTTATTCAAACTCGGCCGCTATTCTGCTGCACGCGATTCTCAGGACACACGCAAAGGTGTAGGCAGCACCTGTCCCGGACCAGAGGGCGCCGGGCCTCTTCACTCCAACCCCCACCCCCGTCCACCAGCAGCCACATCAAAAACAGTCTCCACTTCACCCCGTGAGATCCGACTACCAACAGACGTCAGACGAAAGCCCCAACTCCCAAACACCTAGAGGGCGGCGGACACAAGCGCCCTTAAACCTATCCGAGATTAGACATCCGATCCCAGCGCAACCAGAGGTCAGATACAACCCCCATCCAATCAGAGGCCAGCCACAACTATCCGCGAGAATTCAGCCAGAGATTAGACAACAGCAGGTTAAAAACACCCAGGAGTCAGTGGACAGCTCACTCCTCAACTCCCACAGATGCCAGACACCACCCGGCACCCATGCCAGAAAGGGTGTGTCACCTATTCCCCCCATACGTCTCTAAGAGGTAAGAGGTCGAACAGTAGCCTCATTCTCCTTTGAGGATAGCCCCCCCTCTCCCTCCACTCTCTGGAGTTTCGACATCAGTTCTACCTCACTGTCTCTGGAGGTCAGACACCGTCCCATTCTCTGTGCAGGTCTGAGACCCCTCGCCCATTGTGTCCATGGAGGGCAGGCCATATTCCCTAAACAGTCCCTTGAGGAGTGGCATCAGGTCTCCCTCTCTTTGCAGGTCTGTGACCTCTTGCCTATATCCTCCTTGAGACGAGCACCCACCCATCCCCGCACTCTCTTTGGACCTTCAGGCATTCATTTTCCTCACGCTAGTTCGAGGTCAGCCACCTGCCGCACTCACTCTGCGTGTCTGTGGTGCCCTCCCAACTCACCTTGGATCTCAGACATGCCACCTCTTTGGAGGGCCGCCATAGCTCTACTGGAGTGTGGAAGAGTTGCCGGTAGTTCTACAGAGGTTTATGTTGGCAGGTCCACTTGGGGATGCGGCCAGCAGTCTCACTTCTCCTCCGCTCCTCAGGAACAGAGGACAAGTGAGACCCCGCCGGAGGGGTAAATGACCAGAGGATTAGGACAAGTGCCCCCCCGCCACCCGCTCAAAAGTGGTGGGGTCCCTGGGTACATTTTGTCCACATGCAGCACTTCCCCGACCCCTACTTAGCAATGGAAGGTGCCTAAACGTGGGAGTTTTGGGTACCCACGGTCCAGCTTCTGGTGTTAGGCCGGATGCACCCCATCAAAGGTTTGATGGTGGCTGGGTAGGTACTTCTGAGAAGGGGTAAGTAGAGACACTTGGAATAACCAAGCCAGCTGCGAATAAATGCACAAACATTTTACAAGATTCTTAAAGGCGCCTCAAAGGTAGTGGCTTGAGGCCTTGTTCTGCATGGTTGGGTTACTATGCTCGTTGAAAGCAAAGCCACCATCATAAATAAACCAGGGGATGCCAGGCATTGCTGCTGGATGGGGGAGACTCCCCATGCCACATGCCTTGCCCCCACAGTTGACCAGCATTGCTGTACGTCTTGCCCCCACAGATGCCCAGGGCGAGGGCAGGGGTAACACAGGAGGCCTCCCCTCGCTGAGTACGTGCCCCCAAATTGGCCTGATGTATTATATCTGTTGCTGCTGCTCTACCCTGTGATGACCTTGCAAGCTACATCTACAGTCTCAGCAGTGACATCAAGAAGGTTCCCAGCCCCTAAGGAAAGGATACAATATACGGGAGTCTCTTGGTTACACCACTTCAGCAACATGCTTTGTTTGCCTATTCATAGGGTTTCTAGAGGCTTTTTGTTGCTGGGACGAGCATTTGACTTGATTAGGATCTTGACCAGTTCATTGAAAGTGAGGTTGCAGATGGACCTTTGGGTATCACCCAATCTTGAGTGGAGCCAAACAGTGTGTGGGACCACTGGAGGGATTAGGGGGTCTGATGCAGGCATCGGAGCAGACACCGGAGTGAAGGGTTCGGAGGAACCTTAAAGCCGAGCTCTCAAGTCCTCATCCCATCTCCGTTGTGAGATGGTCAGCCATTCCGGGTTTTTTAGCTCACTCCACTTTGTATTCTAGCACTAATACCTATGCATTAGGAATGGGAAACATACCACTATAAGCAGTAGGGCGCAAAGTGTTGTCTCTGAATAGTCCGGGGTGGCTGAGCATCTCACGACTGACAGAGGACACTTTGAGAGTTCTTAAGTAGGGGCAACATTCGGAAAGCCGCTCCCCCAGTTGTACTCTTTGGTAGCAAGTGGGTGCCAAGGATGTGAATTGCTGACTGTATGGACTTTATGGTAGATTGACCACCAATGTCAGGCAATCGAGGGGCGTGCAATGGCCCACTATGTTCAATGATGTCAAGAAGGGCTCTGGACCTTCCTCCCTCCATACTCTCCAACCATGCCAGGGCACAAGTTGGGTGCGATCGGGCCTAGAGGTCCCAGTGTTGTAGGAGTCTTGGTACATCTTCACCGCTCCTTCCTCCAACATCTTTCCCACTTGTGTAAGGACAAGACCGGGTTTCTTCGGCAAAGGGCAGATTGTGGACACTTTCAGTGCACCTGGCCAGAACCTTTAGGAGAGGGACATCTGTTTTAGCCGCGCGATGGCTGTGGCTATTCTTTTAGGTCACGAGTAGTGCTGATCTCAATGGGAGAAGCTCTCAGTTTAGACACTAGACCCCCACAGGAGACAGACACTTGCCCCTCTCACCCCTGAGTCCTGACACCAGCACCCCTTTGCCCGTGAGGGTCTCTTACCATGTAGAAGAGGCTGCACCAGCAGGGACATCTTTTCAGGCGATATGGCTGTGATGATTCTATGAAGGCGGTGGAGACGCTGGCGGGTGGGCGTCAAGCTTGCCTGGGCGCTCAGCTTAGGAGTGAGTGACACACCTCTCTCTGGGATAGGGGTCACCTTGTTGGCCACTCTCAGAAGTCTTGCACCCCTTTCCTTCTCGGCAGTGACAGGGGTGCCATCAAGCACATTTCCTTCAGGTTGCAGAAGCTTGTGTCCGGGAGCCTATGCTGCCAGGGGCCCCTGGCGTCCTCAAGCCTGGGGACTTTGTTGTCCTAGAGCCTCCTGCTACCTGCAGCCACTGCAGCCCGTAGTGTTTGAAGCAGAATTGTCTTGGTGCCACCAGTGTCCTGCGGCACTTGGTGTCCTGGAGCCGCCGGTATGTTGGAACCGCTGCCTTAATGGAACCACCAATGTCCCAGAACCCACTGTGTCCCTGGATGTTGAGTAGGTGGTCTCAGGCTCAGGTCATAGGTCAATAGACTCCTTTGGATGTGGAGTAGTTGTCCCAGAGGATGAGGGTGCAGTCTCCCTTGGTTGCACAATCGCAGACTATGTAGGATGGTCAATGAACAATCCCAGCCGCAGCTGGTGTGTTTCCTCCAGACTCCTTGGTTGTGGGGCCGGTGCTCCTTGATTCAAATGAAGACTGCCTTCCTGGCTCCCTGGGGTTTGCAGCGCGGAATCTCAGAGCCTCTTAGAGGGGGGTGATCTCACAGTAAATGTCTTCCCCGGGGAATCGGGTTGTGGAGCAGGTGGTCCCAGGCTCCGGGGATGATTGTCCTGGCTGTCAGCTTGCAGGGCAGGTGGTCCCAGACCCAAGGGACGAGTTTCCACAACCTCCTGGACGCAGATATAGCTCCTCTGCAGCCTCTGTATGCGGAGCAGGCGGTCCCGGGCTCAGGGGACGAGTGTCCAGAGTCTCCTGGGTGTCGAAGCGTGTCTCCTCCAGGATGCGCACTCCCAACAGGCGGTCCCACCGAGGCTCAGGGGATAGGCATCCACTCTCTCCCGGGCCGTCTCCTCCAGACTGCGCGGAGCAGGTGATCCCAGACTCTGCCGCTCTATCTGCTTCGTACTCCGGGCTCCGCCTGCTTAAAGCCGAGGCAGCCCACACGCAGCCGCCCACTTTCTGTTACTCCGCCCTCTCGCGTCCTCCTTCCCGCCCTCTCCCTCGCACTACCGACGTCCATTCCCGCCCCCTTCTACGCTCCCCCGCCCCCTCAACTCCTACCTGCCAACCTATCTCCCTCGCAGGCGTCTCTGTTAAGCTACCAGACAATACGCAATCAGTCCTCGGATTGGCAAATCACGCAGGTAGTGCCAAAGTGAACACAGTCCGTGCGTAGAGCGGCGCAGAGGCTAATAGTAGGCTCATTGCAATTTCCAGGTTATTTCTGGGGTTCTGTTGTTTTGGGCCAAGTGTCTCCTCCGGATGTCTCATCCGGCGACAGCACCAACAGATGTTCAGAGAGATTTTGAACGCACAGGTTTGTGCACCTTAATAATATGCATCGGAGGAGTTTGCGCAGATAGATTTTGAGCAGGTGGATTTTGCACTGGCAAATGTTTCACAGGTGGATTAATCACACAAGCAAAGTTCTTCACACAGAGTTCACCAAGTTTGGCGTTCTGCAACTAGACATTTTGGACTCGATGCCATTACATTGAGAGTAATGAGAGGCTGCGGACAAATGTTCAAAGATCCCGAGCAAAGAGACCTAGAAATCGGCCAATGAGTCACCAAGACAGAATTATGAACTGGACAACTCTGCTCCTGGCTGTGAATTCTACCTCAGAGTGCAATGACCTTGAAACGTGAAAACGACGGCTACCAGCTCACCCAGACCCAACATGTAACCATGAAACTGTGGGCTCATAAGAATAGAACATCCACTGCAGACATTCACCTCTCCTACCGCTCTGCTCACGCTCTACTTTACACCAACACACATCAGAGCGCAGCTATAACTCTTCGATCAATTCGGTCTAACTGCCCACATAAAAACATTACTCCATGAGCACCTCAACATCCTGCTAGAACGCAGCTATACCCCACACAACAAATCGGCTTAGCTGCTCACATAAACGCCCTACACAGGCCTAATGCCACCAGAACGCAGCCTCAGAGACCATCCACGAATCTGCACACATCCGACTGATCTCTCACTATCATGGCACCTAATGTTAGAATGCAGCTACCCTAGTCACTCGACTGACCTGGACTACGGCCCCAATGGCGTTCAACCCGCAAGCGCTTTGAGACCACACCAATGATAAATAGAGCGCTATATAAATGCCAAATAACATAACCTTTGGTGTACAGCCAGCAATCTTTGTCTAAATGCCAACAAGACTGAGATCCTCCTCATCGTTACACCTTCACCATCCTTTCTACTCACTCTCTGGTCAGCCTACCTTGGCCCTCCTCCTACCCCCACCTGCGAAGCCAAGAACCTCAGGGTCATCTTTGACTCCACACTTTCCTTCTCAGCACACAATTCTGACGTCTTTAAAAAGTCTAACTTCCTACTTCACCTCCTCAGAGGTACTCTGCCCTTCCTCTCCTTCACCCAGAAGCTCACTGTCTCTCAAGCTCTGGTTCTCTCCAGATTGAACTAATGTAACAGGCTCTTTCTAAATCTACCTGCCTCCACTCTCCGCCCTCTACAACTAATCCAGAACAGGACTGCAAGACTTGTCCTTGGCCCCAAACCCTGGGATTGTATCTCTCCAGCTCTGAAATCCCTTCATTGGCTCCCAGTGGATGCAAGGATTCAACAACACCCTCTGTCCTTCGGGCCCAGGTTCCTGCTCACCCTGACTCCCTCCTGCACTGCCTCTGGGCCTCCCATTGCACTGGGTTCTGTATCTGGACGCATATAGCCCCCCACTCTTCTTCTGCACTTATCAGATATACCGTAGCTGATTAATTTTGCACTTGCCACTTGCTGGCTGCACTACCACCTTTTCATTGCCTGTATTTATTAATTTAACTTATTCTTTATTCTTTTCTCTCCTCTGTTCTGCACTTTCCACTTCTCCCCCTTCCATGCACTTCCCCCTTTTTCCCTTCTCCATGCACTTGCGCGTTCTTAATGTCACTGGGCCTAGTAAGATCGTTGTTTTAATTTTTTGTTCTCCCTTGTTCCCCTCCGTTTGCTTGGTCGCGCGCTGAAACACTTGTCTAAGAGCGCGATATAAATAAAATATCATAACATAACATAGCATATTACTTCCATGATCCTTCACAATGGACTATGCTGGCTTGAGTTGATGGGAGCTGAAGTCTAAAAAACACAGAGAGCCGAAGGTTGCTGGCCCCTGACCTAATTCTTGAAATCGTTCTCGAAGTGTGTTGCTTGACAAATATGTTACCCCTCTAGCCAGGACCATCACAAGCAGAATCAAGTGGGGGACAGTTGCCCTGGGTCTCGTGGTGCAAACAGGCGGGTGGTGAAGGGTGCCGGGAAAGGGCTTGCTCTGCCTTCAGAGCAATAGTGCAGTGTCAAGTGAGCCTGTTTATTTCTTTTGTGGCCAACTAGGTCTCTGAATCTAGCAGGGCACCTGGAGAGGGATACACCTACCTCCTCTGTCTCTTTCAATGCCTAAAGGCACTAAGCATGAGCCCTCCTACCGACCATTCTCACCTTGTGGACATCAGGTTGGGGGCACTATTCAGTGGAGTGAAGCTGCAAGTGTCAACAGCCGTGTGCAGATTCATATCCTGGGGCCACGCTTTCTTTGTGAGTGGTCTCTTTTTCTTATGAAATCTAGCAGTTCATCACCTTTGTTTCTATGCAAAACTGTGTTTTGTTTCATGAAGTTTGCCACCTTCTCAAATCTTAGCGCACTGCGTGTCTCCTTCCTTGCACTGGACCCTCCACATTGCAGAAGAGCACAGCTACATTGATCATTTTGGAATCCACCTATTCTTCTGCGGTAGTGGTGTTTGGGCACTAGGTTTTAGAATCCACTTGCGCTCCACTTCATAGTTATTGGAGGTCTGATTTTTAGCTAGTCTGCTGCAAGGTCATGCGTTGAGAAACACCTATTGTCAATAGGAGAGTTTGTTTGTACCCGGCTATCTTGCCCTTGGCAATACTTTAATACTCTTTATATCCTTGTTAGTGGTAGTGTGTGTAAATTGTTCTTTATTGAAATGATTGTTGGTCAGCCGACATGTGTTTTGACACACAACAGTCCAACAAAATTCCTAACCACCCACATTGGACCACACTAGCCTTGATATTGGTGGCATGGCTGCCGTTGAAATCGCGTCCGGGTTCCCAGAATGGGGAATTACCAGGCCATTCTGCGTTCGGAGGGCCCGGTAATTCCTCCCTGCAGGAACCCTGGGCCCGGACCTTCCCCATTCCCATTTCAGCCCCCATAGGGCTGAATGGGAATGGGAGAGGGAGCAAACAGCGGGCTGATTACAAGTGGCCCGTTGTTTGCTCCCTCTTCCCCTCGCGGGACCCGGTAAGGACGCCTGGTTCCTTACCGGGTCCCACGAGGGGACCTCGTAATGTGGCAGAACGGGTTTAACGGGTCCGCCTCCTTTTGCGTAGCCCGTTAACCCGTTCCGCCAGGGTCGTAATGAGGCCATAAGTCTCAGGAGGGGTGAGAGTGATCGGAAGCCCATAATGAGCACACCCAGTAAAACTCCACAGATTACTCTTAGACAGATGTATATCAAAAATACATTTATTATAGGCCTTTACAACAAAGCACAATTAAACCACAGTATCAAGAAAACAGTTAGCACACACGCTTATTCACTATGTAGCATATATACAAAATGAGTTTAGCCTAATGCTGATGAAAGGTGAGAAAATAACCACAACCTGTAACAGAAAGGGGTAAGTTAAACATAGATATCGCATTGGGCAATTCTTCGTAGTCAATCCATAATTTATGTAGTCAGTCCTAAGAAGTGAGGAGCCTTGTGCTCAAAGTACAGCAATGCTTTAACGAGTGGTTGTGCGTAAAGCAAAAAGCAGGTTCGCTTCAGGAATCTGTACCTGCTCAGGAAGGGGGGTGAGATGATGAAGAATAAAGTTCTACTCCTTGAGGAGGGTCTACCCTTGCAGATAGAGCGACTTTCGGAGTTTGGGAATACCTGGGGAGCGCAGGCTAGCCCAGCAAAAGTGAGTATCTTTTAAGCAATTCTCCTGCGTGAAAACAGATGGAAGTGCCAGTGGGCCACCGGTAAGTGATGAAAGTACTCACCGACCCTCAATACAGTCCGGAGCAAGCTTTGCCAGTCTAGTCCACTTTTCAACCCTGCAGTTACAGGATGCTCTGACTCAGAGCAGCTGCGGGACGGGACGATCATCCGTGGCAGGACAGAAGCCTTTTCTCAGCTCTCGAAGAAAAGAGAAGGATAGTTCTGGTGCATCACATCTCAATGTTAATGTTAATGTTAAAGGATATTTGTACCGCACACTATCACCACCGGAGTGGTCCCCTGGCGCTCTGGCGGCTCTGAAAGAGGGAGAGGGGGGGTGGGTTAGTGGGAATGAACTGGAAAAGTGCTGGATAGCAGTGATGTGCTGTTGGCAGCCTCAGCACGTTGGGTCCGTTGGCTGGGCTTGGGGTGTTATATGGTCGATAGTCATCGTGTGCTGTTGTGCAAGTCTATGTGCGGTTTGTTTTGTTGTTGTAGTGTAGTGAAGTTTGTGCGGTTTGCTGCGTTTTAGGCTTGTGGTTGTGTTTGGTTAGAGTTTGAGAGGAGTATGCAGAGGGATGAAATTGTTAGTGGATTGGTTAGTTAGCATTGCTGTCCTTGCAATTATGTCTAGGTGTGATGCCTACTATCATTCACTATTACATCGGAGTGTGGCGCTTGCTAATTTTCAATATTCTGACTAGATGTGAGATAGGCTAGTGATCACGATTCCATTCTAGTGTTGCACTTGTCATCATTCACAGTTTCATTTAAGTGTTCTAACATTCACATTTGTATAGCTGCAACGGAGGCTAAGGTTAAGAATTCCATCTAAGTGTGGCAAATGCTAACATTCACATGACATGGTGGGGCATGTCTGCAGGTACTTACAGCAACAGTCACCACAGCGGGGCAACACAGGGTCCACACATGCTTCTGGCATGGCACACTCTCATAAATGGTGACCCAAAAGAGCTAGGACAATGAGTTTTTGCAGGAGAGCACCCAGGACTACAAGTAAGTGATTCCCAAAGTCTCATGTCTCAACTTGTGAGAGCGGCATTCCTGTGTGTTACCCTGTGTTGGAGCTGGTTAGTTCACTGGATGGCCCAGGAAAACTTAATAAGAGGCTCTTTGCGAGGGTAAGCAGGAGGTGCAGAGAGTAGTTGGTCCCACTACTCCAAAGGGTCAAAGCGCCCTTGTAGGCCTTCTTGGTATGATGCAAAAGCAGGGGTCTGACGAGACAACAGCGGGGACAGAGTGCCAAACCTTCCTAGCACGTCTCCGGAGGTTCCTCTAGTCTGCTCTTTCGCTAAGGATACTTGGCTCCTTCTGTAGTTCAGTATGAGCTTCAGTTGATCGACCTGGAATGGATGCAGAGCTCCTTCTCTTATCCAAGATTCATTTCACGCCCAAATCTCAGATAGCTAATGGAAGATCAACTCTCTTGCAAGCACGCCAGGCTTGGGCCAATCGTGGCCGACAGTGGTTCCAGGCATTCAGGCCTACCAGACATACTGGCACCAGTAGTGTGGATTGGGACCAGACAGTCCCAAGCCTCTTCTTGGGCACTAGCACATGTGACATGCAGGAGCCTGCAAAAGTTGCAGTTTTCACAGGAGGCTGCATGCTCAAACAAGGAATAACTGGGTCTCTCGACCTGGGTGGAGGCAAAGGGACAAAATGGCGAAACGACAGAACAAAAAACTTCTTGGCACAGGCGGTAAACGCAGTATGGTCCATAAAAACAAAGTAAAAATACTTGAAAAGTAAACTGCTGCCACTTGTTCATCCTAGGTAATCTTGTACAAACACCAAAAAATCCTTAGAGGGTGGCTAGGGCCAGTAAACAAAAGGGCCCCTATGTGCGGTACCGGAGGTACTTGGCACATAGATAAAAAGTTACCAAGAAATGGCAACATAGTCGAAGCATATATCAGTTTCCTCATAACTGAGCGAAAAGCCAGAGGAGTGCAGCTGAAGGCTGTGCCCCACGGGAAAAAGTCAGGTTAGGTAAGCCAAACAAAAGCAAAAATGTTGGGGGTTCACAAATGGAGGGGACATTGTACCTAAGGGAAAAACTTTCCTAACAAGGGTGTCTCGGCCAAGGATGTGAGCTACTACCGGCCCTGTACACCTCCAACAAGGGGGTGATTGCTATTCACACCCAGGGGCTCCGTCTGGGGTGCAAATATGTTTTCATTTTTTTCCATGGGAGAACCATGCCCAATCTCCCATGAAAAGAAAAATAAGATGTCCCCTCCATAGTAAATAGAAAAGGCACCTAGTCCCTTCTTTTTTCATAGTGGGTACCTAGGATGGGAGGGAGCACTGAGACTGTAGAGCAAAAGCTCCGGTCCAGCATATAAATTGGGAAGGAGGGAAGGGCTTGGGGCAAGGGTGCAGGATATCTCAGAGGGCCCAGGGGAGGGTAGGAGCATGGGGAGGCAACAGGGAGAAGCTCCCTGTTGCCTTCCTACAATCAAAAAAGGTGCCACCCACAGAAGGGCATCGGGTGGCTTAAAAATGCTGGCTGTACACATGTGTTCTTGCCCGCATTTCCAGCCACGTGATTGGCTGAGCACCATTCCCTGGGTGCGAATAAGGATTAATTTGGGTCCAAATGATATACATGCCCACTCTCACGAAAGCATTAGGAAGTGCATGCAATACATGTGATGCTGCACAAAATTACATTCTCAAAAGTGGCAAATACCATTTTCTGCACTACCACTGAGACGCAAAGAGTTGATTCCAATTGCACCTAGGAACTGGTTATCGGTGCTTAATGGTTGTTTAATGGTGCCCTGACGGTGTTAATTGATTGATATTTATATGCAGCTAGTAGCAGTGCCTTGGTGATTGGCTTGGACATGACTTTGTTTTCTTTTATTTGCTGTAACAACAGCAAAACAAAATCTGTTTCCTCCACTCATAAATTCAAAGGAGAGTTCTAGCGCGTCCTGTTGGTGCCAATGCAAGCAAATAATAAAGGGGCGTAAGCAAATGTGTATCCCTGGTCCCCACCAGACCCTATGACAGTCCTGCTCTTGGTGCCCCTTTGCATTCACCATATTCTTTATTTCCTCTTTCTCTGGTTCCAGGTGCTCTGGTGCTTGCAGTGGGTGCCTGTGCTTGGTTTGGGAGACCATTCATGAGTTATTTTTTTTAGGTTGTGGATCTGTCATCCCAGATTGTCCGTGCTCTGTGCATGCTGTCCCCGGGCCGCATCATGAGACTGCCCTGATGGCACTGGCAGCTGGGGCTGAGTCTTCCAGGGGTTGGTTGTAGGTTGTTTAGAGGAGGGCATCCAGACGCGTGTGCATTCCTGAATGTGGACAGCATCATATGCTGTTGTTTTACGGCTTTTGAAGCATAACTTGTATGGGAATGGGTGCAGATCTTTCGCTCTGAAAGTTTTTGTTTATATTCTCAGAAATAGTTTGGTGTTAAATAGGGCTAGGATATGTGGGTGGTGTTTGTTCTTAAGATATTACAGGTTTAATCTAAGAGGGACCTTTTTCCTCGTCGACCCCTACTTGTGTGCTTGACAGTCCACAGGGTCATCTCGAATAGCATGTCAGCCCTTCCTCTTCAATGACTATTATGTCCAACCTCAACGTCCGGTTCATGGGCTTGGCTGGTAGTTTCCACCCGGCCGTTGGCCAGTTGCCAGTGTGCTTGCACGGCTGCTTGGTCTAGCAGCGCAAGGAACCACGAGTAGTGTGTGGCAATCGTTGGGTTGACTTTGCAGTTTTGAGAAGGGCAGCTGGACTGCACGCTGTAGACTAGTGTGAGGTAGTCTGATAGTTACGTAAAAACTTGGATACTTCATGCTCAACGTCTTCCTGGCTCTCCGTTGCGATGCGTATAACCTTGTTCAAGATGTGTATGAAGTGCTCAGCGTCACCATCTGCATGGCGCTAACAAGGGGTGTTTTTGCGGGGAGGAGTTCCTAGATGTTCGAGGCATTGTTTTAGTTCACTACCTTGGAAGGGAGGTCCAATATCGGTTTTCAGATCCTCTGGAATCCCTTGTGCTGCCAGAATGTCCTCTTACTTCAGTATTACAGCAGCGGCGGCTACCAAGTGTTTGATATCTACCTCCGGGTAGCGTGAGTGGTAATGTACGAGGACAAGTACGTATTTGCGTATTTGCCGTTAGAGAGGGAACAGAAGCAGCGCTCACTCTACTCCAAAGCTGAATACCTCAGATTGGCGAGGAGCCTTTCTCCCTACTTTTAGATACTTTTAAAAGAAACCACTGGATGGATTCTTACCAAATATGTGAAAGCATGGTTTGGTGACCAGGCGTCTGCTTTTTACCACTCGCAAAGGTTTCATTCAAATCCATCCAACAGTTCAGGCTCTAGGCACGACTAAACGTTAGTCTATAGTGAAGGAATGGGAAAAGGTATGTTTTGGGACCCACTTATAACGTTGCCAAACTTGGTGTAACTGCCCAAAACTATCCAGGAAAATTCAGAGTTGGATGTATATTTCTTTTGAAACGTTTTGTGGGGATTCAACAAAAGGCTCCCAAGTTATATGCTGCCCAAAAAGTGCTCTTCCCATGAGGAGTCCAACTTCAACATAAATACAGGATTGCTACCACAGACCCTGTAATATACATACAAATGGCACAACAGTATCCTCTTGGCTGGCATTGGACACATTGAATGGCGTAACTGCTTTTGCAACTGTGAGACAATGACCCTCATTTTCTTTCTTTAGAGTTGGATGGTTGCCATGTTTTAGGGCCCTCATTCGTGCTCCCCAATACAGTCTGTTGGTCACTTAACTCCCACTTTTTAATAACCTTTTTTTGGGGTTTTCACTTGAGCACTCATTTCGTGGATCTTAGTGTCCCACAGATCTCACATTAGATCACATCCCCTCCTCCCCCAACCTAATAGACGGATAACAGGCAAAGCAACTAGACACCTCATCCATCTTGTGCCTGCTTAGCTACTTCCTCCACATTCCATGCACTCCTCCATTTCGAAAGACTTTCATCTTACCTGTGCATCAAGGTACTTGTCCAAACTGACCATGCCCCTTTTGGAACATGAATATTGTGGCTCTGAATATTAAATCAACACTTGAAAAAGTAAAACATACAAAGGGGCTGTGGAAAAAGAAATAGGATCAACAGAAAATAAAGAACATAAACAACAAGTTGAACTTCAGCTATGCGATGTTGACAATCTTTTATTATCTGCAATGCTAGTGTGCAAAATTTGACCAATTTTGAAAAAAGCTCTGACAAACAACCGATGCATTTTCGGATTCACTGAGGAATGTGACAAAACTAGCACCAGCTTTCTGGATGTGAAGAATAGCACACTAGAAAGTACAATATACGCCATGCCTACACATTACATTGCCATACTCCATGCAGGAATTAATCATCCTAAACATTTGATATCCAGTAATACCGCTGGAGAATTTCTGCACACCAAGTGCAATTGCTTCAATGGCAGAGGCTTCAACGCAAATGCAATAACAGCTGCACTCAGATTCCTCCATTGCGGGTACTCACAAAAGATTATCGAATCTGGACTTTAAAGGCAAAATTGACCAATGCAAAGATCTACTCAAACCCCAAAAGCCTCACATTAAATCACTAAACCCAAGATCAGGATGATAACTTCAAATCAAAAGTCACAATTGATCAGGCATATTCTAAACTAACATTGGAATGTAGTGTTGTCCGATAAAGATTTCAAGGACATGCTAGGAAGTAGTGTGGAAATAACATAAAGGAAGTCTCCTTCCCTGTAAAATCTGCTTGCATCCAGCTAGATAAAACCAGGAAAGAAAATGCCCTCCAGTCGACTGTCAGAAAATAACAATCAGAATGGCTACAACAAAAGTAGCAAGTGCAAGGCTTATCAATGTGCAATTGAATGTTCAAACCTTCAATGAATAAAATGTGAAGTACACAAATCCAGAACCTCTGAAATTCATTGGAGTTAACAAAGTGACCAGACATGCCAGAGGAGGCAATGTGGATACACATTCTGACATCTCGCATAATCGACCTGGGGCAAAGCCGTCAGTTGGTCACAACATTGATGAAGAACTCTACACCTTTTTGAGAGACAGATGGATTTCCTCTTAGTGGCCAAATACACTTCCTTATTCAACCCTTCTTAGACATTTAACACTTCCACCTCCATCCCACCTCTAACAATGTGTGCAATTCCTGTTTATATATTCTAAGTCTTTGTGTTAATCTTCACTCTTCACATTCCCCTTCCTATACTTTACATTTTCACATGGAGCATGACGTAACCTCCTAACAATGATCCCTTTCTATTTTCTTTGTCCACTGGCTCTTCCTATTCATGCCAGACCTATTTCCACTTTAATTTGCCTACACTAACAATCCATGTGCATTGCCCACATCTCATTACTGTTTGAGGGAAGTTAATGTCTTTACGGCCACTTGTCCTCCACCTTACCATGGTTTTGGCTGTTTGTTACATATTTATAAACTATGAACCCCCACATTGTAGCTTAAATTAGCTTTTGGCCTCATGGCCTCCATGACACCACAGTGTAGTTCTTGGATAGCATTGGTCATATCGACCTGGTATTTTAAACAGTACCCCGAGCATTTGCAATGGTTAAACACTTCCCCAATTTGTATTATTTCGAGTTGCATAGTTGACGTGTTTTGGTGTCTCAAGCATGCTTTCAAACTGTTTACTTAACCCACACATTTGAATAATACGTGCCCCTGTTTTTTTCATTTGATCACTCACTGTATGGATCTCAGTGTTACATACAGCTGACATTAGGTCACAGTCTCACTTCCTCGAACATCATAGATAGCTTTCAGGAAAATGAACTGGGCACCTCATCCATCTTGGCCCCACCTCCCTAGACCAGGATCCTTATTCCACTTGAATTCTCCCTGCGATGGATTGACTACAGCAAGGATTCTTCTAGCTACATCTATTGTAGAGGAGCAGGTGGATGCTTTCTCACCAGTTCCCGCCCCGTCCTGCCGTCATATTGAAATAGTAGAAGTAGAGCAGTAAATGGTATCCCCTGTATTGCTCCTATACCGCATCGAGTGTATGAGATGTTATGCACTCAGACAGCCATAAATAATGTACCCTCACACTGAAAATGTGGAAGGATGCCGCATGGAAGGATGTCAGCACGCAGTTATGGACATCGTGGAATGTTAAAGTGAAATTTGATGAGTGAAGAATGATGTCTTGGAGAAGATATTTAAACCTATGTTGAAACAATATAAAAATACTTAAGAAGTAACTATGTAACTGAAGCACCAGGAGCAATATGTACCGAAGGCTAAAGTAATCGTGAATCCAAAGAACATGAAGTAACTTACTAGTCAATAATTGTAAATATGCAGTAACTCAAGGTAGAAAGGAAACATATACGGAGGCTTGCTATAGAGGAATGTATAACTTGGCAACGACGGCCATGATAGGAAAATGGACAGTGGCTCATGTCAAATTCAACCATGCTACCTCAGAGACAGACCAATGTTTCAGAATCATGAGAGGCTGGAAAGCTCTGTTTGCAGAATAACAGGAAGGCTATGTTGGCATAGGATCAAGGATGCTATTTCAAGGAATAATTGCAAGGCACAACGGGAGTTAACTAGGGTAAACTATGAACGAAGGGCACATTTCTCTTAGATTAAAGAAGAAGAAAACATTTGCAACGGCCAAAGTATTGGACAATTAATAGTGTATGAAGTCTATGCAAGGTAGAGTGAGCAGTCTCTAGAGGCCAAGAGGAGTAACAGCACTCTGCATAATTGAATCAAATAACTGTAAATAAGAGGCAGAAATGGACAGATTTGTGGTCTCTTCACATTTGACTCAGAAGTTGAAGACAAGGGCTATTCATTAGAGCCTCAGACAAAGATAGTGGTGTGCTCACACTCCCTTGAATGTTCCAGGACAGTGACCAGGCTGCAAGGTCAACTACAGATGGAAGACTTTGGCTTATGGCCAACCGATGAGAGATGATGGACTAATTGGGAAAACGGTGAGTAGTCTGACGGGATTCAAACACCTAAGTTTCGTTTCACAAACGGGCTGCTAAAGAGCCGAAAGTCCAAGGTTGGGATAGCATGTCAACCAATCAGTGGGTCTAAGGGCAACCTAACATACAATGTTGCGTAGACCAATCCACTGCCATTTTGTTCGCTATATTCAGTACTATACATATTTACAGGCAGTTTAAAGTGTGTCCTACAGACAAGGGACAGCCAATGATGTATTAATTCGTATATATGTTATATATGTAAATATTCTCCCTTAACCAATCCCTTCTCTCAGTAGGTTTTGTAATTTGCCACATAGAATGACATCATAGATGGGATATATTGGGGTATAAGACCTTTATGCAATCAAGCTACTGTGTTATTGTGCATGCATCAGTCCGATGCCTGTTAGTTCTTTATTAAATGAGAATAATGATGATAATGATGTGTTATTTATATAGCGCCTTAATCCAAAGCACTTTACAGACACATATTTACATACAATATCACCCAACCAAAATTGGTACTCATTTATCGACCTCAGAAAGATGAAAGGCTGAGTTGGCCTTGCCGGGATTCGAACCTGCGACCTGCAGATCACGCTCAGATCGCAGCAGCGAGCACTCAATATTCCTGAAGTCTGTCCAATTATTTAGTCTGAGATCATTATTTGTAATTCCATCTACCACAAAAAACGCTTCAAGGTGCTACAGCACATTTTGGTAGCGGTGCGGATGGTTACAGTCTAATCGACCTAGGCCAGAACCAGACCTCCGGGCGCTTGGCTGCTCCTACCATTAGCCAGAAGACTGCAGAGCTTCCTGTGGAGATCGGCACGCAGAGTCACGTGCAAGAAGATTCAGTTTGCAGGCTCCCCTTTTGATGAAATTCCTCTGGGAGATAATAAAGAGAAGAAGTAGATACCTCGATTCCTGATCCAAGGGGGCAGAAGAGTACGCACTAAAGTAAAGACTCCAAATATGGGTGTTAAGGATTCCTGTGGCAAGGCCCGCGGGTGTGTATCAAACTCCAAAATGGAGTGAAAATGAGAAGGGATACATTTACTAAAATAGTAAAAGAAGGCGTACGCAGAAAAATTGAAAAAGTGCAAATGTGTGAGGTTATCAAAATGGCAATAAAAAGCTTTTGTTGTGGTTAGACTAACAAATATAAAACAATAGTAAAAAATGAAGGAGATTGGTGAACATTTGGACCAAGAGATTGATGTCAATCAGTAGGGTAAAAATGAAAGGAAATTAATATATAAATAAAGAAGAGACTCTTAAAATACTAATAATATTTTCAAATAAAAAAATAATCAGATAAAATATTTCTTTTTGGAATTATAAACAGTGATTTATTGTATTTGTTGTTCATTTATAACACACTTAATACCAGCAAGTGGTTTCTAAGCACAGGATCGGGATTCGAACCTGTGCGCTGTGTCATTTTGCTACCAAGACAAACGTGTTCCCACTGAGCTATCCTTCCTCCACTTTATGCCTGCGCCAATTGATCTGTGTGGTATATTTGATAAATTAAAGAATTGAATCAAAGAACGGGCAACTATTGATGGTCAAAATCGACTTGTCAACATGGGGGGCACTCCTCTTTTACATCTGCGTATGACATTGCTGAGATACACAGCGAAGATAAGGAAATGTCATTTGGAATGAGTCTGAGGCATGACTAATAAGACACTCATGCCGTGGTCTCAGCAGGGTTTGCTCTTGAAAACCATATTGCGACATATGACAACTTATTTCCATGCCACACATAAGGCTGACCACAAAAGTGATGGGTGGAAGGTTTTGAATTAATCTAAACCACTGGCAATTGCTCTGGGCAACCTTCCACACCACCGTTTTTTAGCCCGTCTGCGCCATTGCAAAAGGGGACCAGCCATGTGCAAATCAGTCAGCAGCTTCCGCCACCGAAGGTAGCAGCCCAGCCCGAACTGCTAGGCCAGGTCCCCTCTGCACAGAAAACCAAGCAACCCAGACATGTTTCGGCCTTGTTGGACCTCCTCAGTGAGGTGCAGCCTGGTTCCCTGTGGTGCAGCGGTCAAGGGACCCACGTCTGGGCATACCCTCTCTCACAAGGAGAAACAAACTGACCACAAAAGTGATGGGTGGAAGGTTTCGAATTAATCTAAACCACTGGCAATTGCTCTGGGCAACCTTCCACACCACCGTTTTTTAGCCCGTCTGCGCCATTGCAAAAGGGGACCAGCCATGTGCAAATCAGTCAGCAGCTGCCGCCACCGAAGGTAGCAGCCCAGCCCGAACTGCTAGGCCAGGTCCCCTCTGCACAGAAAACCAAGCAACCCCAGACATGTTTCGGCCTTGTTGGACCTCCTCAGTGAGGTGCAGCCTGGTTCCCTGTGGCGCAGCGAGCAAGGGACCCACGTCTGGGCATACCCTCTCTCACAAGGAGAAACAAACTGACCACAAAAGTGATGGGTGGAAGGTTTTGAATTAATCTAAACCACTGGCAATTGCTCTGGGCAACCTTCCACACCACCGTTTTTTAGCCCGTCTGCGCCATTGCAAAAGGGGACCAGCCATGTGCAAATCAGTCAGCAGCTGCCGCCACCGAAGGTAGCAGCCCAGCCCGAACTGCTAGGCCAGGTCCCCTCTGCACAGAAAACCAAGCAACCCCAGACATGTTTCGGCCTTGTTGGACCTCCTCAGTGAGGTGCAGCCTTGTTCCCTGTGGCGCAGCGAGCAAGGGACCCACGTCTGGGCATACCCTCTCTCACAAGGAGAAACAAACTGACCACAAAAGTGATGGGTGGAAGGTTTTGAATTAATCTAAACCACTGGCAATTGCTCTGGGCAACATTCCACACCACCGTTTTTTAGCCCGTCTGCGCCATTGCAAAAGGGGACCAGCCATGTGCAAATCAGTCAGCAGCTGCCGCCACCGAAGTTAGCAGCCCAGCCCGAACTGCTAGGCACATAAGGCTGGCCATTTTAGAATTACGTAAGATGTATCAGAGTGAAGAAGTCGAGAGGGAGTGGATGCTCAATCAGCATAAAGGAGAGGATAAAATGTCTTCGACTCCCCTTTCCCCTCCTGAAGATAAGAGCGTAGATACAGAGGAGAAGAGATTTTACCCTTTAAAAGAATTAAAAGCAGCAGAGTATGTTAATCCAACATATGAGCCCCCCGCTTATTGCAACAAGGGTAATGCGGAAGAGAGCAAAAACAGAGAACGCAAAGATATATCAACATGTGATGAAAGTAAACGGCATGATGAGAGAAAGGACAGGCAAGACAGACAAATGGAGACAGAGGAAGAAGCAAAGAAACATGGAAATAAAGGATAAGGCTAAGGTTATTACAATAGCACAGAATGACTGGATGGGAGGACAAATATTACTTAAGCTAGATGATAAGGGCATTGAAGGGGTTTGAAAAAGAGAGGGAAGAGAAGAGCGGGAACAAAAGAGAAGGAAGAGGAAAGAGCCTACAAAGAAGAGAGGGATAAAGAATGCAAGAGAAGGGAAGAAAAAAGAAAATATGAGGCAAGGAAAGATTAGAAGAGAAGAAACGAGATAGAAGTCCAAAGAATGAAAGTACATAGGTTGCATAGAAGGTGAGAGGAAGATGAATTGAGGGAGATGAGGAGAAGAGAAGAAGCAGTGAACATAGGGGATAAAAAGATAATGAGATAGAATATTTATGTCACAGGAGCATAGTGCCGATTGATACATGAGAGCATTTGGAGGAAGATAGAGGGTCACATCAGCCCCAGAGGGAGCTGCAAGGTCTGGCGAGATCAGCATGGGCTGATGGGCAGGACACAGAAGATACAGCGCAGAGACTTGGGAAATTATACAGGCAATTAAGGGATAAAGATGGGCATAAAGTCCAAGAGAACGCAGAGGGATCTCTATTAAGGGAAACTGAGGGTAGGTTAGATGACATCATAACAGGCGAGTTGTCTTTAAACTGGTTAGATCTCGATGATGCAGAGTGGAATAACAGCCACACAAATTGGGGCATAATGATGTCAGACGAAGTAAGGGAGGAGAAGGAAAGGGCGTGAAGAGAGAGCGCATGCAGGTTTTTAAGAGAATCAAGTGTAGAATTAGGGGTAAAATGGTCAGACCTGGAGGACCCTAAAGAAAAAACACCAGAACCGACACAATATACTGTATGATCGTGCAGTACAGGGGATATATCCCTGCCATATGTGAACAGATTAAGATTACTACCAGGAAGGAGACAAACAGGCGAGACAAACCCTGCCAGGAAGACAAGGAGTATAGGCAAGTATGATTATGGACCGGGATTTTCACAATTCCCATTATTGGACAAGGGGGAGGACAATATATACAGTGGCCCCAGACGGATAAAGACAATTGAAGATGTACGTTGCCGAGTTTGGCTTCTGGTGCGGGAAAACTGATTCATGAGGTAGAGAGAATAACATCAGGAATGTCGCTAGCTATAGGTGATGTAAAAGGCTTACTAGCAGTTATTCTAGGGGAGAGAGCTAATGACATTTGGAAACGAGCAGGATATGCAGGTGTGACTGTGCAAAACACAATGGAGCACAATATCCCAATACATCAGACATGGGTGCGATTATGACCAGGAAAATGGGGGAGGATGAAGACCCTGTTGCTTATATTCAAGATATTTAAGATAGATGGCATCAGGAGACCCGTGAACTGTGGGATAAAATGGTAGCATTATTTTACCAACTTTTATGTCAGGGGCTGCTCGAGCCAGTGCAACAGCAATTTAAGAAACAGGTGGGAATGGAAGCAAAGCCATGCCTGGAAATACAATTGACAATCATGCATCACTGCCAATGAATGAAAGAGAAGATTAAAAATATAGCTGAGAATAGAAAGCAGGAGGAAGCAAAGTTAGTCCAGAAGAAGAGTCAAAAATAGTCATAAAGGGAGCACTATTGACGAGTAATGAAGAAGGGGTGACACATGAAATGCAGTCAGGGCAGCAAAATAATGCAAGGTATCCAACAGAGCAAAGTGGGTACAACCTTTGGCCAAGGGGAGGAGGGAATGAGACTATAGGAGTAGGACGAGGTGGATTTCAAAACCCTCATGGAAGAGGAGGATTTAATGGCAGACAGCCGCAACAATGCTGGAATTTCAGAAGAATAGGACACATAGCCAGGACATGCAGAAGCAGAGGAGGCATGCAACAGAATTGGCAAGCTCCAAGAGGGGGCTGGGTTATGCTCCACAATATAATACAGAACCACAGGAATATTATGCTCAAGATCACACACATGCTCAGACATATGTGCAGCACCCCAAGAAATGCAACCAGTGCTGCTGAAAATGCAAGTACCACAAGGGCAACTGCAGAAAGTACCCATGCAAGCACAACAGGTACAACCACAGCAAGCACAGACACAGGAGGCTGTGGTACCGCAATGGAACATGACCCCATGAGCCCAACAAGCACCCGCACCCAAATTAGGGAGTGTGACTGTGATAGGAGGAAATCCTTTCACAGCTACAGGGATTCATTTATACCCAAAATAGGACAGCCCACAGAGTGACCCGATGTGTTCAGTACTATCAGTGACACCAGACCCCCAAGAGGAACTAAGGGTCAGGATAACAATAGGAGGCAATACATGTTAATTTCTCATAGACACTGGAGCCACTCATTCCTGTATCTGTGAGGGAAAATACCTAATGTCAGGTACTGCCATGAATGCCCAGGGATTCTCTGGGGCAATGTATTTAATTCCTTTCACAGATAAATTGCCAATCTCTATACGAGAACACTATATGTCAATGCCATTACTATATTCTAGGCAGACCCCAGTTAACATATTAGGACATGACCTGATCACAAGCAAACAACTGTTTGTCGATACTTGTGCAGATTGATCCTGCCCATCAGAAATGGTGTCAAGCTTGGGTGCATATAGCACATTTTTCAAAGCTATTTGACTTCTAAAAATTACAATTGACATACCATGAACAATGTATTGTCACAAATCCGTCCTGTGGTAGGATACCCTTTTGTTGTATAACTTCCCAGCCCTTCATCCTCCCACACAGAGGGCAGTCCCTTTTGTTACCCTGATGACAAAGCTTGACATGACGATATCATTTACTGACAAAGGAATAGTGTATTCTACTCCAGGGATATACTATATGAATGTGGGGGAATATTTCTTAGCCTTTACAGGCCAGAAGGCATTACGAGCAGTTCCTTTAGATCCAGAAGTATTTTTGAATGGGTTACCCAGATTGGTAGATACAAAATTTAGAATACCTGATGAATTCCTGTTTAGACCAGAGATTCCCATGGACAATTAGGAAGGACAGATTATCCCCTTGCAGTTAGAAGTAGGAGTGGTCAGAGAAGAAAGAGTGATGCTTCATGGGACAGATGGTGAAGGTGATGGAAGAGGATAGAGAACAGTGATAGCCCTCAGTGGAGGATATAGGCTGACAGATTTGACAGACAAATAACTGTTTACAGATGATCAGTCTGACGATGTACTAGTGTTTTTCATAAGTCTCACTTATTGGATTAAAGTAGAGAATGTAGAAATACAGCAGAGAATGGTGTTAGTAAAAAGAAGACCGTCATTCTTCCAGGAGAAAGTGCCAAAGATTTTATGGACCACAAGCCCATATGACTTGGATCTATTAAAAGGGATAGGTGCAGTTGAAACTAAACTAAAACCAGAAGCCCTTTTGCCATGAGCAAAGCAATATCCCATATCCAGAGAGCCAGATGAAGGTATATTTGAGACCATTTCTGCTTTAAAGAAGCAAGGCATATTAGTGCCATCAGATTTATCATGTAACACGGCTGTGTACTGAACATGTGCACCCAACACTAGGCCCTTCAAGACAAGGTAGCAATACTTTGAGATGGATGGGTATTCAGAATATACTCAAACATCAATAATCAGACTTACTCAGGAAGTTGACAAGGTACGTCTGTTTTAATATCAATTGTCTAAAACAGGGAGGATAACGAACATCAACGAACATCCGCTCGATCTTCTCACTCAGCGAGTATCATAAAAATGCACAATATATAGCAAAGACTCATCATCATTGACATCAATCCACATGGCAAACTACAAAAACCTACTTGGGAAAGTGATAGGCTTAAAGGGAACATCTAGGTATCCGTTCCATACTTGTTCGGGAAAGTGATTGGGTCTCTAACATCAGGTGGGGCAACTAAGACCTCCTCTAGTGCAAGTCACTACGAACGTCATCAAATACACAACGTCCTATTGGTTATATAAACTATAGGGCTCTCTATTATATGGCCCTCTACAATTGGTTTGCACACTTGTACTCCTCTGTAATATTCCACAAACGCTAGCAGCACGGAGGCTGGCTCACAGGTGCTGGTCATAACCATAGCTTCCCACCTAATTAGCCTGCCATCTATCATCACTCTTGCCGCCTGCCAGTCAATTAGCCTTTCAACATGGCCTTGGAAATCTTCTCTGTACCTGACAATAAAAGGAAGTATAGGCATACTTTGTCTCTTGGTTTCGATGTAACTCAACTCAGTATCTATTTTCATCTGACCATATGACTGGAAACCATGTGTCAGAACTTTTCTGTATTTGAAATACTATTAAATGATAAACCTCTGATGTCTTCAATGTTCTTGCTCCTTACCTCAGACAGGAGTTTGTTCTTTTCACACTGCATGAACATCCAAGCTCACAGTGGCCTTGACCTCCTGGTGCTAGGCCAGCCAAGCCTTTCTTGAATTCACCTCCATCATTAAGTCATTTTCCAACTGCACCACACTGAAAAAGCCTTTCTATTAAAGGGTCCAGACTCTGCTAAAGTGCATTATGGAACATCCATAGTGTATACATTCCTATGCATATACGTTGGTGCATCGCCACAATCTATTCACTACGTAGCGAGCCTTTGAGAATACTTTGTCTGCTTGCGTTACTGCGTCTGTACAATTGTAAAATGACTTTGCATTTTCTTCATCGTTTCTGTAGCATGAGCATCTTCATCTCGAGCCCGAAATGCTACTCATCTTTAACATCTCCTCCTTAGATCTAATAGAATATTTATGGTCTTCAGCCCCTTTTCTGTATGCGTCAGCTCTGCTTCGCATTACTTCACCAATCTTCTTTCTTGCTCGTTTTCACACTTCCTCTGGGATTTCATTCAAATGACCATCATATTGTCGTGAGTGCATATATGGCTTCCTCAATGGGTACCTCACTTCCAGGATTCTTTTCGGTATAGGTATTTTCACTGGCACTGCACGTGTCTCACATTCTGGCTCCCAACATATAGGCATCATGGGGGCAGAGCTTTGAGTGGGGGTACTTGGCTCCACCTCTACAATACCCTGTCAGGAAATCAAAGGGCAGGGGGGTTGTGGAGATTTATACAGGACCTACGCCTCCTTAACAATACAGTCAAAGCTAAGTTTCCTTTAGTTCCAAATCCTGCGACAATACTGTGTAACATCCCATCTATGGCTAAATATTTCACAGTTATAGATTTAAAAAAATGCATTCTTTTCTATTCCCCTGCATGAAGAATCACAAGATTTGGCTTCCTTTTTCCTATAGCGATACACATCTGAAACATACTTGTTTGCCCCAGAGGTATTGTGAGTCCCCTCAATCTTTAACATAGTCCTCCAGATGGACCTGGGTAATGTCCAACTGGAAACTGCAATAATGCTGTACTTGGATGACATTTTGGTGTGCAGTGAGACAGAAGAACGATGTAGCGAAGACTCAGTTAAACTCATGACTATGCTCTCAGAGAAAGGATACAAGGTAGATAAAGAGAAGTTACAATACTATCAGGAAGAGCTCTTATACATAGGACGGTTGATCTCTCATGAAGGGAGAAAAGTGACACCTGAAAGTGGAGAAGCAATCATGAAGACCTAAGGACCTAAAACAGCGAGGGAAATGCAACAGTTTCTAGACTTAGGTAACTACTGCAGGGCCTGGGTTTTTGATTACAGTACATATAGTCAACCACTTTTAAAAAGACTTAAAGAAGCACAGGTGGATAAAAGCCCAATAAAATGGACAGATGAAATGACTGAAGGATTTGAAGAATTAAAAAAGGAATCAGTACAGCCCCTGTGTTGGGGATCTCAGATTATAATGAAGCATTTCATTTATTTTCCCATTCAAATTGAGAAGTTATGACCACAGTCCTCACACAGAAGATGCCATTAGGACATGGACACAAACCATTGGCTTATTATAGTGGGATTTTAAATCCAGTTATGAAGGGACACTATGCCTGTGAGCAATATTTTGCTGCTGCTGCATTCACAATTGAAAAGGCTTCAAGCATAACAATGGGATCCCCAATAACGTTATTTGTCGAGCATGCATTATTCACACATTTTAGAGAAACCCAAAAGTACATTGCCCATACAAAGAGCATCTGGGTATGAGGTGATGATTTCCAACCCTTTCATCAAACTGTTAGATCTAAAACAGTAAATCCAGCACCGTTTATAGCAGAACTAATAGGAGAGGATGATTATGTACAAGATTGCACAACGTATACTGAATGTTACAATGATAATCCTCAGGCTAGAAAAAATGCCCTCAGGAGGGGGGAAGTCATTTTTATTGATGGTTCTTCAAGAATTGACCATCCAACTGGGGAAAGGCATACTGTATCAGTAGTAATAAAGCTGAATTGAGAAGGTGAATTTGAGGTAGTGAGGAATATGAGACTGTTCTCGAATTTTTCAGCACAGACTGCAGAATTTGTGGCGCTCATTAAAGCGCTGCAGAGATTTGAGGATGAGGAAGAGACGGTGTACTCTGACTCCGCCTATGTGACATCCACTCTACAGGCAGGTTTGTCACGCTGGAAAAGGAGGGTCTTCCTCCGCACAGACAGCACTCCAGTGCAACAAGCAGCCCTATTGGATAAGCTTATAGAAGTATTACGTCTCCCATTGACCCCAGCAGTCATAAAAAGCCCAGGGCATTCCAAAAGAACAGATTTAATTTCCATTGGAAATGAAGACGCGATTTAGAAGCTAAAAAACAGCCTATTGTCCACCCATATCTAGTCTTGAAAAAAAAATGTTAAACAAATGACAGGACGATGCATGTTGGTAAAGGGGGGCTTTAACATGCTGTCTATTGTCCAGTAAATTGAGATACAAGGTCAAGCCCCACAAAAAGAACAAGATTTAAGGAGAAAACTGGGGTTTTCTTCATCCCACACTGAGCCAATTTGGAGACAGGATAGCACTGCCAGTTATGCCTCTAGCATTATTGAGAGTAGCTCTGGAGCAGCTTCCCTACCCAGCACACATGACTCGAGAGAGTCTTGCTGCTAAAATTACACAATAATGGTTCTTGCCCAATCTGTTAGAACATGTGGCACAGTTCATTGTACATTGCATTGTGTGCCTGAAATTTACTGCAGGGCACACTTTGCGAACAGTGAGAGGAGCAATTCCTTGACCCAATGGCCCTGGATATGTTACAGACATGCAACGGCTACAGATATATACTGGTAGTAGCATGCCCTTCATCTAGATGGATCACGGCAGGTCCATGCATGCACCCTGATGCCTTGTGTGCCGCTAAGTTCCTTGTATACAAGGTGTTCCCCAGGTGGGGGGTGTGCAAGGTTTTGCGGTCTGATAATCGACCACATTCTTGTTAATGAGCTGTTTGAACAGATAGTTCTTCTATTAGGTATTAAACATATGTTTTCTTTGGCTTATCACCCACAGTTTAAACAGATTATTAAAGGAAAGAATAGCAAAGCTCAAAATAACCTTAAAAAAGGGATAGCTACATTGCCTGCCCCTTGCCCTACATGTCATGAGAAATCAGCCTGGCTCAGATCGCCATCTAAGTCCTCATGAGTTGGTGACTGGACGCTGTATGAGAACCCCACTTACTCCTCCAACTAAGGTAAGAAATGATGCCCAAAGTGTAGCGAAGACATTAGGTGATGAGATGCATGATTACCTAACAACAATGACTGCAAGTGTTTCTTTCATGTCTTAACAGATTAAGAACAGAAGCTAGGGGTCAAAAAGAAGCAACAAAGATAATAAACCTCTTGAAACAGAAGAATTGCTAAAGCCTCCAAGTTTGTATCCTGGCAGCCTGGTACTGGCACCCAAATTCGTACACATCTCGAGTACACCTCGCTTTGAGGGGCCACATGAAGTGGAAGAAGTTAGCCCCACAGCCGGGAAATTAAGGGGACGGAGAGCATGGCTGCATCTGCACAACATCAAACTCTATAAAGGCAAAACACCTACCCACAGCGAAGCAAGATCTGTGCATGCTGACCTGTTTGATAGCCAGAAGCAAGGATAAAGAGAATGACAAGCACATCAGTCCTTTAGATTAGGGATTAACGTTTTCCAAATTTGATAAGGAGAAAATAGACTTGCAGCTATGCTGGAACTTTTTTTTTAGAAAATATAAAAGAGACTATGAGAGAATAATCCAGAGTTTTAATAGAAAAAAATATTATAATTTATTGTTTATGCTACCTATCATAGTGACAATGCACACTCTCTTGTATGCTATTTTATTCTACATATTACAGTCTTATCCAGCCCTCATTCGAAGAGGAGTAAACATCATTATGTTTTTCAGAGATCCCAAGAATAGTTGTATTGTCTGGAGAGTGATAATCACAATTATATTACAGTTTCTGATATAAAAGTGATTATAAAAAGATAACAAGTTTGCATATTTAAATATACAAACTAGAGAGGTTTTAAAATTTCAGAAATTCACTACCATCCAGATAGTCCATAGGTTTATCTGGAATATTGATGGTGATATCATTTGGTATTATGATTTGTGTTTTTCTCATTATTATGGCATTTAGAAATGTCATAAATGATAAAGCAGACATGAAGGGTGTCAATGAGGAATCTATTATTGTACCAGATAGAGTTGAAGATTGCCTGTTTTACAATATAACTAGGGGTATTTTTCGATTTACAAGTTATGCTGAGGAGAACCATAAAGATATAAATACGTATCTTTTCAATTCATTACATTTAAAGAATAATCTATGGTGTTATGATGGCGATCAAAATTAGCATTCCCATATGAAGATACCTATGTGAAAACGAGAAGGATGAAAAATGGACTAGAATGGGCAAGCAAGAAATGTATGTATCCATCCCAGATTTAAGAACGAATAAAGGTTATCCAGATGAAGAAGCTGAATTTCTCAGACATAACTGAAAAACCAGGAGAGCCAAGATGCGTAGAGAGACCTCAGCTAGTGATATATGGACGTGTTTACATTAGTACCGGATGCGAACAAGGACTTTTGGCTTACCCTGCACACTTATTGTAGAAAGAAGCAGCAAGCATAGTGCAGATAGTAAGTGACAAATACCTGGAATCATGGGCTAAGTACGCAAAGTTACTTACACGGGTCGACAACGAAGCAGTGCCAGTATCCCTAATACCACTAAGGAATGCAACAACATAATTATAATTCACTAAAAAACAAAGGATGTGGACAGATAATTGAAGTCCCAGGAATGAATGGACGAACTGCAGTGTTAATGTATCGATATTAGACCTGTGAATCCAGAGCTTACATGCAGTTGCTTAACAATTGGGGAGGAATATGTTCTACAGTAATGAAACATGTCCCAGCATTGGTGATTCCCCAAAGTGACCTCCACATTGATGAATCTCCAAAAATGAATGAACACCAGAGGAAAAAGAGATCACCCAAACTCTGCCAGCTGAAGAGAGAGAATTATTTTTCCGCAAAATCACTGAAGGCTTATGTAAATATTCCAGATGAGCATGAACTGTTCAGTTAGACGGCAATGATAATGAAAGCTATATTTTTGCCAGGACTAAAAGCTCAAGTCAATGCCAAGTGGCTGCAGATTACAAGATAGGAGCTACTGCAAACGATCAATGCAACAATAACATGATTTAATGGTATCAGAGAATAATTAAGAGTCATCAGGCTGATGACCCTCTAGAACAGATATGTCCTAGACCTGATTACAGCAGTGGAAGGAGGTGTGTGGGCCAAGATCAGGCCTTCTTGCTGTACGTTAAAACCATCTCATGATGGAGGAAATGGAACCCGGACAGAGGCAATTTCTAGCTGCATACGAAAATAGAGGTTGAAGTTGATGAGACAGCAGGAAATTATTGGTTTTCATCTTTATTTTTGTGGATTCCAACCTGGCTGGCAAATGCTTTTAAAATACTTGGAGCAATACTAGTGTTGGTGTTGCTAGGATTGTGTCTCATAAGGGTCATCCTGGGACAATGCCAGAAAACAGCCAAAAAAGCTATTGAATGAAGATCATGAGTGATATAGACTCTGGAACTGGTAAGAAGATGCAAAAGAAGGAAAGTATCCATGAGAATATGAAGAAAAGTAGCCTTGCACCTCTGGGAACCCAGTTCTACTACCCAAAGGATCATAACAAATATGCAGGACGTTGGATATTCTGTCCACCATCTGGAGAGTGATGTCACATCACCTGGAGTGTGAATGAACATATAAAGAATGCCGGTTACCTGAGGGGGTTAAAAAAGAATCTGTTCAAACCTTTGACCACAGGAGAAATGTAGAGGAGCAGGAGGATGCTTTCCCACTAGTTTCAGCCCCCTAACTGCTGTCAGATTGGAATAGTAGAAGAAGAGCAGTAAATGGGATCCTCTGTGTTATTCCTATATTGCATGGAGTGTTTGAGAGATCTTATGCACTCAGACAGCCATAGAGAATGTACCCTCACACTGAAAGTGTGGAAGGATGCTGCATGCAAGCATGCCAGCACACACCTATGGACATCATGGAACGTTAAAGTGAAATATGACGAGGGCGGAGTGATGTCATGAAAAAGAAATGTAAACCTATGTTGAAATTATATGAAAATACTTAAGAACTAACAATGTAATTGAAGCACCAAGAGAAATATGTACCTAAGGCTAAATTAATCATGAATACAAAGAAGGTGAAGTAACTTACTGGTCAATAATTGTAAATGCGCAGTAGCACACGGTAGAAATGAAATATATAGAGTTTTTCGGTAGAGGAAAATATAACGTGGCATGGACTGCCATGGTAGGAAAATGGATGCTGGCTCATGTTAAATTCAACCAAGCTACCTCAGAGACAGACCAAGGTTGAAGAATCAGGAGACACTGGAAAGCTATTTGTGCAGAACAATAGGAAGGCTATGTTGGCCTACAATCAAGGATGCTATTTTAAGGAATAATTGCAAGGCACAAGGGGAGTTAACCAGGATAAGCTATGCATGAAGGGCACATGTCTCTTAGTTTAAAGAAGAAGAAAATATCTGCAATGGCCAAAGTATTGGACAATTAAAAATGCATGCAGTCTATGCAGGGTAGAGTGTGCACGTCTCTAGAGGCCAAGAGGAGTAACAGCACCCTGCATAGTTGAATCGAATAACAGTAAATAAGAGGTTGAAATGGACAAATTTGTGGTCTCTTCACATATGACTCAGAAGTCGAACACAAGGGCTATTCATTAAAGCCTCAGACAAACATAGTGGTATGCCCAACCTCCCTTGAATGTTCCAGGACAGTGAGTAGGCTGCAAGGTCAACTACAGATGGAAGATTTGACTTATGGCTGACCCATGAGAGATGATGGACTAATTTGGAAAATGGGGAGTAGTCTGACGGGATTCAAACACCTAGGTTTCATTTCACATACCTGCTGCTAAAGAGCTGAAAGTCCACGGTTGGGATAGCATGCCAACCAATCAGTAGGTCTAAGGGGCAACCTAGCACACAAGGATGCACAGACCAGTCCAGATAACTACCCACAAAAGAACCAGCAACGCAACATAAAGGAACATATCCCTGTTTACACTGTGCCAACTGTGGTTTTGTCAACAAAGGAGATACAGTGTACCATACACATACAGGTGCAAAGTTTAAACTGAAGACTTTTGGAACATGTGACAGCGTTAACATCATTTATGGGATGAAATCTCCGTGTGGACAATATTATGTAGGTAAATCTACAAGACCAGCTAAAATTCGCTGGAATGAACACCGTTCATGCATCAGGAACTGTAATACTAATTCAGCGGTAACACGCCACTGGATTAAGAAAGGACACAATTTATCCCAGTTAAGATTTGTGATTCTTGAAGTGATTTCGAAAAACAACCCACATGAGGATATGGGCCTGAGACTTGATCAAAGATAAATCTTTTGGATTGATTGATGGGGGTCTTATACCCCGAATGGAATGAATGAGGAGATCAATTTCCATTGTTACATTTGAATTGGACATTTATGGATACAGCATGTGTACGTACGACCAATATGTGATATGTGTTATTAACAATATGTAACATTACTGGCTGTTAGGTTGACCCTTATGGCTGTACACATTATATACTATCTCTGTCATGTTAATATGGGAACTGTTGTTTTGGTCACCTCGTTAGGAATAAGGAGTGTTTTTCTGATGTATAAAAATCTAACTTTCTCAACTACACTGATTAAGTGGGCTGAGCGTTCCTGTAAATAAAGAGGATTTTTATTAATGCATAACTTTCCCAACTATACTGTTTTAGTGGGCCAGACTACTCGTCCCGAACGTTCCTCGTAATGTTTGGGATCCGAGGTGCCGCTTCGCGACACCAACCTGCCTGGCCTGAAAACATATACTTTAGAAGGAACAGAAATGCCTGACATTATTGGAACATCCAAATCGACTGAGCATGCCTGGGTTGCCATGGGAACTAAACATGGTTACATACACATAGTGACATCAACTTAAACTAGAGTCTCACATTTATGGTTTTGTATTCTTATATATCTACCACTGAACACACATGCTAGTGTAATGCACACATAATTTCCCATGTTCTTATGAAGTAAACCGTGCGAGAGGAAAGAAGCAGCTCACACAGATAGGTAACAGGGGACATTTAGAACGCAGTTACCTCAAAGAAAGTACAATTAATTTGACATTAATCAAGGATCTGTTTATATTGAACAGCTCCTGCAGTTTACATTACGGCGTCTGAGCCGTACCACAAATCACTCGAGCACTTGTTAAAGTAACACCTGTTTAAGGTAACACAGAATGGAATACTCCCATTCTCTTCATTAATTAGGAATACATTCCCTAATACTGAAATATGTTTTTTCTGTATCTTCTTCTTTTGCATATTTAATGGGCTGATAACTACATGAAAAGTTTGGCTTTATGGAATGTGTTTTACTTTTATTGTGAAACAATACTGTCACATTTATGTTGATGTATTGTTCTGAAATTGTTTTGAATATATAGACTGAGAGATTTGTTCTGATGAAGGAATAATTCCGAAATGCATTGGCACTATAATCCTTTGGATACTCATACTTGTGCTGAAGTCTGCCTCATCTGAGTATTTAGTGAATTTAACTAAATAGAATGACTTTGTAAAAAAGGAATTCATGACTCTGGCTTGTTTTATCTGACAAGAATTAATTGGAGATTTAAGGAATAAATTTGAAGAATGAATATAATGTTGTTTTGAAACCAAATTTCCGGGACACTAAGAGAGCAACTGAATAGTTGGAAATAGCATCCAGCTTATCTGCACAGACCAGTCCACTGCCAGTTTGTTTGCTATAATAAGTACTATACATATTTAGAGGCAGTTCAAGGTGTATCTTAATGTAGACAGAGTAGCTGCATGTCTCAGCAGGAAACCCAGCCCTCCTACCTCCTATATGTTGGAAGCCTGAGATTGTGCCGTGTTTGACATCAGCCGTTGTACCAATACCGTAGCGTATATTCAAAAATAGATACCCTTTGAGACAAGCCTGTAAAATGTATTCCCGAAGGGATATCTGAGGGAGGAACTCCCTGAAGGAATATGAGAAAAGAAACAAAGAAAGAAGCATGTGATGTCATAAGAGAATATGAATGACGTCTCTGGATACTGGCTAAAGAGAATGTATGGATCTTACAGAAACTGAAGATGAAGTAAAGAATCAAGTGAACTTTTAAATATGAAAAAGAAGATTACACGTGCACGAAGTGCTACAGAGAATCAAGTGTTCAACAATTGTACAGACTGTCATGATGCCTACCCCCGGAGCACCAGGCCAGGCCCAGCACCCCCGGAAGCAGGCATCATGCCCTCGGGTAAAAGCCCAGCGGCCCCTTATAGGGGCTCTTTGGACTCAGTCCTGGCGCCTTTGGTGCCAGGCTCATGTTGGACGTCAGTCCTGGCGCCATAGGCGCCAGGCTCATAAAGGGAGGTGTTTTGTGCACTTATCTGATGCAGACCATGCTGCACGCTTCAGGCCTCCCTGAGACCTGAAAGGGACTATTTTTTCATAGGGACTATTTTTTCACTCGGGCGTGGCCAGGGAAGGATACATACCTAGTTGGGGAAGGATACATACCTGGGACTTCTTTGGAGGCTATTTAAGCCACGCCCAGACAGCAGCTCATGCTTCGCGTTGTTCTGCTTCCTGCAGCTTAACGCTCACCGTGTCTGCTCCTGCTCCTGGACTCCAGCCACGCCCGCCTCGAACCTGGAAGACCTGCAAGGAAGGAAGAGAAGAGAAAGGTGAAAACCAAGGACTATTTCAAACTTCTTACCTGCATCCGGAATCTTCTCGCCAGCATCCCTGAAGAAAGACTTCCATTTAAAAGCATTGCGTTGCTCGCTGCAGCGCCACGCTTCACTCACCTGTCCTCGAGACATCTCCCGGCTCCATCGCGGCTGTCAGCATCGGACGCCACATCTCTGAACCTAGGGGAGAGAGGAAGAAACAAAAGAAGAGCAGAAAGAACACAGAAGGAAAGCCTGATTAACAGCCATAATACTTACCGGCTTTTCTTCCACATTTCGGGCCGGCGCCGCCCCGTTGGCAGGTACCGTACCCCGGCCCCTATGGGGAAAGGACAAGAGACATTTCTGGGGAATGATAAGGAGATTTAGAGGGATCCCCCTCATCACTACTCACCTCGGCAGTTTAACCCCTCGACGCATCGCCTTCATTCTGCACCTGAAATAAAGGACAGATCACAGGTTAGAAAGACAACATAAAGGGGGCCTCACTTGAACTTAGAACTTTCATACTTACGGCGCATCGCTCAGGAAAATCAAGTGGATTTCGCCAGCGCCATTCTGAAAACCAGTGAAGTAACTGGACGAACACGCGCCCCTGCACCAGAAGCAGGATGGAGAGTTCATCCTTCCAAACCATAAGGTGAGCTTAAACCGGGGTTTGGAGGAAGTTAGAGAGGAACAAAGGGGGAAGAGGAAAAGGGGGGAGCTAGCACACTATTCTGCAGACTGTTAATCCCCTTTCTCATCTGCAGAAGGATATACCTACGGGCCAGGCAAGCACGATTTGGAGGTCCTGTCCAATCGGTGTTTCGGGTCCTGCGCATCACGCTAGAAGAGGCCACAGCAATCCAGACTAGACCAGTGCCCCCGTGGGAACCAGGTGAGCGTTACACAGACGCTGAAACGCAAGGTCATCATAGAAGCTGGCTATATGTGGTGAATAGAATGCAGGCAAAGCCATCACTGTATAGAAGCTGGACATCAGTATCACAAATTTAGTAAGCCAGGACCCATGAAGAAGAAAGGGAAAATTGTGCCGCAGTAAGGGTAAGCTGAATGGTGAAGCTGCATGGAGAGGTTGTCTGGCCTGAAGTCAAGACTGAAGCAGCTAGGGTCGGCTATCTATTCTGGAAAGGACTGAACATGCGAAGGATGAATGATCTCTTGTTAATGTGCAAAGAAAGAACATCACAAGTGCCAAGTTTTATACATTTAAGACATTTAAAACCTGCAAAATGGACCAAATCATGGTCTCCTGTCACGTGAGCCAAGGATGAAAATTGAGTCAAACTTGGAGTCTTGGAACAACGATAGTGAGTGCCTGCACTCCCATGTATTCTCAGAGACAAGGATACTTTGCAAGGCCAAGTCCAAAGACAATCTTCATGGCAGAAGGCAAGGGCGATCAGAGATGTTGGGCTAATTGGATGGGAGGTAGAGTCAGGCCCACTCCTTGCACCCGGGTCTGGGCTGACGTTCTGCTAAATGAACTGAATGTTCGAGACAAGACACACGCATGCCAACCAATTGTAGAGGTCTGTATAACAAAGGCCCTTATAGTTTGAAGACCTATTAGAAACTGTGTACTTAATGATTTTGAAGATTACATATTTTAGATGAAGGCATATATTGTCCAATTGACAGTGGGCTGCCAATTACAATCCTAGTTCCTATATAATGTGTACTTAGATGTTCCCCTTAAGCCTATCCTGATTCCCAGTAGGTTTATCATTATTTGCCACATATTATGACATCACCTCTGACGTATTTTTAGTATAAAGTCTATGTTGTGTGAAAAGGTACTGAGAGAAATTGAGCGTACGTCCATTGATGTTCGTTGTAACTCCCTGTTTTAGATAATTGATAATAAAACAGTACTTTGCCATCTTCCTGAGTTGGTTCGGTTATTTGGACTCAGAGTTATATTGTGAACCCATCCATTGCATGCACGTTCCTAAAGGGCCAGAAGCTCACTACAGATAATGGGCAGCCAATGATGTATTTATTCGTGTATGTTCTATGTGTAGATTTGTTCCCTTAACCAATCCCTTTCCTCATTAGGTTTTGTAATTGCCACGTACAATGACGTCATAGATGGCGCATATTTGGGTTTGAGACCTTTATGAAATCAAGCTACTGTGTGAGTGTGCATACATCTGTCTGATGCCTGTCAGTTCTCCCTGCTTTATTAAATGAGAATAAAGTACTACTTTGCCATATTCCTTGAGTCTGTCTGATTATTTGGTCTGATATCATTATATGTAATTCCATCTAGCACAAAAGACACTTTACGGTGCTAGGGCACATCATCCTTCACCCTAGCAATGCCTAAAGACATCTTATCTAACCCACTCCCTAAGGGACTTCCTCAAGACCTTACAGGGCAGTCTGATTGATTTGTCTCTTTCCTCCTGATGGCCAACTCCTCAGCTTCTCCTCACTCGGCTGTCTCCTCTCTTCTCTCATGCACACCCCCCACCTCTCTCTCACTCTCTTTATTGCATTCTCCACACTTCCTGGACTTACTGTATTTTGCTGCTTCTCCTATCTTCGCCCTCCAACTGTTATCCCACTCGCTCTGTACCCAAATTCTTGCTTTCATCTCTCTCTCTCTCTCTCTCTCTCTCTCTCTCTCTCTCTCTCTCCCTCTCTCTCTCTCTCTCTCTCTCTCTCTCTATTTTGTTTTCTCTCCACACTCTGTCCCCTGGTGTAATCTGTTTGTCCCTCTCTCCTCTCCTCTCTAAACCCTCCAACATCCTTCTGATCTTCTGCTCCCAACACATACCCCTTCATGCATCTTTCTCTACCCTCCTGCCTCTCAGACCCTTCTCTCTTTCACCCACTCATACACACACGCACACTCCCACACAGCCTGTCTCACAACTACTCTCAAACTCCACCCCTTTCTGTTCTCCCACCAAAACTGCCTGCAGTCAGTCTCTCATTCACTCACTCGCTCACATAATAATCTATTTTGGTACCAGCCTCTCAGACCCATTACCTCACCTTCACTTTTTCAAATCTCTCCAAAAGTCTCCTCTAACTCTTTCTCCACCTGCCACATTCGCCTCACTGGGTTTTTATAAACAAAACCTTTCTTCTCAAGAGTTCCCTTAGGCTCCCATTGGCCTTCTAAGTCAGCTGCCCCCTTGGCCAATCTACTGTCCTTGAGTTGCAACTTCCCCATGAGGTTTTCACAAGCTCTTCCAGTCCTGACACACTTTTCAATCTCAATTTTTCTGTGGGCAGCCATGTGCTCAGACTGATCTTGTCCACTGGGATTTTCTGCAATCTTTGGTGAGTGTTGCTTCAAACAGGCATTGCGGACAATTCCTGGCTCTCGTCTTTCCCCCAAAGTCTCTTTCCAGTCTCAGTCCCCCTGCTGTTGTCCCACCATTTCCCTGCACTCAGTCTGAGTTTGGTGGTGTGGGTGTTGGGTGGCCCATTCATCCTGGGAAGGTGAAACCCCAGTACATTTCCATTTAGGTCAGGACTCGATTTCCCTTGCTCCGGGCACATTTTTTCCGGTGGAACCCAGGTGCATTTTAGTAGTGGTAGTTCGAGTTTGTCTCTACATTGTATTGTTTCCCTGGAACCATGATTCCTGGCATGCATCCAAGTGCTTAGATGCTTGAAAGATTTTATGTTCTCTGAAAAAGAAGATAAAGACCTGGCCAGGACAAATCCTGGTAGATATAGGCTAGGTACAATGGTACCAGTAGACCTGTATATATCTAGGCATTCTGGGGACCTGGGGGATAGGGTCTCTCTCAACTCCCCAACACCACCTATGGGATAGGATCAGTTCTGCCTGTATCCATGACCCCTGTCACATATTGGCAACCTTTCTAATAAGCCACCCCTCCAAGTTCCTTGTTTTGGTCCCGTGGTTTGATCTAACTGCTTTAGGGGATTTTCTTTTTCTCTTTGTGATCATGGTTTATTAACTATAGACATTGGTTAAACAAGGGAAAATATGTACCAATTAACACCTCTTCTGGTAGACATGGCATCACAATGGCAGGTAGCTAAGTCTCTACTTCGACTCCTACCCAAACCTGAGCCTGGGGATAGAGGTCTGAATCTTCATGTACATACCAAATTCCTGCAAGGTGTCTGGGAGCTAGTTCTTCCATTGTGGCTAGGTCCGTTCGAATGGCAGTTCACAAACTTCCCGAATCAACCAACGACAGGGCTGCTCTGCCCTGTATGGTTATAGGAATATGGACATTTCTGGTCAGCCTGTCCCATTGACAAGACTGCCCACATAGTCACTTCTGAGGGTTCCGTCTCTTCCTGGAACAGATCATGGAGGCATCCTTGCTGGCTGCCTTCTCTCTCCTGCTCCAGGTCTACCTTTGGATACGCCGTTCTTTAATAGTCAGGCATTTCAAAGCCTGCAGTTTAAACGTGTTTGACAGTTCATCAAACTTTTGGGGTGGGGTGGGGTGGTGGGAAAGGGCAGAAAAGTGGTTGGCGGGTTGGGTATAGTTAAAAATAGGTGAAGGAGGGGGATGAACTGTCAAACATGTTTAAATTGCAGGCTTTGAAATGCCTGACGATGAAATGACATAGAACCCTACCTCTGGAGGGTCATCTTCCTCAGGCTTTGTTTATAACAGCCATTGGTTCCTCCTCCTTTTTTCTTGGCAGTATATGCCAATGTGACCATGCTTCACACAGGCATAGCAGCTGATTCCCATCTTCGGCCGGGGAACTAGACAGGGTCTGATCCTATCTTCTTGGGTGGTAAAGTCTGTCTTCTTCTTGTCTGTTGGGGTTCATATCGGGCTAGAATCCTGAGAAGTCAGACTTCCTTCTTTACCCCATGGCAGGGATTCCATATTGCCTGGTATTTTATATCCCAGTGGGTGCTCTTGCTGAAACATGGCTCACTAGTAGGCGTTTGCTGCTTGAATAGCCTCTTCCAATATGGGTTCATGGACCTGGTACAAGGCCTTCTGTAGATACGTAGGCAAAGAGTCAATGAACAGCTCCAATGTGAACATTCCATTGGCGTTATTGAAGGTCGTCAATCCCATGCATTTGTTCATCATGTCCCAGACTCAGTAGCACCATTGTCTCTGTGTTTTGCCCAGGAGTAGACAATGACTCCTCAGTCACAGTCTATAATGTTCTTGGTTAAGCCCCTTATTTCTGGAGTACTCTTTTTATTTTCTTATGCTGGTATTCCCTTTGGGATCAAGGGTTTGTAATGCCTGTTGAGAGTAGACTTGCACGTAAGAAGTTGAACCGGGGCAGATCTCTGTGGTCTTTAAAACAAGTTAGCAATACTTAGCGTTGGATGGTGATGCGGAATATACTCAAACATCAATAATACAACTGATTCAGGAAGTTGCAATGTTTAACTGTTTTAATTTCAATTATCTAAAACAGGAAGTTACAACAGACATCAGCCGACATCGCATAGCAATCTCTCAAAACATTTCACAAAAAACATCACTTTTATACTATCAACTAGTCAGCATTGATGTCTACCTGCGTGGCAGGCTACACAACCTACTTGGAATGGTGATAGGGTTTCAAGGAACATGTAGGTATGTGTTCCTTACTGGTTAAGGAAGGTGATTGGGTATCTAATATCAGATGGGCAACTAAGCTCTCCTCTAATACAGGTCATAATGAATGTCATCAAATACACAACTTCCCATTTGTTACACAAACTACAGGGCTCTCTAATACGTTTGTTTGTTTGTTTATCAATTTATAAGGCGCACCAAACGCAAAGCTAACTGGGCGCAACAGATACAAGAAATCTTAAAGCTTGGTTACAGATTACAAATACAAGGATACTTAAATACTTAAAGCTTTAACCTATCCCTCTATACTTGGTTGGCACCCTTGTACCCCCCTGTAATATTCCACATGCGTAAGTGGCACGCAGGCTGGCACCCAGGTGCTTGGTAGGCTGGTCATAACCATAGCTTCTCACCAATTAGCCTTACTCTACATCATCACTCTGCTGTCTGTCAGTCAATTAAGGCTTTGAAGATTGGCCTTGAGTTTGTTCTTCATGCCTGGGAATATGAAGTAGTGTAGGCATCCCCTGTCTCCCAGTTTCGATTCAGCTCAGTCCATTGTATATTTTCATCCATCCACGTGACTGCAGACCATGATTTCAGAGCATTTTGCTGTATTAAACTCTATTAAATGAAGAACCTCTGACGTCTTTAGTGTTCCTCCACCTCATCTCAGCAGGAGTTTGTTCTGTTCACACATTAATTCTAACTTCTGTAAGAACACTCTGACTCATGGTGGCCTTGGACTTCTTGGTGTTAGGCCAACCGAGCCCTTCTTTGATTCATCTCCATGGTTAAGGTTTTAATTTCCAACTACGATACACTGAAAAATACTTTCTGTTCACAGTGTCCAGTTCTTCTCAAATGCATTATGGAATCATCCATAGTCCTTACATTTCTTATACGTATACGTTGGCGCATCGACGCAATCTACTCACTATATAGCCAGCCTTAAAGAATACTTTTCCCTACTTGCGTTGCTGCGACTGCACATTTGAAAAACAACTTCATATCTCTCTTCATTATTTTCTGTAGCATCTGCATCTTCATCTCGAGCCCGAAATGTTGCTCATCTTTAACACCTCTTCCGCTGTTTCTGTAGAATGCTTATGTTCTTTCATTTCTGCATCTCTTCTGGGTGCGTCAACCCTGCTTCTCTGTGACATCACCAATCTGCACTTTTGCTTGCGTTTCTCACTTCTTCTGGGATTTCATTCAAATGACCATCATGTTGTTGTGTGTGTTTGTATGGTTTTTCAATGGGAACCTTGCTTCCAGGATTCTCTTCGTTATGGGTATTCTTATGGGTACTGCACTTGTCTCACAGTCTGGCTCCCAACATATAGGCATCATAGGGGAGGAGCTTGAGGTAGGGGTTCTTGGCTCCACCTTTACACTCCCCCCTCTGGTTGATTCATCAACCACTCTCTTTTCAGTCATCACATCTAGACATCCTTGTCTGCAGAAAGGCTTGCTTGCAACCCATGACTTTATAACTCCTTTCAGGGATCCTGCTGATTTCACATGCTCATCCTTACCCCAAGACTCCAAGACATAAGCATGCATTGTCCACTTGGACTGCAGTAGATCAATTTCCCCACATACTTCTTGTGATTCTTCAGGTAGAGGAACTTCGTTCCCTCAAGTGCATAAATACTGGCCTTCACATAGTCTGATTTCTTCGTCTGTCAGTTCTTTAGTCTTCCATCCTGATTCAACAACACTCATGATCTTCATTCCTACAGCTTTCTTTGCATTCTTCTTGCACTGTGAGATTATCATCCTGATCACACAGAAGCATCAGCATCACTATAGGGGCTCCAAGAAACTTGAATATATCTGCCATCCATTGTGGAACCCATGAAAAAAGTGATCCAAACCAACTATCATCAGCAATGTCTTCCACTTCATCTATCATTTGGCCGTGTAACTTTCAGCATACCTATGGCCTCCGTCAAGGTGACATTCTTGTCGTCGTGAGAAGGTATGAATATGCAACATGATTCCCCAATTTTGGCATAAACACCTCCATCCATAGCTGTGATCATATCTAAGACATATCTGTTCTGGAGAGTCATCAGTCGTATGGCTCTCAGCTCTTCCTTGATAGCATTGAATCCCTTTATGGTAGTGTTGATCGTCTACAACAATTCCAACCTGGTTATTTGTAGCCACTTAGTATTTGCATCTGTCTGAATCCTGGGCATGAAGATTATCGTAAATATCGATGAAGTCTTACTAAACAGTCTATGCTCATATGGGATGGAATAAAAGGCTTCTATCGATTTGGCTGAGAAGTAGTTCTCTCTCTTCACTCAATTCAGGAGCTCAGCAGCTCTCTTCTTTCTCAGGTGAGCATCTGCTTTTGGAAATTCACCAATGTCCAGGTCATTTTTAGGAATCACTAATGCTGGAACATGGACGTTTACTATGGAACATAGTCCTCCCCAGCCCTTGGGCAACTTCATGTAAGCTCTGGATCCACAAGCCCAATAGTGATCCATTATCACTTCTGTCCCAACGCTCATTCCTGGTACATCAAAGATTTGTCTGCAGTACTGATTTTCTCCCATTTTTCTTGTGCCATTATTTCTGAAACACAGCTTTGCTTTTTCTAGAGGCACTATCTGCAAGGGTCCTCCTTTGTCTTCGACCCAAGTCAATAGTTTAGCCAGTTGTGGCCATAGAGGCTCGCATCCATTCTGCACCATGTCAACAGTTGGTTTGTAAACGCCAATTATTACCCAGGCTCTGCAGATAACCACTCCTTCTTCCCATCCATCTGGAGAAAGTACTGATCCCCAAATCTGCATCTGGCCTCTGTTCTTCCATCTTCTAATGTCTTCTGCAGTTTTTCCTGGACTCTCAAGTTTTCTATTTACTTCCCATCTGATTCCAGCCCCTTTCACTCCAGGCTGTTTATACCTGATCACATGATTTTTAGTGAGGGCTCTTAATCTTGTCTTTGTATCTTTCACATAACCGTCTTCGTCTGGATCTGTCCATTCTGTTGCCCATGCTAAATAGGCTGTTAGGCCCATAAATTGACCTCTTGTCCGGCAGAGTGCAATGTCAGATAGGCAATGTGCTGTTTGAACATCTATTTCAATAGTTACAAATATATTGGACTTCCCCATACTGTGAGGCAGGAGTACACATACATAGCATTCCTCCTCTGAAGTTCGTTTGCTTACCTCTTTCATGTGCTGATACCACATGTTTCCCAAATGTGCTGTGCTGTCTAGATAATCATTTAAGAAAAATACAGGGAACACAGGGCACACCTATAGTAAATAAAAATGAGGGAAAATGAGTGATGAAATCTAATAATATTTATGAAAGTTTGAGGTGCGGGGGGAGAAAATCTCAACCTTGAAATCTAGGTTGGAAGTGTAAAGAAACAAATGGTGGTTGTTCCCAAAGGTTTGGGAAAACCGTCCCCTGCACACTGTTGGATATCTGAAAAAACAGATTAATAACTTATAGAAATATTTTTTGTGGTTGATCAGTGCTAAGGTAAAAATCTATTACACATAACCAGTCCATTCAAAGGTTTAGATATATTTTCGGACAAAGTCCAGACCATAAAACAGTTCAGTCAAATAACTATATCACAGACGATATTATATCACAAGAACAATCAAAATGTATTGTGTATAGGATGGCCCAACGTGTTTCGAGAATACTCTTCTTCAGGGGCATTAACACAGTTCCAAAAGTTGCTACAACAGAATAGAGAAATATGTACATCTTAGAATTACATAATCAATGCTCTGATTCATTTAAACAAAGTAAGAAACAAATTACACATTAGTGTTACTATCTAAGGATAAATGATTATTTTACAACATAAATTAATATTTTACAACATATAGTCATGGATAGTCCAGTTGATCCAGAGTCACCACTAAATATGCCCTCTGGCTTCTATTTTGCAATCTATCATATCTTTAGAGAGTTAGTAGTCATAGAAACCCATGTAACCAAGTACTGGGTAGGAGTAGAGTCCTCTAAGTAAGGTGCTATATGGCTAGATAAACTGTAAATTAGGTCACATCATCTCTGAAAAAATATAGTGGGAAACTAAAGAATACTAATAATAAATCCCAATAGGATACATTGGCTCAAGATTAGAATAACACTTACCCAAACGGGTAAGGAAACTTCATAAATAAGTGAAAAGAAATGGCGACGGTCCAGTAAGCGGGCCGTGTGAGGCAGTAATCAATCTCCTTGTAACACATCGGCCCTCATTACGACCCTGGCGGAAATCGAAAAACGATAGCGGAAATGTAATACCGCCATCGAATACCGCTCGGTGCGATTATGACCCGTCACCGTAAAGTACGATGCCATTAGCGACACCGTAGTGAACGCCAACGCTAACTGCACCAAGTACGCGCACGCGCGCCATGCAAAACCGTAATTACCACCATGGCGCAACGGTACGCGAATTCTGACCCCAGCGGACATTTACTTAACGCCATCAAGCATGGCGGAAAGTACCATTCCGCCATGGTGAGAATTACGGCATCGTGAACCAACCGTAAATGGCCCTACTGAGTGCCTGTACACCACTCCCTGCCCACATTGCACAACTCCTCGTAGGTGCAATGAAGTTACACAATGCAACCAGTGAAATGCACAAGTCACCCATGCATGCCAACGAACAAATGAATGTAGGGGCTCCAAGTGCCTTGTGAGTGGCCATCCATATTTGGCATGTCACCATTGCCGTACTGATGCAGCACAGGCATGTGAAGGTTCAAGTACAGCAAAATGAACTGAAATATGAGACAAAACAACAACAGGCCCCCATCGCTTGACACCAGTGTAAGGCAACATTCAAAGCAGTATCCTGAGGGAGACTGCACCAGCCCTGTACTCATGCCAGTAAACAAACCAACCATCAGCATAAGCATGTACCACACAAGTTGGCAGAGTGACTGAGCAGCCAGGCTCATCTCAAGAGGGGCCAATGGGAGCTGCAGGGCACAGATGGCATGAATACAGAAGCTATTCCAATGGACATGACCTCAGTCTCCCTCCAAGAAACGCACGCAAACACAGGCACCTGTGACCAGCCATTTTCTGATAATAACATCATTCCACCAATCCACCTGGCTGACCGGCATCTGTTACACAAAAGCTAATCCCCCGCCCCTAAGCATGACATCATTAAAACAGTCATATTGGCAGCCCCTATCCCTGACCTTACTGGGCTTCGTAGGCAAACGCGGCCAGTACAGTACCACGCAACTATACTCAGAAGCCGGAACCCAATGCAGATCTACTCACAATACATCGCTCCACAAATAGGAATATCCTACATTACTTGCAAAGAATAACGCTACACGGTTAACATCAGAATAAAATTTTAATGCACATCAAATTCACCAAGCCCATACAGCTATTAGGTCATAAACCCCAAAATATTTTCATTACTGTGGGCTGCATCCGTAATAAATGACCAGCTACTCCTTGTGTGACGCCCTGTTCCTTCATGGTACACAGGGGCTACATTCACGTTCAAAAAGGCAACATGGAAGCGCCTAGAACCGCAGGGCCGTCCCATTAGGTAGGCACTAGTCCAGCTGAAAGGTTGATATGTTGCTCCTAGCCACTAGTACTGCGTAAGGGCATGTGGCCCATTGGCGATCGTCCCATAAGATCGTAATGGTGCTCCACTGATTAACTCGAAGCAGCAGGTGTCGGGAGTAAAAGCCATCTGCAGGAGTGGCATACAGATGGCAGCGGCAAAAGGGGAGGAGATACCTGTCACCCAAATGAAATGAAAAAGAATAGTATGGGCATCAGAACTTCATTAGTATTACTCACTTCAATGATCATACTAAATCTACAGCCATATGCATGCTAGCCACCTCAAAAGGATTATTTCCACCCAAAAATCACTTGCCAATCATAACAATATAAATCGAGGTGAAAACACTATTTCAAACGAGTGTTTGTGTGCATGCGTCTGTTAAAACAGAATCCATGAGATGGGATTAGTAATGTGCATAGACACAAGTGTTGGAAGGCGCGTCGACACAGGGAGGGTTGAACAAGGGCAGATAGACGATGGTCCCACTATGGCAGCTCTGCATCACATAGCGCAGGGGAAGGGGATAGATTCCAAAAAGCCATGTACATGGCAAACTCTCAATTAAATCATCTGTCCATGCATCCATACATCATTCCCTCATCCCGGTATAAAAACGCCTGATTATTTACTCACATAACATTTGAAATCTCCATTGAGTCTGTGCGTAATGCAGTCTGCAAAATCCACTGTGCTCCAGGCCGGAATAATAGTGTTGTGAAGTAACATGTATTTGGGAACGTCCTGCCTAATCGTCCACTACGCTATTGCGCATCCCATACTATTCATATCAATCATTGCATTCTCGCCATGGCCCCTGTCCCAAGGACATTAAACAATAGAACGTTATATTTGCAGTCAGACCTGTGGGCGTCTCCTCGCCGCTAGCTGAAAACCGAAAGCGCTGTCCTTCGAATTCCTCATTTGCAACATCACGTCGAAAAGGCATCTGTGACCGCTTGAAATCACAAATTCATCCATGTAGTGCGGCAGTGTGTGAAAATGGCAACTGGCTTCACTCACAAATGGGACACCCCGCCCGTCGGTGAACCTCGGTACAGTGCTCGCCCAAAGGGGATTGCAGCTGGCACAGGTGGAATGAATCACCACAGGTGGAGGCTACACAGCCTGAAAACACATAAATTGCACACCCAACCCCCTCCCACAACCACACCCACTCCAAAATGCTACCAGCAGGACTAGCGATGTTGGCCCTGGGGGACCTGATAGCACTGCAAGTACTCCAACTTCAAGAAGAAGACGAACACCAACTACTACAACAACCGGCCGCACAGAGGAGACGCAGGAGGAGGAGGAGGGCAAGGCAGGGCCAGCAAGGCCCACCAGCACAGCCACTACCACCACGCAGGCAGCCCGCAATCCCACGCCTCCGAGCTCATCCGTTCAACCTCACTGCTGAGCAGATCCACACCCTCTACCGTTTGGACCGGGACACCATAATCTTCCATTGTGGACATGACACACGCTGACCTTGTCAGCATGATAGATAGCCCAACCGCCATCCCACCCCTACTGAAGGTGGTGTCTGTACTCCACTTCCTGGCCACAGGCACCTACCAGCACACAGTCGGACAGTTGCATGGCATTTCACAGCCACTGTTCTCACGGACACTATTGCAAGTGCTCGATGCCCTCCTGAAGCACGCATCAAGACCAGCCCTGCCCGCTAGTGGAAATATAAACAATGTCTGACCTGGCAGGAAGGGGGGGGGATGCGTACGTAGCAATGTCATTCCACAAACATCCTTTATTGTCCACATACAGGTGATGCCGGGTATCCACTGAAGAGATGGCTCCTTACACCACTCCGGAACCCACAGGACCAGCATGAGGAGGACTACAACCATGCCCACTCACGTACCCTTGTAGTCATAGAACAGGCATTCGGCCTACTAAAGGCTCGTTTCCGCTGCCTCAGCAGGTCTGGCGGGGCACTCCTGTACCGCCATGAGAAGGTTGCAAAGATAGTCATGGCATGTGTCATGCTACACAACATGTGCGTACGTAGAAATGTGCCCATGCCCCCTGACGCAGAACTGCAAGCACCTGAAGATGGTCATGATGAGGCTGGGGATGTGGCAGCACCTCAAGGAGTCCGCGAGGCACAGGAGGCCCGTGAAATTCGTCAGAATATCATAGATTCATGCTTCTAGCACTCACGCCTGGTGGCTGATGCATGGACACGGGACTTGTGGCACTGTGTGTGTCTGGAACATGCACAATGTGGACTGTACGCCTATAAAGGCCTCGTACACAAAGAACAATGTCCACACATCTCATTGGATGATCATGTAATGTTTATAGCATATGTGAAATTATGTTACACACCCCATCGACCCGCCACCCAAGAAAGCCCAACACCCCCATCCACCCTCCTACCTCCCCCCCGAACACCAGTGTCCAAAGATGCTCATTGTCAGTGGGCAGACGCTATTGCAAGCCCCCTCTCCGGGTATCAGGGGCACCCCTGCCTGTGGAGCGCAGGTTCCTCCCAGATCTACGTTGGGGGCTGCCCTGGACGGAACTTGCAACGGATGATGTCTCTGCCTGCTCACGTCCATGCATGTCCCTAAGGGTTTGTGAGAGCTCAGTGAGCACACGGCGCACAGCGGCAAGTTCACCACATACATCTTTGGACGTCGCATGCAGTTCCCCCCTCAGGCTCTCGGTGCTTCTCTCCATTTGTACCCTTAGTGTCTCTGTACTTCGCTCCATTTGTGCCCTAAGTGTCTCCGTAGATGTTTCTATGGCTGCCTTAGAAGCCCCACATTCATCAGCATGCTCCTTGAGGAGCGTGGCCAGTTGCTGCTGTTGCACGATCACCTGGTCGAGGGACTGTTGCCTCTGCTGGGCCATGCCCATTTGCGGTGGTGTCACAGAGGGGCTGATCAACTCATGTTGCCTTGCCACAGGGCTTGTGGGGGATGGCCAGTCGTCGTCTTGTGGGTGCCCCTGCGTGGTATCCTCATGGTGTACGGGATGAAACGAACAGGGGGATTGAGACAGGTCATGGATGGGTCCTACATCGACAGCACCGTTGTCTGTGTCGGAGCATGCTGGCATTAATGCAGTGTCACCTATGGTGCTGCTGCCATCAGAAGCAGTGCCTTCTGTGGCATCCATTGGGGGGACCTGTGGTGCTGCTGGTGTGGGCATGCTGGCTGCTGGGGTGCCTGTTGAAGTCCCCTCCTGTGTGCTGCCACTTGATTTGTGCTGCTGCCGTGTCTTGATCCGTGCAGCTGAGGTGGAGGGTCTTTGGCCGTTGGTCTTGGCCCTCTTTGCAGGTGTGCTGGTAGGGGTGTCCTGCAGCTCGTCGTTTGACTCGGACCCTGTGGTGGAGTAAAGGAGGGCGAGCGTTATTTATGGGTCTGTGGAAATTGGAATGGCAATGTATCACATGCATTGGGGTGGTACCTGAGGGTGATTTGGGTCAGGGCCTTGGAGGTGGTTTCATTTTTGTGTGGATTGAGGATGCAGTTGTTTTGCAGCCTGCAGTTAGGGTGTGCATGCTGCACGTGTAGAGGGTGTTTTTAGGATTTTTGATTGTTAATGTATTTGATGTGAGTTTTAAAGTGCGCTATCAGGCCAATGTATGTGGCCGTTCTCCTGGACATGTGTTTCTGTTGCACTGTGTGGACACATGGTACTTCACATGATTGGACATTGTGGATTTAGCATTGTTTTATTTGGCCCACCTACCTGATTCTTCGGATGTCTGCACTCCTTTCTCCATCCCTCCGACTCCCTCTATACTCTCCATTCCAATGGTGGAGGCACAGATTTCTTCCCAGGGGGTCAACTTGATGGGTGATTCCGATCCTCCCCCGGTAGCTGTGGCAATGTTACGGTTGGCTGATAGTATGCTCCGTACGCGTATCCGCAAGTCGTCCCATCGCTTTCTGCATTGCTGTGGGGTGCGGGGTGCGGTCCCCACCGCACTTACCCGCTGTGCCACCAGGGCCCATATGGCCTTCTTGTTCGCAAGTGCCGTCCTGGTCATTTGCGTCGAGAAGACGACGGCAGCATTCTCCTGGAGGGTCTCTGTGAGCACGGTGAGTTCCTCATGGGAGAAGTGGACCTGCCGCTTGCGGTCGCACGCTTTTTTAGCAACTTTTCCCATTTTGATTGTTTTAACTAGGGTGGCTAACGGGTTGGGATGTGTCTCAGGGTCGGATTTTTGATGGTTGTGTTGGGATTCTGATTTTATAGGTGTACGGCGTGCTGTTTCCCGTTCCGGCCCCATGTTTTTACTTCCGTTTCCGTATATTTACGGTCACCGTATTTTGCGATTAGCGCTCATTACGGTGACCGCTATGATGGGTGGCGGAATTGCACCTAGGGCGCCGTACGACGGCGGTGAGGGGCGTTTTGGGGACATTTCCGCCATCGCGGACTTTGCACTTCCGCCATGGCGTAATGCTCGTGCCCGATGGGTCAGAATTAGCCGCACTTTACTCCATCGTGCAATGGCGGAAACGCTATTTACGCTATAGCGGTCAGGTCAGTTACTTTCCGCCAGGGTCGTAATGAGGGCCATCTAGTGTCCATTGACTGAGCTAATGAAAGAAAAATAGAAATAGAAGTGTTAAGATGCAATAAGGGGAAATGTGAGAGTCTAAAGAATCATCAAAATGCACTTACTTATATTCAAGATAATACATCACTTAGTATGGGCTAAGTGTATGTCAAGAGAATACATCCTCCAATGAAAAGGGCTCCAAAACTCCAAACAATGGCCGTGGTATTGAGCACGTCAACTAGAAAATAAGGTAAACAGAGTTCTCACAAGGAGGTCCCAATAAAATATAATGCCAAGCAGGTAAGTGATGCGGTGCCCTGCCAGTAAACTTACTTGGGTGGATAAACGATCTGTATGCTTTAAGAAATCCAGGTGGACTGCATCCACTGGAGGAGGATGCGGCTCCATTAAGGAGATCTTCTTAAATACCATCATTGTAGTGACGTGTCATCGAGCAGGCGCGGTAGCGTCAAAACAAATGACGTCAGAGCGCGCATGCGTCGATTACGTAAAGGATGGTGTTAATCAGATCTTTAACAAGAAGTGGAAAAAATGCCCATGTTGTTTAAAAAAATATAAATATATAAAAATAGATGGACTCGAAAAAGGCGCGAGAGGGATGTCTTAAGTCTGGGGCAAACATTCTTAACCACAAGATGGAATGATATTCAATAGCACGAAGCGTAAGGGCGTAAAAGAGGATGTAGATGGCCCTTTAGAGGTCACATAAATACCAGGGTTGAGTAAACGTGAAGATGTAGAAGTAATCAGGAAATGGGAATCTTCTCAAAAGGTAGGAAATGGGAATCTTCTCAAAAGGTAGAAAATAGTCGACAAGTCAGCGTAAATGGATGAGTAAGCTACCAGTAAAGTCCGGATCATCTTCTCTTATACCTCTCTTAGGTCTTATTCTTGCCTCATGAGTTCTTATAATCATCTCATGAAGTATGGCAGCATAATTCCTTCTCACTGGGGGAATCATAGAAACATTTGTCAGTGAACTTGGTGTCTTTACATGTGCTACTTGTACAGGCTTTCTCCCAAAGGATCTCTTCCTTTGCCTTTCCTTACACATTTGTATCTGGTGCTCAGTAAAAATCTCTAAAAGATTATTTCCTGAATAAGGATCTGTAGTGACACTTGCCATGGAGCCAGGCACTTCCAAATGGGATACTGGAGCAGGAACAATCACATAAGGCCTTGGTGGTCTTACACTTGCCACTTCTGTACCCTCCTGCTATATAGCAAGATACACAAGAACTACTGCCTTGTTTGGGTCTACATAATAGACAGTATGTGCTGTGAGTGAAAGCAGTATAATAATGAACATAATACATATATATATAATATATATAACACACCAATAGGTCCAGCAAACACAGCAATAGCCCCTTGCACTCCATGGTTGTCTCTCGTTGTTTGCCACGTTGTTGTTACTATCAATGTTCCCCATTTTCAATCTTTTATAAGGAAGGAAAAAACTACTTTTGATCGGGCAACATCCTAAAATACTCTGGTAGTAACTGTATCTTCTCCAGAAGCTCCACAAGCAGCTGGTTGATTGGAGGACGATTAACAGGGTTCCTGATGAATACAAAGGAGTCGCCCTTTTGCCAAACCATATGCAGATGAATTTCCAACAGGTAATAAAAAAACAAAGCTAATAGGTTTTGAATATCTTCATTAATTAACACTATCAGAAAGCTCATGGCATAGCCTCAGAGAATAGGCCGACTTGTTTAATGATGTCACGTAGCAATTGATTGATTGCAACTTGATTCCTAGGATCTCTCAGGAATGAACAAACATCAGTTTGTCTTCCAGCAAGATGCGGGTGTTCTTGAATGAAGAAATAAAAGACCATTCCAACTAGTCTGTGAGCATTATCATCAGATGGGGGTATCTGGATTTTCCACACAATACTCAGGAAGCTGGGGAATTTACTCGATTATAGCTGTGAGCAGTCTTCTCACAAATGGACCATTTTTAGGATCTCGCAGGAAAACCTGTACGTCAACAGTTCTCGCAACCAGTGCAGGAGAAGCACAAAGAATGAAGAGAAAAACAGAAAGAATGATCCAGTGAACGTTGCCATCAGGCACCACCATGGGTGCTCCCAAAGAGAAACTCAGTGAAAAAGAAATCAGGATATTATTCCCTCTTCCAGTTGCTGACACAAAAGTTCAATTTTGGCATTCTTCGTTTTATTCCCAAAGTTTTTAACCAGCACACTTCTGTGGCTCAAGAACAACAGCTTCTTCTCTCTTTGCTTAGCAGCTGCAAAGAATGTCTCGAAGGAACCACAGTCCAATTAACTCTTTATCTGTCTACTGGACAGTCTCTGCATCCTTCTTCCTCATCATCGATCTAGTCTGCAACTGCTGAACTTCTTCTCTGATGCTTGTTTCCAAATGGAGTGGGGTGCGGTTGTCTCGTCGCTGTAGACTTACACGTCACCAAGGAATATACAAGCTCGTCTTCCCAAGACTTTCACTGCCGATGGCGTGACATCTTCCACAATGAATGGACTATTAAATCGTGGCTCGTGCCACTTGCAAACAAAGTTCTTGATCAAGACTCGATCACCTGGAAATAGTTTAGGTGAAAAAAGTTCTTATGATCCGGCTGCTGTATGGTCTTCATCTGTGTTCTGAGACCTGCACCCCGTCCGCTTGAGTTGATCTGAAATGACAGAGATACTTGTAGTCATACATGTTAAGTACGTATGTAATTCCTCTCCTAACAATTCTGCTGTTGTCTAGGCATCACTTTTAGTCCTCGATGGAGGAGCGAGAGGCATTCTCATTAGCCTCCCTGTTACTAGTTCATGGGGCATAAGATGGTGGTCAGAGCCTGGTTGATTCCTCAACACATATAATGCAAGAGGCAGGGCAATGCAGCCATCCATTTTTCAACGTTAATTTGAGTTTGGCTATCCTTTCTTTAAGCAGGACGTTGAGCCTCTCACAGATTATGTTTGCTTGTGGGTGATAAGCCAAAGAAAACTTATGCTTGATACTAAGCAATAAGCTAATTTATTCGAACACTTAGTTTACAAAATGTGGACCGTTATCTGATTTTAATACCTAATCTGGGAAATATTTCTCAAACTAAATATTTTGCAGCGCAAGTGGCAACTGGATGTGCATACGGACCAAGGCACACCACCACTATCATATATCTTTAAACATTACAGACCTGCAGCATATCAACATAATTGATATGTAAATGCTGAAATGGACCATTTGGTCGAGGAACAACACCTCTGACTGTTCATAGCATGTGCCCAGCAGTAAACATTTGACATACGATGTAATTTATTACCAAAAATGCAACGTGTTCTATTAAATTAGGTACAAACCATTCCTCCGCAATGGTTGCTGCAAGGTTTTCCCTAGTGACATACGCGGGGTAGTGCAGTTGTTCCAATGCCAACCTTAATAAGGCTACATGCATCACTGGTTTACCAGTGCTGTCCTGTCACCATACAGGGGATAAAGAACACCCCCTCAAAGTCCACAGATCTTTCTCATCCTGTGGTGCTTCATCTTGAACTTCCACCAATTGGGTTTTTGACAGATTGTTTAAACTTTAATTTACAATCATCATCACCACAATTCTTTCATTTACATCAGGTGGATCAAAACTCATTGGGCCTCATTACGACTGAGGCGGAACAGGTTAACGGGCTCCGCTAAAGGAGGCGGACCCGTTAAACCCGTTCCACCTCATTACAAGCTCCCCTCGCAGGACCCGGTAAGTAACACCTGGTCAAACTAGGCGTCCTTACCGGGTCTCACGAGGGGAAGAGGAAGCAAACAACGGGCCGCTCGTAATCGGCCCGTTGTTTGCTCCCTCTCCCATTCCCATTCAGGGAACCCGGACCCGATTTTGGCAGCAGCCATGCCGCCAAAAGCAGCCTGGCTACCGCCAAAGTCGTAATGAGGCCCATTATGTCCTTTGAATATGCAGCCCTTTTGGCTTCCTCATCTACTGCTTGATTTCCATGTGAGATATAGTCTGGTCTCTTAGTGTGTGCTGCACACTTAACTATTTTGATGCCTGCTGGGAGTTGTAGTGCCTTAATAAGCCTGTCCAATAAAGTGGCATGCTGCACTGGAGTGCCGTCTGCACGGAGGTAGCCCCTCCTTTTCCAACATGCTAGCCCTGCGTGTACCGTCAACATCATGTAGGCGGAGTCACTGTACATGGTTACTTCCTGGTCTGCGAGTTTCTCGAGGGCGACAATTAGCGCCACTAATTCTGCAGCCTGTGCTAAAAAGTGAGACGTACTTGTGCACTTATCAATACTTCAAATTCCCCATTAGCCATGTGTCTTACCACAGCGGCACCTGAATATCTCTGCCCATCAGTTTGATCAATTTTTGAAGAACCACCAATAAAAAGAATCTCCCCAGCTGCCAAGACATTTTCTTTTGACCTTGGAATCACATTATAGAATTCTTCATAATTTGAGCAATCATGTGCATGCTCGTCTGTTGCCAGTGGTTCAGCTTCAACATGGCAGGATTCACTGATTAAACACCAAAGAGAGACTTTAAACACAAAATGAATATTATTTCATCTTGAGAATTACTATAAAGGAAATCTTCTTACAGAGAGAAATATAGGAGGTGTGATGAAACATCAAAGAGAGACTTTAAATACAAACTGAATATTATTTTCCCTTGAGAATTACTATTATGGAACTCTTCTTACAACTACATAATGATATGCACTTGGAAAACCTATACATACAATAAGTGTGAAGTAATACTATTTGTAAAGTTGGTCAACTGGAACACTTAAAAGAGTGCCAGCTCACTTTTTGATCTCATTTGTTATTCAACACCTTGTTTCCAATACTTGACTCACTAACAAGCTACTAAAATTTGTATCAATTAACTGATATTTTTTAGGCTGGGGCATTGAGAACTAATCCCAATATTTTCTTTTGTCTGATTAAAAATACCCTCTTCTGCCTCTCGAGACATGGGGTATTGACATACTTGAGGTAAAATTGCTCCTGGGTTCAGTTTGATCTTGACTTCTCCAACCCCTTTTAATAGGCCTCCATCATAAGGGCCTGTAGTCCACAAAGAAACTGGCACTTTTGCCATATCTTCATCAAAAAATGTGGGACGGTGCTGCACTATCATGATTTTCTGTGGAAACGTGCGTCTTTCTGCTCCGACCCAATATGTAATGCTTATTTCAAATACTACCTTGTCATCAGATGGGTCATCCTTGAATAGGTCCTCATCAGTGACGTCAGACTATCTGTAACCCTACCGAGAAGCAATTACTGTGCTCCATGTCCTGCCATTGTCATCAAAGCCAATAAGCATAGCCAAAACTCCTCGCACCACAGCTGCTTGCAGCTCTAAGGGAAAAATGTGCCCCCCCTCTTTGTCCATGGGAATTCTTGGCCTAAAGAGAAATTCATCATTTTTCCCACTAAACCAGGCAGCCATGTTAACAGAATACGCACCCCATAATGAAAAACGTCTGGTATGGTACTCCTCATATGGCCATTTTCCCTGTAAATGTCATGATAAATTAACTTATATTTAAATAATGTATTCCTGGTGTTGAACACACTATGCCTTCATCAGTGAAAGAAATCGTCATATTCAATTTCGTCATTAAATCTCAAACACGTATATTAACTGGTGTCTGCCTTGAATACAACAATGGGACAGACATATCACATTCTCCTATAGAGACTGGTATTTTTTCAGTAAAAGGAACTCTGCTTGTAGCTCCTGTGAAACCATGAGCATTCATGGAATTACCCAACATTAAAAAATGTTCCCTCTCGTATACATGAGCGAGTCGCACCCATGTCTACTAAAAAAGAAAAGGATTTGCCTCCTATCGTGACGTCAACCCTCGGTTCCTCTTGAGGATCAGGCGTTACTGATAGTACTGAACACAGCAAGTCTCCCAGTGAGCTGTCCTATTGCAGGTACCTACTTATTCCTGTGCCTGTGAAAGGATTCCCACCCTCGACTGTGATGCCCCCTATCCTAGGAATCAATAACTGTCCTGTGTTTGTGCTCTGCTATATTTACATGGATGCATGCTGCAACTGCCCTTGTGGTGGATTTACCGGTGCTGGCTGTGATTGCAGGGTCTGCTGCATTCTCAGTGACTGTGTCTGATACACTGTTTGATCTTGGGCAAACCCAACTCTATTATGTGAGCTATATGCAGGCGAAAAAAACATCCCCCCTCTTGAGAATTGCCCATTCTGCACAAACCCTTGGCTTACACAAGTTCTCGCTATGTGTCCTGTTATTCTGCATGTCCAACATACAAGAGGAAGTCTCAGAACGTGCCCTCCCTGCATGCCCTGGTTATCATTCTGCATGGGCTGAAACCCACCTTGGTTATTCTGGAAGCTTCCCTGATTGTTCTGAAAGCCCCCTCTTCCATGGAAGTTTCCCCTTCCTCATGATGTAAATCCATTCCCTCGTTGATCAAACTGCCGTTGGTTATTCTATTCACCTGTGGCATACCTACTGCTTGCTGTGACCCTGGCCGTTCTCCACTAGTCAACATTGCCCCTTGTATAGCATACTTCGATAGCTTTTTCTGTACTAATTTAGCCTCCTCAAGCTTCCTGCCTTCTTCTTTCTTTTGGTTTTTCTCTTGCAATCAGCAATGATGCACTATGGTCAGCTGTATTTCTGGCCATTGTTTTGCCTCCATACCCACTAGTTTCTTGAGCTGTCTCTGTACCTTATCCCGTAACCCTTGACATAATATTTGATATAATATCGGTACAGATTTTCCCCACGGCTCACGCATTTGTAAAGACCATTGCTCTTGGAAATTTTGAATGTAAATCAACGGATCTTCTCTTCCTTCATCTTTCGTGAAATTATAGCTCCCATATCAGACATGTCTGGATACTGCACTCGAAGCACTTTCCAGACTGCTGCTCTGCAATTGTTGAACAGTGATCCATCATGAGCAATGTTTTGAGCAGTGACTCCTGCATATCCTGCTCTTGACCAAATGTCGTCAGCCCTCTCTCTAAGTATAGTTGCTCAAAGGCCCTTCATGTCCCCTATAGCTAACGTGTTACCCCCTGTCATTTTTTCTAACTAATAGATCCATTTTCTGGCACCCGACGTCAAACTCGGGAGTTTGCACCTTAAATTATTCTTATCCATCTGGGGCCATGGTATATATTGTGGTCTGACCCCTCCTTTCTCCAATAACGGGAATTGTGAGATTCCAAAATCACATTCATTCCCCATCATCTGCCTGTCCATAGCAGGGACAATGGTTCCACACAGTCTTCTTTGAGGTAATGGTCTTAACCTGCTCACATAAGGTGGTGAGTCCTCCCTCATGCTATGGAATTGCCCTTTAGGTCAATCTAGCCGCACCAGTGATTCTGGCACCCTCGGTTTGGGTAGGTCTAGATCTTACTTCTTCATCTGTCAGAGAACACCTGTCTGGCCCACATGCACTAACTCTCTCTTCCCCACCGAAGGCTTCTCTATCTTTGTCTGGTATATCCTGTCCCCAACGCGTGTGGCTTCCCTCTTTCTCGTCTCTATTCAGATTCAGCCTGTCAAAAGACAAGGCTATATGCTCGAGGTTAAATAAACCTCCCTCTTTGCCACTCGGCTGTGTACTTTCAAATTGATCATTTTTTCCCTTATTTTCATTTTCTTATTCACTTTTGGCCCTCATTTCATGATAGACCCTATCAGTTTCTTCTCCTATGGCTCCTATGTCCTAGCCATCATATAGGTCTAGCCTAGGCGGTCCTGGCAATGGCACATGTGTCGAGAAGAATTCTTCTAGATCCTCTCATGCTACTACTGGATTAGGCTCCATTAGTTCCTTCTCTATGTGCTCAAGATTGCGTGCCCTTTGTCTTCATTTTCATTTAATTTCTTCAACAACCTCCCTTTGTTTCTTAGATTCTTCTCTAGCCCTATCCTCTTCCTGCCTCTTCATCTCTCTCCTCTCATTTTCTCTACGTACTTCTTCATGTCTACGTCTTTGAATTCTTATATTTCTTAATTTCTGTTCTTCTCTCTTTTCTAATCCGTCTCGTTCTTCCATTGCTCTCTGTCTGTTATTGTGCTTCCTTTGCTCCTCTGCTTTTTCTTGTTTTTTCAACTGTTCATCTTGATACAGCTGTTCTCGCCTTTGTCTACTCTTCCTCTTATCCTCGTCTTCTTTCAGTCACTTTTCTCGTTCTTTATCTTTTTTATCCTGCTCATTCTGATCTTCCCTCTGCCTTACTTCCTTGATGCTCTTTCCATCAAGTTTGAGCAATATCTGACCATCGATCCATTCGTTCTGTATGAGCGCTGCCTCGTCAGCTTTACCTTTCTCTCCTTTCCATCTCTTTATTTCTTTCTCTATGTCCAAAGACATCATTGATTTGTCACTTCTCTCTTTTTCCCTTTTCTCCTTGTCCCGTGGGACTTTAGGAATCACGTCTCTTTCTGGAGTATTTACCAGACACTCTGCATGCAGGTGACATATATGTTGGGTTACTATACGCTGTTGCTGTCTTAAGCTCTCTTAAAGGATATAATCCTTCGTCCTTTGGACTATCGATTTTTATCTCAGGCGCGGTAGGGGGAGCAGAAGGCTCTTCACCGCCCTCTTTACACTGGATAAGCATCCAGTCTTCAGGAGGCGGGTCTTCCCATTCCTCTTGATACATTTTCCAGACCTCTAAACTCACTAACCTTTTTTTTAACTTCTTCCCTGTGTACGCAGCTTGTAAATATGTCGTCATATGCTTCAAAACTACTTTAGACAGTGATCCCCCTTGCGGCCATGGCATGAACATTTTATCTGCCGTACCCATAACCCATTCTGCACTGTACTGTTTCAACTTGGGCACGTGTTTTGGCAGCTGTCTGCACAAATGTATAAGAGGAGTAATGTCCTCCATCATGACTTTTAGTCACAATCGACTATCCCAGTTCTCCGCTACTTTATACAAATAAATGCTTTTCAGAAAAATAACACAATATGAGCATGCACCAATCGTTGCAGCTCCAATCCTGTATATCATGTTTTACTTTAATCTACTTATTTGCCGAACACTGTTAGTCAATAAATAAATAAATAATACATTTTCAAATCTCAATGTTTCCAAACCAGCCTATTTATTTCCTTTTACCACATACAACACACAATATATAAACAGACAGACAAAACTTGACAGCTAGCCAGCCCACATGTACTTTGGCCCACGCTCCTCATGACCTTTCCTCTGCCCCTAAAATGACTCAGATGGAGTATGAGCTGTCCTCTTTAATGACACCTTGATCCTTCGTAGCCTATATATGTCACCTCGGAATTTAGGACAAGCTCTATCTAAACGTCCTTGATGTAGGGTAACAGGCTTCCTCTTATAGAACGCTCGTAGTCTATATACCTAATACTGTGATGCTAATCATCTCACATAATGACATTCATCGTCTTAAATAAATAATACCCTAACCAACCCTCCGTTACTCTATCTTTATTTATCACTCTTCTGCACTCAGTACTTATTCAGTTTGCCATCTCACTCAGTCTACTCACCATTCGCGTTTTCAACTTCTGACCCTCGGGATCGTCTCCTCCTCAAACCAGCCGCTTCAGCTTTCAGTTCGCTCAGCTTCTTGTAGAAATCAGGAGGGGAATTCCATTTGAAATCAAGGGACCCGTCCCACCTGTACTTGCAAGATTTGCCTTAAACTAACTACCACTATCTACAAGGAGCTTCACGTTCTTTCAGCTAAATGGCGGAGGACGTCCGATATTGCCTGGACCCCAAAGCTTACTAACTCGATGGTCTCTAAACCATCAGCTCTTCTACCATGTGAACTGGGGCAGATCTCCCAGCTCTTTAAGACAAGGTAGCAATACTTAGAGATGGATAGTGATGCAGAATATACTCAAACATCAATAATAAAACTCTCAGGAAGTTGGCAAAGGTTTCCTGTTTTAATATCAATTATCTAAAATGGGGAGTTACAATGGAAATCATCTGACGTCGCACAGCAATCTCTCAAAACATTTCACAAAAAACATCACTATTATACTAAAAATGTGTCACCATTGACGTTTACCTGCGTGGCTGGCTACAAAAGCTACTTGGAATGGTGATAGGCTTACAAGGAACATCTAGGTATACTTTCCAGACTGGTTAGGTAAGGTGAATGGGTATCTAATATCAGTTGGGCAACTAAGCCCTCCTCTAATACAGGTCATAATGAACGTCATCAAATACATGACGTCTCATTGGTTACACAAACTATAGGGCTCTCTATTACGTATCCCTCTATAATTGGTTGGCCCCCTTGCACCCTCCTGTAATATTCCACATGCGTAAGCAGCACATAGGCTGGCACCCAGGTGCTTGGTAGGCTGGTCATAACCATAGCTCCCCACCAATTAGGCTTACTCTCCATCATCACTCTGCTGTCTGCCAGTCAATTAAGGCTTTGAAGTTTGGCCTTGACTTTGTTCTTCATGCCTGGTAATATGAGGTAGTGTTGGCATCCCCTGCCTCCCAGTTTTGATTCAGCTCAGTCCAGTGTCTATTTTCATTCATCCATGTGACTGCAGATCATGATTTCAGAGCATTTTGCTGTATTAAACTCTATTAAATGAAGAACCTCTGACGTCTTTAGTGTTCCTCCACCTCATTTCAGCAGGAGTTTGTTCTGTTCACACGTTAATTCTAACTTCTGTAAGAACACTCTGGCTCATGGTGGCCTTGACTTCTTGGTGTTAGGCCAACCAAGCCCTTCTTTGATTCATCTCCATGGTTGAGCTTTTATTTTCCAGCTACGACACACTGAAAAATCCTTTCTGTTCACAGTGTGCTGTCCTGCTAAAATGCATTATGGAATCATCCATAGACCTTACATTTCCTATATGTATACGTTGTGCATCGCCACAATCAACTCACTATATAGCCAGCCTTAAAGAATACTTTTCCCTACTTGCATTGCTGCGACTGTACAATTGAAAAACGACTTAATATCTTCTTCGTTGTTTTCTGTAGCATGAGCATCTTTATCTCGAGCCCGAAATGTTGCTCATCTTTAACACCTCTTTCACTGTTTCTGTAGAATGCTTATGTTCTTTCATTTCTGCATCGCTTCTGGGTGCATCAACCCTGCTTCTCTGTGATGTCACCAATCTGCATTTTCGCTCGGTTTTCCCACTTCTTCCAGTATTTCATTCATATGACCATCATATTGTCATGTATGTTTGTATGGCTTTCTCAATGGGAACCTTGCTTCCAGGATTCTCTTCGGTATGGGTATTCTTATGGGTACTGCACTTGTCTCACACTCTGGCTCCCAACATTTAGGCAGCATAGGGGAGGAGCTTGAGGTGGGGTGCTTGGCTCCACCTTTACAAAGTGGTGCTACATAGAGAGCACAAACTGTCTCAGCAACCCTCTTGAAGTTTACAAAAAATGCTGCTGGGCCGTCTCCATTCCCCAGCTTTTGAAGCAACATTGTTGGAACTAGCAGGTGTGCAGGTCTTTCTGCAAGTGCACCATGAAGGGCTATGAGCATTTCCTGCCTGTTCATTGTCAATTCTTCCACCAAGGTCTTCAGTAAATCATCCATGACTGCTGTGGCAGGTTCCTTCTTTCTGTGGCTCAGAGTTCTCTCCTGTTCCTTGGGCTGCTTGAGAGAGACCACAAACCCTTCCTCCAAGTCACCTATGCTGGTGTCTCTCCACTGCTGGAAGGCAGGCATGCATGAGATTGTTTGGAGTCTGCTCCCACTGGCTTGGTCCTTCCATAGCCCCCTTGAGCTTTCCCAGACCTCCCTGATCTGGTACATCAGCTTCCGTTTGGATCCTCTGCCAAAGCTCCATGTTGCTCTGGATCCTCTGTCTCAATAATTGTTCCCTCTGGCCTCCGGGATTCCATTGACTTGTTTGATGGAATGCTTAAGCTGGGAAATTCTAACCTATTTTCTAGTTCCTAGACTTCCCTGTTGAGGGGATTCAGTAGCAGCTGTGACCTGGGACTCTACTGCTTCCAAATGGCTGTCTGTCTTTTCCTAGGTCTCCCCCTTGGGGATGGCCACTGTATCAAGGACTTAAACGATACCACAATGACACAACATGTGACAAGTCACTCAATAAACCGTTCGCCAACAACTGATAATTGCACATTTTTAGTAGAAACATATTTATATGCGAGGCAATTGATGTTCCTAGACTATAGGCGGTCTGTGTATCTTTCCTCAAGCTTGAAGTGGGTGCCCACATCCCTAGCTCAGGCTTCCTATTCCACCCTAATTATTCCCGCAATCTGATGACTACAGCCAGAGTACCCCAATTAGCTTGGTCTATCCCTCACCCTCGGGAGGACTAAAGACTGTGGTCTTATGTAACTCACTCCGTCAGTGACTTCCTAGGGACTTAACACAGTATTCTTGTTGGTCTTTTGCGTCTCTTCTGCTGGCTGCCTCCTCAGCATTTCCTCGCTCGTTTTTGTCCTCTCTTCTCTCACAACCCCTCCTTGTTTCTTTCTCCCACCCCCCCCCCTCTCTCTCTCTCTACACTCCATGTTTGGTTTTACTGTTCTCTCCTGCTTATTCTATCTATCCCTCCTACTACTCTCTCCTTTCTCCCTGTACTCTACTTCCTGGTCTTGTATCTCTCTCTCTCTCACACACACACACCCTCTCTTTCTCTCTCTATCTCTCCGCCTCCCTCTCCCTCTCTTTCCTCACCTCTCCTATCTCCATCCTCCAACTCACTTCAGATCTTTGGCTATCAACACTACTACTGCCTCAGACCTCTTTTATCCTCCCACCTCGCATGTCCCTCTCTCTTTCACCCCCCCACTCATACAGCCTTCCTCCTCTCAAACGTCCCCCTTTCTATTCTCCCTCTAAAACCATCTACAGTGAGTCTCCCATTCACTCATTCACATACACCTCAATTGGCACCACCCTCTTAGACCCAACACCCTACCATCACTCTCTGAAAGCACTCCAACAGTTCCAACTCCTTCTCCGCCTACCATTCCCTCCTTGTCAGACTCCTGGTCCACCTCCTCTACTCCCAACCTCACCTGAACACCTTTCACTTTCTTCTGCACCAGCTGGCTGTTTGTAGTCTGGCCCTTGCTGCTCAGGAGTACCCTTTAGCTCCTATTGGCTTTCTAAGTCAGCTAGAAAACATACAAGACTGTTCCTAGGGTAATGATTCTTGTTCCATTTCTAAAGTTAGTCAATGCATCAATCAATGAATGAAATTGGCAGTTCTGGGGCAAATCAATTATTCCATAACAATCGTTTTTATATGAATACAAATTGAGAAGTAGAATTGTGTTTACATTGTTTGCAATTCAAATGAATGGAAACTTAACAGCAATCACTTTCATGTCTGTTTGTACAAATATAAATCTGAGCCTACGCAAGAAAAAATATATCAGTCTGTGATCATCAAACATTCTCTGCAATCATGCCTGATGCTTGGCTAATTGGCTTGAAGATGTTTATAGGACTAACACGTTGGCTACTGGTTGTTACAAAGGTACACTCTCTAGTTGAAATGTTTGTTTATGAGTGCTCAAATGGTGCACTTTTTATGGCGGGTCAATATCCGCCTGTAGCTGGTTGGCTAGTGTGGATGCATCAATGTAACCAATGGACGTTTTGGCAAGGGGGAATCAGTGATATTCGCGTTCATCAGGACTGGGACTTTTCAGATAGATCCTCGCACTGATGGGCTTGTGCTAGCTAGAGTGACCAGAGTTTCTAAAAAATAAAACACCAGACGGGCTGTGGAAATTGAAGTAGGACTAAATAAAATACACACACAACTTTAGTTCTACTTCTGTTTTGTTGAGCTGTTGCAGGGGTCAAGGAGGGGGGTGTGCTAACAGGCACACTCCTCTCATTGGAGGAGAGCGCTCGGGAGGGGAAGGGGGAGGAAATGGGGGCGTGAAAAGCATTTCACGCCCCCATTCTCACAGGAAAAGTTGCGTCGGGACCCGATTTCCGGATTTTGAAATCGGGGGCCCAGCTTATAAAATGAAAAAAAAGTACCGTAATCAAATCCCCAGACAGGGTTTATAAACTAAAAAAGCTCCCGGACCGCGGGACGTTGGATGATTTCCCCGGACTGTCCCTGGAAAACCCGGGCGCCTGGTCACCCTAGCTTGTGTGCAAGAAGCTGATACGAGAAATCTGTGTCCCTGCTTAAATAAATAAATCCGGGAGCTAATCACGGAGAGGGAAGGGCGATGTCCAGCTGCTGAAAGTTGTTCTAAGTCAGCTGATGCTTCTGGCTAATCTATACTTGAGCTACTCACCAGGGGCTGGGACTTCCCCTGGAAGTCGTCAAGAGGGCTTCTAGCCCCAACTAGACACCATACTTCTGTCTGCAGTCATGAACTCAGACTGACTGTTTCTTCTGGGATTTTCTCCAATCTTTGGTTAGAATCTCAGTCCGTTGCTCCTGCCCCGGTTTTCTCAGTTGAGCCCAGGTGCATTCTGGTGAAATTGATCATTGTGCGTGACAGAATAGGTGACGCACCCTGCCTAATAGCTGGGGTTGGGCCTATAGCCCATTCTGCATCCGTCGCAAATGGTACTTATTTATTTATTTATTTATTCATATTTTTAAAGCGCACGCTCAGCCCGTGGGCATCGTGGCGCTGTTACATATAAGCAATTGGCTGGTTACAGAAGGAAGGTTGTTAAAGTTTACAGGCATTTTGAGTTACGGTATAAGTTTTAGAAATATACGTTTACAAGGCATTAGATTTACAGTAACATGTTTTACTTACAAGCTTAGCAGTGCAGACATCATGGCGTTTAAAAATATGTCAATCATGTCGGAGGGGAGGGTAGGAGGTGATTATGTGAAGAGCAGGGTTTTGAGGGATTTCCGAAAGGAAAGCAGTGAAGGTTCCGCTCTAAGAGAGTTAGGGAGGTTGTTCCAGAGCTTAGGTGCTATGTGTGGGAAGCCAATGCCTCCAGCTTTAGCTCTTCTTATGGAGGGGACTCGGAGTTGGTTGTCATGGGGGGTTCTTATAGGACGAAGGGAGGATTTCCTGGTGATGGTTTCTGCTAGGTAGGAGGGAGCGGTATAATTGATACATTTGTGTGTGAGGGAGAGTACTTTGAAGTTAATTCTTTCTTTAACTGGGAGCCAGTGAGCATTTCTTCTGGCCTGCGACACATCGTCGAATTTGGGGATGTGCAGGGCAGCGCGGAGCGCATTGTTTTGCACTGTTTGGAGTTTATTCAGGTTTTTGGTTGAAGTGCCAGCTAGGAGGGCGTTGCAATAGTCTAGCCTGGCTCCTATGGTGGCTCTAGCAATGGAGAGGCAGTTGGGAGTGGTAAGATAGGGTTTTATTGCGAGGATGAGTTTGGTGGTCAGTGCGGAGGAGGAGGAGATGGCGTTGACCTGTCTTGTCATGGAGAGAGTAGCGTCTAGATATACTCCTAGGGTCTTCACAGCAGTGGAGACGGGTATGTTGGTGTTGTCGATGGTTATGTGTGAATAGTCTTGGCTGAGCTTGGAGAGGATTTCGCTGGGGGCCAGGATGATGATCTCTGTTTTGTCTCTGTTAAGACAGAGGCCATTGATCGCCATCCATGCCTGTATCGTGGAGTAAATGGTAAGGAGGGCTTCTGTGTCTGGGGCGTAGTCTCCAGTGAGGGGGAGGAGGACTTGTGTGTCATCGGCATAGTTGGTATAAGCTATGTCGAGAGAGTCCAGTAGGTCGAAGAGGGGTTTAGTGAAGAGGTTGTATAGGGTCGGTGCGGTGCATGATCCTTGTGGGACTCCACAATTTATGGTAGTCGGAGGAGCATTGGCCTGATCAGAGTACACCTTCATGGCTCGGCCTTCTAGAAAGGAGGTGATCCAAGAGGTTGCTTTAAGGGAGAAGTGGGCTGCATTAAATAGGTGAGATGTGAGGATGTCATGGTCCACTAAGTCAAATGCCGCAGAGAGGTCGAGTAGCAGGAGGAGAGCAGGTTTGCCTGTGTCCATTATTTTGGTGATTTGATTTTTTAAATCTAGTAGGGCAGTTTCGGTCCCATGGCCTTTGCGAAAGCCCGATTGTCTTCTGCCTAGGATAGAGTGGGTCTCTATGTATTGCTGAATTTGGTTGTGGGCTGCTTTATCAAGGATTTTAAGGAGGAAGGGGACGGTGGTGATGGGGCGATAGTTGCTGGGGGAGGTGGGATCTAAGGAGGGTTTTTTTAAGAGAGGGCGAACCCAAGCTTCTTTCAGGCAATGAGGTACGGTTCCTGAGGAGAAGGAGGCATTGATGAAAGCTGTGATGATGGGGGTGAGGGCTTCTGAGCACTCTTTGATGATAGTGGGAGGGCATATGTCTCCCTTGCAAATGGAAGGTTTAATGTTTTTGAGTAGAGCAGAGGTTTCTAGTTCTGTAACTTCTCTGAAGGCAAAGAGGGGTGTTTGCGGGTGAGTGTTGTGAGGGGGGAGAGAAGGAGTCGTGGCAGAGGTATTGAGTGCTTTACGTTGGGAGGCACGTTGGGGTACCTGCTCTTTCTTCCATGTAGGCCATTTTTGAAGATTGGGCCCTGGGCAGGAGAGATGTTACAGACCTCTGGCTAGCTTATACTCAGGCCTGATTATCTGGCATAGGAAATGTGCCCTCCACCCCAGCCCCCAGAATTTCAAACGTTCTTAACTTGTTATATTTTGTTATTGTGTTTTATGCCACCCTCCACTGAAATATAACTGGTGTCTTGGTGCCTTGGTATGGTGACCTGGCAGATCTGAAAGAGAAGAGGGCAGGGTTTGGTTAGTGGGTAAGAGGAAAGACGCAAGATAGCTTCACTGCTCTGTTGAAGCGTGCCGTTCAGAAGGACCAGGGTGCTGGGCAAGTGTGTCTGTTTCGTGGTGGTTCATATAGAGAGCACTTGTGGTGTCTGTGTCGAGAGAATAGTCTCGTGTGCACGCAATGTAGCATTGGTCGGGGCTGTGGAATATAGGTTGCCTGGGGAGGTGTAGCTCTATGATGTTTGTTGGGAGGGTGTTTCATTATCACGTGTGGGTGGCTTTATGTGTTAGAATATAGAATGTGAGCATGCTAGTGTGTGGAGCAGTTAGTGGGTCTTTGGGGCATCTTTCTGGAGTGGCAGGGCGGATGCCTGATAACACTTCAGCTAAATTCATTGTGTGGAAAAGTCTTTAGGCACCCTGCAACTGGTTCGTGTTTCTATCAGCAGACAGTATGCAGCGCCTGGTCCTAAATCATATTTGTGAAATACACGGAAACAGACACAGTGGGCACCAGGTCAATAGTGTAGTAAAATCTCACTATGGGGAAATCCTCATAGGGACACCTAGGAGCAACATTACAGTGGAACACACATGAGCAAATGTACAGTGGGACACGTGGGAGAAAGCCCGGCTGGCAGAATCATAGTGGGACACCGAAAACCAGAACTACAGCAGAAACATAGAAGCAAAATCATTGGAACAAATAGGGGCAATATTGCAACGGGACACCTGGGAGCAAAATGACTGTGGGACACATGGGAGAAAGCCCAGATAGCAGAATCATAGTGGGACACCGAAAAGCAGAACTATAGCAGAAACATAGAAGCAAAATTATTGGAACAAATAGGGGCAATATTGCAACGGGACACCTGGGAGCAAAATGACTGTGGGACACATGGGAGAAAGCCCAGATAGCAGAATCATAGTGGGACACCGAAAAGCAGAACTATAGCAGAAACATAGAAGCAAAATCATTGGAACAAATAGGGGCAATATTGCAACGGGACACCTGGGAGCAAAATGACTGTGGGACACATGGGAGAAAGCCCAGATAGCAGAATCATAGTGGGACACCGAAAAGCAGAACTATAGCAGAAACATAGAAGCAAAATCATTGGGACAAATGGGGGCAATATTGCAACGGGACACCTGGGAGCAAAATGACTGTGGGACACATGGCAGAAAGCCCAGATGACAGAATCATAGTGGGACACCCAAAAGCAGAACTATAGCAGACACATAGAAGCAAAATCAGTGGGACAAATAGGGGCAATATTGTAACAGGACACCTGGGAGCAGTATAGTATAATGCAGCACTGGTGTTCTTGTCCTGTCCTTGCGGTTCCACCCAAAGGCAAGGGAGTGATCCCGTAACACCCTCCTCCCCACAGACGCCTCACATAGGACACCAGACAGCAAGGTGGATTTTTAGTTCCCCAGCTGAGATTTTAAACAATGTTTACTTAACAGAGCTTCCCCTTTTTAAGTAGACCATGCTTGTTCCTATACCCTGGCTTGAATTCCTTCATAGGGATCTGCTCTGCCGGCCCACAAACCTGGACAGGGGCATAGAGGGACCTTTAGGGTGGGATAACAAAACAAACCCCTGCTGCCTTTCCAGGTGCTACCCACCTAGGAAGAGGGGGCAGAAGATGAACCCAGTGGGCAGCTCCTTCCCGTAGGCAGCCTCTGGGAGGCCGCCGCACCTACCTACTCCATGACGCACCTACCTACTCCTTTGATTCCTCCCCTTTAACTGAACCCATCACACACTTAAACACAACTCAACACATATATTAATAACCCCACAAATAAATAGATAGGAACATAAATAATATATACGCACACACTTAAATACATACATAATTATATGCATTTCATAATTTATGCAATATTTACATTGGTGTGACTTCTACAGTCAGTCACACCATGTGGCTTTTAATGTCTGCACAGTACCTATCATACTGCTGTTTGGTTTTCCTTGAGGGTGGGGCTTGTCCCTTCCTGTTATTTCCTATGTGGGCCACCATGGGTGCTATTACTTGGCAGGGCCTATGCACCACATGGTGTTACACCAAGGTACTGGCCCTATCTAGAGGCCCGGCTCCATCGCGGCACATCCCCGAGGCTAATATGCTCTTCTAACGCCAGCCCTAGGCAGCCGCCGTACTCACCACCATCATGCTTGGAAAACTATGGTCATTTTTGTGCCGCCCCCAGAGGGACTAGTACCTCACTCACCACTGCTATCTAATGCTGGATGTTGCTCCCATCAGAGGAGTTTGGGGATGGGGCCAGCCCGCTCTGTCCTTGCACCTGTGTAACTCTTATGGGCATGCCTGCCCAGTGCTTACTACATTGTGGCATGCACAACACTTCACCTGGACCGCCTCGTCCCTTGTGACCCAAGACTTCTCAATCTTCACTGCCCAGTCCACCTTGTTGTGTTGTGGCACTCCCATGAGTGTTGCCCTTTTAATGTGATGGGTCCCTTCCATGTGTATTGCCCTTTTAAGATGGGCACTGACTGTGTCATGGCCCAAGCTAATAAAAGGAGCCCCTGCAGGCATGTGCAGTAGACCGGCTACAGACTCCAAGATGGAATGACTTGAGTCCGTGTCTCATTTAAGCCAGCAGGCGCACACCGAGTGAGCATGGGCCTGCAGGCCATTTTGCCATGGGGACCTCTTGCCAGCAAGGTGGCCAGGATCAGCATGTGCTGGGCATGGTCCGCCCTGCCCCATCCAAGACTGGGTGTTCCCCGGCAATCCTCTGAGGCACTGGACCTCCGTGGTGCTGGTGTCCGATAGCACCCACAGGGGGCCGGCTTGATGCCAATGGCCAGCCCCCCACAACAATGCCGACGAAGGTGGGATGGCCACAACACAATACACCTGACACAGTGTGGGTGGACTTTGAGTGCACCCCATCAACCTCACGGACTGCGCATGGCCTACACGGCCTGGGAGCATCAATCTTCATGGACCACCCCATCCGGCCCGAGGTGAGCCGACACGGAGTAAGGTCTTGCCATCTGGTCCCTGGCAGCTCCGCAAACAGGGCTCAGGGTTAGGTGGGCCTGATCTTCTCCCAGGTTGCCCCACACATGCGGCCTGGGTTTATTTTCCTTCCGGGCCTGTCTGGTCTGGCCTCTGGGCAGGCCGATGCGCTGGGAGACCCTGCGGGGCCCCAAGCTGTACTGCGCACACAGCCGAGGGCTTAAGGTTTAGCCGGGATGCTTCTGGCATACACGGCCCCACTTGTAACAAATGTCAAGCCCACGGCCCCCCAGCGAGCTTAGTCTTCAGCCTCCTACTGTTGTCGCTCCCCAATACCTGTTGCTCCCAATGCTTTTTTCCTTCCCTCTTCCAGTTCAACCATCTCTCCCCTGCCCAGTTCACTCTTCAGGGCAGGAGAGACCCGTCTATTGTTCATTAAGATTCCATCCAGCCCCTGGTGAGGCATAATGATTTAATCAACTTCAATAGAACAGGTAAGTTATTAAAATTAAGTGAAGCACCCAAACACTTAATAAAGCACTCTTACCCCCTCCCTGGTGTCTGTGTCTTTTATTTTCTAGCTGGGTACGAGTTGGGCCAGGGGGTACAATAAGGAAGAAAGGAAAATAGTGAGCAGGTTATCGAGGGTCGCAAACAATCAAGAAGTCACATATAGCAAAGTATAAGATGACACAGCAGGGCATGGCAAAGTCATAACCAGGCATACAAGTCAAAGCAATGTCTTATAGCCACAAGAAGGCATGACAATCCCTAATGAGGCACTTTGACATGGCGTTCTCCCATTGGCTGCTGCAGTTAGTCCCCATTTCACTTCCTCACTGTGCCACTGTGAAACCTGTCTCGCCCTCTCTCTTCCAAATAGAAACATTTTACACACCAGGTGGAAGAAGAATCACAGAATGGGCAGATGAGGGGGGCGCTGACTGGAGACTCCACTCATTACCCTAACCAAAGGGCTAAGGGTTATGGGAGGCATAAACCCTTTGCTTCAGAGAAAGAGCTTCCTCAGATATGAAAACCCGGGCGATCCTTTCATCTTCCTTCATTTGTTGGATGATAGACTGAGAGCCATCTCAAACCTGACTATAACTTGGTCAGGCGGTGTAATCAGTAAGGCCTGCGGGAACCCCTGCCCAAAAGTGCAGCACCTGCTGGGCAAAGAACAGTGTTTACCAGGCATTGGTGATTGGGGCTAGAATTGGGCAGAGGCCAGAATCCCTGTAGCTTCTCCCAGAAGTCTACCCCTGTGTCTTCAGCAGGCCTTAAAGTCCTCTCACACAGAACACACAGCCACTGGCCCAAACCCTCCCCCACCCCCACACACAGCTGCTGTTGAGGCAGCTCCAGAACTTCAGTTCAGAATGTTGCAGGGGGTTCCTCACAGGAAAGACAATGAGATGAGCCACAGGAAAGATAAACCGTGGAATATGTATTCCTCGAAGTGGCCCTCACATCAGAGTGCACCATAGCTTGGCCCAAAGTTGAGGCCACCGCTTCAGAAAGGGCGAAGAGAAGCATTCTGATAGTGAAAGAAGAGAAAGTGTTGGGTGAGTAGGCTGGGCAATGCGACCACAATGCAATAAGAAGTGTTTTCTTTCTCCTGCATCTTACGAGGCATTGGGCCCTGTAACAACTCACTGGAAAGCTTTCTTCCATTGCAAAAAGGATGCAACATTTGGTTTCTATCAGGACAGCAATGTCAAGTTGCCCACATCAGGTGCATGCAGTCACAAGCTCAGATGCCTGTATCCTTGGTCGCAGATTACAGCTCATCCTGTGGCCACAGGATCTTCAAGGAGTCCCATGAAGCACATGAATTGTTCCTTGTCCTATGGTTCCACAGTTCTCTAAATAAATATGAATTCTTAAGAAGTTTTTAACTCATTTCAGGCCATAGGGGGTAGACTGAGGAGCTAGGCACAGGCCCCGGACTGCCAAGAGACCATGGGTCTCACGGCTTATCATCTGCACACCCTGTGAATTGGCCGCACACGCGGTGTTCAGGAAGGAACCACCACAGCCATAAACAGCTATTTGGATTTGAAAAAGTTGATGGGATGTGTGATGAAGTCCCCTATCTGACCTCACTGGTGAAAGGTGAGGGTGCCAAATGGTACAGGTACTTACACAAGCCAGGTGATACTGATCTCAGAGGTGGCACGGGGAGACTCCCCTGGCTGCCCGATAATACTATGAGGTGGAGGCTGAGGCTGATCACATTGCCCCCTTAGAAGCCCCTGCACCTTTAAGGTAATTTATGAGCGGCAGTCCTGCAGAGCTGGTACCACCTGCATGCCTGGCTCCCCGTGCGTGGGTGCAGAAATCATATCCAAAACAGCAGGGGGAAAGAGCAGGACCTGAACAAAGACCAATAAACTTGAGCAGTGAACCAGTCCCTTCACAAGTCCTCCACACACATGTATGTAAGACCAGTTAGGCTATGGGAGTACTCCCAAAGAGCAGGGTCAGGCTGTGGCAAGCTTCGAGAGGACCACCCATGGAGAGGTACTAGCCAATCCCAAGTCCCAGATAAATATTGCAAGCCATCCATAATGGTGGGGTGGGGCCAGCAAACAATCCCCATGTACATTGCAGAGGGGGACATTCCTGTGCTCCCTTAACTCAGAAAGAGGCTGGAAGGCAGGGTCAAGGCTCTATAAAGGGAACGGCCTCTGGTAGAGGCTGTGGGAGCCCAGAAATAAGTGCATTTGGAGACATCAGGAAAACAGAGCAGAAAGAACTGGGTCAGGGGACAGGGCCCAAAGGAGAGATCCATGAGGCTGAGGAGAGAATGACCAGGAGACTGGGGTAAATAGGAAACCTGAGACTGGAAGAGAGATCTGGGAGCTGGGAAGAGAAAGACCCAGAGCCTGGGGAGAGGGAGACCCAGGGGGCTGGAGAGAATGATTCAGGGGCCTTGGAAGAGACAGTCCCAGGAGGCTAGGGAGAGAAAGCCCATGTGTCTGGTGAGAGAGAGATCCAGGGGGCTGCAGAGAGAAAGATTCACACTAGACCCATGAGGCAACAGACAGAGATATGAGAAGAGAGAGTGAGAAACGGATAAGAACAGGGGACAGAGGGCGGATAGAAAATGAGATAGAGAGAGGGTAAGAGCAAGAGGTTGAGTACAGGGAGAGTGGGAGAACAGTTGGAGGGGGGAGATAGGAGAAGCAGCAACAAACAGAGAGATAATGAATCTGTGAGAGAGAGAGAGAGAGAGAGAGAGAGAGAGAGAGAGAATGAAACTGGGAGAGATAAGGGGGTACTAGAGAGAGAGAGAGAGAGAGAGAAACAAAGGCACAGAGTGCAAGGGAGAGGAAAACCCAGGAGTCTGGGGAGAGAGTAGTCTGGGAAGTAGGGGGGAGATAGAGAGATGCTGGAAGCTGGGGAGAGGCCCATGGGGTTGGGTGAGAGAGACCCAGGGAGCTGTGAAGAAAGTGTGAGAAAGGGAAAGAGAGAGAGAGGGAGAACGAGAGAGGGAGGGAGAGAGAGAGAGAAAGAGAGAGAGAGAGAGAGAGAGAGAGAAAGAGAGAGAGAGAGACCAAGGGAACGAGAGAGTGAGTTAGAGACAGAGAGAGAGAGGGAGACACCCAGGAGGCTCAGGGGCTAGAGAAACACAGAAGATTGTGGTGCAAGAGAACCAGGATGATGGGGAGAGCAGGGCCCAGAAAGTTGAAAGAGAGAGATTGCCCGCTTATCTCTGGTTACAGAGGTATCTAATGAAGAGGTGGTGAGAGAACTTAAGGAGAAGGAGGTGAGGGAAGTTAGGGAAGGAGTGGTGAGATGAACAACAGGGGAGAAGGTGAATACGCCAGTCATCAATGTAGAAGTACCTAATGAAAGGGTTCCAAAAGAGAAGGTGGTGGACAGTAAGGAGATGATGAAAGGTGGAGGGCTGCATAAGGGGGTCAAGCAATTATGCACACAACACAAGAAAGCTGTCGTTGTAACACGTTTTTTAAGTATGAGTTAGGGAAAGGATTGGACCAAGCACCAGAGAAACCTAGGGTATCTCTAGATATTATAAGGATGTTCCTAATGCAAACAATGTTAGGTACGGAATCAGGTAAATAGGGAACTCTTCAGAAGTCCAAGACCTCCAGTGGAGCAGTTCCAGATCGCCAAATGAAAAAGTTCAAATCTACTCTTACACGTCCTTGTGCCTACAGGGACTTGCTAGTCGATAACAAGATATCCCAAGCATATGGTCATCAGAAAGTTCCAAACCTATGCTTACAAGTTGGTATCCTCTAGGATAATCCCTCAGCTAAAATACAAATATTAACATTTTTGGACAACAAAAGAGTTCACAAACCCTGGTATACAATGTCCGATCCTAGTCTTAAACGCAAAGGAAAGAGGTTTCTCTCGGGAAGGCTCTTCAAGGATTTCTCACACAGTCTGCATAACAAGCTTGTCTTTCTACTTTCAAATCCCTTCTCTAGACTTCTCCCAGGTCTCTGGTTTCTCAGCCTTTTTGCCAGACTTTGCTTTGATCCATCTAGCTTACAGTTTATACCGCCAGCATCCCTTGCTGTATCATTGGATTTATATCCAACCTCTGTCCCTTCAATGGACCAGAAATGCCTCTCATGGACATTGACATTCAATACACCTCTTCCTTTTAGAACCCAACCTCAGACCTCAGGTCTCTCCAAGAACTGGGATTTGTGGCATTCACTTGTACAGGTCTCACCACGACCAAGTTTCGCAACATTCACTTGGACTGGTCTCACCATGACCCTAGTTAACAGCATTCACTTGGGCAGGTCTCACCACAAATGTATTCTCAGCATTCACTTGTTTGGATCGGTCTCACCATAACCTGTTTGCTCATAAACATTCATTTGGCATCACTAACCACAACCTTGTTTCTCAGCATTCACTTCCAGGGTCCTTCATATACCTCTGACATTCTTCACACCCTTGTATCATGGTCCAGGTAGTAAGCAATTTCTCCAGCAGCATTGCTACTTTTGTTCTCATTGACATCCTCCCTGCCCAGGTAGGTAATACCATTAGAAAACGATGTCTCTATTCTAATCTCAGCCATTCTTCAAATATGTTCACATTCACTGTAACCTTTATTCTGTACCCTCTATCAATTGTATGGTTTGCAAGCAATTATACATCCTATGGTGCTGCTAATCTGTGTCCTGTATCTATGATAGTTCTATGTGTACTTTCCCTATACCTTCAATTTCCTGTCACATATTTGTACTAGAGCATGTATACATTTGTTATGGCTTCCAATCTTTGTCCTGTATCCAGGCTAGGAGTCAAGTACCTTCAGTGTGGCTTATAACCGAATCATTCAAAAGGTACTCTGCTGTATTCACTTTGCTGTGATGTTTAATCTGAGTTCTGTTTATGATCGAGACATGCGTAGCTGTTACATATGGCTACTGATTGTTGACCTGCATCTATACTAAAGCCTGAATACCTTCCTTGTCGATGATATAGTGAAAATGTGTCCTCTATCTATGCAAAAATACCAGAATCCTGGTTATGGACTTCCAGTGTTGCCTTTGAAATTCCCATTGTATATTATTATGATTCCATAATGGATAAAGGGACTCAGGGGACCTCAAGGGAGTTTCCTGGCTTATGTTGTTCCCTGCAAGGGCAACCTATAAAGCTATGGGGTGAGACTGGGGTAAGGGGAGTTGAACAGAGATTCTTGGATCACTTCCTTTCTTTTGTTTGGTGGTTAAAATTGGTCTGGGACTCTGATCTCCAAAATCCTTGAGGTGATCCTGGCAGTTCAAGAAACAAATGGGCAAAGAGGCACTTGTCCTCTTGTTCCTTTGCACTATTGTGTATGGAATGGAATAGTGGAATGGGCTGAAGGCAGGAATGACAACAAAACACTCGCTGAAGCCGTTACCAGGTAATCACAGATGCATGCTAAAATGGAAGCAAAAACAAAAGATACAGGCAAAGATGAAGGCTGGCTATCATACATATTCTCATGGATATCAACATGGATGGTCAATGGACTGAAGGTCTTACTTGCAGCATTAGTTATAGTGTTGCTGACACTGTGCGTCATCAGGATATGCATTCCACAATGCCGAAAAATGACTGAAAAGACAGTAGGCATAAACATACTGGTAGAAACAGCTTCCGAAGATGACAAGATATTAGTAGCTCGAGACACCCTGAGAGCACAGATAACAGGTTGTCTACTGTTCCCGACTAGTGTTCAATGACCCTGGCGACTCCAGAGAATATTGGGGAAAATGGGTTTGGTGCAACCCTGAAGGAGATTGCTGTTACGTGACATGGAGTTTGGATGACCATGCCAGATTATATGGACACCCAGGGGGGCTTACGAAGATTTGGTTCCTGAAGCTGAAGGTGAACAGGTTTGGAGAAGTGGTCGACAGGTCGACCAGAGGGGGGACTGAAGATGGGGGTCCCTGGAATGGCCCTCATGTCCCCTATGTGCATGTCACCCCGAGGAATGAGAAACGGCAGATGTAACTCACTGTTCGGGCAACCACCAGGCGTCGTGCGGGTGTATCCCACATATGGCAAAAGATATTCTCTAAGACGACCATTCAAACCGTATCGAGTTGATGGCTTTGAAGAGGCAGATGTTTCATCACTGGATCAGGTTGACTGGTAACAAAGTCCAGCCATGATGACATCACTAGTGACAACACAACATAGCAGTGTTAGCCATGAAGTATATTTGCATCCCTGCATGAAGATACGCAGACACACACACATATACACGAAGATCATGCTTACACCCTTCTATGGATTGCGGACAGATACACGTACATACTGTCAAACATCCTTTCCTTTAAACTTGACAAATGCAGAAACACAAGGAAGCCAAGCAAATAAAGACCACACTTGCAAATGCTTCATCACAACTAACCATAAGGGGCTATGGGGATGTATAAGGCACCTATAGCGCTCTACCACTACTAATCTCTAAAGAAGATATTAGAACCTATAGGGAAACCATAGAATGACTGCAGTGAATTTACGTAAAGCCATAGGCCTCAAAATACAGAGAAAGTGATGCAGACTCTGTAGCATGAAGCACAGAGCAGTGTTCGCAGCCATGGATAAGGGCGAGGGTGGGTAGAAAATTTGTGATTCCCGAGGCGATGAGCCACCTGCAAAATGCAGAATAAAATCCTCAATAATTGCAGACAGAAAGGCTCAGTTTTACGGTCTTTGCACAGGTGACCCAGCAGAGCCGCATACTTGCTATTTACTCATGGTGACATGAGGAACCCTTCCCATTGAAGCAGACGTGACTGATACATGCATTGTCCACTGAAAATTGCAACCTGCAGGCACTCTCTCATGCTAGGTGGTCATATCAGTGGCAGCAATGGGGACATGCAGTCTTCCTCATTACCTTGAAAATGTACACTGAGCGCTGTGAACAGAACACGGTCCCAGGCCTGGGGGGACCCGCTGCAACCAATCCAGACGCTCAGATCATGGGGTGGTGCAGAATGTTGCACGGGCCAATGGCCATCGTGTGACCCTGCAACCAAGTAGTAGATAGTTTTTTGGTGATATCTCAGGCAAGGCCATCAGACATGGTGAACCAATGGCATGATTAACATAGGGGATTTCTATAGGTATTACTACCCAAGCCACCCAATGGGGATGCCCCTTAGGTTTTCAGGATGGTTTGGTGTTTGTGACGTCACCAGGGAATGAAACCGGGTAGCATAGGCCCAAGCGTTGAGAGTGCCGGAAATTGCTTCCTGCATGATTCCCGGTCTTTCGGAGAATAAAGACGGTATATTTTGCCCCATGATTGAGTTCTCCGTTATTGCCAGGGGGAAGGATTCGGATGGGCCCCAGATACTATGCTAACTGTGGTATTGTTGAAGCGAACAACCCCCCTCCTCTGGTATACAATACACTACAAAACAAGATAGCTGCCACGTGAAATATAAAAGGGCCTACATTCTTTCCCTATGTTACTGGCGGTCATCTCAGCAATACGGCGCTAGGTGGCAAGGAATCGGAGCAGCAGTCTTCAGGGATGTGGGAGCTTGGAGGAAGTCTGAGGGGATGGAAGCCAGGGGTGGGCATGCAGAGGCCGTGATTTGGGACACAAAAGCAGAGGATGTAGGGAAAAATGTACAGATTGCATAGAGACACCAGAAGGCGACAGAGGAATGCAGGTTTATAGCATCTAATCTAGTCTCTGTTGTAGCCAATGGAATCTCCCCAGGGTCCTAATATATAAATAGTCCAATTAGTCAATTATATGGCATGTCCTGATATGCCATTATAAACGTCATAATATGTGACATCATGATTTAACATAGCATGCATGGCATATTATGACAAAGCACTTCAGAGCACCAGGTGACACAAGTAAACAAGCAATAATTTATGAGTAGGTAAATTACAGCTGAATGAAAAGCAGGCGCCCCAATCCAGTATTCTTAAGAGCTTTTTTAAGTGTACATAGTTGCGTTCTAACACTAATTTGGGATTGAGAACATTGCAAAATCTAGCCCTTGTTTCCCCAAACGACAGCCTGCATAGTTGAGCTGCTTGAGTGATGGTTGTTCAATCAAGCATGAGGTTCCTGATAAGATGTGCCTGGCTGGAGGGCGCTCCGGGGCCTGTTTCTGAAGGCAATGTGGTCCTTTTTCTTCGCTACATGGTGGCCAGCGTTTTGAAAGTAATCCTTGCCTCCTCTGGGAGCCATTACAATGCTTTCAGGGCTGGTTTCAGGTGATCTCATTTTTTTGTGCTCAGGCGCATGTTTGCAGCCTGATTGCTGCAATATTTGGGGCTGGGGGGTGAATTTCTTGGGAGCCCCATTTAGAGTGTGTTACAGTAGTCTAGATGCTCTATCCAAAGGGCTCCCATGTGGTGACCAGTGTGGCCAAATGGAAGATTGTACTGTGCAGAGACACTGGAAGGTGACCCCCATAACAACTGCAATGATTATGGCCTAAAAGGTAGCTCAATAGGATTGATTTATATGTTGTCTTTAAATGGAGGCGGACGTCATACTTATGTAATGATGTTATCTTTATGGTAGTCTTTTTAATAGAACATTTATGTAGCGTCAGTCTTGTATGGGTGTAAATCTTAAGGATACACTGCGCTATACCCTGTGCACACTGGATAAGATCAACCGGACCAAAACTGGACCCGGAGAGCGCAACATTGCCCGCCCCAGGTTTTGGACATTTTAATACAATTTGTTCATTTCAGCACCAAGATACGTTTTAGAGCATTGAGTGGTGAATGTGGTTGAGGCACCTAGCAATGTGTGCATGTACCATAGATCGCTCCCTAGACAGATGTGAATTTGGGTGTCATCACCATGCATTTGTAAATGTATCTCATATTGATAAAGGACCTAAGCAAGAGGGTGCATTATGCAAACTTTAAATCCAAGGGCAGAAAGTAAGGGCTCCAGGGGCATGCAGCCGGACACCATTCATGGTTAAAATTCTGTAGACCAAATCTGATTGTGAAACATTACGCAACACACCATGACATGGCACGACCAACCATGAAGTTTGCATTTGGGTCTATCCTTATGCCGCGCCTATATTCTTGGCTGTAAAGCCAGCGCAACGACCAGGCTTATGCTGGAACTTGGCAAGGGTGAAATGCAAGGATTTGTGGTAAGTCCGATTCAAAAGATGGACAGAGGCCATGTTACACTCGAATACACCAAAGAATCCATCCATCCCTACTGCTAGGATGTTTTTTGCCCTACCTAGACAATAATAAAGGGTACTCATCAGGATGACTCACAACAAAACTCAGTGCTCCATCCTAAAACGCAATCTAACCCACCCACTAGCACAAAAGATTCACATAAACTGAAACAGAAAGGTCTGAAAGGGGATTCACTCGCAACCCTTGTAGTGGTGGCTGGCTTCGGACCCCCACCCAAATGTCCTTCTGGTCTCCACCAGGCCCTGTGGCTGTTTATGCAGGTCAAAGTGTCTCTGTATTCTTCCTCGTTTCCTGGTGGTGACTGGTTCCTAGCCCCCACACAAATGTCTCTTTCTCAGGCCATATGCCTGACTGTACAGTTCAAAGTATCTCTTTAATCTTTCTCTTTTTTTAAAAGGATATTCTCAGAATCTTGCTGTCGAGATGGGGTCACTTCACCCTGGAATATGGTTGCTCTTTGTCCACCCTGGGTTTGCAGGCCTTTGTCTCCCTCTTGGGATATTGATCTTCTCATCCTGACCTTGCCATACTCTTAACTTCTTCCCCTCTTGTGAACTGACTCCGCAATTCACATCTTAGGATCTCACTTCTTACAACCCCCGACCCTTGCAGTATTGTTGACTCCAACACGCCTTGTGGTCCTGTTACTCTAACCCCACTCTGGTCTCTCAGGTCTCTGTCTTTCAGCCCATCTTGGGTTATGTCTGAGTCTCTTCGTCGTCCTCCCTGTTCCGTGGGGCAAACACATACCTGTGGGCTATAGCAGTGTTCGTCAGGAGGGACGGTTTCCTCAGCTGGCACGGCACCATGGACTGGCTTCTTGCTCGCTGCTCTGAAATGGTTTGGTGGTTCAGCATCTCTCCAACGGTCCTCGCTAGTTTGTTGGTGTCATGAACAGCAGGCACATTCTCTCCACATCTGGAGAACTCAAGGCTTCTTCTCTCCTGCAACTGTGTATTTCCAGTTCGCGACCACATCAGAGAGAGCAGTGTTCCGCGTGTTCCTCGGATCTTTTGCAGAAGACACCATCTGTGCTAGGATGCAGCTGCATCCAGGAGAACGTCTCCTCTGGTGATGGACTCCTCCAGACTGCTGTCACTTGCAGCTGGCTCTGCAGGACTTCCTCTACCTGCGGCTGGCCATGCAGGAGTTTCTCTTTTAATGGTTCAGCCTTAACTGAGATTGGGCCATCGGTCAATTATGTTGTTCACATAACATTGGGATTATTACAGGGTTAGAAACCATACCAGCCACTTCAAAAGGATCTTGCACACAATTGTCTTGCTCAATTCCCATATATCCAACAAATAAATTAGTTTCTGTACAGGAGGGAGGATGAATAAAAACCCTTCCTGGCGATTCCTTATCTTCTAATGGGGTGGTCATTCCCAGTGGAAACACCCTTGCTCTGGCCCCTATGGGGTGTTAACCGTGGAAGTCTCACCTACCAGTCCTACAGGGGTGGCTCGTCCTGGGGCAGAAGGGACGAATTCCCTGGATTTGTCATAGATTACAAAAGTGTTAGCGCTGGAGCACTGGCCATATTTGTGCTGTTATTTGTGGCAGTGTAAACATTGTCATTTCAACAATGTTAAGAACAGGCATATGTACAAACAGCAGTAACGGTGCAGTGACCCAATGGGTGCTATCTTTAGGCTTGTATGAAGATAGACATTGTGTTGGTGCTTCCAATGGTGCTAATACTGTCATTGAAGCAGTGTGAATCCCAGAAATATTTAGTCATTTCACTGGCACTACAAGCACCCAGTCACTGCTCCAGCACTAAAACCAGTGCAAAGTGTCTCATACCCCCCAGTGATGCAGGTAGTGTATAGGTGCCATAAAGTTCCCAGAGCATGTGTTACCAGAGACCACACCCAGATCTGTCTACCTGCAGCCTGGAAGGAACGGGCTTGGACTAGCAGCTCATCTTACTCCAACCAGCCAATAGCCAACATTGTAATGGGGAGAATCTTAGTAGCTACTGCTGGTGACGGTATGCAGTGTTAATAACGAAAAATAAATAATGACAAAATGTTTTAGTGACACCCGAAGAACGACAAAAAGGTAGATTATTTTGTAAAAGTATATATGGGGTGGGGTAAGGGATTAAAATGGGTGGGGGTTTTTGGGGAGGGTAAAAGCTGTAGAAACAGGGGGGTTAGGGTGGACTGCCCCAAATTAAAAAAGAGAACTCAATTAGACTTTTTTCGTTATTAAAGTGTCACTGAAAAAGTATGCCGTTATTTTTGTTGTTGTTATAAACGCATGCATCCTTGGAGACAGCCTTGCTGCCCAATGGGGACCTAGACTGCCAGGGAGAGCTTTGTCCTTCCTTCTTTCAGGCACCAGCAACACAAGTAAGACATGCTGGGAGAGAGCTTTTAAGGCGGGCAATGACGGGTTCAGTAAATGTCGTCCAAATTGGCCATGATATGGTGCCTAATGGAAACTGGCAATTATGTGCAGTTAGCACTGTAGACTACCAATAAGGTGCTAAAAGGACATGAAGTAGTTTGATAGGTGGTTAAAAAGACAATGGTCATTATATGTTTTAGGCACTCTTTCTGGATTTTTGGTACTCTGACATATCTCTACTGAGGTCTTCCTGAAAGCTGCAACTGTACATTGGTCTGCTGTCCTATGTAGCCCAAATGGCTAGCAGGGCCGGGTTGATGCAAAAGAGCCCCATATTGTGATACTGTGCATTTTTTCGCTTTGAGAGTGTCTTAGAGTCAAAATAAAGGCTAAATCCAGCCCTATATGTATTACCTGGCTGCATTGCACTGTATCCTTCTTTTTATTTGTTTACTTCATTTTATTAAATGTTTCATGTTTTGTTACATACATTGGTAGCCCACAACGTGAAGGACTCCCTTTATACGTTTATATCAATGTTTCCACAACAAATTAACTATTTGCATAACATTCTGAGTCCCTGCGAAAGTCCACTCTATAAAAGAGGGGGCAAGCCTAATTTTTTCCATTATAGATAGAAAAAATAGCCTAATGTTTCACCACCGACCTATGTCCGAGACGTTCAGCAGGGCAAGAGAAGACGTAAAACACTTCCTTCGTCCGCCACGTCACCGGATGGAGTGTTCCCCTCCAGGACCTGCACCCACACAGTCAAGTGCCCACCACTATGTGAGCCCCACCACCGAAAATGGTCCGGTGAAAAATTAGATCAAAATCATAGTCATAGTAAGAGTTCCGCTATAGAAAAACAGAAGCCAATCAAGGTACACCCTCCTTCCAGCTCAATCCTCATCTGCTTGCGGTACTGGTATTGTTTTGAGGAGCTCTCCTGCTTTCCCGGCATCCAAAAATATATATTCCCTTTTCTTCCACATTATCCTGAGTTTGGCCGGGTGCAAAATACCTGCTTTGAACCCTGTGGTTAAAAAAGTCTTCTCCAAGTCATTCAGAATTTACCTTCTCTTTTCCGTCTCCGGTGCAAGGTCTGGGAAGATCAGAATCCGTTTTTGCTAGTATTCGAGTTTAATCCAGCAGTTCAAGGCACACTGAAGATAATCTCAGCAAAACTCTCGCAAGGGAGCCACACGCATGTGAGACACACGTGCTCACAAGTAAGACAAAGCAGATATTCAGCGCCAATTCCTACGGCCAGAACACCCAAGAAGGGCCCCAGTTCCCAGTGAAAATACATGCTTTTGATACACAATCATGTCAGACCCAGCGCTTGCGACTGCGTCATCCTCGGGAGGAGCTGACAACCCTCAAGGAAATGACCAACCACAACCACAGGCCGCTGGTGGCTCATCACAAGTGATGCACATGCCCAACCCGTTTGAGGTACGGGACACCTCCAACCTAGGGCCGCGCTGGACCACATGGCTTCGGGATTTCAAATTCTATGCTGGAGCCATTGGTTTAACAGATGATGAGAGACTCAAGAACACACTTTTCATGGCAGTGGGGCCGGCAGTAAGGGACATTGCAGGCAAACTGTTGAATGTGGACACTGTAACATATCAAGCACTCCACGCCAAACTGTCGGAATACTTTGCCCCACACACAAAGGTCGATTATGAACACCATATCTTTCACACGACAAGAAAAGGGAGAATCCATCGAAAATTTCGTCATGCATTTTCGCATTAAACTCAAACATTGCGAATTCCACAAATACTCGAAAGAAGAGGCGCTCAGATCGCAAGTCATTGCAGGCTTTCTCTCTCAACCATTTCGGAAACAATTGCTGCAAAAGCAGAGATCCCTCGAAGAAATCCTGGCGCTGGCCCGCATGGAGGCCGCAGTGGACTCGCAATTAGACAATCTGGGGAAAGTCTCCATACAACAACACACAGAAAATGCTGACACTATTAACAAATTATATACGAACCCCGCCCAAGGAAACAAGCGCCCTGGCGCCACATGTTACAAGTGCGGCTATGAATACCCGCACGCGGGGGACTGCCCGGCGCTAGGACAACAATGCGCCGCTTGCGGGGGTACGGACCATTACAGGGCCATGTGTAAAAATGCACCAGGACCATCCCCAAACAGACATCGACCTCAAGAAAGGTGCAAATACACCCACCAAAGCCCAACAAGACCCAGAGGGGACTCTGACCGCACAGCATACAAGAGGGAGGAAAAAGACCGGAGAAACTCCTACTTGCGCGAAGAGAGGCGACCCCAAGAAGAAGCGAGACGCCCTCAAAGAAGACGTTTCGTCAGATACATCGAAATGCGATCCCCTTCCAGCAGCGAATCTCCCTCGTCGGAGGAAGACCAGAGGAAAAAGGGATATGTGTGGGCCCTCAACAATAACACCGCGGCCACCCAGCACAGCCCCACCCTCATTCTACACATCAATAACACCCCGATGAAATTCCTAATAGACACAGGAGCGACGGTTAACATTATTAGTGAATAGGAACTTAAGTCGCTCACACCGATGCCCAAAATAAAGCCAGCCAGAGTGGACATATACCCATACGGTGCCACGACACCCCTACCCTGCATAGGCACAATCACAGCATGGTGCACTCATAAAGAGCATGCAGCCAAGATTCCCCTACATATTTTGAAAACTGAGGCCAACAGTGGATGCATACTAAGTTTTCGTACGGCAGTGGACATGGACCTTGTACACATCTTATACCAGCTGATGGCCCACAAGTACTTTTCCAAACCAGATGCCATTGAACAATCACTCCCTAATCTGTTCCGCGGACTCGGAAAACTAAAAGGGAAAAAGGTTTGTCTTCACATCAACCCACTCATCAAACCTGTGGCACAACACTATCGAGGCATCCCTATCAATATACAAAGACAGGTGGAGGACGAGCTGGACAAACTGATCAAAATGAACATCATCGAACCAGTCTCAGGCCCCACGCCCTGGGTGTCGCCCATTGTCCCCGTCGCCAAGAAATCCCCGGACGGATCCATACGCTTGTGCGTCGACATGCGCAGGGCCAACGTTGCCATTGAGAGGGAAAGGCATCAGTCACCCAGAATCACAGACATGATTCACCTCCTTCACGGGGCGAAGATTTTCTCAAAAGTAAACTTAACAAAAGGATACCATCAGATAGAAATCTCACCAGAGTCTCGATATATCACTACGTTTGTTGCCCATCTTGGCCTTTTTCAGTACAAAAGACTCAGCTTCGGCATTTCATCCGCCGCCAAAATATTCCAAGAGGAAATACACAAGGTAATCCGCCATGTTCCAAACTGTCTGAATTACTCAGATGATGTGTTGGTATATGGGAAAACACAAGAGGAGCATGACCTAGCACTACATAGAGTGTGCCAAGTCCTACAAGAAGCAGGACTCACCCTTAACAAGACGAAATGTGAATTCTCAAAAGGGTCCCTAAGATTTTTCGGTCAAATTTTTTCAGAAAACGGGATGAGACCAGACCCAGACAAAGTCAAAGCACTCAACTCAGCCACACCACCTGAAAACGTCACAGACCTACGCTCGTTCCTAGGGCTAGCCAGTTACTGTGCAAGATATCTGAAGGACTATGCGACCGTGAGCAACCCCCTACGCCTGCTCACATGCAAAGAGACACCATTCATATGGTCGCCGGAGTGTCAGAAGGCTTTTGAAACCATTCGAAATGCCATCTCACAAGCGGGAGACATGGCATATTTTGATGCTCATCGGGACTCTGAAGTAATTGTCGACGCCAGCCCGGTAGGACTGGGCGCCATACTCACCCAAAAGGATCCAGCAGATCCACACAACATATACATAGTGGCATACGCCAGCAGGAGTTTCACGGCCACAGAACGGGCATACTCAGGCGGAAAAAGAAAGTTTGGCAGTAGTATGGGCCTGCAAGTATTTTTATCTGTTCCTGTTTGGCAAGGAATTCACGATAATCACAGACCATCAGGCACTGCTCACCATATATGGTGACCCAAAAGCCAGAATGCCGCCAAGAATCACCAGGTGGGGTCTACGCCTACAGGACACAGTGAGACATCGCCCCGGAAAGGACGAAAATCCGGCGGACTACTTGTCTCGTCATCTCACACCATCCACAGAGACACGACCTTCCATCGCAGATGCGTACATAAATTACGTAGTTCATCACCTTCAACTGCTGCCGGTGGGGTGGACAGAGCTCGCCACCCAATCTGAATGTGACCCAGCCCTCCGAATCGTGCAACACTGCCTACAGAACAACAAGAAGACGCTCATGAGACAACAAGCAAGGTCAGAGACAGAAACCACACAAGAAGATATCAAATGGCTCGATCAAGTGCGAGATGAATTGACGGTGGTAGAAGACCACATACTACTGAAAGGTTGCAAGGTGGTCATTCCGAGAACGCTCAGGGACAAAACGTGCACCTAGCGCATGAAGGCCACCGAGGGGTGGTTGCGACGAAGCGCCTTCTCAGGCAGAAGGAATGGTTCCCACACCTGGACAGACTAGTGGAAAACATAGTAGGTGGCTGCCGCGTCTGTGCACAGGTATCACCACCACCACACCCAAACCCACTGCAAACATCACCGCTACCAAAACAAGTGTGGGAAGAACTCGCTGTAGACCTATTTGGACCACTGAGCGATGGCACACATGTAATAGTACTCATGGATGAGCACTCACGGTTCCCAGACGCACAGATAGTAGAAAGCAGCTCAATGTCGAGCATCATCCCGGCGCTTGACCGAATGCTGTCGGCATACGGAATCCCCAAGATCATAAAGTCGGACAACGGTCCCTCATTTGTAAGCCACGACTTCCAGAACTTTGCTAAGTATATGGGTTTCCAACATCGCAAGATAACCCCATGATGGCCACAGGCAAATGGCATGATCGAAAGGTTCATGGCCAGCATCAAGAGGACCCTCCAAATCGGCCACGTCCAAAACAAGCCATTCGAGCAGGATCTCAATCAACTGCTCAGAGAATACAGGCACACACCACACAGCACAACAGGAATATGTCCTGCGGACCTCATGTTCAGGAGACCAATCACAACGAGACTACCGGAAGACCCCCACCCACGAGAACCGACGGCACTTGAGCAGGAGGCAAGGGCTAACGATGACAAAAGGAAAGCAAGAATGAAAGAAGTCACTGACCATAAGAGACGAGCCTGTGAAAACCTCATACAGCCTGGAGATGAGGTCTGGTTCCGACAACCAAAGACTTGCAAGGAAGAAGCTACGTATGCACCCACCCCACTGGTGGTGACGCACAAGAAGGGCACGATGGTGACAGCCCAGAGATGGGACAGCTCGACCGTGACCTGAAACATATCGCACTTCAAACGAGTGACGTCTAACCAGGACCAGGGAGAAGAAGGGGAAAGGAACAGGGACAGCGAAGAAGACAGAGCAGGGGATGAATCCTATCTGGGTGATGGGGAAGAGTCAGAGAGTGAGTGGAACACCATGATGCAGGCCGTCGAGGAGGCAACCCCAAGCCGGGTAAGACAACCACAACGACCACAACGGAGCCGCATGAAACTGCTGGGGTAAGAAGCGAGAGTGGACTCACATGTTAAAAAGGGGGGAGATGTCAGCAAGCCCACATCGTTGTGTGGGCGGACGGTCGTTGCGGTCTGTGCATACAGGACGCTATGCTGGGGCGTGGGAGGGGCAGGACCCAGGGTACGGCAGTTGCCGCTTTGTAAGATATAAAGAAGGTTGAATAAGCTGGTGGCTTTGCGTGAAATTATTGTACGTGTGAGCGTTCGGGGCCCTCCAAAGCTCCAACAGTCTCTTGTGTCAGAAAGTTTAATGATAAGCAGTGGACCAATTTTGTAGCCTCTTGATTTGTTATGGTCACACTGTTTCATTCTGTAGCACTTTTCAATGTATCTGGGGTCTTCCTCTGTGTTGAGGCGCAGCACCTCCGGGAGCCAGGTGGCCATGAACATAATTGAGCCTTTGCCTTCAGCGCCAGTCAGGAGGCCCAGTAGCTTAAGTTGCTTTTCCCAGACGGTGTTCTTTAGGTATTCCACTCTCCGGTCCAGCACTAGGGTACAACAGTGCAACACCTCCATTTCGTTGCCTTGCTGTTTCACTGATGGGATCAACAGATTTCATTGCATATTCATTTTAGAGGTCTTCTGCTCCAGGGTTGACGTTCTGGTTTCCAACTGCGCCACCTTCCCATTCAGGAGATCAGCCCAGCACCGACATGAGTGTTTCCTGGGATGGTGAGGAGGCTCTGGAGGAGTGTGCCGAGGTAGTTTGCTTACTTGTACCCTGTGGCGCAAAGAAATCCCTATCAGGTTGTTGTCCTTTTCTTTTGCCTTTTCCCGATGGCATCATAGAAGCTTATCGTTACCCAAAGCTCCAGTTGGAACCAGCACTGTGTGCCTTTCCAAAATGAAGCTCCCCACTTGTTCACTCCTCCTGGCGTCAGCTGGATAAGGTTTAAATGGTTGTCTGAGAGAATATCTGTTCGCATATGTGGATGTCACTGGCGCTTCTGAGGGCTGGCCAAACAGTGACTGGCATCTCTGGCTCTGCAGGCTGTCATGTTTATGGGGGTCAAGAGGGGCATTCCAAGGACCCTCTATTCAAAGCTAGTCTGCTGCCACTACTGGAGGCATGCTGGACCCCTGATTCTGCAGCTATTGGAGGAAAACATTACCAGCATGCTCTACATGGCTTGCATTGAAGTCATCAGAACGGTAGAGGTGAAGCAAGTAGCCAGACTGAGTGCATGCATATCCTCTAGCCAAAGTGCAATGCCAAATATACATTTTTTCAGTACAAGCCCATGACTTGTGTGGAGTTCCCCATGGACCAAGCATCTCGCCGCCCCTCTTCAACATCTATATGATCCCACTGAGGAAGATAATAACAATCTTTTGTGCTCAGCTGTTAAAACTATGTGGATGGCTCACAAATAATTTGCAAAATGACCAACAACGGAAACTCAAACTGCCTCATGCGAATAAGTGATTGGATGAGGGCCAACTACCTAAAACTCAACCCTGACAAAATAGAAATAAGGATAGTCTCTCCTCAACCAGAAACAACCTATACTATGGTCTTTGGAAATGGGTAAGTGCCATGAATAATCTACGGTGATCAAAAACATAAGCAAAGTAATGGACAATGGACTCATGCAGGACCCCCAATTTAACACTCTAGTCAAAAGGTTCTCCTACCATCACCGCTCTATAAGATGGATTATACACTAGTAGTTAAGTGGGCCCCTTTTTTCCAATGTAAAATTTTTGACCGGTGGGAACGCCCCCTGGTTGCCCTTATCCCCGCCCCCTTTTGATATCAGTTTGATTTCTTTTTGATATGGAATTTGATGTCTCTTAATTTTTTGTATCAAAATGTTTTGATATCAAATTTGATATTGATTTGATATCCATTTTATATAAACGTATATATAAAGTGTGTTTGTGTACTTTGATACGGTTTGATATCAAGTTTATATCAACATGTTTTTAATATGGGAGAGCACTTGTGCGCTGTTGCTTGGTCGAGGGCAAAGTGAGTTGTGAGGAGTTTGTCAGCGATTGCTAGGGTTTGGTGAGCGGCGAGGATGCATAGGAGGGTTGGAACTTTCTGACGTATATTAAAATTATATCGGATATTATTTTATGTCAACATTTTTTTTGTGATATCAAAATCTTTTGATATCAAACATACCATTTTTTATATATAAAATCGAATCTGATATAAAAATTATATCAGTCATTTTTTTATATCGCAATCATTTTTTTTATATCCACATTTTAAGGGAAATGTGATTAAAAAAAATTGATATAAAAAATAAAACATTTTATTATATAAATATTTTACTAAAATGTTATATATAAAAATGGATTTCAAAATAATATATATTTTTATATCAAAATGTAAAATAAAACGTGATATAAAAAAATCTGAATTTTTATCTATAGTTGTTTCAAAATTTTCAAATCAACATGAATTTTTTTAATGTTCAAATTCCAAAATTGGATATCAAAAATTAGATCAGAGGGCATTCCCAGGCATGCCCTGACACGCAAGCCTTGCGAACATATTATGCCAAAAGCTGCTCTATGTTTTTTTTTAAAACAGCTGAGTTGCAGGGCCTGTGAATATATAGTTTTATAATATATAACCACATGAAAAGTGAAGATCTAATTCCAGGGTTCCAGACAACAGAGGCAAACCCATGCAACATTCTGGGACACTGGATTCTACCATTCTACCTGTTGTGCAGAAAACAGTGTTCCAGCAACACCGCTGCAGCTTTATGAAGCTGTCATGCCAAGGCTGAGAATTCACAGATGACGACAAACACACAAGGCCTGGAGCTCTAACTCAACTATTTTGGTTTCTCTGTTTATTACAAATGATATGAAGCCACATCAGAATGATCCAACCTTGCAAAGAAAACCCAAAGCTATTGTAATCATGCGCCGCCATGTGCCAGGTGTGATTAAATTGTATTTGCAGGGCCCAATTCATTGTAAAGTCACAGGACACCCAAGGCTATTGTAATCAAGAGCAAGCTATCATGCGGGTGGTGGGTCTAATAAGCAGCCATTCAGGCCATTGATGGTAAATTATCCATGACTAATGGGACTTTCAAAGGGCCCAGCTGCCTGCACGTGGAATATTGTCATAGGCAGGATGGGTGATGTTCTCATAAGGGGGGGATTAACAGAATGTCTTTAAAACCCATGCTTTGGAAGCCTGTCAGAACATTGCTGTGAATTTCGGAACAATGGCAAGCCCCAGCTGGAACTGAAGACCCCAGGACATCTAAAGTCCGGTGACGAAAGAGGCATTCTACTTTTAAAGAGTTGATTCTATAAAAAAAATGGGGCAAACATACATTTTAAAACAAAATGTGCTTAGTCGTTATGTAAAGGCTTGTATCTAAATAACTGTTTTTCTGACAAGGTGGGCTAGGTTTTAAAAGCATAAAATATTTAAATTTAGAGAAGAGTATTTCTAGCTCTATGAAGATGCTCAAGGTGCAGATGTGTGTTGTGTGACGCTGCAGCTTCAAGTGTTTTTACCAGCTATTTTAATATGCAGGATAAGCAAAATACAGGGGTGTTTCTATGGGCAGGGCAATATGTAAGTCAGTTTATTTAAGGTGTGTTCTAGAATCTAGTCCTGTCTATTTTTATTTAACGGTGCAACCAAAGCTTTTAAAACAAAATGTGTGTACTCTTTAGCTGCAGGCAGGATTAAATGACAGCATGCATTTATATATATATATATATATATATATATATATATATATATATATATATATATATATATAAGTTAAAGTGCGCCTGGAAATGGAAAACTCTCTCTGGAATCTGCCCGGTGTGATAAGGTCATTTTGTAATCCACACTTAATGTTGTTTTCCTGGCTTTTAGGTAATTAAACTTTGTAAATGTCATGATGGTTTACAAAGTTTCCAGCAGCGGGGACATTCTTTGTGTAAAATGAATGCCTTGGGGTGAGGGCCTATACCCACATACAGTGCTGACAGTCCACTCAATAATATGATAAGATGTGTGCTTTTATGTAATTAAATGTTTTAAATGCCGGTCTCTGACTATGTAAACAAGCAACATGAGGCATTGTGAACTGACACAAAGTACATGTCTGAATAGGCCTCTCTGTGAAGGAAATCCCATGTTTTTATGACACAGCCCTAAAAAGAAGGAAAAAAGCCATTCACAAACCCAACAGGCATTTATATAGACACGGGGAAGATTGCTAGAAGCAGCAACGGTTTTATTTTATAACAAATTTGTTATTTTAAAACAAATATTTGTCTTGGTCGGAGAGTGTATTAGACATGTATAAATATTTCGAAAGTGCACAACACTTTTGGTTCTAGGAAAACAGCAGTGCACACACGCTGTAGGCGCTTTGTGTGGTTGTGGTATGGTTTTTAATTGTGGACCCGTAACAAAGTGAATAGGTTTGGTGAGCCCTGTTCAAAGTAACCACAGTGAAAAAATGAAAATAATACATATGCACTTAAGGCCTGAACCTGTATGCACACGCTTACAAAAAAAAAGTCATTGACAAAGGGAATAGGCAACACCTTTTATATGGTGATGCAGGAATGTATTCTGAAGTAGCGTTTATACCAAATATATTCACTGCAAACTCTTTTGAATTTGCTGGAGAGCACAGTTGGCCTCCAGGGACAGTGTGACCATTTGGATCATCATGGACAGTGCAGCCATTTGGACCATTGGGGACAGTGCAGCCATTTGGACCATTGGGGAAAGGGCAGCAATGCATCGCTGATCCCGCGGCTGTCCCTAACGGTCCAAATGGTCACACGGCGCCTGATGATTACATAGTCGCTATTGTGTTGTTTTCTTGACTGTGTGTCATGATTTTAAAATATAACAGCACCTTTTAAAAAAGAATGCCCAGTTTGTAAATGTGTCACAGATCGCAGAAGCGGTTGACATTTTTTAAAGCTGCTGAGACTCAATATTTAAACGCTGAGCTAAAATATAAGATCATAACATTATAAGACGCTGATTCTATCTTTCTCTGTTTTTATAGAAATGGTCTACAACAGCCTGATGTCACAGGCATCACAATCTCTGGATGTGAACTGTTAAGTGAGTGATTCAGCAAATCATGGATGGCAGGATGGAGCAGAGATGGCGCTTTTGGCAGTCGGTTCAACAAATCTTGGATGTCTCGAGTTGAATGGATTGATGCAACCTGTTTTTACCGAGGCTTTTGAGGGCGCTGGGGCGGGGTCTGTTCTACATGGATCAACACATTTGGAATGTTTCAATGACCCATGGATGGGGTCCAACAGTGCTGTTAAAGCAGTAAGTCCAATGGATCTGGGGGGCATATGCCACAGAGTTCGTTGGTGAATTCATCCACAGGGCCACTTGGCTCTCTTGGCATCAACAAATCATGAATGTTTTAAATGCCACAAGGATGGGTCATCTTGGGTGTTGGTCGTAAGGGCCCAAGGAATGTCTGGGGGCCCCCTACGTTTGAAGTTGTTCTTGTTTAATCAATGGAATGTCTTTGTTTTTGATTCATCCTGAGGGTGGCCCCAAGGAATGTCTGGGGGGTCCCTTGGATCAAAGTTGTTTCTGGTTTATCAATTGAATGTCTTTATTTTTTATTCATCCTGAGGGGCCGGTGAATGTCTGATGGGGCACCTGACATGTGGAGTTCTTTTATTTTTCTTGTTCACCCAAAGGGCCCGAGGAATGCCTCGGGGGCCCCTAAACTGTGGAGTTCCTTTTTTCCTTGTTTTTTATTCATCCAAAAGGACCCGAGGAGTGTCTGGGGGCCCCCAGCAATCAAAGTTGTTCTTCTGATTTACTAATGGGTTGATGGATTGGCCAGGGCCCCAACGAGCAGCGTTTTTTTCCTATTATTTTTGAAAACATGTGTCATGACACTGCTAACAAATACCAACCCAATGTTTTTTTACAGGGGTGATGGATGGGTCGCTATATGCTGAATGATTTATAACTTCGAAAGCTATGTTGTGTGTGATACATGCTACATGCGTTTTATACAGTTTTCAAACGGTATATCATGTTTTTTATTTATAGCTTCGTATTAGGTAAAGAATGACAATTCATTTGTAAGTATTCACGCAGCACTTAAATTTCAGATATAGACACGTAAATATAGCAATGTTTGTTTTATTAACTCCTAGATGGCTGAAAAGGCTAAACGCCCATTGTGATTTAACCTCACTCGAGAAGCTCGCACTTAGATATCTGAACATGTTTTGTTAATGCTCAAATATTTGTCACTTTGAAAATTCTAAAGACTTGTAGAGTCCTGTTCGCTATTAACACAGCAGCTAAACTTGTTAAATTGTTTTGAGACGTATTTCGCTAAAAGTAGCCAAGAGTGACATTTAAATTGCCTGGTGTAGAAATGAACACTAATCTAGAGAGTTAAAGTATGCACCTTTTTAGCACTGCCTATAGGACAATAGGCAAAATAAATGTCTGGTGCTATGGGGCCTTTTAATTTATGAAACACTGTTTTTGGTGGCAAAGCTTATGACATAGGACAAATCAAACAGTTAAAAAGTTCAACATGTAGTTCATTGTCGGTAGGAAAAAATGTGATTTAAGGACGATTCTAGTGTATTTAACAAGATAGAGTCACAACATGGTTGTGGTGTAACTTTACTGCTGAAGGGGCTGTCACATTCTTTATAGTTTGTTTTCAATATAGTGATTATAAAAATCACTTTGTATTCTCAGACATTGGGCCCCATGAGAAGTTTGGCGGTAGCCTTGCCGGTAAAACCAGCAGGCTACCGCCAAACTTCCAAAAATTTCCGGTGCCCACGAATGGAAATTACCGGGTCATTACGACCCTGCCTGACCCGGTAATTGCCCTTTTGTGGGCGCCGGAACGGAATGCTCCCAATTCCCATTGAGCTCTGTAGGGCTCAATGGGAATGGGGATGTCGGATGCAATTTAGACCAGTGAACTCTTAAAAACGATCCAAATTAACTTATTGTCCACTGTAGAAGAAGAGAAGATAACGTGGGATCAAGTGGATTAGAGTAAAGGACCTTGAATCCGGGACCCGCGGCACGATGGCATGGAGGAATGACGAAAAGGCAAGCACGACTTCAAAAGGGATTCGGGAACAACATTGAGTTTGAAGAAGAAAAAGGAGCCAGCCTACAGGCGTGTGGATACATCGGATGGTGCGAGAGATAACGGTCCCGGTGGTTAGAGAGCGTTGGTCGGTACCCGCAAGATGAATCAGCTGTTGTTTGTGAGCACAAGGTAAGCAAATAGAGTCCGCAAAAAAATCGGAACAAGAAGGGGATGAAGGAAAAGCATTATGTTTTGAACAACAGGACCATACCATTTTGTCTGCTCATTTAGGTTTGTTTATTCCACAGACCGAATTTAAAATTCGAGGAGTGCCATTTGGGGACTTGATGAAGATTGGGAACCGTCATATTTGTATCTCACCTTGATGTAAGTTAATGTAACAAAACAGGAAGAGAGTAAATTAGAGCAAAGGATAAAGATAAATGTAACGCTCACCTGGTATCCACGGGGACGCCACTCAGCTGTCTGGACTTCCAACCACTTTGAACCCTTCCTTGGAATCTGCTCAACAAAACATGGGGTTTTGTATTCTGATGTGGGGCGCTATCCATCCTGCCTTCGGTGCAGGGGTGCGTTGGGTGATGCGGGCTGGATGGTGCCTAGTTGGTTCACTGGCACGGGCCCGGCAGACAGGGCTTGCTGTGACTTCAGCCCGACCGGTAAGTGGAATGAGCCTTGCGAAAAGTCTGATGGCTCTAGTCTCTTTGAACTATGTCATTCCTTTTTTAGGTGGTGAAGGTCTTGAGGATGGTGAGACGCTGCTGAGGTGAGTAAGAGCACGGAGCGGGATGCTAGTTGGTTTCCTTCGCACTAACCAATGTTCGTTTTTTCTGTCTCCTTTTAGGTGCCGCAGTAACCCAGGGTGGAAGCGAGCTGAGGAGGTGAGCTGCAGTGAGTAAGCTCGATGTGCAGTGCCTCATAAATGTCTTTTGCATAGAGGGCGCTAGAGGGCCAACCAAAATGGCCGCCTTGGTTTAGGCTCCCGATCAGCCCCGCATCAATCCTGCATAATCCTTGCTGTTTTCGGTGTTTCCACGTATTCCTTCCACGTCCCCGGTAAAACAACAAACCCCAGCTGCGTGCACGCTAAATTTGGAAGAAAAACGGCCGCTCCAAGACATTACACGGACGGCAGGGTCTGGAGGCCAAGCCGCGTCCTGCAGGCCTGCCGGGCGCGGGCTAGAGTGCGGCTGCCGACGCCCCCCTGCAGAAGCCCGGAGACTTCCTGCGCGGATACCTGGCGTGCTCAACAAGTGAGGCGTAACAGAGACGCCCCCCGACAGAGCTGCGAAGGATCCTGTGTTCCCTCCGGGAGCCAGTCGCCGTGAGGACGCTGCCGCCGGAGCCGCCGGAGGCCGGGAGGCTGGGCGCGAGGCTAACTACCGCCGTCGCCCCATCCCCGCCCCCCCATCCGAAGATCGGACAATACGCACCAGAATCCAGCGATTCGTCGGAGGCAGCGAGGATCAGGGCGGTCCGGTGAAACCTGGGAGGGCCGAAGCGCAGACACGATCCGGACAGCCCGGAGTATGATCGGACGGCCACGTGTGGAGGTAAAGAGTGGGAGGGAGGTCGTAGCCACCCCTGTTCGGAGTAGACACGGGCTCGGGCCTCCCCCCACCCCATCCGGCTGTGCTCCTCGGAGGGCAGGTCCGCCTGATTGCCGCGGGGGACCGCATTTCGCCAGCCCATAGGCGGCCCACCTTCTCCTGGCCCCAACGCTCCAGTTGACAATGGCTGCATGGCGAGTTGAACGCCAAATCAGAACAGAGTCCCGAAGCGACACCCCGGCGATATCGGGGGACCTCCATCCTCTTCCAAGAAAATAAACTTTTAATAAATATTTCAAAATACCCGCTGATACAAGCACGGGCCCCCCCAGGGCCGCACGCTGCATCACCTCTGACGCGGGGGTCCCGTTCCAGGAGACCCTCCCCCACCTTTCTTCCCAATCAGGAGGGAACAGATTTTGGCAAGAGCTTTGTTTTTTGAGGTGACTCTTCGCCCCATCTGGTTCTCGGGACCAGTGCTCTCAGGACACTACGAGAAATCCTATTTAGTGAAGAGCCCCTGGAGCACCCTGGGCAGGGCGGACCGCGTCCCACCAGCCCCCTCCAAACCCTCAGTCAAGATGGGAAAATACGATAAATCCCAGAGGAAACTAAACTTTGACGGTGGCTCAACCCCAAAAGCACCCCTCATTCAGGAAGACCTGGCGCCTTCTTCAGCATGTCCAAACCAAGAAGAGGAATCAGTTAATCCGTCTGAAATCAAAGAAATCCTTCTGGACTTGAAGAGCGGCATCGGTAGCCTGAATAGCAAAATGGATGGTCTAGCTTCCAAAGTAGACTTGATGCAACATCGTATGGACTCACACACTGAACGCATGAATGAAATGGAACAAAGGGTGTCTAATCTCGATGATAACTCCTCAACCCTGACAAACAAAGTCTCGCAACTTGAAGGGCAAATGAAATCTATTATTGATAAATGTGAGGATTTGGAGGGCCGATCGAGAAGGAACAACCTACGGATAGTGGGAGTGAGAGAACACCAAGTGCAAGGGAAAATGGAGGACTTCGTGGAGCCCCTTTGCATATCCCTATTTGGTCGTGACGCTTTATCCCAAACCTTCATAATTGAGAGAGCACACAGGGTACCCTCGTCCAGACCGGCCCCAGGCTTGCCACCCAGGCCAATCGTAGCGAGACTTCTTAACTACAGGGATCGCGATTCCATCCTTCGGCTGGCCAGAGAAAAAGACGAACTACTGCATGAGGGGGACACAATCCACTTTTATCCCGACTTCTCCCCGGCGGTCCAGGCTCAGCGGAAAACATTCGCCAATGTTAAACAGAGACTTAGAAACAGTCAATTAACTTATTCAATGCTATTCCCCGCAAGGCTTAGAATACTTCACGAGGGGAAAGTTCACTTCTTTCTGTCCCCCGAAGAAGCCAATACTTTTTTGGATCAACTGGGTTGTCCAGTACAGAACCAGGCATGGCCAAGACCTCAAAGGGACAGAAACCTCAGGAATCCTCCATAAAACAGTGGAACCACACGGTTCATTGCAGGCATAGTCACGTTGCTGAATACACCGGATCACAAACACTATACGTAAGTCGGGGCTGAATCACCAGGTAAGCCCCTGGTGCCCCTAGCACAACGACCGTTGGGGTCACTTGGGAAGCCCCGAGCGCCCCTAGCACAGCCACTGTTAAGTTGTTTCGTTCCAAGTGGAGTTTGCTCCGCCGAGGTGAAGTTTCACCCCTCGGCATGGTGGCTCCAGGGGTTATTTTGGTTGTTTGTTGGTTCATGAGGGACCTCTCGGTGGGCCAGTTGTGGGTTGCCCACCCTTCAGAGAGTAAAGTCTCGGGCCTGTTGGGGTTAGCCCGCGGTTTGAGCCCTCAGAGTTCATTGGGAAAGTTCAGCACCTCCAGATCCCGACCATCCTGCTCCTCACCCGCCTCTGGCCCATCATCAGTACCGTCGCCTCAGCCGGGCTCCCCGCCCTTGAGCATTGACCCTGGCACCAGTCCGAGTATAACTAGTCCACCGCAGTCCACTGAAACGGCAAAATGGCCCCATATAAAAACTAAATCACCCCATTCAATGTCTTAACGTGGAATATAAGAGGCGGCAATATCCCCGCTAAAACCAGAAAAATTCTGCATTACCTCAGACGCCATGAAGTGGAGGTGGCTTTGATCCAAGAGACTCATCTCACCCCAGGGAAGGATCATCAGTGGGCCAAGAGCTGGGGTTGTCAGAGATACTTCTCATCCTTCTCCACATACTCGAGAGGAGTCGCGATTCTCATACACAGGAGGCTCAGTTTCAGGCTACTCCATACGGCAAAAGACAACGAAGGAAGAGCGATTCTAGTGTGTGGCATCATCGCAAATCAGAAAATGACTTTCATTAATTCATATGCGCCGAATGTGGACGGTCCCGACAATTTTGGTTGGGTGCTAACTCAGCTCTCCACTCATGACCCCGCAACAATTATCTGGGGTGGGGACATGAACACGGCTTTGGACCCTACAAGAGATAGATCAAAGGCCTCACAACAACCGCCCTCTAAGGCCTGTCTCCAAATAAAGGAAATTTGCAAAGCGTTTGATCTTCAAGACATATGGAGAGTCTCTAATGGGGAGCTGCGAGATTTCACCTTCCATTCTGCAGTCCACAACACAAGCTCCCGGATCGACTATTTCTTCACCTCAAAAAATAGCCCCATGACGTGTGGCCGGTGTTGTATCCACCCGAGAACGCTCTCAGACCACTCACCACTTTTCCTTAAACTCATGCCATCCAACCCCACACCGCCATTACAGCGCTGGCGCTTTAAAGGGGGCTCGCTACGGGACAAAGTCTTCGCCTCTGAATTGAGGGAAGAGATGGATGTGTTTCTTGAGGCCAACCTGGGCTCGGTCCCCTCTGCAGGCACCATCTGGGAGTCTTTAAAATGTTTCATTAGAGGGGTATGCCACGCCAAAGAAAATGGTATCCTCAAACTCATAAGGAGCGAGCTCAAAACCAGCGAAGACAAATTAAAGCATCTTGAAACCCAGAACACGAACATGGCCGACCCAGAGTCCGCTGCAGCCCTGAAAATAGAACTGCAAAAATTCAATGCCGTAGCAGATCGGGAGGTCCAGTTTTTAAGCCGCCCCAGCCAAGTCCGTCAATACGGCGAGGGCCAAAAACCAGGTGCCCTTCTGGGAATCTAATCAGAGCCGACAAAAAACAGTCCCAAATGAAAGGATCCGAACCAAGCAAGGCGAGGTGTTCCACACTGACGAAAAGATTGCAGAGGAATTCAGTCGATTCTACCAGGATCTCTACAGTGCTAAACTCCCAAAAGACTCAAATGCCCCACTGGAATATCTAGAAGACACAGAGCTCTACTGGGTCGAACAACATCTGCGCGAACCACTGAATGTGCTGATCTAACAGGACGAGATTAGAGCGGCCATAAAGACCCTACCCTCTTCTAAGGCGCCAGGCCCTGATGGCCTAACGGGAGAATTCTATAAAGCCTTTGCAGATACCCTGGTTCCTCTCCTGGCGGCTGTGTACGAAGAAGCGCTGGAAGTGGGGACTCTCCCTCACTCCTCTTGTGAAGCCAATGTCATCCTTTTGCATAAACCAGGAAAACCACCAGAAGATTGTGCTTCGTACCGCCCTATCTCCCTGCTCAACCTCGACAATAAAATACTCGCCAAGGTTCTAGCCAATAGGTTGATGCCCCTGATGCCTGCCCTTGCACTAGCAGACCAAGCCGGATTTATACCAGGCCGCAATACGACCTTCGGCATCCGGAGAATGTTCGGAATCATCGAGGCACTAGACCACACAGATCAGGCAATTGCGGTCCTGCTAGATGCCGAAAAAGCGTTCGATTCAGTGGAGTGGCTGTTTATGTTCATGGTTTTCACCAGGATGGGACTGGGTGCCCGTTTCATCAAGCCCGTCTCCCTCCTGTACACCAAGCCACAAGCTAATATCATTGTAGGCACCGCAAAATCAGCTTCAATAAACCTGCAGCGGGGTACAAGACAAGGCTGCCCACTTTCAGCTTTAATATTCGCCCTGGTAATGGAACCACTAGCCTCCAACCTTCGAGAGCTCCGACAACAGAGGGGTCTCATCATCGGCCCACACAGGCTCATCGTTTCCCTATACGGCGACGACGTGGCGCTCTTCATAAAGAGACCCTGAAGTTAACCTGAACCCAGTCATGAGGGAAGTCATCAAGTTTGGGGCGGCCTCTGGTTTAAAAATCAATCATGCTAAATCAGTCGTCTTTCCACTGACTCGTGCCACAAAGCAGTTTGCAGACGAATTCAATTTCACATGGAAGTCCGCCAGGGTTCGGTACCTGGGGGTGCAGCTGTCTCTGGATCAGCACAAGGTGTTTTGTGATAATTACGAGGAAGTGGTCAAGTCCCTTCAAGACAAGGTCTCACGCTGGAAGTCACTTCCACTAACGCTCTGGGGGAGGGCCTCCCTGGTCAAAATGGTGGTCCTGCCCTACCTTCTGTATCTCTTCAACAACATTCCTCTGTTACTACCGCAGACCTTCCTGAAAAGGCTGAAAAGCTTGGTCCTTGAGTTGCTCTGGGCGGGCAAACCAGCCAGGGTGGCACACTCAATATTGACACTTCCCGTGTCCAACGGGGGGCTAGCCCTTCCAGACTTGGAGAAATACTTCTGGGCAGCTCAGGCACAATACCTCAGCCACTGGTATGCGACGCAAGCAGTCCGCCCTCATGTACAAGTGGAACCCGCCCTGGTGACTCCCAACTTCCTGACTGCAGTGGTCTTTGGCCGGATTCCCGTGCCTTCCGCCACGATGAATGTGGTGCTTGTGACGTACAAGGCCTGGAAGACCCTAGCCCATAGGCTCGGGGTGCGAACAAGGTACTCTCCACTCTTGCCAGCCAAGTTCATTCCTGGAATCCCCCTAACGTCAGAAACGGTCTTTCACCAGTGGGCCGACAAGCTGCACATACAATCCCTAGGGGACCTTTTTTACTGAGGAGGGCTTCCTAACCCCAGACCAAGCGAAAATGAAAGGGGGCAACACTGCACTGGACGTATTCCTCTATTTTCGGACTCGATACACTCTGCAGACCCTTCTGCCGGACTTCCCGTGTCAACCGCCAACCTGGCAATTGCTGCATGACGTTATTCAGGCACGCGTGACAACAGGCTGGTGTTGCAAATATACAAAGCATTAATCCCGAGCATGACCCCCGCCAATACAGGGGCAAAAACCAGATGGCAAAAGGCACTAAACACAGTCATTTCAGAGGAGGATTGGGGCTACATCCTGTATCAGACTCAGAAGATTGCACTCAATTCACGTCTCAAACTCATCCACTTTAATTTCCTCCACCAAACCTATTACACACCTGAAAAAATCAACAAACATCACCCTGAAACGCAAGCGGAGTGCAAGAGGTGCAGATTATTATCCAACAATTTTGTCCATCTGTCCTGGGAGTGCCCTGAAGTGGCTCCCTTTTGGAACCGATTGTTGGACACGACAAAGGCGATTGTAGGAGAAGCAATACATCCGAGACAAACAGCAGTGTTGCTAGGTATGACGAGGCTGCTATCCGCCCCATCAAAGAAGTTGACTGGAGTTCTGCTGACACTTGCCCGTAGGAGAGTCGCTATGGCATGGGGCCGAGGTCCCCCTCCATCCTACGCAGCCTGGCGTAAGGACTTACTCTACTACCAAGATGTAGAATCAGACTAAATCACCCCATTCAATGTCTTAACTTGGAATATAAGAGGCGGCAATATCCCCGCTAAAACCAGAAAAATTCTGCATTACCTCAGACTCCATGAAGTGGAGGTGGCTTTGATCCAAGAGACTCATCTCACCCCAGGGAAGGATCATCAGTGGGCCAAGAGCTGGGGTTGTCACAGATACTTCTCATCCTTCTCCACATACTCGAGAGGAGTCGCGATTCTCATACACAGGAGGCTCAGTTTCAGGCTACTTCATACGGCAAAAGACAACGAAGGAAGAGCGATTCTAGTGTGTGGCATCATCGCAGATCAGAAAATGACTTTCATTAATTCATATGCGCCGAATGTGGACGGCCCCGACAATTTTGGTTGGGCGCTAACTCAGCTCTCCACTCATGACCCCGCAACAATTATCTGGGGTGGGGACATGAACACGGCTTTGGACCCTACAAGAGATAGATCAAAGGCCTCACAACAACCGCCCTCTAAGGCTTGTCTCCAAATAAAGGAAATTTGCAAAGCGTTTCATCTTCAAGACATATGGAGAGTCTCTAATGGGGAGCTGCGAGATTTCACCTTCCATTCTGCAGTCCACAACACAAGCTCCGGATCGACTATTTCTTCACCTTAAAAAATAGCCCAATGATGTGTGGCCGGTGTTGTATCCACCCAAGAACACTCTCAGACCACTCACCACTTTTCCTTAAACTCATGCCATCCAACCCCACACCGCCATTACAGCGCTGGCGCTTTAAAGGGGGCTCGCTATGGGACAAAGTCTTCGCCTCTGAATTGAGGGAAGAGATGGATGTGTTTCTTGAGGCCAACCTGGGCTCGGTCCCCTCTGCAGGCACCATCTGGGAGTCTTTAAAATGTTTCATTAGAGGGGTATGCCACGCCAAAGAAAATGGTATCCTCAAACTCATAAGGAGCGAGCTCAAAACCAGCGAAGACAAATTAAAGCATCTTGAAACCCAAAACACGAACATGGCCGACCCAGAGTCCGCTGCAGCCCTGAAAATAGAACTGCAAAAATTCAATGCCGCAGCAGAATACGGCGAGGGCCAAAAACCAGGTGCCCTTCTGGGACTCTAATCAGAGCCGACAAAAAACAGTCCCAAACGAAAGGATCCGAACCAAGCAAGGCGAGGTGTTCCACACTGACGAAAAGATTGCAGAGGAATTCAGTCGATTCTACCAGGATCTCTACAGTGCTAAACTCCCAAAAGACTCAAATGCCCCACTGGAATATCTAGAAGACACAGAGCTCTACTGGGTCGAACAACATCTGCGCGAACCACTGAATGAGCTGATCTCACAGGACGAGATTAGAGCGGCCATAAAGACCCTACCCTCTTCTAAGGCGCCAGGCCCTGATGGCCTAACGGGAGAATTCTATAAAGCCTCTGCAGATACCCTGGTTCCTCTCCTGGCGGCTGTGTACGAAGAAGCGCTGGAAGTGGGGACTCTCCCTCACTCCTCTTGTGAAGCCAATGTCATCCTTTTATATAAACCAGGAAAACCACCAGAAGATTGTGCTTCGTACCGCCCTATCTCCCTGCTCAACCTCGACAATAAAATACTCGCCAAAGTTCTAGCCAATAGGTTGATGCCCCTGATGCCTGCCCTTGCACTAGCAGACCAAGCCGGATTTATACCAGGCCGCAATACGACCTTCGGCATCCGGAGAATGTTCGGAATCATCGAGGCACTAGACCCCACAGATCAGGCAATTGCGGTCCTGCTAGATGCCGAAAAAGCGTTCGATTCAGTGGAGTGGCCGTTTATGTTCATGGTTCTCACCAGGATGGGACTGGGTGCCCGTTCCATCAAGCTCGTCTCGCTCCTGTACACCAAGCCACAAGCTAATATCATTGTAGGCACTGCAAAATCAGCTTCAATAAACCTGCAGCGGGGTACAAGACAAGGCTGCCCACTTTCAGCTTTAATATTCACCCTGGTAATGGAACCACTAGCCTCCAACCTTCGAGAGCTCCGACAACAGAGGGGTCTCATCATCGGACCACACAGGCTCATCGTTTCCCTATACGCCGACGACGTGGCGCTCTTCATACGAGACCCTGAAGTTAACCTGAACCCAGTCATGAGGGAAGTCATCAAGTTTGGGGCGGCCTCTGGTTTAAAAATCAATCATGCTAAATCAGTCGTCTTTCCACTGACTCGTGCCACAAAGCAGTTTGCAGACGAATTCAATTTCACATGGAAGTCCGCCAGGGTTCGGTACCTGGGGGTGCAACTGTCTCTGGATCAGCACGTGGTGTTTTGTGATAATTACGAGGAAGTGGTCAAGTCCCTTCAAGACAAGGTCTCACGCTGGAAGTCACTTCCACTAACGCTCTGGGGGAGGGCCTCCCTGGTCAAAATGGTGGTCCTGCCTAAACTTCTGTATCTCTTCAACAACATTCCTCTGTTACTACCGCAGACCTTCCTGAAAAGGCTGAAAAGCTTGGTCCTTGAGTTGCTCTGGGCAGGCAAACCAGCCAGGGAGGCACACTCAATATTGACACTTCCCATGTCCAACGGGGGGCTAGCCCTTCCAGACTTGGAGAAATACTTCTGGGCATCTCAGGCACAATACCACAGCCACTGGTATGCGACGCAAGCAGTCCGCCCTCATGTACAAGTGGAACGCGCCCTGGTGACTCCCAACTTCCTGACTGCAGTGGTGTTTGGCCGGATTCCCGTGCCTTCCCCCACGATGAATGTGGTGCTTGTGACATACAAGGCTTGGAAGACCCTAGCCCATAGGCTCGGGGTGCGAACAAGGTACTCTCCACTCTTGCCAGCCAAGTTCATTCCTGGAATCCCCCTAACTTCAGAAACGGTCTTTCACCAGTGGGCCGACAAGCTGCACATACAATCCCTAGGGGACCTTTTTACTGAGGAGGGCTTCCTAACCCCAGACCAAGCGAAAATGAAATGGGGCAACACTGCACTGGACGTATTCCTCTATTTTCGCACTCGATACACTCTGCAGACCCTTCTGCCGGACTTCCCGTGTCAACCGCCAACCTGGCAATTGCTGCATGACGTTATTCAGGCACGCGTGACGGCAGGCTGGTGTTGCAAATATACAAAGCATTAATCCCGAGTGCGACCCCCGCCAATACAGGGGCAAAAACCAGATGGGAAAAGGCACTAAACACAGTCATTTCAGAGGAGGATTGGGGCTACATCCTGAATCAGACTCAGAAGATTGCACTCAATTCACGTCTCAAACTCACCAACTTTAATTTCCTCCACCAAACCTATTACACACCTGAAAAAATCAACAAACATCACTCTGACACGCAAGCGGAGTGCAAGAGGTGCAGATTATTATCCAACAATTTTGTCCATCTGTCCTAGGAGTGCCCTGAAGTGGCTCCCTTTTGGAACCGAGTGTTGGACACGACAACGGCGATTGTAGGAGAAGCAATACATCCGAGATGAACAGCAGTGTTGCTAGGTATGACGTGGCTGCTATCCGCCCCATCAAAGAAGTTGACTGGAGTTCTGCTGACACTTGCCCGTAGGAGAGTCGCTATGGCATGGGGCCGAGGTCCCCCTCCATCCTACGCAGCCTGGCGTAAGGACTTACTCTACTACCAAGATGTAGAATCAGACTTTATAAAGCTCCTTCCACAACACGCTTGCCCACCCGACATATGGGGCCCACTGACAATATTCTTGATGAACGAAGCGGAGGCCTTTTCAGTTGGTGCATCGGAGACCGGCGGCACACCTTTGAGGCAATCTCAGTCCTGACCAAATTTTCCTCTAGTCATGGATCAGAAGGGAGAGGAAGATTCCCCTCGATGACATTGTTTGGGTGTAATGGGTGAGGGAGGCGGGTGGGGGGGGGTTTGGTTGGGACGGCTCAAAGCGGCGGTGCAAAGTTAAAGTCCACCCTAATGTGGGTGTGCATTTGTATGGTGTGTTAAATACCAAAACTAAAGTTTTTTTAAAAAAAAAATGTCTTTTGCGCTAACCTGATTTGTCTTTTCCCTTTTTCAGATCGGTGGAATGCTCCGGAACAGAAGATGTCCGATCGGCAGGAATTTCGGTAAGGAACTAACTCTCCTTGTAGTTTCGAGAGGGTAAGGTATTGCTGAATGCTTACTAATGCTCTTCTTCTGTTCTTCTCCCCTTTCATAGGCGCGGCGTGCCGAGATGAAGATGACACCGCCGGTGGAATCCGCAAGACTAAGAAAGAGCCGGGCAGAAGCTGGATGCTCTTCAAGGTGAGTATTGTTAATGATGTTCTTTTTCTTGCAGGAGCGGTGGCGCGGAAGAAAGAAGTTGGCCTCTTTGAGAGAGATTGGAGCACGGTGAGTGTCACGCTGCATGTGCAGAGAAACGCAAAGCGTGTTTCTTGTGCCGGGCGTGGTTTAAATAGTCTGTAGGTATCCCAGGTATCCCTGGGCTGAGCCACTCCCAAAAGGCTAGACTGCTCATTCAGTTCAGGGAACTGAATTACATGGGGGCATCCATTGGCCCATAATACATTTCAAATCCAATGTTAAATGGGTCTTAGGGCTATGTGTGAGATTGGTGCCAAAGGCGCCAACTCTGAGTCCAAGTAGGACTCTGGGGAGATGGAGAGGCCCTTAAAGGCCAACTAGGTGATCGTGGCCTGGCTCCAGCCCGATATGCCGGAGGGCTGGGGGCAGGAATCATGACAGCACTCCCCCCCAAGGCCCCTCTCAAGGTGGCTCTCCCATCCAGTCCCAGCTTGTTTAGGTGGTTTTGATGGAACCTCCCAAGCAGGCGAGGTGTGTGGACATACTCACAGGGTTCCCAAGTTCTGTCCTGCGGACCGTACCCTTTCCAGTCCACTAGATAGTATAGTTTGGATCTGACATACTTGGAATCCAGGATGGCCTTGACCTCGAATTCTGGCTCTCCAGCGATCTCTATTGGCTTCAGTGCTAGTGTTAGACGGGTCCCAGGTTGAACAGGTTTTAGGAGAGACACTTGGAACACAGGATGAATCAGCATATTAGCTGACAAGGCTAGTTTGACAGCTACTGGATGTATCACCGAGGTGATAGTGAATGGGCCCAGGTATCTTGGACGGAAGGTTTGGGTCCCTTTAATCAGTATATGTTTGGATGCCAGCCAGACTTTGTCTCCCTCTTGGTAGTTGGGGGCATTGATTCGGTGTTGGTCAGCAAATTTCCTCTGGTGAACCTTGGCTCGGAGTAGGTGTTCCGCTGCCCTTTTGTAGGTTTGTGAAATGGTTGTGTGCAAGGTTTTAATTGCTGGCATTTCTAAGGTCGTAGGGGCATCCAGCTCAGAAGTGCGCAGATGTGGACCATATATGTTATAAAAGGGGGTTTGCCCAGTACTGGTGTGTAGGGAGTTATTGTAGGCATATTCAGAGATCCATAATAAATCTGACCAGGTCTCTTCAGCTTGTTGGAGCATCCAGCGTAGATACTGTTCGAGCATCTGATTCGTTCTCTCAGTTTGACCATCCGTTTGGGGGTGGTGACTGGTGGATAGTCGGATGTCAATTTGAGCCATAGAGCAGCACTTCCTCCAGAAGTTGGACACAAACTGAGTACCTCGGTCCGAAACCAGTACCGAGGGGAAACCATGGAGCCGTACGATGCATTCCAGAAATACTTTTGCCAGAGTGGAAGTTCGGAAGCCCTTTAGAGGAATGAAGTGTGCCATTTTTGAAAACAGGTCCACGACTACTAGAATGGTGTTAAACCCTTGACTGGGTGGTAAGTAAGTAATAAAGTCGAGGGATAACGTGTGCCAGGGTGCTGGTGGAATATCCAATGGTTGCAAGAATCCAGCCGGTTTCTGTTTGGATGATTTGTTTTGGGCGCATACTCCACAAGATAGGATAAATTGAACAATGTCTTTACGCCACGTGGGCCACCAATAATTCCGTTTCACCTTGGCCAAAGTTTTTGCGATTCCCAGATGGCCTTCGATTAAGGAATCATGATAGCTGGACATGACTTGTTCTCGTAGTTCCTGATTTGGCAAGAATAAGCGGTTACTGAAATAGGGCAACTGGTTCTTTATCGTGTCACCTTGTGTGCACCACTCTTGCGATTGCTTAGGACTCATCAAGTTTTGGATTTTTCCGTGCAGTTCTTTCTGAATTATGGTTGCAGTGATTTCTAGGAGTTTGTCACATGGAATAATAGCTATTGGGTCTGCTGGTTTGTAACCCTGTTCTTCAATGCCCATACGGGAAAGGGCATCGGCCTTCCGGTTTTTGACTCCAGGTCGAAACGTGATCACAAAGTCATATTCCGTGAAGAACAGGTCCCAACGTAGCTGTCGTGAAGACTGCGCCTTAGCTGTTTTTAGGTACTGGAGATTTCGGTGATTGGTTATGACAGTGATGGTGTGTCTTGCACCCAGAAGGTAATGGCGCCAGGCCTTGAAGGCTGACTTGATGGCTAGGAGCTCTTTATCTTTGATGGTGTAATTGAGCTCGGGGGGTGTAAATTTACGTGACCAGAAGGCAACCGGGTGTAATTGACCCATTTCAGGGTCCTTTTGCGAGAGGACGGCTCCCGTGGCCATACTTGATGTGTCCGTCTCCATCATGTATGGGCGGTCTGGGCGAGGATGACGTAGAGTTGGGGCCGAAGTGAATCGAGCCTTAAGTTCCTGGAAAGCCCTTTCTGCTTCCTCTGTCCATTGAAAGTTTTTATTGCTCTTTTTTAGTAACAAAGTGACGGGATGCACGATTTGTGAAAACCCCGGGATGAACCGGCGATAGAAGTTTGCGAAACCCAACATGCTTTAAACTCCCTTGAACGAGTTTGGTGATGGCCAGATTAGGATCGCATCTACCTTGTATACATCCATACGGATACCATTCGGACTGAGAATGAAACCAAGGAACTCCACCTCAGAAACATGGAACAAACACTTTTCAAGTTTGGCATAGAGCTGTTGCTGACAGAGTTTTGCCAGTACGATCGAACGTGTTTGACGTGGTCCTGCTTTGATGCGGAGTATACTAGGATATCGTCAATATATACCAAAGCACAGAAATCAATTAATTCCCTTAAAACATTGTTCATGAAATAAGCAGGAGCGTTGCAAAGGCCAGAGAGCATTACTTGAAATTCGTACAGGCCATACTTGGTACGAAAGGCAGTTTTCCATTTGTCACCCTTTTTAACTCGAACAAGGTGATATGCTCCTCTTAGGTCTAGTTTTGTGTAGATTTGGGCATCCTTGACTTGATCAAGCAGTTCGGGGATAAACGGCAAAGCATAGCGATTTTTGATGGTAATCTGATTCAGTGCGCGATAGTCGATGCACGTTCTTAAGTCCCCTTCCTTCTTCGGTACGAAGAATAGGGGACTGGCTGCGGGGGACTTCGAGGGAAGGATGAATCCGTTTGCCAGGTATTGGTCGAGATAGGACTTCTGGTGCTGGTTTTCTGGTTCTGTGAGTGCGTAGATTCGTCCACAAGGGATCTGTGCACCGGGTATCAGGTCAATCTGACAATCGTATGGTCTGTGCGGTGGTAGAGTATTAGCTTGTTCTTTCTGAAATACATCTTGAAAATCCTGGTACTCTCTTGGTAGGGTGCCGGCCCCCACTGTTCCAAGCGTAGAGGTTCTGGCCGCAATTGGTTGTTTCTCTTGATGATAACAGGTTTGAGCACAGGTCTCGGAAAAGGTCAGCTCCTTTGCTCGCCAATCTATTCGAGGATTATGACCTATCAACCATGGCATCCCTAAGATCAGTCAGAACTGAGGTGCTTTGATGATGTCGAAAGCGATAGATTCTTGATGCCCATCCTGGCACAGAAAGGTCAAGGTTGCAGTGCATTGGGATACTGGACCAGAGGCTATTTCCGAGCCATCGACAGTGGTTACAGTGTCTGTGGTTAACTTTGGACATAAAGGAAGTCCCATCTTTGCTGCGAGATCTTGGTGTATGTAATTCCCAACAGCTCCACTGTCTATGTACGCTCTTGCTGCATGCATTCGCGATGGTTGCTGGTGATTGATCAGGATCACCGACAGTGCAAAATGCAAGGTCTGTAGTTCACTTTCTTCGCTCGAAAAATGGACCCCTACACTTGCCGGGCTGGGCAGTTTTCCGACTCCTTGGTGGAGTCTTCCTTGTCCGTAGCTCCTACTGTTCTTCTCAGTGGCTTCACTGGGCACTCCTTAAGGAAGTGACCCGATTTTCACTGTACAAACATAACTGCTGCTGCCTCCTCTTATGTATTCCGCCTTAGTCAAAGGGGATCTGACGCCTCCAATCTGCATTGGTTCTCCTGAGCCTTCTGTTGATCGAGAAACATTGTCCTTCGAATGTACATAAATAGGACGAGGGTCTGGTCTGGCTCGATTGGCTCTTCGATCTTGCAATCTTTGATCTAGCTGAACCACTAGGTTAATAAATTCTGAACAGTCTTGAGGGGGGTCCGCTACTTGTGCGAGAACATCCTTTAGCTCTCCCCGCAGGCCCCTATAAAATAACATGGTTCTCTTCTCTGCAGGCCATTCAGCTTCAACCACAAGTCTATTGAACGTGGCGATGTATGTCAATAGGTCTTGGTTCCCTTGACGAAGGGATAGAAGTTCATTGTCTAGGGCCTGTCCATGAGTACGATGGGCGAAAAGATTTTCCATTTCCTGCTGAAATCCTCTGAAATCGTGTAACAAAGGATCGTCTTGAGTGACAAAGGGTATAGACCAGTCTGCGGCACTTCTGCTCAAATAAGATAGCACAAATGCGACCCGTGACTGGTCATTTGGGAAGGCCCCGGGCCTGCAAAGAAAGTGCAGATGGCACTGGTTCATAAAAGTTGCATACTTCTTGGGATCTCCAGTGAATCGCTCTGACGGGGCCAAGGGAACTGCCCCAGGAAGGGTTATCTGAACAGGACTGGCTGATGGTACTGGTGTAGAAGGCACATTTCCCGGCAAAGGTGCATGTCCCACTTGCGACTGGAGAATTTGTCGACTTAGGTCATCAGTTCGCTCTTTAGCAACTATCAACTCTCTCCTCAGGGAGTTGGTCTCCTGCCGGGCTGCGTGCACTTCGGAGCGTAACTGCCCCAACATTTGGGCTAACTGGTCAGTTTCTGACATTTCCATGATGCCCAGGTGGATTTTGGTGTGAGGCTTTGCTTTCTGTAATGCTCACCTGGTATCCATGGGGACGCCACTCAGCCTGTCTGGACTTCTGACCACTTCGAACCCTTCCTTGGAATCTGCTCAACCAAACACGGGGTCTTGTTTTCTGATGTGGGGCGCTATCCATCCTGCCTTCGGTGCAGGGGTGCGTTGGGTGATGCGGGCTGGATGGTGCCTAGTTGCTTCACTGGCACGGGCCCGGCTAACAGGGCTTGCTGTGACCTCAGCCTGACCGGTAAGTGGAATCAGCCTTGCGAAAAGTCTGATGGCTCTAGTCTCTTTAAACTATGTCTTTCCTTCCTTAGGTGGTGAAGGTCTTGAGGATGGCGAGGCGCTGCTGAGGTGAGTAAGAGCGTGGAGCGCAATGCTAGTTGGTTTCCTTCGCACTAACCAATGTTAATTTTTTCTGTGTCCTTTTAGGTGCCGCAGTAACACAGCGTGTAAGCGAGCTGAGGAGGTGAGCTGCGGTGAGTACGCTCGATGTGCGGCGCCTCATGAATGTCTTTTACGCTAACCTGATGTGTCTTTTCCCTTTTTCAGATCAGCGGAATGCTCCGGAACAGAAGATGTCCGATCAGCAGAGATTCAGGTAAGGAATTAACTCTCCTTGTAGTTTCGAGAGGGTAAAGGTATTGCTGAATGCTTACTAATGCTCTTCTTCTTTTCTTCTCCCCTTTCGTAGGCGCGGCGTGCCGAGATGAAGATGACACCGCCAGTGGAATCCGCAAGACTAAGAAAGAGCCGGGCAGAAGCTGGATGCTCTTCAAGGTGAGTATTGTTAATGATGTTCTTCTTCTTGCAGGAGCGGTGGCACGGAAGAAAGAAGTTGGCCTCTTTGAGAGAGATTCGAGCACAGTGAGTGTCACGCTGCAGGTGCAGAGAAACGCAAAGCGTGTTTCTTGTGCTGGGCGTGGTTTAAAAAGTCTGTAGGTATCCCAGGTATCCCTGGGCTGAGCCACACCCAAAAGGCTAGACTGCTCATTCAGTTCAGGGAACTGAATTACATGGGGGCATCCATTGGCCCATAATACATTGCAGATCCAATGTTAAATGGATCTTAGGGCTATGTGTGAGATTGGTGCCAAAGGCGCCAATTCTGAGTCCAAGTAGGTCTCTGGGGAGATGGAGGGGCCCTTAGAGGCCAACTAGGTGATCATGGCCTGGCTCCAGCCTGATATGCCGGAGGGCTGGGGGCAGATATCATGACAATAACAGGCTAATGTCCATCATTGTCTCACCATGTCTGCCAGTTTAGTGTCCAGAAAGGAAGTACCTTGAGAAAAGGAGCCCTGGCGATCCTAGGAAGACCTGGACTTTGTCAGTGATCCAGAGTCTGTAGTTGAAAACCCAGAAAGCATAGACCTTCAGGTTTCGTGTGATTAAGATCACACAATAAAGGTATGATGTGCAAGGACACAGATACAAACAATCTGTAAAGTTAATAAAGGTAAATAAGAAGAACGCAGCCTTAACAGGTGGCTGAGTGTTACTATTGTTTTTTGAAATAGGTGGTGCAGGAAGAGCGTGAAAACGCCACTGTTAACACCTGAATCTAGAGACAAATACACCGGAAGAAGGCTGGAGACGATAGACAAATGCATATGAAGGAGTAAGAAGGTAAAGAACGTACTGCTGCATATGTTGTATTTAATAAGACCTACAAATTCGCAAGGTGGAGCCTGTTTAAAAATAAGGGCTCTAATGTTAATTGCGGAATGAGAGGGTTGACACAAAAAGATATACCTTTTCAGAATTGCTAGTGCTTATACTTGTTTCCTCCTCCAAGTGAGGCATGCCAATGACAAAGGAAAAGAAGAAGGTTAATTAAGTTGTACTTTTCCATGGTGATTTATACACTCTTTCTTGTAGTAATTAAACTACAGTGAAGTTGGTTGAATGATAAAACCAATTTTTGTATCCTTGCTTTCCACAAATATCCTTTTGGTGTTCTGGCCCAGATGCAAGATAGAAGGGAGTGGAACATAAGATCACTCACCAAAAAGTGCAAGAAGACCAGAATGGCTAATGTATAACAAACTGTTACAGTACATACCCCTGAAGAATTTCCTAGAGAATTGTGTCAAATAACAAAGGAAAGAAACATGTTGGGTTGTTGTGATTGTTGAATGGCTGAATGAATGGATGACAGTTGTATGGATCAACAGAAAGAGTTGGGAATATTGGGTTCTCCTGTCAATATAGACATGTGTTCACAATAGATCCTGAATGAAAACTTGTTCTTCATAAAAATTAGTACCAGAAAACTGATGTACTAGGTAACAGATTGTTGTTTTGGGACAATACCGTCCAAATGTAAAGCATTTTTAGAATTTGCCTTTGAAAAGATGATAATAATGTATTTTATTAAAATGTATTTTATAAAATGAAAATAAACTGATATTTTTGATAAAAAAATTGGTAATAGTAAGTTGTAATTTAATGGACAACAACATATATGACTGAGCTAGAACAAAAAGGTACTGGAGAAGCAAGGGACCCTTTAAACAATTTTGTAGTATTGAGGTTGGATGCACCGTGGTGCCAGTGCATCCGACATGCGGTGCTCGTGGGTGCCACTCTGCCTGACAGGTCAGACATGGCGGGCAGAAAGGCACCCACGAGCACAACTCATAGTTTGCCGGTCCAAGAACTACGGTACCGGCAAGCTTACTGGTACTGTAGTTCCCGGACTGGCAAACTTGTAATGAGGCCCATTGTCTGTGAATATACTTATGTCCGCTGTCCAGTTATTGAACAACTATTTTTCTTAAAGGGTACCGACAAGGCAAGGTCCAATATGTGCAGAAAAAGTTTCAGCTGGCGGCGGCCCACCTATCTGAGGTAATAACTGCATCACCGCGAGACTAGGAGGAATACCTGGAGTACCTGCCATAGGCGGCACTCGCCCAGCTTAAAGACTCTGACCGGGAGAGCCTTGATGCCCTGATCTCAGGGGAGGAGGTCGACGCTGCTATTAAATCCCTCAAACCTAGAGACCCAGGTCCTGACAGATTCTATACAATTTTCCACCCCCAACTGATTCCCCCTCTGGTCACTTTCTTTAACTTGTTTGGTGAATTGGGCTCTGTCACCCCTTCGATGCAGGAATCATCACTATCCTCCTACTCAAACCAGGCAAAGACCCCAAGGACAGTAGCTCTTACAGGCCCATCCCCCTCCTAAACAGAGACGCTAATATTTACTCAAGAATTTTGGCGAACGGTCTGGCAAGTGTCTTGCCCGACATAATCAACCCGGACCAGACTGGCTTCATTAAAAATAGATCAACAGGGGACAACATCCGCAGAGCCCTAAACCGAATCGATATTGCGGCCCACGACTCACAGAAGTTAGCACTCTTAGCCTTGGACGCAACCAAAGTGTTTGATAGAGTTGATTGGGCCTTTATGCACCTCACCCTGAAAGCATTCAACTTCGGGCCGACCGTTCAAAATCTAGTTCTGGCAAACTACCAATCCCTGAAGACCCTTCTCAGGGTCAATGGCTTCCTATCAAACCCTATCCCCTTAACTTGTGGCACCAGACAGGGGTGCCCCCTGTCCCCGCTCCTGTTTGCCTTGGTTATGGAGCCCTTTGCCCAAAGAATTCAGCAAGACACAGAGGTCAAGGGCCTTGAGATCAGCACCTCCCAGCACAAGATAGCTCTCTACGCTGATGACGTGTTGCTATCCATCACGAATATTAGCTCCTCATTAAGGCCCGCACTCGTTGAGATCAGCACATTTGGGAAGGTAGCAGGCTTCACCATCAACTTAGATAAATCTGTTGCCCTGGGGATAGGTTTGCAGCCGGGAGAACGGGAATCCCTTGTAACCCTCTGTCTGATCCAATGGAACGAAATAGTCATTCCCTACCTGGGAGTCCAAATTCCCTCTTATCCAGGGAAGGTATATCGGACGAATCTCCCCCCACTCTTCAAAGAGCTTGAAGGGGACCTGGACCGATAGATGTCACAAGAAATCTCACTTATCGGGTGCATTACCGCCTGTAAAATGAACCTCCTTCCAAGGTTCCTGTATGCCTGCTCTTCCTTACCCAGCACGATCCCTTTGCCTCCCGCTCCACTGCCTGTATAGGAAAATGTTCCAGTTCATTTGGAAGGGTACAAAGGCGAGGTTCCCCCAGTGAACAATGATGGGCAGCGCCAAAATAGGCGGCTTGGGAGACCTCCCACCGTATGGAAAAATCTCCACCCTCTATACATTTCTGCAGGAAGACATTCTTTCCATAAGGGCCCCATACATGTTGCAATGGGAGGCAGACCTGGGGCACTCCCTGGAAGACCAGACGTGGGTGGACATTTGGGTGCGGACACACTCTTCATCCTTTTGCATTACCAACAGAGAATGCGCCCATAAGGTACTCCTTCGCTGGTACTACCCCCCTCTCAGGCTTCACCGTATCAACTGGGCACTAGGCCCCTGCTGCTGGCGTCTATGTGTACAGCCGGGGTCATACTTCCACATGTGGTGGTCATGCCCAATTGTGAAGACATTTTGGACACAATGCATCACCACCATAAAAGACATCACCCAGGTGGCACTTCCAATAGAGCCGGAACCCATCCTACTAGGAGCCCCGGCCCCAAGAGTTTATCCGAGATCCAGAAATCGAGCTAAGCAACTGACCTAATTTCTCTTGGCCGGGAAAATCACAGTGGCCCGCACTTGGAAGACCACTGAGGGGCCATTTATGTCGCTTTGGTGGATAAAAATGTGGGACATTTTGATTGCAGAAAAGGTGTCAGCAGCCAAAGCAGGTCTTCCATACCGCTTCTCGAACATTTGGAAACCATTCCTAGACTATGACCAAAACTTCCCGGCTTTAACCAATAAAACCCTCCAGGCCAAGAGGGTCCTTGACTTGGAAGAAGATGATCCGGTGTTGAGGTTCCCTAGGCCAGGCCGGGAGGAGGGCGGAATCGGGGAACAGGGGAGGGAGTGAAGTAGAGGCACGGGCAAGTGGGACGTTTGCCTGCTCTTTGTTGACAAATGGTTGGAGGTTTACAATGTGTTCTTTATTCACTTGTAATGCTGTCATCTATGTGCTGGTTTAAAATAAATACAATAAAAAATAAATAAAGTGGTTGGCAGCAACTCATGGAATGATCACATTTCAAACCTGATAATGTTGACTCACATCATATCATTTGGTGACTTATTTCTAAGTGTTTTACAGAGGCATCATACACAACCAACTGGGCTAGAGGCTAATAATAAAATTTAAAAAACGTATCCCATGCAGTGACTGGCAATCTTTAAGTAAGAGTTGAAATGTGTTTTGCAAGTGTATTTTTGTATGTATAAGACCAGTCAGTGGCTGAATCGCGTTAACACACAGCATTGCTCAAACAGACTCCCAACAGAATGGGGAAAAATCGCAAAAATAAGATGTGGAAGCCCAATTTAAAACAAAATTATAAGAAATTACTGAGCATTGTGTAATAACCCTACTGTAAAAAGAAGCAGATTTTACCATCTATGTTTCAAAGTGCTTTTGAAAATGTGGAAGGAGCTACTAAAGCATCTGAGGGGTGATACTAACAGCTTAGCGTCAGAGGCTTGTGAATTAGCTATAGGGTTACAGGCAGATATTACAATAGACGATAGACGATGGTCCGGTTGTTCAACACAACGCCGTCATTATAGGAGGGTCTTATAATGCATTTCTTGAAACAATCATAGAGGCGCAGCTCACTACAGCGCTAATCAATGCCCCTGCTGTTGAACACAGCACACCAGCCATCCTTTTTAAGTTGATTGTTAAGCCGTAATTTCACAAACATTTGCAGGGTTTCATATATCCATATCTGCGTCTGCACCCGCTCCTGGAATGTCCCAGATGTCAGACATATCAGACGAGCACAATAAGTTACAAGTAGTAACTAATGACACCCGACAAGGCCCCCTTATTAAAAAACAAAAAAACACTCACGAACAAACCCCCACAGACATATGCTCTGAGAGATTGATTAAAATTAAAAACACAGACAATGCCGGCGTCATTGGCACAGACGGGGTAGTTGTTCAAAGCGGCAACAGCCATCTGTTTCAACAGAACCCTAAAAACAGAGACTAAAACTTAAAATGGGCCAGATCTTGAGCGCGGAGATGCCGACTATTTAAAATCTTGAAAAAGACCTGATTGGGTATAGCCCAGCGTGATCAAACTACCACACCGTTGCAGTCGCCATCCCAGACACACAATCCACCTGTGTATTTGGAAAGGGTGCAGGCTTACCAAAGAAATTATAAAACATTCACAGCCATGGAGCAATACAAGGAATTGTGATTCGTAAACCTGAACCACTTAAGATCCTTAGGACACAGAATAATGGTAATAACTGAGGTGGTGGAAACGCCAGTTCACCAAATATTGGAAATTGGTGGTCCCAATGATTTCAGTCAAATAAGAATGGAGGCTGCGGGTTTAAACAGACCCTTGTTTACAAGGCGATTACACCGTGATACTTTTTGCGCTTTTCAGTTTTTGGAGAATTTGCCTAGACTTCTGCAGAGTAAGACTGAGATTTTGTGCTTTGTCCTGCTGAAAATCATGGCGCTACTTGTCAGACCACGCTCATGCCTTTGAGTAAGATTCTGCACAGCCACATCATACAATCTGAAGCCTGTTAGTTACAACATTTCGATCACAGCCCCCTACATCTCTGACTGGTGTCTAGTCGTATAGGTTTAATCGAACCACGCAGCATAACAGATGCCAATATATAGACCCATCAAAACACTCTATTTTAACAACAACATGTGGTGATATTTCCCGCTAGCTAGCGACTTAAACATCCAGAAACACTTTATATGTTTTACACCACGACAACCATTTCTATGGTGTATTGAATCTAAAAGGTTTTCTGGGGGCTAAACATCTCCATCAGCATTGTCATCACATTTCCATGGTACTCTTGTTCAGAGGAGAATTGCCTAGCATTTCGGTGCTGGACTGCCCCAGGGCAGGACAAAGACTGATATGTTTGGGATATTTGTTCTCTGTGAAAGATAGTGAGCTAAAGACTCGGGGTAAGTCTCTCGTAACCAGGACTAATGTCTGGCAGAGAGACTCCCAGGACCCCCCTTGTCAAATCACATTTCCAAAAACAACCATAGACACAGTTAATATTACTGAGAGAAGAATGTCAAACGCTTCAGGAAAACCTGAAAAATGTCCCAAGTCTCATACATTTACGAGCTCCTGGCCTTGTCTAGACATGCACATTCAGAAAGCGGCCTTGGGGGCAGTCATGTGTGAGCCACTCATTGACTGTCCCGCGTGTCAACAATGTCTTCCTGCAAGCCTTAGTTGTACCGGAATAACCTGTAGGATGTGTAAAGTTTGCATTTCCAACACAGCTGAACACTTGTGTTACATAACAAGCGTGTAACTTCATAGTATATGACATAGAGGCCCGCCAAGAGAATATGACCCATCAACCAAATTATATCTATGCCAGACATCTACCATGAGACAGTTGTGGGGAATTTATAAAAGACTCCTTTGTGGCTGCCTTTGAAAGCACTTTTGTAATGAGTAAATTCATGGGCTAAACCTTTCTAGCCCATAATTCCAAATTCTACGATGGTTACTTTGTGTTGAGACAGTTAGTTTTCAAAAAATTAAATAAAACGTACCACCCAAGGTGCTAAGCTAATGGCCATCTTTGTGGTACCTCTACAAATACGTGTTATTTATTTATTTTTTATTTATTTATTTTTAAATACGTTTATTCATTTTATAACATATAGATGCATTAAATACTCATGGATTACAAATACATATCCGATTACATATTAGGAACCATTTTGACAAATCATAGAATCACAACATCTATTTTACTCCTAGAGAAAAGAAGAAAAACCTACAATCCTAAACCATAAATCTGACTATCTAGTACCCTTATGTAGTATCCAATGTAAACAAAAAAAACATGATAACATAACATACATAGACAATACAACACCACATGGAGACACAAAAAAAACACAAAAAAATATAGATCATTAAAAGGACTCCATAGTGACAGATACACTTCTGTACGATGTTTGTTCTCCAAAGAAAAGTTCTCATATCTGGACAACAGCTTCATTTCCACTAACCAATCTTCCACCACAGGTTTTTTCCTACTTTTCCAAACTCTTAGAATCAACTTAATAGCAATCATCAAAGCTTTATCAATCCATTTATCAAGCTCCCTCGCAACAAAGCACTATCCTCTACGCAATAATAAGATCATACTCGCAGCTGACCTAGGAATAATTATATTCAGAGTGATATGAATTATGTGTAAGTCTTCCTTCCAAAAAATGTTGCACCTTCGGACAATCCCAAAGTAAATGTAGAAAAGTTCCCCCATTTACTTCACATTTCCAACACCTATCTGTATCTAATAATGTATGCTTATGCATTCTTTCCGGGGTCCAGTATATTCTTCCAACAATCTTTTGCCTTATGAGCCTTAAACCCATGTCCATCTTTGACGTGAACCCCACTCTAAGTAAGTCCTCCCACTCCTTTTCAGATATCTGTAGATTTATATAATTGGACTACACCTCTCTCAACCTCAACCAGGAGTCTGCATATTCCAGTCCCATATCCATACATTTCATATAAGTAGATACTCCATGCTCAGATCCATTAAACAATTTGTAAATGACTGGCCTCTCTTCTAAGTCTCTGTCAATCATATTCATTGTCAGACTTAAAATAATTCTTAAATCAGAATAGCAACTAATCTCCCTCCCACTTAGGTTATACCTTCCTTTTAACTCCTCAAAACTCAGAATTCTATTCCCTTCCATAGCATCTCGTACCTTAAGAATCCCTCTCCTAATCTAGCTTTGCCAGTGTAGAAATCTGCTTTGCCACTGTAATGCCTGGTTATGCCATAGGGAAGCATCATGACTAAACCCACAATATTTATTATTTTCTTTAAGCCAAGACACCAGAGCCATAATTTACAGTAGTAGTTTAATGGTCTTCCTTGAGATTGTCTCCATTGTACATATCTAAATGAAAAGGTCTGCAGATCTCTCTCTCTTTTTCTAACCAAATTGGACCCTTCTTTTCCTCACCGTCAAAGTAATGTGAGCCCTTCTTTACAAGAAAACCATCATAGTATTAAAAAATATCCAGATACCCAAATCCTCTCTCCAGTACCTCACACTACAAAATTTACCTCAGAAGACGTGGCCTTTTTCCAATTCCCCACAGAAAAGTCTGAAAAACCCTACCAATTTTCTTCAAATTCTTTTTCGTAACCAATAATGGAAGTGATAGAAGAACATACAACACTTTAGGAAGTAACACCATCTTGATCACATTTATGTCAGCCCACAAAGTCAGGGTTAATCTGTCCCACTTTTTGACCACCACTAACATTTTACTAATAACCTTATCAACATTCACCTTAATAATTTCCCTCAAATCCCTAACAATATGAACCCCCAGATATTTCACTCCCTCCGGGGACCACTTGCAATCCCATGATTCCAACACTCTTCTAACATATACAGTTGAGAATGTAAATATTTCAGTTTTAGTCCAATTAATTTTATGAGCCGACAAACGTCCCACTTCCTCCAACATTGCTTTCAAAGCTGGGCCACATTCCAAGGGATTTGAAAGAAGTACAGTCATAGCATCCACATAAGTTAATATCTTTATCTCAGTGTCCCCTACCTAAATCCCTTTTAGTGCATTATTTTGCCTAATATATGCAGCCAAGGGTTCTAAAGCCAAATAAAAAAAAAGACGACAGAGGACATCCCTGTCTAGTACCTTTCATTAAAGAAAAAGCTCTTGATATCATTCCATTAACTTGCACCTTTGCAGATATATCCATGTGTATGCAGCTAATCACCTGAAGAAATTTAGGTCCAAACCCCATTACCCGTAATGTGTACTCTAAAAATTCCCAATTGATCCTATCAAAAGCCTTCTCGGTGTCAAAAAAGGCCAATAGGGCATCTGATTCTCTATCATTATGTAGATTTATTACATTCAAAATCATTCTAATATTGTCGTATCCATATCTCCATGGAATAAAGCCCACTTGAGATCTATCAATGAAGTTTCCCATGTAGCCATATAATCTATTCGACCATACCTTTGTGAATAGTTTCAAATCCACATTCAACAAAGATATCAGCCTATAGTTTTCACACTTCCTACTATCTGTGTCCTGCTTTGGAATCACCGTTATTAATGTCTCCTTCGTTGAGTCACACAAAGTCCCTGACAAAAGAAAGTCATTGAACAACCTAAACAGTACTGGCGCTAAATGATCCTCAAATAGTTTATAGAATTCTGATATTAACCCATCCGGCCCAGTTGACCTTCCCCCATTAAGATGTTTTATAGCCTCAACCACTTCCCATACTTCTATATCTGCCTCTAATTTACCAGTACCCTCGAAAGAGAGTTTTGGAAGCATAATCTTATCAAAACATTTCTTTAAGTCCTCTGTAGTCGGAGAATTGTCTTCCTTGTACAATCATGAATAAAACTCACAAAACTGATCGCATATCTCAGTATTCCTCAGCATTACCGTCCCATCTTCCGTAATCAATGATGTAACACACGATTCCTCTACTATACACTTTAATGTATTTGCCAACATCCTCCCATTTTTCTTCCCAGATTCCCAAAACTTCTGCTTACTATAGAACATACACTTCTCAGCCATTGTGTACAAAAGATTCTTTATCTCCCCCTCCAACATTTTCAACTCATTTCTATTTTCCCTTGTATCAGAAGAAACACACTTCCTCTGCAGCTCCCCAAGCTCTTCTTCCATTTTCTGCAATTTATCAAAACTCTTTCTTCTAGCGCTAGCCGATCTACTTATCAGCTCTCTCTTATCGCTGCTTTAAAACAATCCCAAACAACTTTGACATCAGTCGTTTCAATATTATCCTTAAAATATTGAGTAATAAACTTTTCTAATCTCAGAGTAACTGACGTATTTTTCTGAATTCCTGCTTATAATCTCCATCTCTTGGTTTTAACTTTCAAATCCCTAGCTGTCAATCAGTGATCAGAAATCACCCTTTCCCGAATCTCTGAACATGTCACACTACAGACCAACCAATCAGTCATGAGTATATAATCAATTCGTGAATACAATTCATGCACTGTTGAATAAAAAGTATATGACCTATCCACCTGGTGCAATTCCCGCCATATATCTACTAGATCAAACTTTTGTACAAACCCCCAAAATTCACTACTTATTCCATCATCATATCTACAGCTCAAATTTCTATATAGCGTACTATTAAGCACAGCATTAAAATCTCCACCTAGAATCATGCTTTCCCCCATGCATTTCCTTTAGCATCTCCCACAATTTGTTAAAGAACTGTGCAGCAGGCGAACATGGAGCATAAATAGACACAATAGTCACCTTTTCTCCATTATGTATTATATCTGCTAATAATATACGTCCTTCATCATCTTTCACTACCTTTTCAATTGCCACCGTCAATTCCTTTCTGAACAAAATGGTCACACCCCTCGATTTTGAGTCATAACAGTTAGATATTGCCCATGGATATCTAGTTAATAAGAAATTGTTCAGATTGCACAATCAAATGAGTTTCCTGAAGAAATACTACATCCCCTTTACTCCTCCAGATCCTTGCTAAAGCCTTCCTCCTTTTAAATGCATAATTGATCCCATTCACATTCCTGCTGTGGATCATTAATTTTATGTCCGTAGCGCCACCTGCAGAAGTGTTGTTTTAAACATGCCCTTGGTGGCTTGAATATCAGCGTGAAGAGGGCCCTACCTGTCCATGTCGATGTTCGTTAGCACAATACAATCCTTACGCAGATTGATATCCACCAGGCTTTCAATTTGTTTTGAAGTGATCTTTTTGATATTAAAAAAATTGATTAAAAAAATGTATTGCGATATAAAAATGTCAGCTATAATTTTGACATAATACAATTTTGATAAAAAATGTTGATATAAAAAATGACCGATATAATTTTAATATTAGACTTTTTAAATGTTTTGATATTTTTGATGTATGAAAATAATACAAAGTTTATATAAAATCAGTTGTACAATTATATCAAATCTAAATAAAAGTATGTCAGCAAGGTCCAACCAACTCCAGCATCATCACCACTTCACCAAACTGTAGTACGCACCATCTAACTCCTCACAACTCACTGATAGATATAAACTTTACATCAAACCCTATCAAAGTACACAAACACACTTTATATATCTGTTTATATAAAATGGATATCAAATCGATATAGAATTTGATATCGAAACATTTTGATATAAAAAATGTATTGATATCAAATTCCATATGAAAAAGAAATCAAACCCATATCAAAAGGGGGCGGGGATAAGGGCAACCAGGGGGCGTTCCCACCTGTCAAAAATGTTACATTGGAAATAAGGGCCCCCCCTTAACTACTTACACTTCCTCATCTTCACACACACACCGCTGTGCATCATCTCCCTGATTCTTTCTGGAATCAACTGCACATCAGAATTTATCTAGGTATGCAAGACCACCTCTCAAGAAAAAATTGAACGGATCCAAAACACAGAAGCTATGCTGCTACTGAGACTCAACAGAAAGGAACACACAACACCGGCTCTCGAAGCACGCCACTCCCTCCCAATCAAAAATAAAGATCGAGTTCAAGAACCTCTGCATCACCAACAACAGAGTACTTAAAGATCAGGGAATCGAATTTGTCCAAATCAACATCTCACTCTGCCAACCAACCATAGACATAAGAAATAGAAACCACAGACTATCAGAAACTAGAAGATATTGCAAAGAAAGAAATGGAGGATCACCTTTTCCACTATGGTGGATACAAAGGGAAATCTGGAGCACCTAAAATTTAGGAAAGATCTAAAAACCTGGCGTTCAATACTTACTCGACAAAGGGCCTGATCATGACCTCGGCGGTAATGATAACGCTATTAGCGCGGGGGCTATCAGCGCGACCGCCATAGCCCCCGGTGCTAATAGCACGGGATCACGAGTTGGGCAGACTTGGAAGTCCCCATTCCCCATTGAGCCCATTTGGTAATGCCCCATTCCCCATTGGGCTCAATGGGGAAAATTCGCTCTCTTACCACCGGCGGATTTCCTGCCGGCGGTAATAGCGCGAATTTTCGGCGGATTTCCCCCCAGCCAAGAGCTGGGGCGAAATCCGCAGAAGCCCTGATTCGGCAGACCCTTAAATCCGGCAGTAATAGCGCTACCGCCGGATTTAAGGGTTACCGCCGAGGTCGTGATCAGGCCCAAAGTTTAACTTGCCACATTCAAGCGGAGGAAAAAACACTTCTCACTTTCGTCCACAGACACAACCTAAGGGAACATGATACTGGCCCTCAACCATCTGCCCAGAACACAACATACCGCTCTGAGGAAACTATGAGGACAAAAAGGCACAACCGAGAATGCATTTCCTGTATCCCGGAATATATAAACCTCAACACAGGACAACGCCACATCGTCACAACTCAACCACTGAAGTCAAACTCCTCTGACCATGTGAATTGTTGTTTGAGACCAGCCACATTTGCGCTGGACACTAGAAAATGACTGAAGAAAATGTTCTCTCCCTTGTTCCTTGCAAACTGACTGTACTAGGAACCTGATCATAGGCCACTGAGCCATAATGTATACATAGTGTTCGCTACCAAATAAGCCTAATACCTCTACTATCATATACACATATTCTATCACACTTCTCTCCACCTGCTCCTTCTGCTCACCACACTAACTTGTGGCATAGCATTATTCAACGTACCAAGCACTAAGCAGGAATAGCCCAGACAATTCTTAGTCACCGTGGCACCTACACCATATCCTTACTACACCCAATACTTTAACCCCCCCCCCGTTTGCATACACACCCCAGCTGCTCCACTATGCCTAAACCTATTGGCTTGCACTTACCCACTCTCTCCCTGCACCTAGACTCTATCCCAAGCTCAATCTAACACAAGCCCCTACCCATAATTTGCGCAGTGTCACATTCTCAATGTCTCCAAAACTCCCTGACTCTGGCACTGTCACCCCGACTTGCTTCCTTCCACCAGCCAACATTCACTACCTTAGCTTACTTTGGCAGAGGAGTATTCCTATCCTATCAGAAAGATAGTGACCAGCTCACCTTGATCTACAATAACGTGTAACATTGGATGGACTCCAATTGGATGTGCCTGAATGGACAAAAAACAGAGTTTATGATCTTTGGATCCCCTTCAGTCACAGCCAAACTATCCACCTCGTATAAATCCTTTAAAATAAAAGATACACAGATTCAGGTCCTAAGTAAAGTTAAAACCCTGGGTATGATGCTTGAAGCCTCATTGGGGACAAACACGCAGGCACAATATATTTAAAAAACCTGTGCTTATCACCTCAGGCTACTAAAATCCATCCGGCCATATATATCCGAGGAAAACAGTGCCACCATTGCCAGAGCCACCATATTGTCCCGTTTGGACTATGGCAATGCCCTGATCCTGGGTGCTTCTAAGAAATGCATGCACAGCTACCAGGTTGTCCAGAATAACGCGGTAAGGATTGTGAAGCAAAAAAACAAATCACAGCACATCAGTGACTCCAGAAGAGAGCTACACTGGTTGAAAATAGAGGATAGGGTCCATTTCAAGGCCTTAACAATCGTGCATAAATGTATCCATGGCAAAGCCCCAGTTTACTTGAAATCCAGGATTCATTCCTATGTGCCAGGCAGAACACTAAGATCTACCCATCTCGGTAAAATCCCAGTTGCTCCGCATAAACTTAAATGTGGTCTTGGCAGATCCTTCCCTATACTGGCAGCCAGCATTTGGAACAATCTCCCACTCATACTCGATTGGAAACCAACTATTTGAGTTTCCGCAAGCAAGTGAAGACCCTCTGTTTTAAATTCTCCCTGTTGAACCTACCTTTTAGGCCCTCTGCTCACTTGTTTGTCGGTCCCGTCTTTCTAAGCACTGTCCATTTGTAAACGTGTCCATATCTCTGCGCCTGAGGCCTGCAGGCTACCGGCGCATTATAAATTAAAATAAATAAATAAATAAATAAATAAATACCTTTCTCGCTACCTGATAAGGAGGCAGAAACTGCCCTCTCACTCGCTGTTCCTGAAAACTACACCATCTTCAGGACTGACAGACCTACCGCTAAAGGGGGGGGGGGAGTAGCCATTATTGCTAGAACACACTCAACATTAGAGAGATTCCTAATCTCACTTTCCACTCTGGCAAATTACTCTGCATTAAAATGACCTCCTTGCTTATGGCTACGCTAAACATTCACCTTATCTACAGAGGTCCTTGCCCGATAGCGTCATTTGTGGATGATGTAGCTCAATTCCTCTCGATTAATACCAAACTGAACTCTCAAACCTTACTACTAGGTGACCTCAACTTGGGCTTTAACGATCCTAAGGACAACAACATCCTAGCTATTGCCAATACTATCTCAGCATTAGGCTAAACTCACTGGATTACTAACCCTGCACATATTAAAGGTTGTATAATCGATTGGCTTGCCGACCTCAACTGCAATACAAACATAACATCTAACTCCTAGTGCCCGTGGACAGACCATCACATCATCACATTCAACATCACTAAGAACCCCGGGACCGACATTCACCCACCTATGGCACCAGCTGCCTTATCCAGAAATAAATAAAACATTTCACAATATCCTATCTCTGCTACACCAAAATATAGGGACCAACAAACCATCCATCAAGTTTGATTTATATAAAAAAAACTAACCTGGCAGCCATTGATAAATTAGCTCCCCTGTCCATGCGTAAAGCCAAACGAGCAGCCCACCTCAACCCTTGGTTCACGCCAAACCTAAAAACCTTGTGTAGCGCTAAGAGAACGGCTGAGGCCAACTGGAAAAAAATCACTGAATGAACTAAACAAAGCAAAGTTCGCTGAGGAGTCTAAAATGTATAAATGGGCAGTCATCCAACTGAAAAGCCTCACATGAGAGAATATCTACAGCCAACTCGAGAACCAAATAACTCTTTGCTATCCTGAGAGAACTTGAGTCACCAGTGCCACCACTTGAAGTCTGCCACAAAGATACTAACCGGTGCACCGGTATCCAAAAGGCCCCCATTGATAAAACAGATCTCCTACAGTCCGATACTGAGTTTGAAAAACTATATTAAACCAACCCTACATCCTCAACCAACTATAAGTCAAACTAGTATTAACACAGATGCATTATTCAAATTCACACCTGTCTCCAATTCAGGAGTTCTGAAAATTATTTTAGTCTTAAACCATCAAGATGCCAAGGTGACCAGTGACCAGCAACAATTATCAAAGACTGTGCGCCTGATCTGACTCCTTTCATCACAAATCAGCACAGCCCCAACTGATCTTACAGATGTTTGGGTCCTTCCTGTACTAAAAAAAAGACTCTTAACCCTAAATTACCAACAGACTACTGACCTATTACCACAGTACTCTTCCCCCTCAAAATATTGGACAGAGTAGCGTACCTCCAGATCCAAAACTATTTAGAAACAGACAACCTCCTTGCGCTACGCCAATCAGATTTCCGTCCAAGACATGGGACACAAATTGCTTTACTTGATCTGAAAATTCAAATGGATGAGTTTAAAGACAATGGTAAATTAGCCCTCCTCCTCCTACTGGACCTCTCAGCAGCGTTTCATCTAGTCAATCAGAAAATACTTTGCAATCATCTAGCGCCAGAGGCCCACTTCTCTCCAAAAGCCATCCAATGGATACAATCTTTTATCATGGACAAAACCATGAAAGTATTCTCACCCAGTGCAGTAGCAGAGCCAACCCAGGTCACCCGTCGTGTACCACAAGGATTGTGTGTCTCACCTACACTTTATAACATCTTTACGAAACCTCTATTTGACCCCCTGGATGACTTGGGTGTCACTTACACTAACTATGCAGATGACACCCAAATCCTCATCCCCATTTTGGACTCTCATGACATTCACTCAGCCTCACTTAACGAAATCTATCAAACTATCCAGACCTGGATGGCCCATCACGGATTATGTGTGAATGATGACAAAATTGAACTCCTCCTTATTGGATCACAATACCGTTTGAACAAACTCGACAACTCCTTTAAGGCTTTCAATATAGATTGCACATCAATGTGTCGAATTAAGTAAAAACACTCCAATTCTATCTAGACTCAGCCTTAACCAAACAAGTCAATGCCACAGCATCAGCAGCAGCGTACACATCTAAGCGTATTGATGCTTGCAGACCCTTCTTGTCTCCGGACAGCTGCATCACGCTAGCCAGAGCCCCTATTTTGTCTAGACTAGACTACTGTAATGCCCTCATCGGCAGCACAAAGAACCACAATATCAAAAACCTACAAGTGATCCAAAATAACGCCCTTAGAGCAGCTCTTAACATCCCTAAAAACACACACATTTCCGCGACTAGAAAGCATGCCCATTGGCTTCCTGTCCAGGAGCGTATCCTATTCAAAATTCTCACATTGACGCATAAATGACTTCATAAGTTAGCCCCCAAAAACCTTGCGGATAAAATCAATATCTTTTATTCTAACAGGCTTATGCGATCAGTACACTTCCACCGGATCTCCACCCCTCTTTTTAAATTGCAAAAAGCCGGAGATAGCAGCTTCCCAATGTTAGCTGCCAAACATTGGAATACATTACCGTCCACACTAAGGTCAGAAGAATCCTTCCGGGCCTTCCGAAAACACCAAAAAACAAAATAAGCTATGATTTGTAATCAGATAATCAAGTTTTACAATCAAGTAAATATATGTCACTGTCTATGTATATACGTAACCATTTAACGATGTAACATGCAATCATTGTGCTCTTGACCAAGAACGATTTCCTCAGCTAGGATCAATGTAATTAAAGGCGACAGTGTTTTGTAACACATATCATCATTTTTGTATATACCCAACTATGTAACCACTGTGCTCTTTAAGAAGAACATCACGCCTAGATTCCCCCCCCCCCCCGTTGGGTGCGCTGTACAAAATTGCTAAATAAAGTAAATAAGGTTTGTGAGATCTGAATTAGTGATTACAAACTGGTGTTTATTAAGATTTGCCAACATGTGTTACGACCTACCGATGTCACTGTCAAGGCTAATCATTACAAGGCAGTATCATTATGTGTGGGCAATGACAAGCATTTCATTGCACATTTATTTTCAGCGCACATAATCCATAGGTATCTCGGCACTAGTTTCATTATGGAAATGCAGACTATTTATAGCACGCTGGGATTTTTCAAGCCCAGATCCGAGACCCAAACCTGTGGTTGCTGACTGTGGTCTTGCTTCCAAGACCCGCACTTTGCCACAGAGCTATCCTCCCGTCATAAATGTATTGATTAAAAACAATGGTGGACAAGGTAAGTGTGTGCAGATGTGGCACAGTGTGGGAGTCGTGGGTTGTGGATTGATGCTGTAGGTTGTTATGGCTTACAAAGGTAGGTGTTGTAAGACTAGTTAATAAGTCTTTAGGTCACGAAGGGGGAGGCCCCTATAGTATTTAATGATGGGTAATTCACAGTCCTGGGCGGATGTCGAGCCTGTGAGGGGTAATGGGATGTAACATGCTAAGTCCAGTATAAATATACTCGAGCTCGCGTACAGCTGGCAAGGTGTCAGGTAAGGAGCCTGAGTGCTGGGAAGCACGGGGTGTATGAAGGCAATTGGTGGGTGAGGGCACATGCAGTGGTATAAAGAGCGAGGTGCTGGGAATAGAGTTAATGAAGATACGGCAACACAGGCAGTGTTTGGTGGTCTAGCAATGATATCATCGAAATGGCATATAGAAGTCAGGTGGCTGCTCTGTAACGATCCATGTTTGTGAGTGTATACCAGTGATCAGGTTGCTTGTAGTTGGAGGCGTGAGGGCAAGAGCCCGTAACATGAGGAACTGGTTAAGAAATGCCTGAGGGTGGCAGGCAGAGCGGTGCCATTAGTTATTAGAGAGCAGGTCCTCCGTTGAGGCGCTGCACTGGTGCTGAGCAGTGCGTCATGGGTAAGAAAGGTCCCAAATAGGGATAGCGATTAGTGCGGAGTAGCGCACATAAAGGCTAATAATGGGGCTGCGTCCCTACCTGTCTAGAGGGTGCTTTTACTGTCATCAGTGCCGAGAGTGCATATTCGTGACATTAAGCACATAGAATCTCTGGTGGAGCTGCAATATCCCTCCCAGGCCTCAAGCACGCACAAGCAGGACCCACGAGGCGGGAGACGGAGCACAAGCAGGACCCACGAGGCGGGAGACGGAGCACAAGCAGGACCCACGAGGCGGGAGACGGAGCACAAGCAGGACCCACGAGGCGGGAGACGGAGCACAAGCAGGACCCACGAGGCGGGAGACGGAGCACAAGCAGGACCCACGAGGCGGGAGACGGAGCACAAGCAGGACCCACGAGGCGGGAGACGGAGAGAGGTTCAAACACACCTTTATTCTCTGACATCAACACTCCAACTGAACTCCCTTTCCTGCCACCCGCTCTGCCCCTTACCGTGTCCCCAAGTCCCCTGTCACGTGACATGAGTGTTTGACGACCCCCACCCCCCCCCCCGCCGATACTAAACATGATTCTGCGAGGCTTCCTTCATAGTCTTTGCGGTCTCTGGTCCCTTGGCTCTTCACCTGCTTCCCGGAGGCCATGGTGTGGCTTCTGAGCTGGAGTCTTCTCCGTCCCCTTCATAAGGTGAATCCCACTCTGCAGTTGGGGCAGGTGAGTAGTTACCTGTAAGTGATTTCAATCCGGCACTTCACCTAAGTCAACGCCTTGCGTGTAATGCACAACCAAAATCCTTATTTATTTGTGTCTAAAAGTTATTTTATTCTGAACGAAGTACCAGTCATATCACGCCCCGCTCCTGGAACATCCCCCCCCCGCCCCCCCGGTCACACTGAACCAGGAATCAGGCTCGTTTGCAAATGTACAATATTTATTTATGTATTCACAATATAATCACACTATGTTTAATGGGTATACAATAATCACCAATGGGGTGATGTAACACTAAGCAATCTCTTTAATGCACAAGGAGCAATAGTGAGCAAAACAATTCAGCACTATTTCCCCCTGCACACCCCTCAACCCCCCAACAGGCAATGAAAAGAGATGAGAAGAGATAGCAGGTATTCCGGAATGGTAGAATTCAAACAAAATATCAATCCCAATTTCCCCCCAGCAACACAAGAGAAAACAGAATTGATTGGCAAGCTGTCAAAAATGTTTTTTAAAGTTATCTTGTGAATGGATTGGGTAAAACACTAAATATGGTTTAAATTGCTGAAATTGTTTATATTCTTATGGGAGCCACTTTGGATAGTTACAGACAAACACTAGCAATGATTTAATACTAAGAAGCAATGTGAAATCTTAAAACTGAGGTCGGGAGCAATCAAAAGCTGTTTTACACGTGTCAGAATTTCCCTAAAAGGAGATTTGCGGCAAACTTTTCAGTGTGCGGTAATCGCGATTACGGGAGAACTATATGGATTTGGAATGCTGTTATAGATGCGAATTAAAGCTGTGGATGTTAGCTACAAGCAGAAGTTGATTGTTTCTAGCACATAAACGGAGGAGGTTATGGACGTTTTAGTGGAGGTCGTTTTTTGAGATAGGCGCAAGAATGGGAAACAGGAATGCACTTTTAAAAGACAAATGGGATTTCTTACACTAGATTATGACGATAGAAAAAGAGAATGTCACACATGAATCTCCATCAGTTCCTGGCCAGAGAACCCTTCACGTGGTGGATACTCAATTTCTTCTGGGATGCACTTTAGTTACTCACAACACTAAAGACTTATGATTTTAGAAAGCAAATGAGAGAAGTTCTGACAATTCTATGATTCTGAATTTGCGGATAGGATGAATTGAGATTGGGATGAGACTATGCAAAGTACATATGCTATGTGACACAGTTCTATTCTATAGATACTCACTAGATATGATTTGAACGGAACCGTCAGGGATTCTGGTCAGGGATTCTGGTCAGGGATTCTGGTCAGGACAGACTGGCAGCATCAAGGCGATCTGGACACCACACGGCATGGCTGGACTGGATCTGATCTGCAATGGCTCTGGTCACAGCACGGCACAACTAGATTGGATCTTTTGGTTTTGATGATAATTCTTTTAGCAGGCAAGCAGTACAGCACAACCCAGCTGTTTCTTTTGTTCCCCTTAGATTTCTGGGGTTGGTTCTGGTTCTGGAAATGTAAGGCCTAGCTGAAAATGGTTCAGCTAATGGAATGGGCCTTTCTGCTTTACCAAGTTTCTGGAGTCTGGAGCAAGGAAGATGGATGGTTCTTTAACAGGGTGCTCCGCCAGCAATCGGTTGGTGGGTGAATCTGTCTGTTTTTTTGAGTGCTCAGCTGTCTCTATTTATGCTTATGATAAATGGGTGTGTGTGCTGGTTTATCCTAAGCATGCCTCTTGGACAGGGATTGATCAGGGTCTCCTCTCTTCCTTGATCGGAGGAGAGAAACAGGCTGTCACCCACCATGATGATGTGGGTTTATGAGGCCTAGAGATCACCCCTAGCCTCTTGAACACAAAATCTACTTTTGGTACAATACATATTTCCATGTGTGCAACCTCATAATAATAACATATATAGATTACATATTTTGTGTAGCAGATACTCCTCCAAACCCCTTTGCTGTAAGATCTTGTGTCTGCTTTTTACAGAATTTTGCCCTTTTAGGAGCAAATTTCTACAAATGTGCGCATTATACATGGGCATAAGCGTATAAAGTTTCATGCTTCTATCAAAAATACATTTTGTGTAATATCACATTTTCCACCGTTTCTTCCTAGAACATGTCACAGAGTTCTGTCGCCGTTTAAAATGTGCAGTCGATATTTACATTAACAATGCTGTTATTTTTGTGTTTTTAACAATTTTACACAGTAGGTTATCAGTCTTTTTTTAAATGTGTCTTTGGTCCTTGTTAAGCAACAAATGGTTGTTTGTCTCCGCCTTCTTCTATCTCCCTGCAGCTCAGAAGCAGTCTCCTGCCAGTTCCTCCTGGGCCCAGGCCATTTTACGACCATGCACACTTGACAGTTCCTATAGCCGGAGGATGTCCATTGTCTCCTTCCCACAGCAGCCCAAATTCTCCTCCCACCCTATACTCATCACTTAGGTGTGATTTCCCGGTGGAGGGAAGCAGAAGGGAGAGGCCTGGCCTCTGTGGGGGAAGCTGTTATACTGATTTGGTTGCTTTTAGTCAGGTTTAAATTCAAATGTTATTCTGTTGCATTTTTTCTTTGCTTAAAATAGACTTGCAATTTCAAACAAGCAGCTAGAACACTGATTCCAGATTCTAAACCATGGGATTAAACAGTTACAGCATAGGTTACTCTTAGTAGCAAGCCAATTAGTTTTCCACCATTTGATTTCAGTTTGCAAAAGTTTAAGGTTTATCATGCAGGCTTCTGACAGCTGTCATTCAGGCTGGTTAGAGTACTGCGCCCAGATTTTGCCAGATTCCACAGGCAGGCAACCTTTGCTGTGGATGTTTTTATGACAAATACAGCTTTTCAGGATATTGTAAGTTCACAATGATTTCTTGAACTAAGTGAATTGTAGCACCCAGCAAGAATATTGGATGTTTGGGGGTGTTTTGTACCGGCATCCTGCAGTTTCATCAACCAAGAAAAAAAGGATTTAAAAGCAAGATTTTGGATTTCTTTCAGGAAAGCACTGCTTTTCCCTCTGTGCTCCATTTTTACTTGTTGTGAAACCCGGTGACATGTTTCAGGAGTGAGATCTCGGTTCCACCACTGACAACGTGCGTGGTAGATTGGGCAGCCATCTTTTTGTGTTGCAAAGTGTGATTTCCATAGATTTTGGTGCGCACAAGGGTTTTGCAACCATTTTGATATTTCTGGCACCACCAGAACACAGGGGTGCCGCATGGCAGAGCAAAAAGTGGTGAAGACATCCCACAGAGCCCCCCTGCCGACTTAAGTTTTACCGTCCGTCAAGGGGAAGTCGGGAGATTGGGATGTTCTTTCTTTCTTTTTAGTCCAGATGGAAAAAGTCGTCTGCTTCTCCCATCAGTGCTGGATCGACAGGTTCTACTCGCCGGTTCGGATGGGAGTATGGAGTGATACTTCGGGCCCCTTGGTCTTTCCTCCCAGTCCCCGAGTGGTCCTCCTTGGTGCTTAGAATCCATGGTTTCTGTACTATAAGAAAGAACAGAGCATGGTTATGAACATTTCCCCACTACTATTCATGTAGTGGGGAAGATGCATACATTTGACATATAACTGACAATATTTCCCGTGTGCAATTCCAAATGATTTTGACAGGTGGAATAGTTTTAACAGTTGGAATTTTCTAGGCATCCGGAATGTCCCCCTCTTGGTTTCCGGAGGGCTCCTCTATTTGCTGCAGATTATGCCTAGGATGGCAACACTTCAGCTGGTTGATGTGGACCCACTTCTCTTCCCCCTCTGCCAAACTGCCTTTGGGGATGCGTATTTTGTAGGCGACTGGTGAGATTCTGTCTACAATTTCAAAAGGATCCCGCCAGCTAGAGAGGAATTTGAGCTGTTTGGCTTGGTTCCTTTGGAAATTGTACAAGTATAACCGGTCTCCTACTTGGTATTCTTTTTTAGTTGTCTTAAGGTCATAGTGGGTCTTCATACTGTCTGCAGATCTTTCTAGATTCTGTTGAGCATAGGCAAAAGCATGTTGAAAGTGTTTTCTCAGATTCTCAACATACTCATGAGTTGTGGAGGCATTTATCAGGGCCTGCTCTTGGGTTCTGTAGAGCAGATGCTGGGCAAGCACTATCCTTCGTCCAGTCATCAGCTCAAACGGTGACATTTTTGTTGCAGAACAAGGGGTAGATCTGATGGCCATCAGGACAAGAGATAATCGAATGTCCCAACTTGGCCCAGAATCGGCCACAAACTTTTTTAATATGCTCACAATAGTCCTGTTTTATCTCTCAACTCCACCACTAGAGGCTAGCCGGTAGGCAATGTGTAGTTTCCTTTTGACCCCAAGTATCTCCCACATCTTTGTCATCACTTCGCTAGTGAAGTGGCTACCTCGGTCTGACTCATTCATTTGGGGTAGTCCAAAATGTGAGAAGATCTGGTTGATCATCAGGGCAGCTGCTGTTTCTGCCTTGCAATTTGGGGCCGGGAGACATTCCACCCATTTAGTGAACAAGCATGTCATGGTCAACATGTACTTGTTCCCCCTAGAGGAGCGAATCACGGGCCCGATAAAATCGACTTGTAAATCTGACCAAGGCAGTGTCATCCCCCTCTTTTGGAGAGGAGCACGGTGTGTGAGTGATGTTGACTGAAATTGTGCACACACAAGACACCCCTTCAAGTATTGGTCGAGGTCCTGCCCCATGTGTGGCCAGTATGCAACCTCTCGCAAGATTTCTAGTGTTGTATGAAACCCCCGATGACCGGCTGTGGCCGCATCATGGGCGTAACTTAGCATCAGGCTTCGGAATGAGGTGGGGACCACCCACTGGTCATTGACAGCTATGGATCTCCTCACCAACAAACCGTCTTGGATTCGGAACATTTTTGGACATTTCACTCTGAGGTCCTCTTTCCCTATGTAATTGGTATCCGTCAGGGGGAAGTTCTCAGGGTCTTCAATGTGTTGATAAAACTTACCAATTATTGGATCCCCTTTTTGAGCTGTAATCAAATCAGCATCTGGGGTCTCCTTACTCCATTGTGCAGTTGAGAGTTTATTGTGATCATTTGTCTGGGACCTAGTGATGGCAGTGACCTGGATTTCCCCCAACAGGGACTCAATCTCAAGTAGATCCCCTTGGATGCCTCCGGTTTTGGCCAGCTGATCAGCTAGATCATTTCCAGTTTTGTCTGGTCCCTCTACTTTAGAATGACCCTTGATGTTTTTCCAGTAGATGGTCATCCCCTTCGAGGTGTCCAGATCATCAATATTTTGTATTAATTTTCCATGTTTCAATGGTTTATTATTAGCACATAGCATGCCTCTGGTTTTCCAGTTAACCAGGTGCTCCACAAACCCGTTCCGTACATAATATGAGTCAGTGATTATGACCAGTTAATGGAGTTGGTGTTGGACAGCAGTGAGGATGACTTGATGCACAGCCATCAACTCTGCCACTTGACTACTTCGGGGACCAATTTTGTACCCAGCGGAGGGTTCTGGGGTATTATTCACCCATGCATTCCCTACGCCGGCCACAAGTTCTTTTTTCCCGTTGTTGTCAACATGGTAGAAGCACCCATTCACATAGAGAGTGGGCATTCCCTCGCACTGGTCTTCTTCATAGATTTTGTGTGGGGAATTAAGGTATGCCTCCATGTTGTCCTTGATTTTAAGACTTTTGTCCTCAAGACAGTTTTCTCAGGCACAATCATGTAAGTCAGCCAGACCTTGCGCGAGGGGACTCTTCTTGTTTTGGCCGTATCTGACCTCCACAGGAAAGCCTTTCATTGACAGAATCCAGGAAGTAATTCGGGAATTACTCACATTTCCGGCCTGGATTCTGTCACTCTGAAGATATTGCAAAGATTGGTGTGGAGTTTCCACTATGATGTGTTCCCCCTGGATAAACGGGCGGTAATTCTTCAATGCCCACACCGTTGCCAGGAGTGCCTTCTCACAATCATTTTATCCACAGAGGATAAAGTCTTACTCGCATAGGAGATTACTTTATTGACCTTGTCATGCTTTTGGTATAATACTGCAGTGAAGTATGTATTTGAGAACCCTGTCTCCAAGAAGAACTCCCTGTTTTTGACAGGGTAAGCTGGGCAAGGCGCTTGTGAGAGGCTTCTTTTTAGTTGTCTTACTGCCTCGGCTTGTTCTGGACCCCACTCCCACTTGACCCCCCCCCTTCAAAAGATGGATCAGGGGTCTTTTCTTCTCTGCGTAGTCCTCAATGAACTTTCTGCTGTAATTAGTTAGTCCAATGAGGCTCCCTAGTTGCCGCAGAATTGTGGGGTCTTTTAATTTCTGGAGTGCTTCCACTTTCTTTTCCTGGGGACAGAGACCCTGAGGAGTAATCCCCAAGAAATTGACATGGGTTCTGCACCACTGTGCCTTTTGAAAGGAGAGTTTTGCTCTGTCAGCCCTCAACTGTGTCAGAACATAACGGCTCTCCACTATGTGTTCCTCCACAGTTGAGCATTTGACTAGAACATCGTCTACATAGGCCAGGTTACCCCTTTCAACCAGGTCAGGCATGGCCTTATCTAGAAAAATGTTAAATTCATTGCCGGAGTTGATGTATCCGAAGGGAGTCCGGGTCCACGTGTACTGCTGCCCTTGAAGGTAAAGGCCAGCTTGTATTGGTCCTCCCTACTGACAGGTACAGTCCAGTACCCATTGGTCAGGTCAATTGCAGTGAATACCTTTGACCCCTGGATCTGGGCCAGCCCTTGGGCAAATGAGGGAAGAGGCCATCAGGAAGTATGGACCCGTTTGTTGAGCTCCCTTAGGTCAGCACAGAGTCTCCACTGGCCGTTTGGTGTCAAAATCCCCAGCACTGGATTATTGAAGGTGCTGTGGACTGGACGAATTATCCCACGGGACTCAAGGTTCTTAATTATTTCAGTAAGGGACTCCATTGATGCGAGAGGCAAGCGATATTGCTTCACAAACACTGGAGTCATGCCAGGGCCTGTGGGAATGGTTGTTGTGTGGATGTCTGTGCGACCACAGTCATATGAGTCCACCGCAAAGAGATCTTCAAAATCTAAGAAAACTTGTTTCAATTTTTGCTTTTGCTCCAGAATCTCACAGGCTTCAGCTAGGTTGACTCTCTCTTCAACCATCCGCCTGAAGCCTGTAAAGACTTCCGGTTGGGCTTTCCAAGCGGCCTCCTCCAGCTGGGTGGAGAAGTCCCTGGTCAAAGTGCTGATTTGGACTGATGGCTTCAGGTTTGGGAGGTAGTCCTTGTGTACTTGAAAGATCACCTCATCCCCCCTGAAGTCACAGGTCATATCTTCCTTACCATAAGGGCAGGAAGAGTACAACAGGAGATTCCCCCCATGCCGGGTGAAGATCCTGTCTGCTGTTGTGTCATCATCGCTATCATGGTCAAAACAGTCCTTGGGGATTGGTCCTAACAGTTCATTACCTAAATCTATGGAAAAATGTCGGTCATCAACCGCCATTCCAGTAATGGTGCCTGCGGCCAGAGTGATACTCTTTAGGTCGCTGTTATACACTTCTATTGGAATGGTGTTGTGTTCTAGGTTGACTGGTGGTGTTGGGTTTACCCCCAACCCTTGCTGTTGGAAATGAACATTAAGATGGACATAGGCGTCAGGGTTTTTCAGTTTCTGTCCTCTTTTAATTTTTACTTCCAGTGAGAACTGTCGGGTCTGTTCTGGGATGGTGACTTCCTCTCCAACCTGAATTTCAACTGCACATGGCAGCAGTTGTGCTGACCGAAATGCTTTCTCTGGGTCATCAAAGTCGATGGGATTACCTGCCAATCGGGACCAAGCTTTGAAGTTTATTAGGTCCAAACTAATGGCAAAGCGATTGAGAATGTCACTGCCTAAATAAAATGCAGCAGGGACATCTCGCACTACCCAACAATTATGGACGATGCTCTTGTTGCCTATGGAAATTTTGAGCATACACCTGCTAGGCAGGAGATGTTTGGAATTGGGTGTTTCCAGGTCTATTTCCCATTTGTCTAAAAGTTTAAATGTGGGAATGGCTGGATCTTTGGGAGTTTGCGGAAAATGGCCTCGCTGATGAAGCTCTTACCGTTGTTCACACATACTCGGGCGAGAACATAGTCCTTCCTTTCATTTAGCTGAATAGGGATGAACAACCACTCTCCAATTTTCTGAATATCAGCCAAGCTTTGAGCTGATTTCTCATCTTTTTGGACCGTAGGAATGGGATTTTCTGATTGTGAATTAGTGTAGAATCTCAGAGTGTTTCCTTCCAGTGAGGAATGCCACCTTAGACTGGAAGGAAGGTTGATTTTCAGAAATAGAGAGGACTCCCCATCACTAGTTTGTTGTCCTACTGCAATTACTGTCACGTCTGTGATTTGATTATTCTGGAAGTGAAATTCTATTTGGTCAGGTTTTTGTTCAACCATGTGCCGTTTAAACTAACATGGTTGACACTCTGTTTCAATTTTATTGGTCGGCTAGTCTGGGTCCAGAGGACCTTGTTTACACAATCTATAAGGGGAGACAACCTACGCAGGATGTCAATCCCTAGTAAACAAGGTATGCCCTCTGGAGTCACAACTATGACCGGGTGCTTCACCTTGTGTCACCCAATTTTAATGTCCAAATCCGCAGTCCCCTCGATGGGAATTTTCTTCCCGTTGAAGTTCTGAAGTTGCCCAGGAATGGGGTTGAGATGAATTTGGTACTTCTCCCCCCTTCCCGAATTCAGTTGGTCAAAGGCCCTTTTTGACAGAAGGGTAGCTTGGGATCCAGTGTCCACCAGTGCCAAAATTGTACATTGCCCCTGTATTTGGACCCGGGCATAAAATCTCCCCTCCTTTTCCTCAAGGGGGCAAAGATAATGTACATTTTTGGCCAACTGGTGGGTTAGTTTCTTGGCTTTGGATACTGACAAAGATGTGATTTTGGGCTGGATTCTGTTTGAAATCTCAGGAACCTGTAAGAAAAAGGTGACAGCTAGATATGGGGGAAGTTTTGGATTCCCCTGGTTCTGATTCTGGGCTGCCCCTCCACACCCCCTTTTTGGAGGCAGTCACCAGGATGGGTTTGAACCAGGGGATTTTCGTGCTGGTCATCCTGGGTACTGATGGTGGGCAGTTCTAACTCGGTCCCCACATCTACCCAGTCTGGATTTTTTCTTTGGGAGGAGTTCCCCCATCCCTGAAGGAGAAGATCCTTTCCCCAGGATCCTCTGAGGATCCCTCTCCTTCAAACTGGAAGATGTGTACCTCCTCCTCAAAATCGGTCTTTTTGGGCTCTTTATTTCTCCTACCCGCCCTCTGCTCCTTGGGTTGCAGACTTTTGGGGGCAGGAGATTTTGGTTCTGGTTCCTGGGTTTCCAGGGGCTTTTCACAAGTGGGGAAGGAACCTTCCTCTACGGCTTTACACCCCCCTTCCCCTTGTGCCTCCTCCCTTGGAACTGGTGGATTGTCAGGGTTCTTCCCTCGTCATTGTTCTGGAGCACCAGACCCTGGATTCAAGGAGTTCTGAGCCTCCATGCTCATCTGAGGGTTCTGTTGAGCCCTCAGCATGTGACCCAGATCCTGTGCCATGTTCTGGACTGGCACTCTAGTTGGGACACCCGCTCTGGCTGGTACGGGGTCCTCATGTCTCCCCAGGGTTGATCCTGGGAAGGGTAACTATCCCTTCTCCCAAAATACCCCGGGTTTGGAAAGTTTGGATATCCCTCCACCCTTGGCCTCCCCTCTCCCGGATTGGGCTGTCTGGGCTCAGGAAAGTGGGGAAAGAAGGATGGATTGTTTTGGGGGTTGAAGTTTGGCGGTTATCGGGGAAAGAATTTGGGCCGGCATTTGCAGAATTATTGCCCTCCTGTGGAAAGTGAGGAGGGAAGTTTCCTGGGTTTGCTGCTGTCTAGTTGGACCCCCCCCTTGGGCTGGAGGAGTCCACACACAGCCCAGGATGGGTCCATTTCCCTTGTAGCGTGGGCTGATGTAATCAGGGGAGTTAGGGGTCCCATTTGTGGGGTTACCTCCCTGGCTCCCCATTTGGTATTGGCCCGAGGGCCTTCTTCTGGGTTTGGGGTTGGTTTGATTCTGAGCGGGAAGCTTTGTTGGTTGTTTTGGGGCTTTTGCTACTATTTTTATTTTCCAACGCCAACGGCTTCTGCACCTCATAGATGTGCGTTGCTTGTTCAATGACCCAGTCTAGTGATCTTTTCTCATGAAAGTCCCTCACTAGCTGGGTCATAATATACTTGGGGAGAGCATGAAAGAAGGTGTTCACAAATTCTTTGGTGTCAGTGAGCACCCTTCTAGTTGTCAGCACAAAGGCACGTTTTAATTCCTATCAAATTCTTGTGGGGCCTGGTCTTCCCCACATTGTAAATTGTAGGCTGCCTTGCGAGCCTCTTGAGGGTTCCTATGAATGGAAAAATGTTTCAGGATAGCCGCCCTATAGGTGGACCACCTAGAATGGTTCTGATCCTCCATCCCCGCAAAGAAGCTGGAGTACTCAGGAGAAAATGTCCACTTTACATATTGAATACAGCTTTGGCTGTACTTCAGATGGAAAGTTTCCATCATCTGTTCAAATAACTCAAGGTGCTCCCAAACCGAATATTTTGCATTCTTGAGGTAGGGCGTAATGACGCTCCTAATAGCTTTTATTTGTTTTAGGGGATCCTTGAGTAAAGCCCTGTTGACTTTGTTGGCCTTTTTAGGCCTTGTCACCCTGGTCCACTCATTCTCTGACTCAGAGGCACTGCTACCAGAGGTGGCTGTCTGGTCTTCTAGGCTCTTCCGGATTCTGAGAGCTTGGGAATGACTGGCAGAATGTGGGGGCCTAGTTCATTGGGTCCTGTGGCACTCTGAAGACTCTTCTGACTCTTCCTTGCTCTCAGGATTGGCTGAGTACCCCCCCCCCCACTGTCCTAGCTGGGAAAAGGTTTCAGAATGCTCTTAGTGTGCCTGCTCTCATAGAGTTCCCCACCAAATTTTACTGTCTGATCTCTGGGTAAGTTATATTTCTGAGAATCCATTTCTCTGATCCTCCCCTGATTGGAGTCTCCCTGAGCAGAGAAGATGGCCCTAGCACTTGGGAACCCATACACAGATGCCCCCCCCCATCCATTTCCAGGAGGCGCTGACCTATTAGCCCCATGTTTCCCATTGGGTTGAAGTCTACCATCCCCATGGTCCTTGGCTCAAGTGAGCCAGTGGACATGGGGTTGGCAGAGTCAATGGAATTGAGGAGATTGAGGTCTCTGGTGCCAGGGTTCCTGGGGTTATGCTCAGGGGTTTCCCTCTCCCATCTGAGTTCATCTCTTTCAGCCCATACTCCCGGTTGATATGCAAGAACCTGGCCCTTTTTTTCTTCTATTAGGGCCTTACTGGTCTCTATTAGTTGTTCCTGCATAGCTATATGTCTATGGAGCCTGTCATTTTTTCACAGAGAGCCTCATTGTCTCTCTGTGTCTCCTGCCTGCTTTGGAAGTATTGGGCCAATATTTGCTGCAGGAGACTCACCTCCTGGTTCTGTCCTTACTGGCCTGGTCATTCTTTGCCAGAGCATCTTCCACCCTCCTGGTGTGCTCTGACAGCTTTTCATAATCCATTTTGAGTTCACTCAGTCCCTGAAGGGCCAGGTGATTTTGTTCCACCTTGGTTTTTAAATAGTTGACTTCCTGGCCTAAGGCATCCCTTTCCTGAATTAGAGTACCCGTCTGTGCAGCCAGGTTGTCCCTTTGTTTTTTGAATGCCCCAGCTTTCCTGCGCTCTTCATGGAATTCTGTTTGGGATTCAAGGTCTTTGAGAATTAATTTATTATTTTCCTCTTTTAATTTGTCTATGCCGTTCTCTAAAGTGACCACCAGTTCTGCGCATGCTCTATTAAAGGTTAATTGCTGTTCTAGCTTCTGTTGGCTCTGTAGTAGAGAGTCCAATCTCTCCTGACACTCTTTTTGCAGTGTCAGTCATTTGGTGTCTTGCTCTACCTTCTCTTGCTGCAGGAGATCCAGATCTTACTTTACTTGTATCAGGTACTGTCTGGTTTCACTCTCTGAATCTTGGCTCTTTTGTAGCCTTTGCTCTGCAGAGTCCAGATCAGTTTGGGCCTTCTCTATTGATTGTACGTGCCTTTTTGCCAGATCTAGGTTTTCGGCATTTTTTTCCTGTATTACTCCAATATGGAGGTATAAGTATGCCGCTATTTTGCCAATTTTACATTGCTCTTCTTTTACCCTTGGGCCATATACAGCTCACTAAGTGCCATGTGTAATGGACCCTGGTCCTGCCATGTATCTAATTCTATGGCAGTGATTTGTTGTTTGGTTTCCTGCAGCCAGGCATTCTCATCCTGCTCATCCCATTCACCCCTGACTAACAATTTGTGCAGTGGGTGTTCTTTTGCCATATTCATTTCCACTGGGGTCGCCATTCCGGAAATATTAATTTCCTTCTGACTTATTTCAGGGTTATTTTTACCTTTGCAAAACAGAACCAACTCCTTTGAGTGTTTCTATTGAAGTGTGTTTTTACAGTGTAGCACAGTGTGGTAGCCCAACAAGGTGTATGTACCCCGTCAGTTAGCACGCTGTGTTAGACGGTCACAAGTGGTATGTCTAAATCAGGATCTCGTGACGAGCCCCCAATCTGTAAGTGATTTCAATCCGGCACTTCACCTAAGTCAACGCCTAGCGTGTAATGCACAACTGAAATCCGTTTTAATTTGTGTCTAAAAGTTATTTTATTCTGAACGAAGTACCAGTCATATCACGCCCCTCTCCTGGAACCTCGACCCCCCCCCCCCCGGTCACACTGAACCAGGAATCAGGCTTGTTTGCAAATGTACAATATTTATTTATGTATTCACAATATAATCACACTATGTTTAATGGGTATACAATAATCACCAATGGGGTGATGTAACACTAAGCAATCTCTGTAATGCACAAGGAGCAATAGTGAGCAAAACAATTCAGCACAGACATAATACTTTTTTGTGTGTGTTCAAAACAGATAGCAGTATGGTTACTATTTCCCCCTGCACACCCCTCAACCCCCCAACAGGCAATGAAAAGAGATGAGAAGAGATAGCAGGTATTCAGGAATGGTAGCATTGAAACAAAATATCAATCCCAATTTCCCCCCAGCAACACAAGAGAAGACAGAATTGATTGGCAAGCTGTCAAAATGTTTTTTAAAGTTATCTTGGGAATGGATTGGGTAAAACACTAAATATGGTTTAAATTGCTGACATTGTTTAAATTCTTATGGGAGCCACTTTGGATCGTTACAGACAAACACTAGCAATGATTTAATACTAACAAGCAATGTGAAATCTTAAAACTGAGTTCAGGGGCAATCAAAAGCTGTTTTACACGTGTCAGAAATTCCTTAAAACGAAATTCACTGCACACTTTTCAGTGTGCAGTAATCGTGACTACGGGAGAACTGTATGGATATGGAATGCATATTTAGATGCAAATTAAAGCTGTGGATGTTAGCTACAAGCAGGAGTTGAAATTATGTTTCTAGCACAAAAACAGAGGAAGTTATGGATGTTTTAGTGGAGGTCGTTTTTCGAGATAGGCGCAAGAATGGGAAACAGGAATGCACTTTTAAAAGACAAATGGGATTTCTTACATTAGATTATGACTATAGAAAAAGAGAATGCCACACATGAATCTCCATCAGTTCCTGGCCAGGGAACCCTTCACGTGGTGGATACTCAATTTCTTCTGGGATGCACATTAGTTACTCACAACACTAATGACTTATGATTTTAGACAACAAATGAGAGAAACTCAGCGCAAGAAAAGTTCTGACAATACTCTGATTATTCATTTTCTGATAGGATGAATTAAGATTGGGATGAGACTATGCAAAGTACATATGATATGTGACACAGTTCTATTCTAAAGATACTCACTAGATATGTTTTGAAATGGAACCGTCAGGGATTCTGGTCATGGATTCTGGTCATGGATTCTGGTCAGGGATTCTGGTCAGGACAGACTGGCAGCATAAAGGCGATCTGGACACTGCAAGGCAAGACTGAACTGGATCTGATCTGCAATGGCTCTGGTCACAGCACGGCACAACTGGATTGGATCTTTTGGTTCTGATGATAATTCTTTTAGCAGGCAAGCAGTACAGCACAGCCCAGCTGTTTCTTTTGTTCCTCTTAGATTTCTGGGGTTGGTTCTGGTTCTGGAAATTTAAGGACCGGCTGAAAATGGTTCAGCTAATGGAATGGGCCTTTCTGCTTTACCAAGTTTCTGGAGTCTGGAGCAAGGAGGATGGATGGTTCTGGAACAGGGTGCTCTGCCAGCAATCGGTTAGTACGTGAATCTGTCTGTTTTTTTGAGCACTCAGCTCTCTCTATTTATGCTTATGATACAGGGGTGTGTGTGCTGGTTTATTCTAAGTGCGACCCTTGGACAGGGATTGGTCAGGGTCTCCTCTCTTCCTTGATAGGAGGAGAAAAACAGGGTGTCACCATGAGGATGTGGGTTTATGAGGCCTAGAGTCCACCCCTAGCCTCTTTAACACAAAATCTACTTTTGGTACAATACATATTTCCATGTGTGCAACCTCTATAATAATAAAATATATAGTTTACATATTTTGTGTAGCAGATACTCCTCCAAACCCCTTTGTTGTAAGATCTTGTGTCTGCTTTTTATAGAATTTTGCCCTTTTCACCCAGAACACAATGTCCAATTTAGGAGAAAATTTCTACAAATGTGCGCATTAAACATGGGCATAAGTGTGTGAAGTTTCATGCTTCTATCAAAAATACATTTTGTGTAATATCACATTTTCCGCCGTTTCTTCCTAGAACATGTCACAGAGTTCTGGCGCCTTTTAAAATGTGCAGTCAATATTTACATTAACAGTGCTGTTATTTTTGTGTTTTTAACAATTTTACACAGTAAGTTATCAGTCTTTAAAATGAGTATTTGGTCCTTGTTAAGCAACAAATGGTTGTTTGTCCCTGCCTCCTTCTATCTCCCTGCAGCTCAGAAGCAGTCTCCTCCCAGTTCCTCCTGGGCCCAGGCCATTTTACGACCCTGCACACTTGACAGTTCCTGTAGCTGGAGGATGTCCATTGTCTCCTTTCCACAGCAGCCCAAATTCTCCTCCCACCCTATACTCATCACTTAGGTGTGATTTCCTGGTGGAGGGAAGCAGAAGGGAGAGGCCTGACCTCTGTGGGGGAAGCTGTTATACTGGTTTGGTTGATTTTAGTCAGGCTTAAATTCAAATGCTATTCTGTTGAATTTTTTCTTTGCTTAAAATAAACTTGCAATTTCAAACAAGCAGCTAGAACACTGATTCCAGATTCTAAACCATGGGATTAAACAGTTACAGCATAGCTTACTCTTAGTAACAAGCCACTTAGTTTTCCACCATTTGATTTCAGCTTGTACAAGTTTAAGGTTTATCATGCAGGCTTCTGACAGCTGTCATTCAAGCGGCCGAGGGAACTGCGCCCAGATTTTGACAGCTTCCACAGGAAGGCAACCTTTGCTGTGGATGTTTTTATGACAAATTCAGCTTTTCAGGATATTGTAGGTTCACAATGATTTCTTGAACTAAGTGAATTGTAGCACCCAGCAAGAATATTGGATGTTTGAGGGTGTTTTGTACCGGCATTCTGCAGTTTCAGCAACCAAGAAAAAAAGGATTTAAAAGCAAGATTTTGGATTTCTTTCAGCAAAGCACTGCTTTTCCCTCTGTGCTCCATTTTTACTTGTTGTGAAGCCCAGTGACATGTTTCAGGTGTGAGATCTCTGTTCCACCACTGACAACGTGTGTGGTAGATTGGGCAGCCATCTTTTTGTGTTACAAACTGCAATTTCCATAGGTTTTGGCGCGCACAAGGGTTTTGTGACAATTTTGGAATTTCTGGCACCATCAGAACACAGGGATGCCGCATGGCAGAGCAAAAAGTGGGTCAAGACATCCCACATATCCGCTGTGGGCACTGCTCCAGGCATCCGTCAAAAGTGTGATGAGGACTCTACTGTGCCATTTGCTTGAGGCCACAATTGCGTTATTTTCCTGTGGTGGAATCCCATGTATTCTGAGAAGGTCTTAAAGTCTTGCCCTATGAATGGGGGCCCATTGTCTGACTTTAACACCTTTGGGATGCCATAGATGGCGAACATTCTATCGAGAGCGGGAATGGTGTGATATGCCGAGGTGGATGGCACAATTTGGATGTCTGGGAAGCGAGAACAGTCATCCACTGCAACTAGTATGCATTCCTCCCCATCTAGTGGTCCAAAGAAGTCCACCACAACTTGTTACTTTGCTCCTTCCGGCAGGGTTATCATGCACAAGGGCTCTAGTCTTGTGTGTGGGTTTATGACAGCGCAGGTGGGGCAGTGTTATAGTAGCTCCTCTACTTGCACATCGAGATGAGGAGACCAGAGTTTTTGCAGAAGCATCCTTTTGGTGGACACTATGCCCCTTTGTCATTCATGGCCCAGTTCCAGGACCTTCTTTCTCAGACTTGGGGGATTACTATTTTGGTGCCCTTTATTAGCAGTCCTTCCTCTGATTTAGGCAGTTCATCCTTTACGGCAAGGAGACAGGTGATGTCTTGCTTGACATCCTCCCCTGTGTTTCCCTTCAGCTGCCGGGCGTGTTTCCAGTGTCCAGTTTCCAGGCATTTCAAAATTATCTCTAGTCCTTAATCATTGCTTGTCTCTTGGGAGATTAGGTGGGAGTCGAGGCCTTCTGGGCTGTTCCCGTGTATTAGATAGCGGATGTCTTGGTCTGCTATGGATGGAGATGGTTGGGATTCTTTGCTGGGGTGTTGTGAGAGAAAGTCAGCTGGGTTGTGCTCTTTCCCTGGCCTGTGAATTATATTGAAGTGGTAGTCCTGCAGTCTCAACGCCCATCTTGCTATGCGGTGCAGCATTTTGGCTTGTGGATTCCCATAGATAAACAGCAGCACCTGGTGGTCCGTGACAATCGTGAAGGGTTTTCCATACAGAAATAATTGGAAGTACTCACAGGCCCACACTACCACTAATCCTTCTTTTTCAGCCTATGAGTAAGCCTGCTCGGTCTTGGACAAACTTCTGCTGGCATAAGACACTATGTGCCTTGACTGGTTGTTTCTCTCATCCAGTTGGGTCAGGATGCCCCAAGACACACGGTCCTTGCATCCACTACCAGTTCGGTGGCTTTCCATGGATTGAAATAAGCCATGTTTTGGGCATCTGATATGCACTGCTTTATTAGTTGGAACGCCTGCTGACATTTTTCCGTCCTCTTGAATTCTGTGTCTTGCTTGGTGAGTGCCCTGAGCTGTTCACTGACAGGTGCAAAGTCTTTGATATAGTGGGTGCAGTAGCTGGCTCACCCTAGGAATGATCATAGATCTGTCGTGGAGTTGGGTGGCTCCGCATCTGTGAGGGCACTGATTTTTTCCAGATCGAGTGTCATTCCGTTGGAGGAGAATATGTGTCCAAAGAAACGCAGTGTCTGTTTTCTGAACTCGCATTTTTCTTTGTTCAGGGTGAGGTGCGCCTCCTCCAGGGCCATGCACACCCTCATCAGGGTGTTGTTGTGTTGCTCTTGGGTTTGGCAAAACACCAGGATGTCATCACTGTAGTTCAGGCAGTTGGGTATATGCTTAATGACATTGTGTATCTCTGACTGAAATATTTCCGCCGCTGATGAGACGGCAAAACTTGGACAGAGGCAAGTCGGGGCTGCTGATACTGCTGGACCTTTCGGCGGCGTTTGATTTGCTAGATCATGTCAAACTCCGCGAGGCCCTTGAAAAATCAGGCAATTGCTCAAAGGAAGCCATTGAATGGATCGCCTCTTTTCTACAAAACAGACAATCTAAGATTGTTTGGGGAGACAAATCATCTAGCGCTAAGCTAGTCGACTGCGGGGTCCCTCAGGGTGCCAGCTTCTCCCCATTAATTTTTAACCTCTACATGCGATGCCTTTGCACCATGTTATCCCAGATGGGCATATTTTTTACCAACTTCGCTGACGATACCCAACTGGTATTTGAACTCAGTGGAAACCATCAAATAGACAATGATAAACTTAATATCCTTTACAACACCATCGAACACTGGATGAAAGAAAACTGGATGTGCTTAAATGGCTCTAAGACTGGGCTTATGATCTTCAGATCCCCACAAGCCAGAAAGAAATTGAGCCCTGCCTTTAACTCATTCACCATCAAAAACATCCAGATTCCAATATCAGCAAAAGTAAAGACCCTAGGTGTGTATCTTCAAGCCTCTCTTGGCGCTGAAGCACACACAAACTACCTTAAAAAAAACTGCCAGTACCACCAAATCCTCCTAAAAAAGATCAGGCCACTGTTAGACCAAAAGAACAGCACCATCATTGCTAGGGCCACTATATTATCTAGATTGGACTACGGAAACTCCCTACTCTTGGGAGCCAACAGCAAGTGCCTGAAAAGATGCCAAACCATCCAAAACAACGCCATCAGAACGATCACTGGAAAATCATGGAGAGAACACATCTCCGGAGAAAGGAAAGCCCTCCACTGGTTGGCTATGGAGGAGAGAATCTCTTTCAAGTCTCTCACCACAGTACATCGTTGTCTTTATGGCACAGCCCCGGCCTACCTCAAGAAACAGTTTAAATGGTACGAACCATCCAGGAGCCTCAGATCATCAAATATAGGCAAATTACAAACCATTACCACTAAAAAACAACATGGCCTCGGCAAGGCTTTCCCGACAATAGTCATCGGTAAATGGAATGACCTACCCACTTCACTAAAACTTGAACCTAATTATCTCATCTTCAGGAAAAAACTGAAAACCTTACTTTTTAAGTAAATCCTGGAAACACACTGAACCACGTTGAATTAATTCAGGCCTCTTCCGCCTAGTCCCGTCTTCATTCTTTGTTGCCCTGTCTATATGTAAGCGTTCTGATGCCCGTGGGCTTTAACGCTATATAAACAAACAAATAAATAAATAAAACAGAGGCGCTTATACCAGTACAAGCCCAGGTGGGTGGCAAATGTGGTGATGTAACGTGACGTCTTTTTGAGCTCCAGTTGATGGTACCCCTTGTTGAGATGTAACTTGGAGAAGATTGTTGCTGCGTTTAGGAAGTGCACCATTTCCGTGATGGGTGGGGCTTCATGGCGTACACGAGTATGGCCTCATTTGGCCGCCACATGTCCACGCAATTGCGGATGTCTGACGAGTCCCTCTTGGATACGTGCATGATAGGAGGCACCCAGGGCGTGGGGCCTTCTGCAGGTTCGATGATGTCTGCTTCCAGTAGCTTTGTTCATTCTTCCTCTACTTGCTTTTGTATGTTTATGGGGATTCCCCGATTGTGTTGTGCTACTGGGGTGATTTTTGTGTCAATATGCAGTTCTATCTGGTGGCCTTTCAATTTACCTTGCCCCTTGTAGAGTGCAGGGAACACCTGTTCGATCTTCACTATGCGATCTAGGTATTTGTGCACCATAAATCGGTAAAGGACGTGGATGAGGCCCATGTCAATTGCGGCCTTGTAGCTTAGAATGCATCTGCTCTCTGTGGCCTCTGCGAGAACGTGCATGGGGATTTCTTTGGATTGCATTTTGTAACTTCATGATGCCGTGAAGTTGCCCTTGCACGGTAGGGGTGGCTTTGAGCTGTTTGGGTAAATTAGTGCTTTTGTGGGCTGCAGGCGTGGGGCGTGTGGTATGCTGTGATACACTTCTTCACTTATCACATTCATGGTGGCCCCCGTGTCCACCAAGAACTTAGCCGCTGTCTCGTTGATCTGTATTATAAAGGTTGGACTGTGCTCTTTTGCTGTTGGGTTGCCTAGAGCGTATAGGTAGCCTTTCCTCCATGGTTCTTCTCATGGCTTTTCGTGTCTTCATGAGGTATCTTCCGATGACACGCTCGACCCACTGTCGGACAGGGAGTGTTCGACCAGGTATCTAACATATCTCCGGGGCCTTCTTCTTCGTCTGTATGTAGGTGGTCGGCTCTCCCTCCAGTCACCTGAAGTTCGTTCTCGTCTTCTGTCTGATCTCTCCTCTTTGTGCCAGCATTGAGGGGCTTCCTGCACTTGTTTGGCTGTTCGGGATGGACTATGTGACCTTTGTTCTTTGCATTGAGGTGGTTTTCCGCTCCATCCATCACCTCGCATTTGCTCCAGAATATGTTGCATACCGCTTGTTAGGGAGAATTCTCATAAATGGGCCAATTTCCCTTACCTATTTAGTCCCTCAGCAGCTTTGCTGAATTTCTAGGATTTATTTTTTTCACCTGGTAAGAGTGTGAGTCCTTTTTCCCACTCTTACATGTGTTTTGCTGTGTGTGTTTTTACCATTTGTGTGATCTTGGGCTCTGGAGCCTCACCTACTCCATGAGCATAATTTTTATATGTGTTACACAGCACCTTCAGTGCAGCAACACCGGGTTGTCTTTTAGACTTCCCTCTGATTCCATTTTTCTGGGACTGACTACTGTCTCCCAGAAACATGTAAAGTTAACATTAACTTTATATAGTCTCTTTAAACTACAGACTCAGTACACCCCATCATACATGGAGTACTGGAAAGGGTTAATTCCTGTCCCTTTTTGTCTGTGTTTTGTGGGGCAGTGTTTTGCTCCCTTTACATTAAGACTTGGCTGGTGGCAGTGGTAACTACCCTAACTTTTCTACTGCGGTTATCTTATATAACCATGGTATTGTTTTAGGCTATTATATTAGCCTCGAACATAAACTTGCGTGACCAAATACATTTTCTTTTTGCTCCGGCTGGGTTTAGTCACCATTTCTTTTTGTTAAAGTCTTTCCCGTGATCTTCTCTGCGTGCCAAACCGGGGTTGATTCCTTTGCTCGCTATCTTTTTGCCGGGCTTCTGCACAGAAGCTCTCCTTAAGGCGCCTGAAAGTCTTGGTAGGCAGGATGTGAGGGAGGGGCCTTCGGACCCCTGCCATGGGTTCCCTTGGTAACCTAAGTTGCATTCTTGTCTTTTTGGCTACGGAGCCAGCCAACCTGCTGTGTGATTTGCAGCCAGGCTGCATGAATGGGGGAACACTGCATAAAAAGCAGGTCTCTGGGACTGGAAAGGCACAGTCGCCACTGGAATGCAAGAACCAACAAGGAGCTGACCGAAGAGGACCCCTTCATCGACTGAACCACCCGATGAAGCCCTGCTCCAGGTCTGAATCGTCAGAATCCGCCGATAGAGAAGATCCTCCAGGAAACTTCTTCCCTTGAACCGGTGGGACCAACCAGTTTGCCCAAACTGCAAGCCAGGACCCCTCCTCTGGTCGAATTTGCTGTACAGAGCTACAGTGGGCCGGATAGCCAGGAAGGTCGGACCTTGCTTGGGTTTTAAGGAGCACACCTTTTATTCATTGCTTTGCTCTGCTGCTGGTTTCTTCCCAGTGTAGTGCAGGACCCTCCAGTCTCCCTACTTCGTGTCAGTCCGACAGTCACTTCAGGAACTGTGAGCCTGCAGGAACTACCAGGAACGTCCGCCTCAGCTACAGCTTCCTGTCCAATTTAAGGTACTGTGCAAACCCGGTGGCTCGTTTTGTTCATCCGCGGGGAAAGTGTGTGAACTGTTTCTCCAATCTGAGGGCTTGTCCTTCTCTTCTTTTTGAACTAACTTTTCTACCACCCAACCTCGTCTGAAATCCGTGGCACAAACCTTACCGCAATCTACCCTGAACTGTGTAATCTTGAGCAACAGACTTTTGTCCTATTGACTTTGGCCTTAAGCCTTTTCTACCTGATTCTATCACTGTAGTTCCTCTTGTTCTATTGCCCTGAGTACTTACCTGTTGGTGTGGTTCAATTTCTATTAACTTTGTCTTTCCCTCCCTTTTAAATTGCTGGAGTGCCATTTTGCTCCCACTTCATTTTGTGAGCTTAACTTGTCTGGAATTTAAGGGAAGTGGTGTGGTGTATTGAGAGAGTGATTTTTTAACTGCTTATAATGGTGTAATATTATACAACTGAAGAGTGAAATAAATGTATATTCTTTTACTTGAAAACCTTGAGACAGTGTTTGACTGAATCATAGTAATTGCCGTCCTTTGTGTAACTATCTGATACTGCTCACTTACTCTTGAGATAAGTCTGGCTACTCTGCTACTGCTACCACTTTAACTGTGTAGTACAGGCTTGTACCAAAGGTGAATTTGTACTGTTACTTGTAGTCTTAATTGTGTGTTGTGTTCCCAAAGGATACTGCATATAATTCTGCCTAACACCGTTTTGTAGTGGTTGTCTCTTCCACAGGCTGCACACTGATGGTCCATTGTGGGGCATTGTCCTTCGTGTGGATACTCATGGCCGCACCAGTAGCAGAACAGCTCAAAGTTCCCTTTTGAGACTCCTTCCAATTTGTTGACACTTTCATGCTTACCATGAGTTATTTTGATGTCTTATAACCCTTCTACCTGTGCAGTCAGTGCAGCATCTGAGCGAGCTAGGTGCAGGATGTATTCCAGGTTGCATGGTTTTTGCAAAAGTCTCTTCCTTTACTCCACACTTTCACATCCTGCTATGATTTGCGAGTGTAGTGCTTCTTCATTGGAGTAATTGTTGAAGTCACAATGCTTCATTTTGAGCCTTAGGCGCATTACAAATGCATCCGTGGTCTTACCCTTAGTCTGTTTGGTGGTATGGAAGATGTGTCTTTCGTAATCTAGCTTTGTGTGTGGTGTAAAATAGTCTGTGAGTGTTGACGTGAGGTTCATGTAAGTGTTGGTCGCTCCTGTGGGCAGTTCGTCTACAATGTCTCTGATGTTTGATACGATCGAAAATGTCAGTAGGCCTGTGCCTATTGTTGTTGTATAGGGGCCAAAGGCCTTTAGGGATACTTCAAAATCTCTTATCTACCTCTTCCAGCATGGACGTGGTGTGCCGGAGTTAGTGAGTTCGAAATTTGTGGGTAGATGGGTCAGGAGGCTGTCATGCATCCTGGCAGGGAGTGCCTGGGCTGGCGTCAGTGGGAGTGTTAATGATTCATCCTCTGGCATTATGCTTTTCTGGGTAGTTTGTCAGGTGGGGCCACTTTCCAAAAGGATCACCTTAGAGCTCACTTGCTCACTCTGGACTGACCTTGTTCGTGAGTGCATATGCCCACGTGCTCCTGAGTGCTGCTAGTCTCTTCGTGATGTTCAGGTGTTTGTGTCCTACGTGGTTCTTGTTGCATGTGTGTTGGGGCTCCCTGTTCCTGTGATGCCCTCCTGCTCCTCCGTATCTTTTTGCCGGATCTGGAGTCTGGGGCGAGCGTTCGCGGTCGCTGAGTTTCAATTTGGCTGCTCCGGCCCGCTGTGTATGTGATTGGTGGGTTCCGGCCAGCAATTTGATTTTTGGCAGGCTCCGGCCTGCTGTTTGGCTTCTCGGCAGGCTCCGGCCTGTTGTATTTAAATTTGGCGGGCTCCGGCCCGTTTTATTATCTGTGAGCGGGAGTTGTGCTCGATTGCTTGCTGCTCTGCTGATGGGGAGCCCTGATGCTCTGACCCGCCTCTGTTGCCGTTGCCGGGAGACATGCTTGACCACCCCGTGTTATTTGATAGGGTAGGGGCCACATAGCCCACCCGTGGAGAGCAGACGCTCTGACCCACCTGTGAGGAAAGAGAAGGTTGCCATCAGCGGGAGACTTGCTCCACCGTCCGGAGTTGTTGGATGAGGGGGGACTTACACTGCCTAACAGCAGGGAGCCGACGTACTCCAGACCCGCTTCTCACCTTTAGCAGGAAGATCCTTCCGCTTGGCTGGATGGTGGCGTTTCTGTCCGAGTGGCTTCCTCCTTCTAAAGGGGACTCATCAGCAAACACAATGGGATGTGATGTCACCAGAAATAAGCATATCTATGTAAAATGCGCGCATTTCTTTAAATTGGCTTTGTAAAACATCCGAAATTGAGCAGGACATATGGCATTTGCCTTTCATAAAATCAATACACACACAAAACCAAGAGAGGATATTTTCTTCTAATAGTGTTTTTGAAGACGTTACAAGGTGTGTATGTTTTACGCTCCAAGAACCAATACAAATGTTTTCCCTGGAGCATGCAGTACCAAAATGCAACATTTCCCCATTGTTTGCTATTTTTCAACCGGTTAAATAGTGTAGTGCTGAAGTGTCCGGCTTGCAAACCTGACGACTGTGGTTTGATCCCTGAGGTCGGCATAAATTCAAGGAAGGCTTCCAATGTTTCTCATTTTAGTTGGGGTGGACTGACTCTACCCTCTAAAATAAAGTGGGTGGACACCTGCGTGTACCCTAGAATTTAGCCCTGAAGGTCTGAACATGTTGAAACCCTAAGTGAGCGGAGAACAATTTGACTAAAAGTACGTAACAACAGAGCACAAATTCGTACATATGATTGTGGGGATCACAGAGGCAAGCCTCCTTACCTGATGTGGCTCGTACGGGTCTGAAGGTCGGTCACACTGGATACAGTGTCGGCAATCCTGTTAACAACTGGTTTAAATATGCTGCAATTTCCAAAAGCGTGGTGGCGGTAGCTATTGGCTGAGGCGCATGTAATTGGTAATGATCTAGATTGGTCTAGGGCTAAGCACTAGGTGTAGCGCGGGTAACCCATTTCATATCAATGTTGAAAATAAATGTTCCGGGCACAATGGTGTCGCTAGTGGGGGCTTAAAGGGCCTCGCGTCTGAAATCCTGGCCCCCTCCCTTGTGCACACCCACCTAAGGCGAGCAGTGACTTTGTTCTCTGTTCGTGGTGTTATTTGTGACACTCACTAAGGCAAATTTATTTATTTATTTTATTTGTTTGGATTTATAAAGCGCACAGCAGCCCGGAGGCATTGTGGCGCTGTTACAGACTATTTGTTTGATGCATGTTATGACATTTGTTACAAAGGAGACATTCAATGACAGTGTTGACAATTGTTCTGAGGTTACAGAGGAACAATGATGGAGCAGGCCAGTATAGTCACAGTTTAATCAAACAGCTTTGTTTTTAATGCTTTTCTGAAAGTTGTGGGGGATTTTTCATTTCTTAGACTGAGCGGAAGCGAGTTCCGAGCTTTAGGGGCTCGTACTTAAAAGCTGGTTCCACCAGCTTTAGCTCTGTCGAATGTTGGGACTGAGGGTCGGTGTGAGTATTGGTCATGTATTTGCCTATGGGCAGGGGCCTGGTGTATTATTTTCAATAGGTAGGCTGGGGCAGTCTGGGCAAGGAATCTGTGCGTGATTGTGAGGGCCTTGAATGTTATGCGCTCTTTGACAGGGAGCCAGTGGGCATCTTTCTTTGGCTGGAAGATGTGCTCTCTCCTGGCTATGCTGAGGGCAGCTCTAAGGGCACTGTTTTGTGCAGTTTGCAGTTTGTTAATGTTATTTGTGGACGTGCCCAGGAGTAGGATGTTACAGTAATCCAATTTTGCACAGATAGTGGCTCTTGCAATGTTGAGGCAGTTTTCTGGTGATAGGTAGGGTTTCACAGCATTTATAATTTTAGAGGTGAGTGCTGCTGATGATGATATGGCGCTGACTTGCCTATCCATTGATAGGGTGGAGTCCAGGTAGACCTCAAGGGTTTTCACTGCAGCAGAGGTAGTAATGACAGTGTTCCCAATGCTGTATTTGTTGTCCAGTTTTTTTAGGGATTCTTTGGGTCCAGTAGTATTTCTGTTTTTTCCCCATTTAGACATAAGCCATTGGCTGCCATCCAGGCCTGGATGCATGCATATGTGTCTTGGAGGGTGTTGAGGTCTTGCTCATAGTTCCCTGTTAGTGGGAGAAGAATGTTTGTGTCGTCGGCACAGTTAGTAAAGGCTATGCCGAAATCTTCTAAATCGCTGAATAAGGGGAGAGTGAATAGATTATAGAGGGTAGGGGTGGTGCACGAACCCTGTGGGACTCCACAACCAATGGGTGATGGAGAGGCAGATGGCTGGTCCGAAAAGACACTCATAGCTGGACCATCCAGGAAGGATGTGATCCAAGCAGTAGCTTCTTGGGAGAAGTGGGCTGTATCAGTAAGATGTTTACATAGGATCTTCTGGTCAACCACGTCAAAGGCCGCGGAGAGATCTAAGAGTAGGAAGAGTGAGGACTTGCCTTTGTCCATGGCTTTGAATAGTTGGTTCTTGAGGTCAAGTAGGGCTGACTCTGTGCCGTGCCCAGGGCGGAAGGAATGGCACAGTGGTGATTGGGCGGTTGTTGTTTGAGGTGCTAGTGGCGAAGAGGGCCTTGATGAAGGTGGTGACAAATGGGGCCAGGGCTTTAGTACAGTCTTTGACTAAGTTGGCTGGGAAGATGTCTCCTTTACATAAAGATGGTTTGGTATGCTTCATGATAAGGAGGACTTCAGGAATTGTTACATCCCTAAATGGGAAGGGTTTGGATGTGTTTTTGCTGTGAGGAGTGCCTCCAGCTGGCAGGTTGACTGGGGGTTTAGATGGTGGTGGGTTGGGTTTAGCCACTTTGTAAAATTGAGTTTTAATTTTGTTCTGGAGTGTTTTAACTTTGTCTAACATGGCATGTTGGATGTTGTCACACCATATTTCGTTTTTCTCGGTAGGTTGTGTAGAGGTGGGAGGGATTGTCAGCTCATTGTAGATGGTGAATAGCACTTTGGATTGTGAATTGGCTTTCTCAATTCTGGAGTATATGTGGCAGCTTTGGCTTTCGCGATGGCCTTTTTATATTGTTTAGCGGCTATAAGGTAGGTGTCTCTTGTGGTGGAGGGCTTAGTTTGCCAAGAGGTTAATGCTGCTCGTTTTGCGGTTCGGGCATCTTGGAGTTCTTGTGTGAACCAAGAGTTAGCACGGAGTGTAAATTTGGCTTTTTTCTTTTCTATTGGAGCTACAACGTCTAATACGTTTTTAAGAGTGTTGTTGTAGATCTCAACTAGTATAGTAGGGTCGTTAGATGTGGAATGGGCCAGTGTAGAGATTTCGAGGAGGGGAAGTATCCTGTCTGCAGTGAGCATTTTTCTGGATCGTGCCATCGTGGATGGCGCGGGTGGGTTTGGGTTTCCTCATGTTTTTAAGGGTATGAAGAAGTGCAATAGATGGTGGTCAGTCCATGGGTGAGGGGTGTTAGAGCTGATGTTGGCCGCACAGTTGTGGCCACAATCCAGTCTAATATACGACATTTGGTGTGGGTTGGGTCATTCACTAGTTGGGTGAATCCTAAGTCTTGGAGAGCTTTGCTTTTCTTGTCTTTTGGATCCTTGAAGCCCAAGTTGAGGCCTCCTAGTAAGATGACTATTGTATTTGTTTTAAGGTTGTCCCCTAAGGTGTGAGTGGTGTTAGATTGGAAGTCGAGAGTTGGGCCTGGTGGGCGGTTGATGATGTATATTGTTTTGGTATCGTTAGGTGAAGGAGATATTTTAGCTGATAGCGTGTCAAAGTTGTCAGCCTCAGTGGTCTTTAGTTGCCTAGCCTTGAGGACTTCCTTGATAATTAATGTGACACCTCCGCCTTTGCTAGATGTTCTGTCTTGGCGAAGGATGATGGACCCTGGTGGTAGAGTTTGTCAGATGGCTGGACCGGAAGCTTCATGTAGCCAGGTCTCGGTGATGGCTAGTATGTCTAAGTCTAGATCCATAATGAGATCATGAATCTCAACAGCATGTGCTGGCAGGCAGTGAGCGTTGATAAGAGCACATTGGAACTGTGTTTTCTGGATGTCCCCTGATTTGGTTGTTGCATGGATGCTCTTCAGAGTGTCGGTATTGCTGGATATTTTTGGCTTGGGGGTAGCGGTTAGTGATGTTTGGTAAGGGGACTGCTTTACAGGGAGAGTCCCAGTGGGGGCTAAGAAACAGGGAGAGCGGCAGCCTAGCCTCTCATTTCTCAGGTGTAGAGGCATAGGATGCGTGTGAGTTTGTGTGCCGTGGATAGGTTTAGGCAGGATGATGGTGCGGTTAGGCAGGGTGCCATGACAGGCCAAGTTAGGACTTTGGTTGGGACTGCCTATGGGTAGTCCCAGTGGGAATGGTGTAGGTGGTACATTGTAGGGGCATGGGTGTGTAGGTGCCATGTTTCAAAGAGGAAGTTTCTAGATAGTGTGTGTTGATTCAGGCAGTGAACCTAGAGTACTGGGTGCAACAGATCACTTGTAGGCTAGTCGTAGGGTTAGAAAAAATCAATTACAGGCTAGTCGCAGGGTTCAACAAATCAATAGTGGCCTAGACACAGGGTGCACAGAATCAATTGCAGACTTATCACAGGGTTCAACAAACCAATTGTAGGCTAGTCACAGGGTGTACAGAATCAATTAATCAATTGCAGACTAATCACAGGGTTCAACAAATCAATTGCAGGCTAGTCACAGAGTTCAACAAATCAATTGTAGGCCAGTCACAGGGTTCAACAAATCAATAGTGGGCTAGTCACAGGGTGCACAGAATCAATTGCAGACTAATCACAGGGTTCAACAAATCAATTGTAAGCTAGTCACATGGCTCAACAAATAAATAGTGGGCTAGTCACAGGATGCACAGAACCAATTGCAGACTAATCACAGGGTTCAACAAATCAATTGCAGGCTAGTCACAGGGTTCAACAAGTCAATAGTGGGCTAGTCACAGGGTGCACAGAATCAGTTGCAGGCTAGTTATCATCACCAGGAAATGCGGGGTGCAAAAATACAATGGGCCTCATTACGATTTTGGCGGTAGCCATGCCGCTATTGGCGGCATGGCTGCCGCCAAAATCGAGTCCGGGTTCCCAGAATGGGGAATTACCGGGCCATTCCGAGTTCGGAGGGCCCGGTAATTCCTCCCTCCAGGAACCCGGGCCCGGACCTTCCCCATTCCCATTTCAGCCACCATAGGGCTGAATGGGAATGGGGGAGGGAGCTAACAACGGGCCAATTACAAGCGGCACGTTGTTTGCTCCCTCCTCCCCTTGCGGGACCCGATCTGCACGTCTGGTAAAACCAGACCGGTGCCGTTAACCCCTTACCGCCTCACTTATAATGAGGCCCAATATGTTCATTACAGGGCGAGGTGAGGCTCGGTACTGTGCATAGTTGCCTTAGAGTGGAGAGGAGTATAATATAGTGTAAGTTCTATGGCAAAAATGTAGGGCTGTAGTATTTATTCAGGCAGACTGAATAGTTGTCTGCATGGTAGGCTAGTTTGAGAGGGTCCGTTTGTACGAATAAGCTATGTTGGATTGCATAACGTTAATGTGGCAATCTGTTTTAGAGCTATGCTATTTCAGTTTATAGCTAGATATTCAGTTCATAAATAGGCAAGAAGGCATTCAAATGCAGTAACCATTTTCGAGGAATAGGCTGTTTTAAAACATAGATAGGCAATAAAAATGCATTCAATTATAGTGGCAGGATTCGAACTGTAGGCTGATTCAAGTCGTAAAGTGGCAATAAAACATTAAAGTCCGGTAATCAATTTCGAGAGAATAGGCTATTTCATATCATAGAAGGGTAATACACATTCATTCGCTGGAAAATGCTAGTACAGGTTTCAATTTCAGACAACATGGTGGACTGATGTGGATAGACAGCTGGATCAGGTCTAATGCTGCAGACCGAAGTGTGGTCAGCCGCCAGCGTATGCATTCCGAACAGGCGGGCGGCATACGGCATATGAAATTGTTTACTATTTACTCACAGGCAGTAGCTCAATGGCCAACCGTTGTGCCGTGGTGTACTAAGCATTGAGTTCAGAATAGGATGATCACTAAGGCATATTGCACCGTGCGTAGTGGCAGAACACAGCCAGACAAGCTAGGCACGCAGGCTCTAGTTTGAAGGTTACAGTACTCAGTTGGCTTGTCGTAATAGGCAGTGGATATTTATTGTTAGTTGCTGGGAGTGTAGTTTAGCTGGGCATTGCAAGTAGGTAGAGTTCATCAGGTATTGCAAATCAGTAAGGGGTTCTTACCACTGGATATGTGGCGGTAGTGCCTTAAGTGCAGTGGCGTAACACAAGATGTGGGGGGCCCCCTGCGAGCCATGCTGAGGGGGCCCCGCAACTAAGCAACAAATCAAGGGTCGCGCCACACTCTGGGCTGGCCTAGATTATCACACTTGCACAATACGTACAAACGTGCTGCTGAACGGATATGCCGCACACTGCACTAGGAGAAAGATATAAATATGTATTTTAATATAACATACAGCACACTGTCTCAGAAAAATTGGCTAAAAAGCCAGAGTGTTTGCAATTGTTTTGTAGGGTAACACCAATCCAATAGATGCAAGTCACCAACAGTGCACAGGAACATTAATTCTTTGCTATTAAAAATTCCATGCCACAATGAAAACATGTCCAACTGGCTGCACAATGTAGACCAGTGTAGACATGTAATAACAATATAGTAAAGCTTGCCAGGCCACATTTAGACATATCTAGACTGGTTGCACCAAAATGGCAGTCGAAGCAATAACACTCATCAAGAATAGAACACACATTCAAGCCTGTGTCTCTGTGGCCTCTAACAACATGGCCAAACTCTTTAAAATCTGAAAAGAACTGGTCAATCCTGTTGCAGTCTTTACATCTCCTGTTCCCTCGCAGGCCTTCTGTGTGGCTCTGTCATCTCACTTCTATGCTAAAACTCAGGACATCCTGTCCTCGATCTCCTCTTCCTCTCCCTCTTCCTCTCTCGGCCCCCCTTTGGCCATCTCTACCTCTCTTCCTCCTTTCTCCTCTTTCTCTCTGACAACACCTGACGAGGTTTCTAGACAAGTCCGATCTATGAAAGTGTCATCCAAACAGGTGCTCTCCTGCTCCCCCAGAACCATCAAGAACCATATTGACAACCTCGCTCCAGCCTTGACCGATTTCTGTAATCACTCTTTCCCCTCTCCCGTTAAGCACTCCCTTATGCACCCACTCCTCAAGAAGCTTTCTGCCGATCCTCCCTGCCCGGCAAACTATCGCCCAATCTCCATCACCCCTTTCCTGGGCAAACTGTTGGAAAAGCTGGCAATCTCCCAGCTTACTCTCCACACGGAATCTGGTGGTTGTCTCCATGACCATCAGTCTGGGTTCAGAGCTGCCAGAGACACGGAAACTGCTGTCCTGAACACCTGTGATTCCAGCATTGATTCCAGCATCTCTAACCTTGATTCCAGCATTCCTTCTGTCCTCATCCTCCTTGATCTTTCCTGTGCTTTCGACACGGTCAACCATGCCATCCTGATCAATCCTGATCAATCGACTCCATGAGAACCTGGGCATCACGGATTAGGCCCTTGAGTGGCTGACCTCCTTCCTCTTGGACTGCCCCTCCCAGGTCCAACTTGGTCCCTTTCTCCCCGCTCCATCCTCTCACTCTGGTTTTTCAACCTTTATGTGGCCCCTTTGACCTACCTGATCTCTACATTCTCCTCTAACTTTCAGTGTTATGCGGATGACACTCCGCTTTCCTTCAGGCTCCCCTCATACTCCTCTCATCTCTCGCTCATTCGCGACTGTCTATCCGCCTTAATGTCAGTAAGATGGAGATCCTTCTCAATGGACTCCTGCCCCTGCTTTCCCTCTCTAACTCTGGCAGCCCGCATTGGGCCCTCTTCCTTCGCCTTCCTGTGAGGCAAACAACACTGGTGTCATCTTTGACTCCACTCTCTCTTTCTCTCCTCCAGGGACGTCATTTCACCAAAATGCCAGGGGTAGCGGAAGTGACATCACACGACCCTTGACCCCTGATGACATCACAGGAACTGATATCATTTGACCCCACCCCGAAGTGATATCGCGGGAAGCGATGGAACACGAACCTTTCACCCGTTGCCAAAACAGGAAGTGACATCACAGCATTGTACAGTACGAAAAATATGGTTACGATATCACTATAATGTGATGTACATTTCATGCAAGAATGGATTGCCATATGTAGCGTTAAGGTCAGTGTGTATAGGCCCATATTACCAAATTACTATGAATGCAAGCAGACGTCCATGACCAAATGATAATGATGTGTTACTATATAGCACTTACACTTAAGCGCTTTATATAGAAAAAATATACACCCAATATCACCCAACCTGTCTTGGTACTCATTTATCGACCTCAGAAGGATTAAAGGCTGAGTTGAGGCGTTTAAGAACAGACTAAATCAGTGACTCACCCCCTGAAGTGTGCCTGAAATAAACCTTTAATGAGTTTAGCAATTATTGTACAGAATTCCAGAAAGACACATTATTTGGTTTCCTATTCTTTCTTATTTAGGGTCAGTGCTGAAAGTGTTAGACTTGTGGCACTCCTGTTCTTGTTTGTCTTATTATTTTTTTTTAAAGGGCCTGAACATGAGAGCCAGCCACTCCAGGACCTTGCATTACAAAAAACGAAAAGAAAAAAAAAAAAAAAAATGTTTTTTTTATTTCTTTTTTTTAACAGAGGTCGCAAGGGAGAACACAGAGGTCGCAAGGGAGACCTCAGAGGTCGCAGTTGCGACCTCTGGCGACCCCCAAATGACGTCCCTGCTCTCCTCACATCTCGGATGTCGCCAAGAAGTCCCACTACCAGCTGCTCCTCCTCAAAGGGACTCTTCCCTTTCTCACTTTCCCCCAGAAGCTCACTGTCTGCAGAGCCCTGGTTTTCTCTAGGCTGGACTACTGCAACAGCCTCTTTCTCAATCTGCCTTCCTCTACTATCCAGCCCCTGCAACTAATCCAGAACAGGACTGCAAGACTTATCCTTGGCCTCAAGCACAGGGATCGTATCTCTCCAGCCCTGAAATCTTTCCACTGGCTCCCAGTTGCTGCAAGTATCAAGTTCGAGACCCTTTGCATTGTCCACAAGGCTTTCTGGGCACGGGGCCCGCACTACATCCAACGCTCTCTTCCAAAATATCTTCCTTCTCGAGCCCTTTGCTCAGCTACCTACAACTCTCTAAGGGTTAGACGCTTCTCCAGGAAGAGAGTGGGGGTAGATCTCTCTCCTCTGCAGGTGCCTCCCTCTGTAATAGCCTCCCTTCCCCTCTCAAGCTTTAGCGGACCACCTGAAGTTCTGGAAGCAGCTCAAAACTTTCTTCTTCTCCTCTGCTTTCTCTCTCTCTCTCTCCCTCGCCTGCTGGCCTACCTGACCTACCCGTTTGCTTTACCGACTGGTTGCTTGGCTACCCTCAGAGTCTCACTGAGTTGAGACACTTTCTTGATCAGTCACCCTTGCACTGCCTCTGGTCCTACCATGCACTTAGGGGCTGTAACTGTAACCCTACAATCCCTTGTTCTCCTTGCACTACCCAGAGCTGTGCTGCCCTGACAGCACTTACTCAGCCTTGCTGCCCTGTTTTTCCCCTCCCCTCTCCCTTGCACTTCCCTCGTCCTTTTCCCCTTGCACTTCTCGTTATCGCACTTCCACAATCTGAATGACACAAGGCCTAGTAAGATTGTTTGTCTTGTCCTCCCTCTATCTTCCATCCCTTGTCTTGTCACGCCTAGAAACGCTTGTGTGCAGGTGCGTTATAAATGACTTATATCATATCATTTGATCACAGATGCCCAGAAAAATATACAATGCCGCAGTAAGAAACAGCTAGACTGGCAGCACCCAAACGGCAATCTAGCCAGGTAATTCACTTAGCAGGACTGCGTTATCATAAATGCCCCATTAAAAAAAGGTCATACCAAACTGAGGAATGACTAGCCTGGCTGCACCAAAATGCCTCTCTAGCCACTAATACCACATATCATGCCTGCTTAGCCTGGACATGGACAGCCATTATAATTTGTTGTACAATCCTGCCCCCCCCCCCACAACCCCTCTCCCTCCCATCCCAACCTCCAAAATCAGCTCCTTGGCCCAGAATTACCTCCATGTCCCTCTTCCTTGCCCCAGAGCTTACGGTTGAGGCTCCTTGCCTCATAGGTAAGTACTGGGATGAGGAAGAGTGGGACTAGGAGTAATGAAGAGTACAGGTAGCTAAATCAAGCATTACCTCCATGTACCTCTACTTCATCCCAGTACTTGTGTATGAGGCAGAGTGCCTTATACACAAGTACTGTCTCATACACACGGGGACGAGGAAGAATAGGGCTAGGAGTAATGAAGATTACCAATAAGTAATCCAGGCATTAAACACAAGTATTGGTGCAACACCATTGAGTTGACTGGGATTCAGCAATCCCCCCACTCCACCTGAAATGTTGGGCTATGTTGACTAGAACTGGCTGACCTTCAGAGCAGTCCCAGACAGAAAAGGACAGCACATGGGTTTCTCTGTTAACAAGAACCCACAAATTACTAACATAAAGCAATTCCATGTTACTACCCGCATTCAAATGCCATTTTGTTTAGGCAATTGAAATCGTGATGTGGGTTTAATACTTGCATGCCAGGGGAGTGATTGGCAGGGTAGAGAGGGAACAGGAGACCACTCATTCTCACGGCAGTCCATAAGTGGGTGCTTTAAACCTTAAAGGAGAGAGTTAACCGCTTGTAACATTGAAGCTGCACTAGAATAGTCTCATAAAAAATGCATAAAGAAATTAGATGGCCCAAACAAATAAGTTTGCCCCTCCTCCACCGCCCATGAAGTTGGCACCCCTCCCAACATTTGAAGGGTTAACCCCCGTAATGTAGGTTTTGTTGCGCCCCTGAACGCAAGCACACACACCATTCACCATATACTGACACGCACACCCAGCCATCCATACATTTAAGTGTGCACCCTTTCACCATACAGGCACACCCAGGCAGCCACCCATACATTTACGTGTGCACCCTTTCACCATACAGGCACACCCAGGCAGCCACCCATATATTAAAGTGTGCACCCTTTCACCATACACTCGCACAGGCAGCCACCCATACATTTACGTGTGCACCCTTTCACCATACAGGCACAACCAGGCAGCCACCCATATATTAAAGTGTGCACCCTTTCAACATACACTCACACACACACACACATCATGGGGTTGAGGGGAGCCCTAACACTTAAAAAAGAAATTGGGCCTCATTACAACTATGCCGGACTGTAAACAATGGTGCTGGTAAGCTTACCGGCACCGTTGTTTCCGGGTCGGCATATTACATCTCTTCGGGTGGTTGCCGTCCTGCCTGGCAGGTCAGACCTGCCGGGCAGAATGGCACCCACCCGCATAGTTTTCATGGAAGCACCAGCACCGTTATTAACGGTGCCGGTGCTTCTGTGGTCCCCATTCCCATAGAGTCCGATAGGACTTTATGGAAATGGGGACTTACCATTTGCCGGAGCCTGACTTCCCAGACCGCCAGGGTTGTAATCCCCAGGTGTTACCGGGAAGTCGGGCGCCGGTAAATCATTACGGGTCCGGCGGCAACCTGCAGGTAGCAATGGCATGGTTGCCGCCAAACCCGCAATGAGGCCTATCGTTTCTTTTTGAAGTCACTCTGACTTCATAAAGAAATTATTTCTGTTACAGAAATAATTTCTTTATAAATGCAGAGTGAATTCAAAAAGAAAAAAACAAAGATTTTTTTTTGCAAAAAATTATTATTTTTATTTTTTTCTACAAGTCCTGGGAGGGGCCCCCCACACTAGCTGGCGGGGCCCCCCGCACTGCGGGGCCTGCGGGGCCTGCGGGGGCCCCTGTTACGCCAGTGCTTAAGCGGCACTACAAATCGAGCCGGGGCTCTTCGAGGGGGCGTGGCCTAACAGCGGGGGCCTTGATGGCCCGTTAGGCCACGCCCCCTTGACGAGCCCCGGCTTAATGGGTTACTGGCACCCCTGCCAGGCAGCCTTTTGTAGAGATTAGCACCCTCTCCCCTATTGGGGAGAGGGTGCTGATCTCTGCATTTATATTCTATAGGCTTGCCTGACAGGGGACAGTGTCTCCCTATTCAGCCTTAATGGTGGTGCTTCCCCTCGCCAGCTGGGGAGGGGCAGCGTCACCATCAAGGCTGAAAGGGTGAGGCCACTGGAAGTAGAGGCCTTTTTCCTAACTCCCGCGAATCCGCGGGAGCTTCAGTATTTAGAAAGCAAGGCCTCTGCTTCCAGGGGCCTCACGTTTTCTCCATAATGGTGGCGCTGGCCCATGTGCATCACTTGATCAAAGGGATGCCTCGCAGGTGCGGCGCCACCATTGTGGCTGAAAGGCACGTTGTCTGAAGCCTGAAGCTCTTGCACACGAGCGAGAGCTTCAGGCTGTAGAAAAAAATGCCTTTTCGTGTAGTGGCCGGGGCTGCCAGGGGAGATTAGTGGGCCCCGGCAGGGCCCGCCTCAAAACGAAATTTCGGAGCCTGCCGGGGCCGAGCCCCGCCAGGCCCAGGCCCACTTAAAGCCCTGTAGTGGCAGTATGATCAGGCCTTTTCTCCGGCCCTAAGGCTCTATCGGCTAAGGCAGGCTACGGCAGACAATGGCCTTATGTGGATGGCCTTAGTTGGAAAGGCCAGCTACCGCCTTCCGGTTCCGTCTAGCTGGGGATGAATGGGAGCTCAGCCAATCCATGTTGGCTTGGTCTCCTAGCAGCGTGTAAACAACAACGTTGTGGATGCCATTTTCGAATCCTTCCTCGTGGATCCTTACACACAAAGGATATTGTGGTGGTGATATTGGGGAAACACAGGGGGCATGGGACACATCAGTGGGGCTGGGGTCCTTCAGGTACTGCTGTCGTAGTGTTTCTTACCCCAAAAGGCTAAGATTATACCGGGGAGAAGCTGGTGCTGTCGTCGTTGTAGGTGGCTTCTCCAAGCTGCGCAGTGTGGTAAGGGCTCATGCGCTACCTGTGGGGCTACTGTTACTGAAGCAGTTTTGGCAGGTAATGGGCAGGCTAAGGCAGACGATGGCCTTATGTGGACGACCTTAGTTGGGAAGGCCCGCTTGCGCCTTCCGGTTCTGTCGAGCTGGGGATGAACGGGAGCTCAGCCAATCCGCGTTGGCTCGGTCTCCTAGCAATGTGTAAACAACAACGTTGCAGACGCCATTTTCGGATGCTTCCTTGTGGATCCTTACAAACAAAGGATATTGCAGTGGCGACATTGGGCAAAAACAGGGGGCATGGGATACAGCAGTGGGGCTGGGGTCCTTCAGGTGCTGCTTTCGTAGGGCTTTTTACCCCAAAAGGCTAAGATGATGCCGGTGTGAAGCTGGTGCTTTCGTAGTTGTAGGCCACTTCTCCAAGCCGTGCAGGGCGGTGAGGGCTCCTGACCTACCTGTGGTGATACTGTTACTGAAGCGGTGTTGGCGGATAATGGGCAGGCTAAGGCAGACGATGGCCTTATTTGGACAGCTTTAGTTGGGAAGGCCGGCTAGCGCCTTCCAGTTCCGTCGAGCTGGGAATGAACGGGAGCTCAGCCATTACGCGTTGGCTTGGTCTCCTAGCAACGTGTAAACAACAACTTTGCGTACGCCATTTTCAGATCCTTCCTCGTGGATCCTTACAAACAAAGGATATTGCTGCGGCGATATTGCCGGTAGCACCGGCAGGGTTACCGCCGGACTTGTAATGAGGCCCACTGTCAACAAATGACAATGACAACCATTCTCACCTCTACAGGGGACAGTGCCTACCCCCTGAGCACATACATGATGATGCCCATACGCAACCCCAACACACCAGCCCAGATACAGTACAACACTACCCATATTGCAACTTGGGGCATAGTGAAGTGCACATTCAGAGTGCTCAAGTCACGTTTCCGCTCCCTTGACCAGTCAGGTGGTATGTTGCTATATGCACCACCACTAGTCTGCAGGATCATTGTGGCAGCATATGTCCTGCACAATGTTGCAACATGGCGTGGCATCCTGGTGGACAAGGTAGTGGAAACCCATCCACACCCACAGGCACACCGCTTGTGTATGGCTGGGCAAAGGGCATGTGGAGAGGCTGTACGTACCCAGCTTGTGCAATCTTATTTCACATAAAATCCTTCTTCTGTGGAGTGCACACAATCCCGCCAAATCCCAGGTGCCATACAATGATAACAATGGGCCAATACACTGTGCCCACAAAACCACCCTGAGAAAGTGCCATTGGAAGTGCAAATGTGTGTGCATCCCTTAGAACGAAAAAGACATTTAGTTCCAAAAGAAACACATTGAAAAGTGATGACACCAAGACCACCATGGCAACCATTTAATTAAATCAGCTCTTTGGCACCAAAACCATCCATGTGTAAAGTTAAAGGATATTGATACTGCGTGCTATCCCTACTGTAGTGGTCCCCTGGCGCTCTGGCGGATCTGACTAACATACCTGTGAAATGTGTAAGCATCGATAAATCCTGTCTCAGCTGCAAGCCATACCCTTTCTCAACAATTTACATGGCCACAAAATGCAACAATGCAACAAGCACAATTTCACATAGCTGCACAAATGTCCTACAAATTACACTAGTACATGGCTGGCAGAACACATAAGTTACCAGCAGGAGGAGTTAACTTGTAGGAACCCCTTGCCCCCTCCAAATGGCCACTCCATTAGGAAATCACATTTACAGTGAGTTCTTCCGCTATTATACACCCTTAATTTGACTGATGTATGTGCTGACTGGAATATTCAATCAGAATTTCTAGTAGGGGCTGTGCCTAAATAATTTGCCGACCAATATGATAAAATAAAGAAAATGTGAATGATTCACCCTGGGGACCTCCCCATCTTTGTGTTTATGAATGTTCAGAATGTGCAAGTGTAGAGGGGAGGCGGGTAATGGAAAAGGTGTTGAGAAGTGCACTGGGTGACGTGCTAAGAAAATAAATAAAAAACTTAAGTCCAACCTCCCGTGGTGAGGCTGAGCTTGCGCAAGTACAGTATATAGACAATGGCTTGGGTGAGAGATGTGGGGAGTCAGTGCCCCGAGGACACATAAGGGCTCTGCACATCAGTCATGCTACTGTATGATTAGCAGGGAAGAGAGGAGGAGAAGGAAGAGGAGAAGACAAAGGTCTTCTGGTTTATGGGGAACTTAAGGAGGGCCTGCTCGAGACGCAGAGGATGCGGGAGGCTACTACACAGAAGGCAGCCTGCCGAGGAAACTGATCGACCAACAGCTCTCTGTTTAGCAAACTGTTTCAAATGCAGGGAGTTGGTGCCAGAGCAAGCCAGGATTCTAGAAGGGGAGTACTTGATCAGGAAGTGTTGAAGATAGAGTGGTCCGTTGTCCCCGGCCCCAGATAGCCTTTTGGATGATACAGATGAATTTGAATTTAATCTGTGCAGAGACTGTGAGCCAGTGAAGGCTTTGTAGGGCAGGAGAGATGCGGTCCCTGGGCCTGAGACCAAGTATAAGTCTTGTTGCCCTATTCTGGTTAAGCTGGGGCGGGGGTTGCAGGGTGGACAAAGGAAGATTAAGGAGGAGGCTGTTGCAGTAGTCTAGCCTGGAGAGAACCAGCGCATGGGTCACATTGAGTTTCTGGGGGAAGGTGTGGAAGGGTACAGTTACTTTGAGAAGGAAGAGCTGATAGTGGGACTTAGTGACAATGTCCTGAATATGAGGGATGAAGGAAAGGGTGGAGTCGAAGATGACTCCAAGAATCCTGGCTTCAGAGGATGGGGCACGGTGGTAGCCCATGGAGGAAGGCCAGAGTCAAGAGAAGAAGTAGGCTGCAGGTGATCTAATAAGGAGACTCTAGGTTTTGCTCGCATAGAAGCAGAGGTAATTTGCAGTTCACCACGCCTGGATGTTAGAGAGGCAGTCAGGGATGTAGGAAGGTGCAAGGTCGTCAGTAGAAATTTTGAAGAAGAGTTGTATGTCATCAGCATAGCATTGGAATTTGGGGGAGAAGGAGGCAATGACTCATTCCAGCAGGGAAATATATATATTAAAGAGGCAGGGCAAAAGAATGGAGCCCTGGTGTACGCCACAGGTGTAGGTGGAAGTAGGGGAGGTGTAAGGGACAAGAATGGTTTTGGAGGAATGGTCGATTAGGAATGAGCTAAACCAGCCCAGTGCCCATTCCGAGATACCAAGTATATCATGGAGACATTTTATGAGGATGGAATGGTTCACTGTGTCAAATGCAGAAGAAAGATCAATGAGGATGAGGACATAAGTGTATTTTGAATCGAGGGATGCTAGCAGTTCATCACAGGTGTTCAGGAGAGCAGTGTCCCTGGCTCAGGAAGCTTGGAAACCACACTGGAAGTCACGTAGACCACCAACTAGTTTGATATGGGTGTTGAGTTGGGGGAGGAACAAATTCTCAAGCAGTTTTCCAAGGAAGTGGCTGATGGAAATGGGGTGGTAGTTGGCTGGGCTGGAAGGGTCTGCAGATGGTATTGTAAGGATGTACTGCACAAGGGAGTGCTTGAGGGAGGATGGAAAAGAACTAGTAGCAAAGGCGTGGTTGCTGAGATCTGCAAGAGCAGGGGCAGGAGAGAAGATGTTACCCTTGATTGTTCGCGATGAGCATGGGACAACCTGTTTGGAAGAGACCTTCATGGAGTTGCCAACTCTGATGACTTCATCGGGGGACAGGAGTGAAGGAGGAGAAGGAGGAAGGAAGAGGGCAAGTGGTAGTGGGGGCAGAAGGGTAGGGTTGTGTTGGAAGAGTGAATGACAAGGATGTTGAGTCTGTCCATTGTTTTTGAAAAGAAGTGAGAGGCAAGAGCATTACAAAAGGGACTGTGAAGGAGTAAGGTCAGAAGATACAGCAGATGTGTTTGCAAGTTACCTGCACATTTTGTAGAGTTCAGCCGTGATGCAAAGCACAAGAATACAAGTACACAAATAATCACCTATTTCACTCCTGGCAGGATCATGCTTGCAGCATCAATTTACAGTGTCCGATTTCAGAACGTAAGGCTGGCCACCGAGGGAACTGCCATGGAAGACATGAGCAGACAACACAAAGCATTGTGATACAGCAAGCATTGATCAATGAATGCTAAATGTACAATGCAAACAACAAGTTCATGGTCAATGCAGACTTCATTATGATAGCATACAATTGGTCAAATACTGCATTCAATTTAATGCAGCAGTACCATGAACCCAGCTGCAGTCAACTTGAAGCTGCAAACACCATGGTGCAGCATACATGGTACATGCATGTGAAAACACCAACACCACTAAACATAATGTGCTGGTACACAATATAGCAGCCCAAAAATGTGCATCAATGTTCACATGGTTGTGGTTTGTAACTGGTGCTGCACACCATAACTGGTGAATCCTAAGCAAGAGAGGCCAAATGTGCCGTTGATCCATAACCCCACAAACATTGCAATGGATGTGAAGTGCCACTCAGTACACATGGTCAAAGTGCAATGAGACACACACCAGCAAAACCATCAACACCTGTCACAGGCCACAAACAGCTGGCCCTACCACCCACTCCCAAACACCCAATAAATGCTCACACAGTTGGAACTCCCACAATTTAGAATATGAAACCAGTGGCCACACCAATCCATAGAAACAACACCATGCCCAGACCATCACCAGATCCTCAGTCCCTCTTTCCTTAAACCTGACCCAATTGGACAGGCAAATTGGCTTACTACAAGCACAAAGCCAGCAGGCTTTTACAAGTGCGGGACATGCAATTTTTGCCATCATGCTTTAGCACCTACAAAAATCTTTAGCTGCCATAATGGACTTCAAACCAAAATATTTGACTTTATTAATTGTCGTACAAAATTTGTTATCTATGGTATCTTATGTGTATGTCAGAAAATGTATATTGGCAGCACGATCAGAGAAGTCCGTTTCAGGATTCGAGAACACCTCAACAATCTTAGTAGCCAGGATATTAGACTTCCTTTAGCTTCCCATTGGCAGAAGCATCATCAACTGGATAATATTAAAGACATCAAATTCATTGGACTCAAACACATCCAACAACATCCGAGAGGTGGTAACAGAGAATTGACCCTACGACAACAGGAAGCAAGAATGATTTGTAAATTACGTTGCCTGTCACTTGGTTTGAACCAAGACCATGAATTGAATGTGTTTCTATAATTTGTACGAATTTAATGCTAAAAAACAGACAATCAAACCCATGCAAACCGATACAGCTTACCGACTATGCCCGAGGCATTTATATTCAGCCTAGTGACCCCACTCTGTGAGAAGTCACTGTTTATATTTGTCCCAACAGCCCAACCGGCAGTTATTTGCATGTCTGCACGCTGATTCGAGCGCACCACATTTATTTTGATTTCTTAATTGAGGTTGATATTTAGCACCAACTATCCAATATCCGCACCTAACATAGGATTAGAATTAGTACGGATTATTTCAGTTTTCTTTTTGTTGATGTCAAAGCTGTACACAGTATTAACATCAAAATATCTATATGTAATTAAGTCGCTGCAAAAATATTGCCGTAAATGAATGAGCTTCCGCATAGGAAGCTTTCCTCAAATGTCTGTTTTATGCATTTCCGGCTTGTAAGGAGTATCCAAGCAACAGGGTCAGATGACTACATCACCTGACCTAACCCGGGAAGGTTACTATAGTAACCCCCGGATTGTGCCGATGCCTTCAGTATTGAGAAACAACCGGCCATTGAGCACATCAACTTTTGGAGCGTATGCCGGTAAGCCAGTTCTACGCCCTAACGATACCAAACGAAAAGCTTATGCAGCACGTTCCTTATAACAAGTGTTTAAATACGTTGTCATATCCATGTTACAGATTACGGCCGAATTTAAAGGCAAGGCACGCTAAAAACGTGCGTTACATTTCAATTATACTGCAACAGCGGCATATCAGTCGAACGACAACTACCTCTTGATTGCAAGACTGGTAATTATAGTTTCCATACTTTTCACAAATTAGATGTTAAACTTACTAGCAATGCAGACTTTTGAACTAAAATATGTGTCATATTATACCAAGTCTTTATAACTTACAGACCCTGTCCAGTCAAGCATGTAGAAATCACTAAATCTCTCAACTACTGAAAGTTGAATCAAGTATTAGGAAACCTCAATCATATTTAAGGTATGGATAGATTCATTTATCCCTATTTTAGGAAATAGAACAATCAATTGCATATATTATCTCTAACGGTATGTTTTTATTTCTTTCTATTTCTCCTTTCTCTCCTGTTTTTTCTTGTTTTTTGACCCACTACCTCTGACGTTGGTTGTTTCGATTTCAAGCCAAGGTTCAATAATTATAGATTAATGCAAATGGTAAACTACATTTGTATGCCCTGAGGACGACCTCTTTGGTTGAAACACGTGTTGGCAGGTTTTGGCAAATTCTTGGCTTTTCTTTAATGTGAAATACGCTGCGCAATTGCATATAAATTGTGTGTGTTTTGGCGAATAAGCCTATCTCAAACAATGTGATTCATTCAAGTTTTGGTTTTTGAAGTACTCAACAAATATGCTGCGCAATTGCATATAAATTGTGGGTGTTTTATTGATTGCATATAAATTGCTCTGTGTAATTCATCCAAGTTCAGACTCATTCAACACAATTGATGTGTTACACTTTACCTGTGAATGAACAACTTTGCTCTTTGTTACTAATAAACCAGTAGAATATCTCTGTGATTAATTCCCCATCATTCTTGTTTAAATTTTGCACATCAGTGGCTTTACGTTGGTTACCAAGCGCAGCCTGTGTAGATAGTAATTCACAATAATTTGACATCACCAGAACCACACCTTGTGAATCATGCACCCATTAAAAAGTACGGGTGACCCACAAGACAAGTGAATCCCATGTGATCACACACAGTGAAAGCCTCCCAGGCAAACCCCACACAAGAGTCTCCAAAAGCCCTTCACTTGCCTGCACAGAGTACCCACCTGCCTTGCATACGATTCACACCATCGGGAGACGCTTCCCCTGAATCCAATGATATCCATAGTAACAACAGAAAGAACATGTACATACATGACAACACATTAATTGATACTGGAAATATGCAGATTGCACCCACTGCAGAAGCAGCACAAGGAGCAATGGGGTGACAGGACATAGAGTGTGATCTGCCCCTGATTGCAGCGTACCACAACAGAGAGAGGGAGAGGGAGTGACACTGAGAGGGAACACCAAGCAAATGCCACATCAAGGAGTGCACTGCCTGGATTGGAGATGACCAATTACATGCACTACAACACAGTAGGTGCGGCCATAGATGAATTGACCAAGGTAGAAAACACAGTGCCATAAGTACCACTTAAATAACCATACTGGCATGTTAACATGCAAAGCACATATAGGTTAAGTTAGACATGCAGCAAACATGGTGACTAATGACCATACTCAACATGCAAGACAGTGCTAATGCTTACCCGCTGACTGCGTTGGCATGGTGTGAATCCCGCATCACCTTCACCTGGAACTGTGTCTCCAAATTAGGTACAGGAGGGACAGTGCCTGGTGGAGGGCATGGGGAGCATGGATATCAAATGATGCAGGGTGTCTCCCAGGGACAGCAGTCACCGCCAGATCACAGATTACCGAAACAACATGGGAGAAGACATTACAACTGGCGAAGTGAAGTACCATTCACACAGCACACATGTGCGAGGGAACACTGAACCCATAGTTACCTGCACATGCCATCCTGTGCACCACCATGCAAACATGCAAGTTGACCTCACTATGCATGCCTGCATGTCCACCACTGCAGACCTCATGGCCTTGAGAGGTTAACATCACAACTCAAGGAAAAAATAAGTAACATAATAAAAATAAAACCTGAAAAGGGCAACTAAAAAAATGAAATGGCAACCGGAAGGCATGTCTCTGCTGGCACCACCATCCTGCATTGAATCAGAAGGTAGAAGTGGTGCTGGAGGCTCACCATGCAGTGCCGTGGTCTAGTCCTCAGTGGCAGCGGCCATGCGTGACACTGATGAATGCACCAGAAAACTGAGGGCTTGGAAGTCACCATGCACAACCTCACGGGTTGCACGGAGTTTGCCGTGATAGTCTCCCTCAGTGATAGCATCTCCTGGCAGAACAGTCTTCTGGTGGCTGCCTCTTCCTCATGGATTGCTGCTCTGTGGGCCAACAACTCACACCTCAGGGCTTCCCTGTGTGCCTGACCCTCTGCAAGCAGGGATGCCTGCAGATACCTCAGATCTGCCTGTCAGCCGTTGATGTTGGCCTCCATGCGCAGCCTGTGGCAGCGGCATGTGGACCACATGACCTGAAGCTGTTGCTCCACCTGTGTTGCTGGAGGGATCATGGAACTGGCAACCCTATACATGCCCTCGCCAAACTCTCACAGGCAGCAACCTGTCCGTGTGGGCAACGCAACATCTGCTGCTCCCACTCTGTCTGCCCAGGCTGCACACACCCCCACATGTGCGGGGCCCACGCCTGCCTGACCCAAGGGAGCATGGCCCTTGCTGTGATGCCACTGTCTCAGCTGCAGGAGTGGCACCCTTCCTTGGACATCTGCCCTAGGACCAGAAACCTGGGAGTGTGGCCTTTCAGCCATAACCACCACAGATGGGCATGACACCACTTGCTGGCATTGTGAAGGCACCTGACCTCCTGCAGACTCATGGGCCCCGAATGCTCCACCCATTGATGCACTCATCTTCGCCAGCATTGAGGACTACACATCTGGTTCAGCATTAGAGCTACTGGAGTCCAAACAGTCAGAATTGTCTACAGCAAGGCTCAAGATGGTCTGCAGCACCAGTGAATTCTCACGGCCTGCCACGCCACATCCTCGACTGGTGGTCTGATGTGCCACAGACTCTTCCTCCTCCTCCTCCGCATCTGGTGCTTCCTCATTTATCAACAAAAGAAGGTACTGTTACATGTGGGGTTGGTTATGTATGGGTTATATCATTTGAAAACTCCTTGGGCCAACCACAAATTTTGCCTAAGACTTTAACCTAATTAGTTATTCTTATGCCAGAAAAAAACATTAATAGACCAGAGTAGAGTACATCATTGTTATGCTGATATATTTTATTGGAAATACAAAACAAATGTACAAATACATGAGCTTCAACAAAGCAACATTCTCAGAACAAATGAAGGGATTGAGATTGTGAAAGTCACTTGGATATAGACATAACAAGTGAAATTAAAGAAAGAAAATTAAAGGAAAAAACAAAGGTTTCAACAATTCAAATTTGCACTCAAATCATACAGAGAAGGTAAACTGTATCGCAACTTCACAAATGTATAACCTTTGGCACATCTTGTGTGTGTCAATATACAAAACACAATCTTCTGTCATCCTCGAGATGGGACCTAACTCTCGAGGTATGGACTGCCTTGAGTGTATTTGTTGCAGTTAAAATTAAAAATACTAATCAAATTTAAACAAAGACAGACTGCATCTCAAATGTGTAGGTTATGACCATTAACACATCTTGTGTATAGGAAGAATTGTTCAAATCAGATGCGTCTATCAGCCTCGAGATGGAAACTGCCTCTTGAGGTGGGGTCTGCCAATGCAGTAGGGGGAGCAGAAAACAAAGAAGGGAGGTATAGATGCTGATAAATTGGCTGTGTCCCGACAGCTATAGGCACAGCCTTATGTGCAAGCACCTTCAGTCCCCTCATGCATACAGCGTTTTGGCGGTGACGTGGATAGAAATATTGTAATCCGCCTTCATCAAGACATAAAATAGAGGACCCTGTAGATAAAAAATAAAATAAAAATGAATGGGTAAACGAAATATCCTGGGTTTCTAATAGGGTGTTCTGGCATATTATGATAAAACCAAAAAATGAATTTGGAGAAAGCCAAATTAAAAATAATTGAAGGCAACTAACATTAATCTTTCACTGTGGTAATGAATCAAACAGAATGAACTTACCACGAGAAGAGAACAATTGTATTCTGATTCCCTTATCACCCTCGTAGGGGAGACACACCAACCAGCCTGAACTACGTGTCTGCCCGTCTCACATGTTAGTTGCTAGGTTCAAAAAGAACTCCTGCAAACAGAGCGGGAAGTGCGTGGTTACTAATGCAGTGCTTGTCACTTATGTAGGGAAAGGGCTTGAGGGTGACGGTGGAGAAGTGGAGAAACTCACCTGATTGCAATGTAGAGGTGGTGTGTTTGCCTGGGGTGGTGTCCACTCGCAATGTAGAATGCGACGGGGGCGTTGAACAACGTTAGAAAAAATGCTGAGTAATTGTTCTTGCATGCCTTGGAAACAAATCCCGAACGATTGATCCTGACGGTATCTGCTGATTAAACAAATGACATGGGGTCAGTGGGACCTTGGTCCTTCACTTCCGTAACGGAAACTTTGAAACCACCCATGGGTTTGCAAAGACCAAGGTCAAAGTGCTTCACGTCATGTTACCTGTGTGTTCGGGTTAAACTACGCATGTAGATAGGCGTCTGCTGCGGTGCTTGTTAGTCCTGATCCTGAGTGGACAAGAATGCGGAAGCGAACAAAGCGGTGGCCATAGCAATGTAAGGAAGGGGGTGGGCTGAAAGCTATGTAGCAGGCGAGACCTGCAGGCCAATCCGAGCTGGGCAGCCAGGCGTCTCCATCGATGCAGCCAAATGCAGACTGGTAGTCGTGCGCCACAGAGGTGTGCGCGGTGGCACCAATAATCCGCTAAGTCTCCTTGCGGGATGTCCAGGAGGTACGTGAAAAATACAATGGCTCACTGATAGCCGTCCCACCACACCCTACCTCTGTCGCAATATGGGGTGCACATGTATCGGGTGAGTCGTGTGTGTTAAACAATATGAACACACTGATTGTGATTAAAACTCACTACGTTTCCAACCAGCCATTGTGGTCACGTGTCTGCCAATAATGTTGTGAAAGAAAAACATGGCCTCAGATCAGTGGCATTAGACTGGACATCTGGGGCAGTCCAAGAGATCGGAGACAAAGCCACTGTCTTCATGTTACATGCCAAAGTCCAGATGTCTGAAAGACAGTCCTGGTAGGCATGAGAAGTGTTGATGAATGATGAATGTGTGTGTGAATCACGTTTGGGGGGTAAATTGTTTATTTGATCCATGTTCAAACATGTCCATTCTATAAATCCACCTACTTTCAAGGTCCAGCAATCTGCCCTGTATATTGGGGCCCATGTGGACTCTTTCCAAGACCCACCAGAGTAAATCATTGGATGTATGGTGGTTGGTCAAGTAGTGTGCCACCAGAGGGGCTATCAGGTTCTTACACCGGATCCTTGAGCGGTGTTCTGAAATACGGATCCCAATATTCCACATGGTTTGGCCCACATAACGTAGGCTACAAGGACACTCGACACAGTATACACTTGACTGGTTTTACAGTCGGACTGATGTTTAAGAGTCCAACATCTCTCGCCAATTGTGAAGGTTTGGATTTTCTTAGTAAACTTACATACTGAGCACGAACCACAAGGGTAGTGTCCAGTAACTTTCTGGAGGTTCCAAAGTCCAGTTTGAGGGGCATCTCGGACAAACAGTGAGCGAACTAGGTATTCTTTTATGTTCCATGCTCTCTTGAATGCAAACCAAGGTATGGGTTCATCTAGTAACTGTAGCCTGATTATGGGCCAGTGTCTCTATGTCGTTTTATTAATATCAAATGTGTTGGGACCATGTGTGATTACACATGTAACTCTGTCAGATTGCACCTGTTGTTGTGTGTCTTGGGGGGCAAGAAGAGAATTGCGGTTTGTGAATCTCACTATTTTCCTGGAAGTTGAAATGAATTTCTTGGTGTATCCTCTTTTTCGGAGTCTATCACCCATATGGGTGGCATTGGTATAGTAATCCTCAAGGGAAGAACAGTTTCTCCGTAGCTGCAAGAATTGGCCATATGGAAGATTTTTTTTAATATGGCTAGGATGGTTGCTGGTGTAATGCAGCAGGGTATTACGATCTGTTGATTTCCTGAAGAGATTGCACACGAGTTTACATTGCTAGCAGCTAATTTGAAGGTCCAGAAAGTGTACAGAAGTATTACTGTACTCGATCGTAAATGGAATGTTGTTGACGCATGCATTTAGCCACGTGAAAAAAGAATTAAGTGACACCTCATCTCCTGTCCACAGAAATATGACGTTGTCAATGTAACAACGCCATTGTTGTATGTTGGATAGCCAGGGATTAAGTTGGCTGTATACATATTTCTCTTCAAAGGATGCTATGAACAGAATAGCCAGGCTGGGGGAAAATGTAGCACCAATTGCGGTTCCTTTGATTTGTAAATAAAATTGATCAAAAATGAAGACTTTTTACAAAGGGCTAAAGTCATGAGTTCTATAATAAACTCTGGTGGAACGCGAGATTGAGTTTTATTTGTAATCAAATGTTCATAAACCCGGTCTATTGCTAGCTCCTTGAGGAAGGGAAGTATATAGGGATTACATTTCCATAGTTACCAAGAATTGATGGTTGGAATCAAATGTAAGTTCCTCAAAGGTTTGAATAGTGTGTGTGGCGTCTCTAAGATAGGACCGGGTCTTAACACTAATTGGTTTTAAGAAGAAATCAATGAAACAGCATATTGGTTCCAATAGAGTCCACAGCCAGAGACTATGGGCCTGCCCGGTGGCTCTTGGGCATCTTTGTGGATTTTGGGAAGAGCACATAGGCACGGAGTGAGTCCTTGGGATGTAGTGAGAAAAGTTGCTTCCTTATCGTTGATCCAGTTTCTCTCTGACGCAAAAGCCACCATCTCAGAGATTTCCAATTTGATTTCTTTGGTGGGGTCTTTCTTGAGCAATTGGTAGCTATCGCGGTCATCTAAAAGGTTCATGACTATGTGGGTATACTGGTCATTCGTCATAATGACAATGCCACCCCCTTTGTCAGCAGGCTTGATTATTAAGTCACGATTGTCTGAAAGATGTTAAAAAAACCTTTCTTTCTTCCAAGGTCAGGTTCTGACATATTCTGGTTTTCTTCAGACTCATCTGTTTTATGTCATTCAAAGCACATCTTTCAAAGGTGAGTTTATCATACAGAGTTTACCTGTCCGTGGGGGTAGAAGAGGATTGTGGATGCAGTCCAGTATCAGGTTCATTGTCAAGCTCGTTGTTGTTTTTAAAGAATGCACAGAGTCTCAAAGTGGAAAAGAAGCATCACACTTCATGCTCCGTTTTGTACCAGTCTGTGTTGGTGGTGGGTATAAATGATAATTAGCAAATAATGGGGCAATTTCTATAAATTGACAGGGTATTGCCCCTAGATAAGTTATATTCACACAAAAGGTTAGGCAACACACAACTGTCTGTAAATGATAAACCTTTAGACAAAATGGAAATTTGAGATGGTGTAAGGTTAGCCTTTGCCAAGTTAGAAATAGGCAGCATATTGATATCTGATGATGAATTTAGCACCTCACTTGTCTGGGGTGCCTGTGCTGTCCTTGGTACGGCATGTTCCAAAAGGGGGGCCCATCCTCCTCCTTGCCCTCCTCTGCCATCTTGGCTGGCCATTTGATTTGATGTTGTCATGGCACTATCCCCACTCTCTCGCTCTCACTCTCCCTTGTTTCATTACCCCTTCCCACCTCCCCACCCCACTCCTGCCCATCCCACACCTGATTGGTCCCTTATTCCAGGAAGTACTTTTAGCAGTTAGTCCCAGGGCAGTCTTGCCCGGGCAGCTGGACAAGGTTCACAGTAAAGGGCACCCCACTAGGGCACCTCCAATGCCTTTTTGCCTGATTGTCTTTGTGCTCCAGCCAGGCCTCTAACGCAGTCTAGAGCATAGACATTGTTGCATTTGTGATCTCTGACACTGCCTTGTGTCTACCTGAACTACAGTGTCAACACTTCTTTTCTTTTGCTGCACTCTACGTTTTGCCATTGTGTTACATGTAGCTGCATTTTGAATGCACAGATTGCGTTAAATTCTGCCACTTTGGAGGATAGCCACTGTTCAATATTTTTGAGTACAGCCTTTGTGTCAAATCTAGCTGCTTGTTTGGTATAGCCCCCACATTGAATTTATCTGTTTTGATTATAGCCACTGTGTAATATCTAGCCGCATTTGAGTATAGCCACAGTGTTGACTCTAGCTGCACTTAGAACTTTGCTACTCCGTCAGATTTAGCTGCATGTTAGTATAGCCTCTGTGTTGTATTCACCTGCTTTTGAACTTGGCCATGGTGTTAAATTTAATAGCGTTTGAATTTACCAGCAATTCAAATTCAGCTGCTTTCTGAGTATAGCCTCAGCCTCAAAGCTAGTTTAGAATAGCCACTGTTTTATATTTAGCTGCATTTTGAGTACTTCTACTGTGTCTTACTTAGCTGAATTTAGAGTACTCCAATGTGTCTTATTTAGCTGTATTTTAGAGGACATCCACTGTGTCTTATTTAGCTGCATTTTACAGTACATCCACTGTGCTACACATAGCTGCTTCTTGAGTATAGACACTGAGTAGAATCTAGCCTTGCATAGTACACTCCCCTTTTTAAACATAGCGGCCTTGGAGTATAGTCTCTGTGTTCTATTCAGCTGCATTTAGAGTACTATAACTGTGCCACATTTAGCTCTATTTTTGAGTTTAGCCACTCTGTTATATTTAGCTGCATGTTAAATATAGCCACTGAGTAGAATCGTGCCTCACTTAAAATGTGTCACCATTTAAACCTAGATGCCTTTGAGTATAGCCATTGTTTTATATTTAGCGGCACTATATAGCCTCTGTGGTATATTCAGCTGCACTTTAGAGTACATCCACTGTGTCATATTTAGCTGCATTTTGAGTTTATCCACTGTGTTATATTTAGCTGCATTTTGAGTTGAACCACTATATTATACTTAGCTGCATTTTGGAGTATAGCCACTGTGCCATATTTAGGTGCTTTTTGAGTATATTCCAACAAAAAGAGAGATAGAGGGGTATATGACACCAGCCTACCCTAAGTGTAAAGGGATTAACCCTTAATAAATTGCAACAAACGAGCTGGTGCTCATCATCACTGCATTCTCTGGGTGGGTTCTATTCTCATACCCTATTCAATTGAGGGCGAGAGAAAAAAAAACAACATCTTAGACATACATTTGTAAAAAAATAAACATATTTTATTGTTCATTTACACGCAAATATTAAAAAACACACACCTTCGGTGCAGAATTAAAGTGCTTTTGTAATCTCCTGCATTAGGAGTCTAAATATCACATTAACAGCAATATATGCACAAAACTAGGACCCTTTCCATCAGTGATTCAGTTAATTTGAATTTTTGATTTTAAACCGTTAGAGTGTATTGTGCTTTGTTATTTAACACGTCTGATCATTCCTTGTTTCGCACATCTCACTCAAACACATTCCATTCGTTCTTTCCTTCAGTCACTGTCACCATCGCATTCTACACACACACAACTAGTGCCCGACATGTTTCTTTCCGTTTTTATGTATATGTGATTAATACTCGGAAATTCTTCAGGGGCTTTTTTAGCAAAGGATTAGTAAAAAGTGCATAACAATTCTGTCAACGTCATAACCTAAAAACAAACAATGATTACTACAATGAAAGTCATGTCCACAATCCGCGTTGAGATTCTAGTGGTATCTTCTTCTTAAGGGTTTGTAGTGCCCTTACCATCCACCCGTTTTGTTGGCTGTTAATTTGCAGCTTTTTGGCAATGTGGCCATGGGGTGTGGGTCGTCTCACTTGTGCGGAATGGTCAGCTTTCGCCCTTGGGGCGAGTTCTGTTTCTGTAGTTTTCTAGTGTCATCTGGAAACACTCTTGCTTTCTACTGGGCATACTGTGTGAACCCATGTTCCACCTAGTTCAGCCTTTAGGTCATTTGACTACTGTTCCATTCAGGCGTGCTGTTCTAACACGCTATGTTTATTCAGCTCAAGCGGTCTACGGCGCCGATGTGAAATTAAAAACGCCATTCCCGTCTACACCCGTTCTGCGGTGAACACCATTCTTGCTAAGGGCACGGGTTTATTCTCGATGCTGTAGTTGGATGTAAATTCCGCATTCAAGTGTGGCTAAAACGTCCGCGTTCTCTCGACAGTCGATCACTTCTGGGTTTACGAGTATAGCCACTGTGTTATATTAGCTGCTTTTTTGAGCACATACACTGTGTCATATTTAGCTGCATTTTTTTTTAGCTTAGCCGCTTTGTTATATTGGCCGTCTTTGGAGCATAGCCACTGTATTATACATAGCTGCTTTTTTAATATACCCACTGGGGTATATCTAGCTTCATTACTGAGTATAATCACTGTGAAATTTAGCGGCACTTCTACGTATAGCCAGCTTGTTCAATTCAGCAGCCTTTTGAATATAGCCACTCTTTAGAATTTGGGAACCCTTTGAATACCCCCCTTCTAGATTCAGCTGCATCTACAAAACAAAGAAACCAGCCAGGACACACAGGTCTGTATCTTACTCCCTGCTTATGGAGATAGCCGATGGCATGACCACCCACACAAACACATCTGCTATCATAAACTGCTCTAAGACACATCACACAACACCTCTGGCATAAGAATGCAGCTATCCTCCATAACAGAAATTCGGTCTAGCTGTACACATAATGATTGTCCTGCTGTTGCATACACTGCAGACTATTTCTTAGCACTCATGCACATTCCAGCATGACACGGGTAGCTAGCAGGTACTTCGCCACACCTACCTATCTTCGTATTGGCTAAAATGTACACATGCATTCTAAACTCCTTTGACGAATTTCCCATATCTGGACTTTGGTTCCCTGAGGGCATTCACCTCAGCGCTTTGAGACCATACAAATGGGAAAGGGTGCTATACAAACGACAATTACATTACATTACACAACACGCCCAGTGCACAAAACAAAGCACATCCAGAAAGCTCACATGCGCAAATGGCAGTTTCTCCTCCTTTTGCTCGAATCAACAGATGAGCACAACCTCTGTCCTATCCCTCTCTCTTTCCGAAAACAACCCCACCCACTATTCTTACGTAGCCATGTGAGCGCGTGGAGACATGCAAACGGCAGCAGTGAGCAGTATAAATCAACACAACATAACATATCGAGCTATATTTAGAGTGTTCAGCAAATGAAATCAAAGTCCAGTAACAGCACAAGTAGGCCTCTGTCTTCAGGGGCGGCCGAAAATAGAATGAACCATGTTTGCGAACTATAGCTTATTGAAGACCTTACTTTAAATCGATGAAATTATTTACATTTCTTGCATTTCTCCAAGAATATCAAGCTTTTTAGAACTCTTTTGCTAACCTGCTATGGTGGTTTTTGCAAACAAAGCCCTTATGCACAAGCTTCCCTTGAATAAAGGACTTGGGAATTTGCTTTGCTTCAAGTCTTTGAGTGGAGCAGAGGATCTGCATAGGATTTGGTTCCAGCGAATATACGCATTGCTGTTGCAGGTGCCGCTGTATAATCACAGAGGATACAGCTCCAGGGGTCACAGGTGAGATGTGAGTAGTCCACCAATCCTGGATGTGTCCCTCTGTTCTGTGCTTGTACCATTCTCATTACGAATGCAGGGCTGCAAGTGCCAGAATGCAAAAGCTAGATCAGGAGCGGGTGATCTGCTAACACCTGACATGATATGGTATGATATTTATAACACGCTTAATACCCAGAGGTTTCTAAGCGCAGACCTGGGGCTCGAACCTGTTGTGCTCGGTATCGCCTTGCTTCCAAGGTGAGCACGTTGCCCCCTGAGCTATCCTCCCGAGACAAATTTAAGATTACTTCTACCAAGAATGGGCATTTTAATAATGCATTTTTTACTGCCGGCTTGCAAGTGAACAGCAGGTGTTGCTATCACTTAAGTTAATGACACCCACTTTATTGACTTTGGACCTTATTTTTTTCTGGGATTTCTATCTTGTATGCTTCTAGATGTCTTCATAGGTTTCGCTGCAAGTGTGTAACTCATTGAGCTATCTTACTGAGACCACAGTTGGTGATGACGGTTTTTGCTATGAAAGTGCAAAGCATCACTGGATGTGTCTGTGACATCTTAAACTCACAACACACTTTACCTATTCATACGTTTGAGAGGGAGATATATTTTAAGGTTTTAGAGTGACATGCTTCCCAGCCCTTGGAAGTAGCTTTCCCTATCTTCAGAGCATGTCAGTTATTGGGTGTTTACATCATAATTCATGTCAGAGTCTAGCCTCTAAGCGCAGGACGGGAATTCAAGCCTGTGCTGCTCGGTGTTGTTTTGATTCCAAGACAAGCACATTGCCTCTGAGCTATCTTCCTGGTACGAGTAATAGCATGTTATGCTGTCTTCTGACGCCTTACGGAACCACTATGTAACTCCAATCAGCCAAGCCAGTGTTGAGGGATCATGAGAGCTAGCCCCAAACTTCACAGGAGCCGTGGGTTGCAGACCCATGTCCTAAAGCATGGGCCGTGGCAGCCAGGCCACAGGTGCTGAAGGTGAGCAGAGGACGTTTCACATAGGCCAAAGCCTGCAAGCGACCTCCCCGGGAGATGAACACAGTCGCCTCAGAAATTCTTTTCAAAATCAGCGTCACTGAAGACATCAGTGTCAGCTTTTAGGAAACACTTATTGCAGGGAATACCCTTCCAAGGGCAGTAAGCGAAAAGGCGGGGCAAAGCCGGCCGTTCCAAAAGCGTCCTGAAAAACCTGAGGGATATCATTTTACAAGGTGGCATTCAATTAAAATTAGATTTGATTTTTGGGTCTTATGTGAAAAGGCGAAGCTATCAAAGTGAACGTTTTTAAAATTACAGCCTGTAAAAAGAAATTTCTGAAGTGAAAAGCATGTTCCCGTTGCGCCGTGTACCTGTGAGAGATCAGAGACGCGTTGCTGTGATTATGTACCTGTGAGATGGGGCTTCGCAAATCTTTCCGGCAAACTGAGAGACTGCGCCCACACTATTCCACCAGTAAGATGCACGTGACTGGCTACCATTGTTTGGAATGCGTTCTTCCAAACACCATATACGGCTACGTTTGCATTAACGCTGTTTACTAGTGATAGCCATTTCCAATTTTAGGAAAAGAACATTATCAGATGCGAGGAAGGAAAACGACACCAGTTGTGCGGAATTATGGCTGCGAGAAGCGCTCGTCAACTGTCTGGCCCGGTGCCCAGGCAGGAAACATTTCAAAGCTTGCCATATCCTAATTAGTTAAAACGTATATAATTAGGCTAATGCGCTGCAAATTGTTTTGATCGGCAGCGGTCATCTGTACGGCGGAATCGACTGACACACTAGAGATTTTCAGAGTAAATCACAAAAGCCGACCGAGTACTGGAGTGAAGGTAGTTGCAGAGATGAGGTGATTGACACCTCCCCTCCACCCCTCCCCCCACCCCCCAGAACTCCAAGGGGCGTCCCTAAACGTTGATGCAATTAGTGGCTTCCACTTTGAAATAACCCCCAGCATGTGTAACATGAATGCTGCTGATCAGCGAATGTTGGAAGTGTGCCCCCTGTGTGACCTTTGTGTAATACCTCCATGCATCTGCACAGGTCATTGGCTAGCACATTCTTCTGGGGGGGTTCCCTAGCTTCATGTTAGCCAAAGCACATGGTCACATTACAGGCCATGCCCAGAAGTAACACACCTGTCGACAGAAGTGTAGAAAGCAGACTGGCCAGGAGAGCTCCACTTTTTCCAACCCCATCTTGACCCTCTATTAGGTAAAGGCAAACTTAGCTTGCACCGCTGTGCTTTTGTGGCACTGCTGACTAGCCTAGCCTGTAAATATGAGTTCTGGGTTGTATAAGTCTGTGTGCTTGAGGGCCAGGGATGGGCACAACTTCCAGCGTGGCTCCCGGTGCCCGAGCAATGTCATATCCCTCACCCCCATATTAACTTCAGCAGAGCCACGCAAATTCTCCTAGTATTGTTTGCCACAGCTTTGACTCTACCACACATCTTCCAGTACTTCCACACCAGCAGCTCTCCCGGTGGCCAAGCACTGTCATCTCCCTCAACCACACATTAACTTCTGAGGAGTCACTCAAAACTCCTAGCATGTTCTGCCACATCTTTGGCTCTACCACACATCTTCCAGTACTTCCACACTACCTGCTCTCCCAGTGGCCAAGCACTGGCATCTCCCTCAACCACACATTAACTTCCATGGAGCCACACAAACCTCATTGCATGGTTTAGAGGAGGAGCCAAATGCCTCTACCAGAAGTCCCACCTCTATTCTGCCTATATGCTGGGAGCCGGAAATTGCAACATGCACAATGCCAGTAATTATACCTATACTGCGAAAGATCTTCGAAACAAGGTATCCATTGAGAAAGCCCTATAAAATGTACCTGCAGAGAGATGATGGTCTCTTAAGAGAGATCCCTGAAGATGTGTAAAAATGAATAAAAGAGAAGATGGGTAGCGTCACATGAGGTGAAGACGACGCACTAAGAAAAATAGTCAAAGAAGAGAATGTACAGACCTTATGGAATCTAATGACGAAATAAAGAAGGGAGTAACCTTTTATGTGCGAAATGAAGATTGCACGTGCGAAGAGCACTGAAGAAAATATAAGCCATTTTATAACTGTACAGATGCTACAACCCAAGTAGACTAAGTAATCATAAAGGATGGCTGTATGTAGTGAACAGACTGCAGCCGGAGGCGACAATATATATATATATATATATATATATATATATATATATATATACATGTGTAGAATCTGGATATTCGATGTCGCAACCTTAGTAAGCCAGGACCCATGAAAGAGAAGGGCTGAAAGTATGGCGCAGCAGAGAAAACAGCTGAGAATTGAGGAAGGATTGAGAAGGCTGTCTGGCCCAGTGTCAAGTGTTCGGGCAACCAAGAACTGGCTATCTATTCAAGGAGATACAAAGAACGTGAGAAGCGAGGCAAGCTCTTGTTAAGGTGCAACGGAAAAACACTACGAGTACCACGTTTTATTAATTTAATATCATTAAATGAGATGAAGGAGCTAAAACTCGGTCTCCTGTCACATGGCTAGATGGAACTAGAACATGGGCAGCAGCACCGAGACTTGAACATAAGAACATGTTCGCACTCCCTTCTATTCTCAGGAGCACTGATACTTTGCAAGGTCAAGTTCTAAGACAATTCAAATGGCAGAAGGCATGATTGATGATGGGTTGTAAGAGGATTCAATTCAACACTACAGCTAAGTCAACGCCTAGTCTATAATACTGAATGAAAACCCTTATTGATATATCTTTATGTCCAGTTCATGCGTTCTGGATGACTACCCCTATATAACACCCCTCTCTTGGAATCCCCCTGGCCCCACTGAGCCAAGAAGTAGTTCTGTTTTGCAAGTTTAAAAGGTTTATTTGATAATTTAAAATATATATATATCACACTTTATAATAAATTAATAATTGAATAGCACACTTAATCTGATATGATAAAGATCAACAACGGAGAATCTGGCACTAGCACACTTCTTATAATCACTAATGAGTTGACATGAAATGGATAAGGTAGCACACTGGTAAATAGGAACAAAAGTATAATGTGGTAGAGGATGCTTTATGTAAGCTCAGGTGGATGCAATATTCAATGAATGCAGTACAGAAAATACTCAATATGATTTCAACCAAACAATGTAATCACTTTTCTCTGGCAATCCCCTCCCCCCCTTGATGCAAGGCAAGGAAATGGAAGGAAAACACACAGTTCTCAGAAATGCAATCAATGTAAATCAGTTCACCCCAGCAAGCTTACACTACAGAAAACAGATAGGAGTTTTGAAAACACAGGCAAAATGCTTTGATATGTGCTAGCAATGGATGAGAAATATGCTGGAAATGCTTTTAATTCCCTTTCAGAGGTTCAGGGTGAGTGGTATCTAGTTAATATTAGTCCAGGCTCACTCTTGCAATGATGCAGGGATAGTTAGCAGATTAAACGAATTTCTGGCAAATGGAAGGCAAGCAGCAGCTGATTTTACATGTGGAGAAATTTGCAAATCGCGGTAAAATTCGCGGATGCGTGTTCCGCGATTGCGGTAAAACTATAAGGGGTAGGAAGGTGGTTCTTGGTGCGATTCAAAGCTAAGATTCTAAGCTTTCAAATGAAAGTTACTGCAAGTCTAGCACAAACGGTTGCGGAGATATGAGCGATTAAATAAAGGTCGTTTTTCAGATTTGAAATTTTAAAGTTCAAAAAGACAAGTGCAGCTTGCAACTAGAAAATGACAAGTGACAGCTTTACAAATGACAGGTGACAGTTAGGAGGCAGTTCTACTTAGATTAAAATAGATTGAATTATATTATTTTAACTAAGAGATTGGTTCTGCACAGTTTTCTAGGTACTCACACTATATTCTTGAGTGAAATGGGCCTCATCACGGATCTGGTCAGATTTTAGACTCGCCTCTGGTCTCGGCACTTCACAGTGATCTGGGTCAGCTCTCTCTGGTTCTGCTAACAGGTCATCTCTACTCTGCTTCTGGTCTGGCCTGATGGATTTGAAGTCTCTATGTTGCTCTCTGAAGGTTGATGGAGGTAAGTATGGATTTTTCCGGCAGAGCTTCCAGCGGCAGATGGAATTGAAGGTCCCTATCTGTCCTGTCTGTCTGCTTTTATGTGTTTAGAATGTGGGTGTGTTCTAGCATCACTGACCCTACCTCTCTCTCAGCTTCTAATTGGTCAAACTTCCATTTCTCATTTGATTGGCGAATGAACTGTGAGTCAGAGGGATGTCATTTTATGGCTTGCAGATAGGACACTCCTCTGTCAGATTGCACACATTCTATATTTGATAATAAAAGACATATTTCACAGTTACACAGTTGCTTGAAATTACATATACATGGTGTGGCTGAATTTAGCCATGTCTCTGTCCAAATCTGCTGTTTCTAAGAGCTTGCATTCAGAAATGGCACATAATTGACTTTTTAACTGATTTTTCAATTTCTGACATTGACCCAACTTTACATACATATGCGCAGGGAGTATGGACATTAACTGATGAAGTTTCAGACTTTTAACCTGCATACATTTAGAGTAATATCCACTTTTCCGCTAACACCCCCCTGAACATGTCACCGGGTCGAAAAACCTCTTAAAATGTGGGCAGAAAAATCACAAGAATTATGGTGTCATTTATAAAATTTTCACATGTCCGCTCTATGAGTTATTCATCTTTTTAAAGTTATGTTCTGGCTCCAAAGGGGTGTGGTTTACCCTCAGCACAAGGTTGAATTTCTGGTTTTTCCAGTTCTGCCAAGCCAGCTTGCTCTCACAGGCAGTGCTCCTCCCCTTTCCTCAGGAGGAAGCCACTTTTTACGACCATTTACGACTCCTGCCAATAAAACCTTTGCCTGAGCCAGGACAGGGCTTTGTTCACTTTCCTGCAGAGCACAGGTAATTCAATTATCAGATAGATGGCATATCCTTAGTGTGAGCAGCAAAAGGGCAGCTAGGCCTGGGAACACAGCTGTGACTCAAGTTTCACTCCTGATGGGGGTAGTTGCCAGGCAGAATTGGAATCTCTTTAAGCCAGTTTCAGATAAAATGTCACTTTTTGTTCCCCAGTTCCTGCATTCAAATAAAACTAAACATTTTTACATATGCAGCTAGAATGCTGATTCTAAGTGCAAAACTATGGCATTTCAACAGTTACAAAGGCATGTGACACCAAACATAGGTCACTCATTTAATCTAAACATTTTCGATTTTAGTGTCTTTAATCCAGTGCAACTTAAACTGCTGCAATCCACAGCTCAGCCAGTCTTGTTATAAACCTTCAAGTCACTTCAGAATATCACTTTACATTGTATCCACCTCTCAGTAAGTCTTTCTTTGGCATGTTTTGGGTTCATTTATTCAGTTTTCTACAAAAAAGTAAAATCTGGTGTTGTTTTAAATTGCCGGCTTTTGGATAGTGGTGAGTACTGGTACTGCACCCATTTTTGGGATTTAAGAATGAATTCCCCACAATTCTAGGTTGCATTTGGCAATCAGCATTGCCATTCCCAATGGTTTCAGACTACTGTGCGGGTAGTCCAATGGTGGTTTTAGGCAGTGTCCTTCTGTGCCCATAACATCGGCAAAAATGGGTGGCAGCCTATTCTTCCTGCATTTCCCTGTGCATTTTCTGGGAAGCTCTGGCCATCATGATGTTTTCATGTCAGTACTGCACAGTTTTGAGGTAGGGCTCGAATGCATGGGTAAATACATCCCACAGGGTGATGGGCTAGTTGGGTCGGGAGGCATGTACAAGTTCACCCACCAGCATCTGTGGTGCCAGCTTGCGTGTTGCTAGCGGGTCAAATATTCCAGAAGGGTGCAAGCATACCAACCAATTATAGAGGGCCGTGTATTGAAAAGTCCTATAGTTTGAGAGCCAATGGTGTGTCGTGCATCTAACAAATATTGAGGATGACTTGCACAAGGGGTGGGTATAACATGTCCACCTGACTATAGAGACCCAATCACAATCCAATCCCCTACAGAAAGTACACTTCGATGTTCCGTGTAGACCAACCACAATCCTAAATACGTTTTCTTAGTTTGCCTCGTAGTATGACACCACATATGACAAGTTTTTACTATAAGTGTTATTTTTTATGTAATGCATTGAGATTATGCTGAGAATAAAACAGATTACTTTTGCCAACTTCCTGAGTTGGTTTTATTATTAGTGTAAGAGTTATTCTGCATCCCCATCAATCTAAAGACGCGCTTCGTCATTTAAATGGCCTAAAGGTTCACGTGGTAGCATGTCGGAGGGTTGAAGGCCCATCGATTAAGTAGAACTCCAGCATTTCGGACGATCGAGCACCCGTCGCCATCTAGCCAGAAGATCGCAGGTTTTCCTGTGGAGAGCAGCCACCATAGAATTCTTGCAAGAAAAATTGAGAAAGGTATGACGGGTCCCTCTTTGACAAAATCCCACCTGATTTCCACAGGCACTTCGTGGACGGAAGGTGAAAATGGTAGATTGGAGAGGTGAGCCGATACCGAAGGCCTCAAGCTGAACAAGTGAAAGGTGAGTAGACTGAGGGGAATGGCAAATTGTGGGATTGGGGGTGTGGTAGTTTAGAAAAGTAACAGGGTTCATTATAAAAGAAATGAAGAGTGTTTTTATAGTGTAAAATAAGAGAAAAGAGATAAGGTCCAGGATTCCTAGCTCAAGGAGCTTTAGAAGAAATTATGTCATCCTCCAATCGGGGTAAAATAGGCGGCGCATAAACAGGTTTATGTTAGGACATGATTTAAACTCTAGTCAGAGTATTTTAGGGGCAAGATGATGAAGATGAGTAGCATGGTTTAAATGTAAAAGAGTCGACTAGTCTGTCTGTGTGTTTTGTAATTGGAAAAAGGTGTCGAAGAGCGACAAGAATAAGTAGTGTAAAGTTGAATTAAAGATAAAAAGTTATTGCCTATTTAAGGTCATTGTCAGCGCTGACCAAGCAGTAGGTTGAGGTTATTGAGAAACAGAGGGTTTGAGCGGTGAATGTTGGAGCACGTTCATATTTGTTGTTTTTATAAACATATCTGTTTAAAACACTGTTAAGTATTGACAGTCAACTGAGACATGTCACAATGGGAGATATTACTGCTCTGATGCACTTATACAAGACACTTCCAAAACATAATCCCAAGCTCAAACAGTACAGTGCGGAGTGGATAAAGGGCACGGCAGATAAAATGTTTAGGCCATGGCCGCAAGGGGAATCGCTGTCAAAAGCGATATTGCAGCACATGACCACATACTTGCATGCTGCGTACACAGGAAAGAAATTGGAAAAGAGGTTAGCTATTTTAGAGCTTTGGAAGATGTACCAAGAGGTGAGAGAGGAGCCACCACCTGAGGAGTGGATGTTTATTCAGTGCAGGGAGGAAGGTGTTGAGGCTTTTGCTCCCCTTACCTCACCAGAAGTGAATGGCAAAAGTACAGAAGACGTAGGATTGTATCAGTTAAAGGAAATGAAAGCGGCGACAGGGTATAGTAATCCGATATATGAACCACCTGCTTATAGCAGTGACGATACTCCAGAAGAGACCAAAAGAAAGGAGATCTTTAAGATCGTACAGAACAAGGAGGAGAAAAGTGAGCGATCAAATATGACAACAAACATAGAATGAGTGATTAAGAGATGGAAAGGAATGAAGGATAAAGCTGATGAGGTAACGCTCTTACAGAACGCATGGATGGGAGGACAGATATTACTCAAGATCGATGGGAAATGTTTTGAGGAATTCAGGCAAAGGGAAGATCAAGACAAACAGGACAGAAAAGACAGATAATGAGAAGAGAGATTGAAAGAGGATGAACACAAGAGAAAGAGCAGGCAGAGGCGAGAACAGATGTATCAAGAAGAGCAGCAAGGGAAGGAAGAAATGGCGGAGGAGTAAAGAAAGTATGACAACAAGCAGAGAGCAATCGAAGAATGAGATAGGCAAGAAAGGAAAAGAAAAGAGGAGGAATGGCAGAAATTAAGAGATAAAAGGATGCAGGGAAGAGGAAGAGCGAAGAGCGAACGAAAGAAGAGGGAAGAAAAGACAAGAAGAGAAAAGTGTTAGATGGGATGCAAGAAAGCGAACAGAATTAGATGAAATGGAACAAAAAAGTAGACAGCAGGAGCGCGATATTGATTGCATTCAGAAGGAGTTAATGGAACCGAGTCCAGTAATACAATGGGGAAATATAGAGGAGTTTCTTCCGTTAAAGGACACAATGCCAGGGCCATCTAGAGTAGCCCTAGAAGAGAATTTTGACATAGGGAGCATTGCAGATAGGATCGATAAGGCCTATCAAGACTTAAGAGAAGGTAGCAAATCGGGAAGCCAAGGGAAGGGAGATCGATCCCTTGGTTTACAATCACAAAGCGAAGAAAGAGACATGTTCAGTCTCGAGCATAGGGCTTTGCCCTTAGACAGGCTGACTTTCGATAAAGGTGAAGGGGATGAGAGCCATACCAGCTGGGGGCTAGATGCGTCAGATGAAGAGGGAGAAACCTTCCGTATGGAAGGAGGGAGGAAGTGCATGCGGCCCTGAGGGATGTTTTCAGACAGACAAGGAAGTAAGAGGGTATGATTTAGAGCAACCTAAGAATAGGACGCCAGATCCTGTAGCATATCCAGAGCATCCTAGACGACGATCATATAGCGAGAAGGGAGAGTCATCGCCGTATGCAAGTAGGCTGAGGTCGTTTCCAGGTAGAAAGTGATCAGAAACCATTGTCCCCACTATGGATAGGCAGACGATGGGAGCTGACTGTGGATTGGAATTTGCGCAGTTCCCTTTATTGAAGAAAGGAGGGGCCGGACCGCCGTATATTCCATGGCCACAAATGAATAAGGATAATTTAAGATCCAAACTCTCGAGTTTAACGGCGGGTGCAGAAAGATTGATTTATGAATTAGAGAAAATGACAACGGTAAAGCAATAAGGGTCTCCTAGCAGCAATTTTTGGGGAAAGAGCTGATGACATTTGGACAAGAGCAGGCTATTCAAGTGTCATGGCACAGAACACAGTCCACAATGGAGCGCTATTTAATAATTGTACACCAGATGTCTGGAGAGCTCTCAGGGTGCAATATTCTAACATGTCAGATATGGGTGCAATTATGACATGTAAGATGAAAGATGAGGATCCGCTTGTTTACATTCAGCACATTCAGGAGCGCTGGACTCTTGAAACTCGCGAGCCATAGGGAAAAACAGTGGCAGTAGTTTACCACATTTTATGTCAGGGGTTGTCCAAACAGGTACAGAGGCAGCTCAAGAAACTAGTGGGAATGGAAGCGAAGCCATGGACATAGATATAGTTCACTATAGCACATCACTATCGGCTGTTACAGGAGAAAAATAGGAAGAAGGAAGATGATAGAAAACTTGAGGAAGCCAAGTTAGTTCAGAAGAAATTGTGAAAATATGCCATAGAAGGGGCAGTATTGACAAGTGGAGAAGGACTGGGAATGCAGCAAGCAGTGGGTACATCACAGGTGAATAATCAGCACCAGATGGGCCAAGGAGGGAAAGGATTTGTGCCACGAGGCAGAGGAATGGGAAATAGAGGAAGGGGTGGTTTTCAGAATAATCAAAGCGGTTTTCAGAATATGCAGAATGATAATCAGAATGTGCAAGGATGATTTAACCAAGGGGGCCCAGTCAGAAGGACTCCTCCTGTATGTTGGACATGTGGGATGACAGGGCACATAGCGTGTGTATGCGGGAGCCAAGGGTACATACAGAATGGACAATTTTCAAGAGGGGGGACAGCTTATCCTCCAGCATATCACTCACAATCTAGGGATGGAATTGCTCAAGATCAGACAGTGTACCAGGCACAAGCGCTGCAAATACAACAGGCATTGCAGCCACAGCAATCACCATGCAAATACAGCAGAACTCAAACACAGGACGATTATTGACACCTAGAATAGGGGACGTCACTGTCGTGGGAGGATGTCCGTTCACAGGTACAGGGGTATGTATGTATCCACAATAGGACAGCTCACAGGGCGACTTGATGTGTTCTGTACTATCAGTGACACCAGACCGCTAAGAGGAACCAAGTGCTGATGTGACGATAGGAGCCAAATCTTTTTTAGTAGACACTAGTGCAACTCACTCATGTATACGAGAGGGAAAATAACCAATGTCAGGGATTGCCATGAATTCTCAGGGATTCTCTGGAGCTATGAGTCGAATTGCTTTTACTGACGAATTACCAGCCTCCATAGGAGAGTGTCACATGTCTGTTCCATTATTGTATTCACGGCAGATACCAGTTAACATTCTAAGATGAGATTTAATGATGAAGCTTAACAGACGATTTCTTTCACTGATGAATGCATAGTGTGCTCTACTCCAGGGATTCATTATATGAAGGTGGGTGAATTTATATTGGCATTTACAAGGCAGATTGCTCTGAGAGGGATGCCACTGGAACCAGAAGTTTTTATTTATGGGGTATGTATTCTGTTGTCATGGCTACCCGGCTTAGTGGGAAAGATTATGAGGATACCTGATGAATTCTTCTTCAAGCCACAGATACCAAAGGACGAAGAGGTGGGATGGACTCTTCCCCTAGAGTTAAATGCAGCCATAGTACGAGGGGAAATGGCAATGCTCGAAGGAACAGATGACGAGGGCAGGCCATGTAGGGGAAGGGTGTAGATTGACTGACGTCTCTAATGATGACATGTTTAGAGATGATTCAACGGATGATGAGGTAATATTTAAGATGAGTATTACATATTGGATTAGAATAGAGAAAAGAGAGATCCCACAGCGAATTGCGATAGTGCGGCAGCATCCAGCATTTTTTGATGAGGACTTGGAAAAGGTGCCAAGTGTTTTATGGACTACAGGCCCCTATGACGTAGGCCTATTGAAGGTGGTAGGGGAGGTTAAGACAAAGTTGAAACCAGGAGCAATTTTACTTCAAGCAAGACCATACTCCATGTCTCGAGAGGTGGATGAAGGTATGTTTAAGACTATTTCAGCACTGATGGAACAAGGTATTCTGGTACCGTCAGAATCAACGTGCAATACTGCGGTGTATACGATCAAAAAATCAAAAGGGGCGGGTTGTGGAGATCCATACAAGATATGAGACTGATTAACAAGATTGTGGAGGCAGAGTGTCCTTTAGTTCCTAATCCAGTGACGATACTATGCAGTATCCCAGTAGAAGCACAATATCTTATGGTGATTGACTTGAAAAATGCATTTTTCTCAATCCCATTGCACAAGGACTCACAAGACTTGACTTCCTTTTCGATTCCCCAAATCTGACTGAAACACACTAGTTTACCTCAAGGGTACTGTGAGTCCACATCAATCTTCAATAGGGTCCTTCAGATGGACCTAGGCAATATTGATTTGAAGAGCAGTGTGATACAGTACCTAGATGAATTTCTGATTTGTAGCACTACAGAAGACGAGTGCAGGCAAAACTTGATTCAGCTAATGACTATCCTAGCAGACAAGGGATACAAGGTAGACAAAGAGAAGTTACCGTATTGTCAAGAAGAGGTGTTGTACATAGGCCAGTTGATCTCACATGAGGGAAAAAGGGTCACACCTGAAAGAGCCGAGGCGATGATAAAAATAGCAAAATCGCACATGGTGAAGCAAATGCAGCAGTTTTTGGGACTATGAAATTATGTTAGAATGGGGGTGTTTGATTATAGTTCGTACACAAGACCCCTTTTGCAAGCTCTAAATGAAGCACAGGTAAACAATGTAAAAATAGACTGGACTGAGGAAATGGAGGAAGGGTTTGAAGAATTGAAGAAAACAATTTGTACAGATCCCGTTTTAGGAATTCCCAATTATGCTGAGAAGTTCTTTTTATTTTCACACACGAATGGGATGGTCATGACAGCAGTACTTACACAGAGGACAACACTAGGGTATAAACCTCTACCATATTACAGTGGGATCCTAGATCCAGTTATGAAGGGACACTTTTGTCGTGAACAGTCAGTGGCGACAGCTGCGTTCACAGTTGAGAAATCTACCAGTATTGTAATGGGGTGTTCTACGACACTTTTTGGGAGCATGCTTTGTTTGTTATTTTGGAGAAACCTACGGGTACATTGACATCTCAGAGAGCTTCTGCATATGAGGTGATCATATCAAATCCAGCAATTAAAATAGTCAGATGTATAATAGTGAACCCTGCCACATTTATAGCTGAGCCTGTGGCAGAGGGCAAGCATGTTCATTATTGCGCAATTTATGAGTAGTTCTATGATGACATCCCGAACGTAAAAGAGAATGCATTAGCAGAGATGGGGGATTCTCTTTATTGATGGTTCATCGAAAATCAATCAAACTAGTGGAGAAAGGCATTCTGGTGCAGCTGTGGTGAGACATAGGGCCTCATTACGACCCAGGCGGTAAGTTACCGCCTGGGTCGTACCCTTACCACCATGTTGTAAACTATGTTTACACCATGGTGGATGGCGGATTTACCGCCCCATTCCAAGGTGAGTGGGGCGGTAAATCCCCATTTCCCATTTACCCTTCCCCATTCCCATTTTTGCCCCATAGGGCATAATGGGAGTGGGGAAGGCACTAATTACGCCACCGTAAATTACGGTGGCATAATTAGCACCATGGTCCCTTAGCGCCATGGATTTTAATGCCTGCAAAAAGCAGGCGTTAAACTCACCATGGCGCAAAGGGACCTCGGAATCAGGTGTTAAGGGTCGGCGCCGTTTACGGCGCCGTTAACCCCTTAATGCCTGACTCGTAATGAGGCCCATAGAGCAAACAGCAAATTTGAGGTTGTAGCAAGTGCAAGACTACTGTCTCACTTTTCAGCGCAAGTGGCAGAATTGGTAGCGCTTGTTGTCGCACTCAAAAATCATGCAGGGCAGGAAGTAACGATGTACAGTGACTCCACTTATATGACATCAACTGTGTATGCAGGACTAGCACATTGGAAAAGGAGCAGCTACCTCCGTGCGGATGGCACTCCAGTGCAACGTGCTGCGTTATTGGACAGGCTTATTAATGCACTACAACTTCCAGTAGCCATAGCGATAGTTAACTGCGCAGCACATACTAAGCGAACTGACTTTTTTGCGGGAATGAAGCCGCAGACATATAGGCCAAAAGGGTTGCATATTTGCCAGATAGTTCAAGTTTTGATACTCCAGATGTAAAGGAAAAAATAGTCACGAGTATGGCGGTAAATTAAGGGTTTACTCATTTACCAAGAACACGGTTGATGGAAATTCAGGCCAGTGCACCACAAGAAGAGCAAGAATTATGGAAACAAAGGGGGTGTTATTTATCCCCCTCAGAAGCATTATGGAGACAAAACAGCATTGGAAAGCCAGTGATGCCAGTAGGATTGTTAAAGGTAGCGCTTGAACAGCTGCACTACCCTATGCATGTAACTAGGGAAAGCCTCGCAGCAACTATTGCAGAGGACTGGTTTGTACCGAACCTGTTGGAACACATTGCATGTTATGCAGTAAATTACATCGTATGTCCAAAGTTTACCGCTGGGCATACACTGCGAACGAGTGATTCCTCGACTGAATGGGCCTTTTCAGCATTTACATATTGATTATATTGATATGCTCCAAATATGTGATGGGTATAGGTACATGATACTGGTGGTGTGTCCCTTCTCCAGGTGGATCGAAGCATGTCCTTGTACACACCCTGATGCCACTTGCGCAGCAAAGTATTTAGTATGAGAAGTCTTTCCAAGATGGAGAGTGTGTGAGGTGCTGAGATCCAATAATGGGCCCCATTTTGTTAATGAAGTATTTGAACAGATTAGCCTATTACTGAACATTAAGCACAAGTTTTCTTCTGCCTATCACTTGCAAGCGAACAGGTTATGTGAGAGACTCAACAGTCTACTTAAAGAGAGGATTGCAAAGCTCAAATTGACACTGAAGAACGGATTGCTATATTGCCTACCCCTAGCCTTATATGCATTAAGGAATCAGCTTGGGTTGGACCACCACCTCACACCCCACAAGTTAGTGACAGGGAGGCAAATGTAAATGCTTTTGTCTCCTCCATCGAGGAGCAGAAGTGATGCCCAAAAGACTGCAGAAATGTTAGGAAATGAGTTATGTGCATTCTTGACATGTATGACTGCTAGTATCTCTGTCATTTCAGATCAACTCAAGTGCCAGGGGCGTCGGTCTCAGAACACAGATAAAGACCATTCAGCAACCAGAATTTCATAACTACTATCCGTACACAGACTTCTTGCTAGAGATACAATATTGATTCAGAACTTCACCAGAAAGTGGTATGAACCACGATTTAGTGGACCTTATATTGTGGAGTCTGTTATTCCATCAGCAGTGAAAGTCCAAGGGAGACGTGCTTGGATCCATCTGAACGACATCAAATTCCACACTGGTGAGACTGTCACACCCCTAACGATCGATTCAGAAGCAAGGCAAGAAGAAGAAGTTCAGTGCATGCAGAGCCAATCAATGACAAGGAAGAAGGACGCTAAGGTTGCTCATTAAATAAATGCAAGTGTGCATTTCGACTGTGGCTCGCCCAGGACACTCTTTATAGATATTATAGCAGGAGTGCAAACTCAGTTCTTGAGCTGAAGGAATCTTTGAAAAATAAACTTTAGAAAATTGTTGACATGTTGTGGATATGTTTGAGCTGCAACATCTGATAAGAGATTGGAAGTGCGAACAACACGCTGATTCGATTATGTACATATCATACAACGCAATTGTCTATGTTTCTGACAAACGACGATGCCCATAGGCTCCTACTTGCTGTTTAAATATTTATTCTTCAAGCTTATCGTGCTCTTATTGGTTGTAGTGTTGACATATGTACTTTTCTACATGATCCTAAAAATGGCCCTGCAATAAGGAGGCTGCTTGTGGCGATACTTGGACAGATCCTGCAGCTACCCGATTTACCAGAATTGCCTGATTTAAAAGTTTTTTTCCTTCCTTAAAAGCAGTATACAGGCACAATGAGGAGCATTGAAAATGGTACCATTTTTGAAAGTGAGCAAGCCCAATGAAGTTCAGAGAATCGTAAATGGTGGGGGTTGATGTATTGGTGTATAATATATGCATGCTCAGCATTTATCCTTGTGTTCATGGTTCTTTTAATCCATACTGTTTATTTCATTGCTCCAAGCAAAGTAGAGGTCCCCTTGATTCTTCCCTCTCCAGTTCTCAAGTAGAATTGTCTATTACTGAAAGGCCAAGACCTTTTGTGATGTTCCCCACTACAGTAGCTCGTGTAGGTTTGCCTATTGCTGAGACAAATGTTCCTATGGTTCTCCCTAAAAAGACAACTCTTTCTGGTATGCTTCTTGATTATTATGCAAGCACTTAGTTTGTGAAAGGGAGACACCTGAGAAGCACAAGGAAAGATGATAATGAATTAAATAATTATCTAGTCAGTACAGCACACTTGTGTAATAACATGTGGTATCAACACATGAAAAAGGTGGTAGAGAGGTCTTCCAAAGAGAGTTGCAATGTTTGTGCTCTCATACCTTATGCCATGGGGACTTCCAAGATATTTATAGCTATAGAAGTAGCAGTCCAGAAAGCTCATTGCCTGACGCACCTTGTACTCTGCCAGACAAGAGATCAGTTCCAGGGTCGAACAGCATCCTTGGTATGGGTGACTGAGAAGACATCTCCAAGAAAATATAACTATGTGCAAGATTTAAAGACAAGAGAAAAATCTGAGTCAACGGATTAAGATATGAACAGCCTGGAATAAAAAGAGTAGGAATCAGAAGAGAAGGAAAAAAATGCTAAATTGACAAGGAAAGAACCATGAAGAAATACGAAGATGCATGAAAAGAGGTCAGCTGCAAATCAAGGGAACGGTGCTGACTCCAGAAGGATGGGCTGAAGGCCTGATCATATGTAAAGCATTAGCACTAATAGGATATTATGATCCAGTCATAGACACTGCAGAGGATGAATGCAAGCATTATTGGCCAAAAATCGGGAAGTTGCTGATGTGGGTCGATGATAAAGGCAGACCTTTGCAGATAGTCCCTCTAGCTAGTGCATCCTTGTGTTTCAGAAACAACGGCACCAGAAAGGTTGGAATGAATCAGCAAAGTGGTCGAAGTTTTCGATGTACCAGGCATGAAGGATAGAACAGTAGTGTTAATGGATCACTACTGGGCCTGTGGATCCAGTGCTTATATGAAGTTGCTCAAAGATTGGGAAGGGCTGTGTTCCAGAGTACTTATTCAGACACAAGCCTCATCGAGCAGCAAGACGGAACATAAGGGCCCAACTGGAGCCTCTGTATATACAGGACCAATCCCCTTCCCTACAAGAACCCCACAGGGGGCATCGGACCGGAATACATAGCCTTGAGAAGGACCTACGGGTCAAAACACGTGTCGGCTGACCACATGGGGACTTAAGAACCCTGTCTGTACTTTATATAAACATCTAAATAAACTAACCCTTTCACAAACTAGCACATCAACACACAAATCTGTGTGGAAAATGAAATTATTTTTCCTTTGAACAAACAAAAGACAAGATATCCAGGTTAATACCCCCCTTTCTCTACAAAACCAATGAGGTATGGGCTATGCCTCAACACTAACCTGTGATCTTGCGACCAAACAAACCCTGAAGAACCACCAATACTAGAGCTCAGCAAGGTCAGATCCAATCTAGGGCCCACGATCCATTAAATGTACTTATTCATGTTCCAGCATTAGTGATTCCAAAGAGTGATCTGAACATTGGAGAGTTTCCAAAGGCAGATGCCCATACGAGGAAGAGAAGTTCATTTGGATTTTTAAATCGGATAAGAAGGAAGAATTACTTTTCAGCTAAGTCAGTAGAACCCTTTGATGCTATTCTGTATGAACATCGGTTCTTCAGTCAGACTGCTGTAGTATTCATGACTATCTTTATGCCAGGGATCCAGACGATGGCAAATGCAAAGGGGTTGCAAATCACTTGCTGGGAGCTCCTGCAGATGATCAACACTGCTATAAAGGGATTCAACGCTATCAAGGAAGAATTGAGAGCCATAAGACTGATGACTCTCTAGAATATGTATGTCCTGAACATGATTATAACAATGGATAGAGGTGGTTGAGCCAAAATGGGGGAATCATATTGCACATTCATACCTTCTCATGATGGTGAGGATGGGACCATGACAGAGGCCATAACGTTGCTAACGAACTTGCACATCAAGATGGAAGATGAAGTAGAAGATATTGCAGATGACAGCAGGTTTGCGTCGATCTTCTCATTGGTTCCACAATGGATGGTGAATATCTTCAAGTTTCTTGGAGCCCTATTGATCATGTTTGGATTCTGTGTGATCAGGATAATAATCACACAGTGTAAGGAGACAGCAAAGAAAGCAGTAGGAATGAAGGTAATGATCAATGTTGAGTCTGGGTTTGGACCCAAGGAGCTGACAGATGAAGAAATCAGAAAATATATAGAAGCAAGCATTCTAGCAACTGAGGGAACAAAGTTCCTTCATCAGAGGAACCACAAGAAGTATGTGGGAAGATGGATTTACGGCAGCCCGAATGGACAATGTACACACATGACCTGGTGTGTTGATGACCATGTAAAATCAGCAGGGTCTCTGAAAGGAGTAATGAAGATATGGACTCCAAAGAAGCACTTTTTCAGACAAGGATGTCTAGATATGAATACTGATGGGGAAGTGGCCGATGAATCAACCAGAGGGAGGAGTGTAGAGTAGGACACAAATGCCTCTACCAGAAGTCCCACCCCTATTCTGCCTATATGTTGGAAGCTGGAAATTGCGACATGCACAATGCCAGTAATGATACCTATACCACGAAAGATCTTCAAAACAAAGTATCCATTGAGAAAGTCCTATAAGATACCCACGTAGAGATGGTGTTCTCTTAAAAGAGATCCCTAAAGATGTTTAAAAATTAATAAAAGAGAAGATGGGTGGCACCACATGAGGTGAAGACAATGCACTGAGAAGAATGGGGAATGAAGAGAATGTATAGACCTTATGGAATCTAATGACGAAATAAAGAATGAAGTAACTTTTCATGTGCGAAATGAAGATTACACGTGCAAAGAGCACTGAAGAAAATACAAGTCATTTTATAACTGTACAGATGCTGCGATTCAAGTAGACTAAGTAATCATGAAGACAGGCTATTTATTTGTAACATGCACCTAACCCTGAGGTAACTGGGCCCTTGAACCTGTGACAGAGTTACAGATATATGCATACAAAGTACAACAGTGGACAGCAGTGCTTGGCGACTATAGGTTACAGAATAGTCGGCTTGCATATTCATACAGATAAGTGCAAGGTAATGTCGACGGTGGTTACAGTTAGGTCGACAGTGCAGGATAAAACAAAAACAAAAAAACGTTAAAGGAGAGTTCCGGGACTTTTTTTTTATTGTCCCTACGGGTCGGCCATGTGTTTGTAAGCATAAATCGGTAGATCGTAGGAAACTTTCCTATGGACCTTACCCGACTTTTCGCCCATTATCGCACTCGAAATCAGCCTCCATTTTGTGATAATCCTATCATTCCGCCGCATCGACCTGGCTCACCTGCCTTTGCGGCACTAAATCAAATCCCCCGCCCCTGAAACAGACTTTATCAAAACATTCATATTCCCCGCCTCTATCCGTGACGTGACTGAGCTGCGTAGGCAAACGCGCCCAGGCGTCTTCTACGCGACTCCACACAGACCCCGGAAATCAACACAGATCAGCTCACAATACAGCGCGCCACAATTCGGAATATGAAACTGTACTTTGAAATCAAACCGCAAGATTGTAAATGTGGTAAAGTACATTTATTTGACATCAAATGTTTAGAGAATATTCAGCGATTTACATTTTTATTTGCTCACGTTCCAAAAAGTTCGTATTGAGGAACGCGATGGTCCTTTGCTGTACACAGGGTCTTAGAGCATCTCACAATACAGCGCCACAATTCGGAATGTGAAACCGTGGTTTAAAAGCAAACGGCAAGATTGTACATTTGGCAAAGTACGTTTATTGGACATCAAATGTTTAGAGAATATTCAGCGATTTGCATTTTTCTTTGCTCTCGATCCAAATTAGTTCGTCTTGAGGGAAGCGATGTTCGTGTGCAGTACACAGGGTGTTGGTTTACGATAAAAATAAGCTCTTCGGTCGCACTGATAATCGCATGGCTGTTCCAACAACCAGGCACTAGGCCACCACAACGGTAGGTATGTTGCATCTAACCGTTAGTACCGCGTAAGGGCATACTTGTACTTGGCGATCGTCCCATAAAATGGTCAGGGTGGTAACGTTGTTCACGCGGAGAAGCAACTGGCGGCTGTAGAACCCGTCCGCAGGTGTCTGGTACTCGTGACACAGACAGTAGTGAATGATGTACCTAAAAACATAAAAAATGAAATTAGTCTCACCATCAGATCCTTATTAAAATTATTCATTTCATAGCGAGGACAGCGCTACTGGGTGTACACAAGTGTTTAAAGGCGTGGCGAGGCATGGAGGGGGGGGGGAGTGGAGTACAAGGTAAGTAGCATAAAATAATAAATAAATAGGGCCAGCTGGTGGCAAGTGCAAGGTAAGTGCAGAACAAGTGCTGGGAAGGGGGGGCTGTAGGATACTGAGACAGTCCCCCAGTGCAGGGGTTGACAGGGAGGCAGTGCAGGTGGAGAGTGGAAGGGCCCAGGACCGAGGTCGCAGACAGTGGACCAGTTGTCGCAGGGGAGAGGGAGAGAGAAAGCAGAAGCAAAGAGGAAGGTTTTGAGGTGCTTCAGTAAAAGCAGATGTTTCTCCTCAAGATAGTGCGCGGTAGAAAACAATATGCCACATAGAACGAACAAGTACAACTGAACCCGTCTTTAAAGCCACTGTATAGTAATGAAATTGCGGTATAAACTCATCAAAAGTTACTTACATTATATTTGCATTTTCCATTGTGTCTCTGTGTAGGGCAGACCCGAAACACCACTCCTTCTTTGCCGACGTTACTTCTTCTAATTAACGTGGCTCATCGTTTCGTTTCTGAATTTTTATTCATTATCTTTTCTTAGTCTTTCAGGATGGTCCCGGCCTGTCAAGGTCAAATCACAATAGAACCTTATATTGGGTCGTGGGCCGTTCCGCCACCCGAGCAAAACATCAAAGCAGCTGACCTTCACTTTGAGCGAGCACACATTTCTAGTTAGCTGCAGTTAGTTTTAGGGACATCTTGTCTGCGTGCCTTTTTTTTTATTGTCCCTATGGGTCGGCCATGTTTTTGCAATACGGAAACATTCTATAATTTTTGTAAAAATGATTTATATTACTGTTTGGTTTAATTGCAATGGGCCTGCAACATGAGGAGACTCGAGAGAACAGACAATCAAATTACAATCATTTAAACCGTGATGTGTATTTCTCAATGAGCTCTGCTTTAGGTGGACATGGAACAGAGGCAATGTTGGGTGGCAATGCAGTTGTCCCCTGCATAGGTTCGTTCACCACTCCATGTATGTGCCTATCGAGGACATCTACGATAAGTCTCTCAATAAACTCATATTGCATATCCTCAAACACTGGTTTGATCACCCATTGTTTACTTCTTTTAGTGAAGGCCTTATTGTAGCGAAGCGTCCCTAAAGTTCCGGTCGTCCTACTTTGTTGACGGCCAACATTATGGTTATGTGCCAAGACCGCTAAAAGAGTCCGATTTATCATGCCTTCCATGCCAAAATGCAATCTTTTGGGCCTGTACTTGAGGCACATATTGTGGAACACCTCCAAATCTCCTGTGTGGCAGAATTCCGTGAGTCCCCTCAAAGCTTTTGTTATAGTTTTATCAAATACAATCTTTTCAATGGCTTTGTGAGTGGGTAATGAAGGAATCAACCACTTCTTCTTCCGTGCCTCCTCTGTGGACAAATGGCCATGTTCACATTTGTGGAAATGCTCATTTGTCGACCATCGATGTACGTTGCTACAGTGCAACATTACTGACCGCCATTTTTCCAGTAGAATTTCCAACGACCCTTCACATGTTTTTGAGCTCCACCAAAGATGGTTGCTGATTGACTTAGACCACTGTGAAATACCTTGCAATTCTTTTTTTTTACCTGCAGCAGACAATTTTTTATTGATTGATTTTGCAAGATGCCAAACGTCAAATTGGTGATTTATATTTTTGTACTGTTCTCTCATTGTCTTGGCAATTGAAACGTGTCTGTCCGTGGCTATCAGGTCGATCACCATTCCCCGCGATTGTAGTTCTTGCAATGATGCTACAAAGCCAACTTTCTCCATGGCCACTGAGGATGTACTTTGTGACACCTGCACGACCACCGAACTCACAATTTTCTTACTTTCCATGTCCTGAAAGTGGTAGGTGCAGTACTTGGCTGAAAATCCTGGGCTGTCGCACTGTCCATCACCGGCTAGCCTGAAGCGTTTGCCCGCGAATGTACTTTCCATTGACATTTTTTCCATTCTCCAAGCTTCGCTGATGGCTGGAAATAGATAATCGGTTTGGTATTTGTAGAACTGACTTTTCGCAATGAAATGGATTCCCACAAACTGAAAGAAATACTGTAACTTTTTAAAACTTGAACCACTAAAAAGTGCGGCCGCTGCACAAAGTAGATTGCCTGCTGGCAGTTGCCCCAGCATGGGTTGTGCAGACCATGCGAACGGATGATATTGTGTACAGGTGGCATGTATTTTAAGGTTAGTGCCTCGAATTGCACGAGTCACATTAATCAATGGCTCCCCACATACTTCCCCACCAACCGAATGCCCACATTTCATCATCATAATAATATCCATCAAACAGCTATCGAATACAATGAATTTGGCCTCTTTCCTTATACTGTCACTCTGCATCCCAGCTGGTTCGGCCTGTAACGTTGAGGACATGTCACTCGCATGAAAGGTACAATCTCTGATATCGTCTTCCGCTATGCTGAGTGATATTGATGGTGTTTCATTGTCGTCCACGTCATTCTCTTCCATTGCAACATCTGTTCCTTGTCCGGAGATGGGAGAAAAAAACAATGTCTTCAACTTTCGCGCGCTCTTATTTTTTGCGGGTGTGGATTCTGTGAATTGATCTCCGACTGCATCCAAACTACCAGGAGGACATTCACTATCAATGGCTGGTGGTGGTATAGCTCCGTTGTCAATCACTTCATATTCTTCCCATTGGCACGATGCATCTCCAGTCTCAAGTCCCTGCCAAAAGGTTTGACAAGCAACATCTCTCGTTCGCTTCACTGTCTGTGTAGATCTAGTTCTTACACCCACTCGCAACTAGAGGACAGATTAGAAAAGGGATGTTCAGTTTAAACACAACTTACAGTATTGAACTATTGACAGTGAAAGACAACATAATATAGTGAACAGGACACTAACCTTCTTTTGCTTTCTTTTCTTTGAAACTTTCTTGCCTCGAACTTCAACATCTGGACGCTGTTGCTCCGACTCGTGTGTGCATGTCTCCACTTCCTCTCGCGCTGCAACGACTATATTTTCATGATAAGCACATCCATCACTCACTGAGGCTCCATCGACTCCCTGAAACATAGAACTTTCATTAGTATGTATAATAATATTGAAAACACAAAATGTACTTGGGGACCAATACCCATACGTACATCTCAATAGCAAAACACGAATGAACGCATTGTGTAGAACATTCAAACGACAATAGTTCACGCATTGTTGATCTAGTTAGATTGAACTGTCAAGATCCATACCTCGGGCTCCGCATAGACTTCCATTGATGATATTATTGAAGATGACGCTTCAGCAACTCCCTGAAACACAGTAATTGCATTAGTATGCTTTTCTATTTTGTTAAAAAGAACATAAACTTTGAGCAGGCGTCAACGGCTCATCTAAATAGACCTGCACAAATAATCAGTTGTCTAAAATAAATAATGGATATGTAAATATGATTCGATTTGCTCGATCGTTGGAAGTGTCACCACCCAGAGATCTGCATCAACTACTAGGGGTGATGTTCTTGTAGAAGAAGCTCCGTCATCTCCCTGAAACATAGTACTTGCGTTAATAAAGAAGGAAGTATAGCGGATGTAATCACGTCATATGATTTCGCTTGATCGAACTGTCAGTATCCATACCTCGAAATGCATAAGAACATCAAGGGACGATGTAACTGCGGTGCACACTTCTGCAAGCTGTTGCGCCGACCCGTAACTGCATGCTCCCCCTTCTACTTGGACTAATGCTCCATCGACTCCCTGAAACATAGGACTTTCATTAGTAATGAACACAATATTGAAAAAAGAAGACAAATAGGAGGGCGACGACAGAAGGACATATCAATGGCTAAAAACGAAAGAAACATTGTGTGTAACAATCACGCTACAAGAATGCAAGATCTGATGATCTCCATCGATGGAACTGTCCGGAAACGTACCTCGAGCATCTGAGTGACATCTACGGTTGTCGTCAATGCGTTGGACTCCTCAGCATCTCCCTGAAAGACAGTACTTGCATTATTTTGGATAACAATAATTATAACTGAAAACAAAGACTAGAGGACGAGTACAAGGGTGTACCATTAGGTAAAATAATTACACGATCAATTAAAACTATTGATTTACATGCCTAAAACAAGTCAGTGTCAGAATAGCTAAGTAAGATTACCCGATAGGCGCTTGAAGTGGCTGATGACTGCAATAACGACACGGATGGAGAATCTTCCGCCTTCATATTGAGTGGATACATAAATGGGGAAATTATTGTTAGCTAATGCTACACACTACCGCAAGGCCGAGAGATAAATACGTAAACTTGACTCACCAGTGGAGGGATGTGGACGAATAGAGTGGGAATAGCGGTTGAGAGCAATTTTCGCCTCGCTCGCGGTGTTTTCTTCTTTATTAGCAATGATGTGGAGTACATGTCTGGGCTAAAGTGCCTGCTGCAGATGCGGTATCGATCACCCCTCTTGTCCGCAAAGACTTCTAGGACTCTACTTTCTAGCTCAGAGGCTGGATATCCGCAATATCGGACCCATTCTCTTATCTGATCTATTGTCTTAGGGAAAACATGCATTATAGTACCTTCAGATTTGTTATGGGTCTTCGAAGGGCAACCGCCAATGGAACAGGCAGGCATTATGGAAAGTTCTGAAAAGTAAAGATCAACAATTCTCTATGAATACCAATGTGTTAAAACAGTAAATGACACATAAAAGGTTCAATGCAAGGTCCGTTTTGGTTCTTGGAACTATACACGTTATTCACATGCGGATAAGTATTTCAATAACTTTCAAAAAATAGAAAAAGTAATTTGACTAAACTCAGAACATGTGACTAGTTCCTTGCATGTACTGTCGTGAACGAAAAGAAAACATGGATGCAATTTGATGACTACTAGCAAATAGATATAAATTAAAAAATTGGACGCAAAATGATTATGGTACATGGACTTACCTTGACGAACAAACAGTTAGATGCAGGGATCAGAGTAGTTTCTTGTCGTAGAACAGGGAGCAGTTCACAGGTTGCAAACTGACGAGTTTGCTCAAAGTGGTCACGGAAGTTCACAGAGACGAAGAGCAGATAACCAGCACCTTCACGGGTTGACTAGCAAAGCGCAAAGAAGTTCTCATTAGAAATATGAAGTGGGTTATAAAGAATTCGAACCAGGGGTGTGTTTGTGAATGAATGACGTGTATATGTCGTGGCATTATGTGGATTGCAGGGGGCCGTCCAGCGTGAGGGGGATGCTTGGCAGGAGACACGGGGTCTGGAGGTAGACATGGGAACAACAAACCCATGCTCTATAGACCACTTTGAAGTGTACATGGTCTTTGGCACCTCTTGGCCTTTATCGCTCCCTGACAGCTCCACTTGCCAGCAGCGCAAGTACCCCGGTGCGAACTGCCTTTGATAGGGCGGGGGGTGGATCGGGGCGGTGGTCGTGCAGACAAGACACAGGAAGACTCGTGAATGGAGACACACTTATGTGGATTGCAGGGGGCCGTCCAGCGTGAGGGGGATGCTTGGCAGGAGACACGGGGTCTGGAGGTAGACATGGGAACAACAAACCCATGCTCTATAGACCACTTTGAAGTGTACATGGTCTTTGGCACCTCTTGGCCTTTATCGCTCCCTGACAGCTCCACTTGCCAGCAGCGCAAGTACCCCGGTGCGAACTGCCTTTGATAGGGCGGGGGGTGGATCGGGGCGGTGGTCGTGCAGACAAGACACAGGAAGACTCGTGAATGGAGACACACTTGTGTGGATTGCAGGGGGCCGTCCAGCGTGAGGGGGATGCTTGGCAGGAGACACGGGGTCTGGAGGTAGACATGGGAACAACAAACCCATGCTCTATAGACCACTTTGAAGTGTACATGGTCTTTGGCACCTCTTGGCCTTTATCGCTCCCTGACAGCTCCACTTGCCAGCAGCGCAAGTACCCCGGTGCGAACTGCCTTTGATAGGGCGGGGGGTGGATCGGGGCGGTGGTCGTGCAGACAAGACACAGGAAGACTCGTGAATGGAGACACACTTATGTGGATTGCAGGGGGCCGTCCAGCGTGAGGGGGATGCTTGGCAGGAGACACGGGGTCTGGAGGTAGACATGGGAACAACAAACCCATGCTCTATAGACCACTTTGAAGTGTACATGGTCTTTGGCACCTCTTGGCCTTTATCGCTCCCTGACAGCTCCACTTGCCAGCAGCGCAAGTACCCCGGTGCGAACTGCCTTTGATAGGGCGGGGGGTGGATCGGGGCGGTGGTCGTGCAGACAAGACCCGTTTGCCGCAGGGCCTCACCAAGGAGAGGCCATCTAACTGAATGTAAGAGGATGGCTGCAGGATCTACTACATGGAAGGCAGGGGGGTGAGTTTATAAATACCTCACCCTCCCAGGAGAATATACACTAGATTCATTTAAAAAATCAAAACAACCATTGTTAAAATATATGTTGGGCTTTATTTTAGATTTTAATTAAACATAAATAATAAACATTACACATTGTAAAGTTGAGGTTGCAGCACATCGAGGGAAAATCCGCGGTATTGTCCACTGTCACTGGGGAAATGTTGTCTAATGGCAAGTACCGCACAGGCAGGTATTACTCTCCGAACGCGGTGTCCGAGCCTCCCGTGAAGCCACCAAGTGAAGCAACGATAGGCCACCAGCCTGTACCACCTGTGAAAAAAAAAGATGCAAACTGTATTAAAATGACCAAACTTTCTTATCAATGTCGATTCAGGTAACACATGTCATTTTCCTTAGAAAAAAATTATATCTAGAAAATGCACTATATGGAACCAATTTACATGCGTTCCAATGATATGTAAATGTAATTTTATATGTGGGAGACGACCATGAAATAGTGGTGGCATCACTGACATCACAAACAGAGTATACTTACTCGTTACTCGGATTACGCGGACGAACAGTGCCACGAAGTTCGTGCATAAGCACCATCATCATCCTCAACACTGTCCGTGAGAGGCAGGCTTCCCTGAACTCTGGCAGCTCGGTGATGCATTGCGGACTTTGCTCGCCTTCCTGCTGACTTTGCTCGCTTTCCGAAATGTAGGCCAAGCACCCGGAATTTTCACGGCAGCAGCAGTTCTCCTCCTCAGTTGGCATTAGCTCGCACCGATTGCACGTGCACCAGGTGGAGACGCCGTCCATGCGACATGGTCCAGGCTCTTCATCCTTTGAATGGTCCTCCCAACTGCCGTCCGAATCCCCATCGTTTTCGCGTGCTTGCCTTTCCAGTAGTTCTTCCTCGGTGTACTCGGGCTCGTACATATACGGCATTATTGTGGCCATTGTGCGGTAAAGATAGTAAAATAATTTATAGCGGTGGTACTGGTATCTGTTCACACGGGCTACAAGCGGCGAAGGTAGCTGACCAGAGCACTGAAACGAGTCACAGAATACTCAAAGTAACACAGAGAGAGGAATGGAATCGAAAATCTGCTGCTGTATGTTGTGAAACGGTCTGTTTATACTTATTGGGGAAAGAGGCGTCCTGCCATTTCCATGGCAACACGTCAATAGCTGAGGCGCAGCGATTGTTGACACGAGACGTGCTTGAAATGGGCAGTACGCGTCTGCTGATGTCAGGCTCAGGGGCGGGGGATTTGATTTAGTGCCGCAAAGGCAGGTGAGCCAGGTCGATGCGGCGGAATGATAGGATTATCACAAAATGGAGGCTGATTTCGAGTGCGATAAGGGGCGAAAAGTCGGGTAAGGTCCATAGGAAAGTTTCCTACGATCTACCGATTTATGCTTACAAACACATGGCCGACCCGTAGGGACAATAAAAAAAAAGTCCCGGAACTCTCCTTTAATGCAATGTGGGTTGTGTTCAGGTACATGGATTACAGCAAAGACGGATTGTGGAGATACATGGGGCCTGTTAATGATTCTTAGCAGAGAGCCAGTTCTCTACTTGAGCTCTGAAAGACCAGAAGGATTGTTCCACTCTAATCGAGAGAGGGAGAGCGTTCCAACATTTGGCGGCCAGCACTGTACCAGGGAAGAGGACATTTAAATCATTTTGAACACTTGGAGCCTGAGGCCAGTTTTTACACATTTACATATTAAATAGAGTAGTCTGAGGGCAGAATGCAAGACAGGTTGGTTTGGCCATTAGTTTGGATTGAGGTTGAAAGGGCTTGAGGTGCCTTGTTTAAAGCCTTAGAGGTGGCTTTAATGGCCCGTGAGTAGAGCATTCCAGTGGAGTTGGACAAAGAGGCAAAAGCGAGGATGCAGAGTGGGGGCGAGGACCGATAAGTTACAGAAAGTAGAGTTTGAGAATGTTGTCTTTAATCTGCTTCCACAGTTCCTGACTGACATGTCAGTCGTTTCAAGGTGTTTGTTCAGGCCTCGTTTTGGTAAATTGCCCTCATTGTCTGACCATCTGATGGATTAAGTAATCTCCGAAAGAAGGAGAGTTTTGGGAACTCAATGCTTTATACTGTCGAACAACATTGCATGGATCAGTTGTCCTATTTAAGGTGTGCGCACACCGACGAATGATCAGTTTTTTCAGTGAAAGGGCATAAAAATGTATCACAAAGTAACTTGAGAAACCGAGAGCTATGAGGGTATCTCACGCCAACCAAAGAGGGACTGAGCGCGATGGTTCCCTCCTGAGAAAATGTGTAAAATAATAAAATGAAATGGTGCATTTTTACTTCACACTTTGTGAAAAATGGAATAAAAAGGCATGCAACGTGTCATTGGTTCTGCATGGTAACACAATAAAAAGTCAAACATTCCAGGTCAGCTACAGCACAGAACACCATTTCCACGCTCATTTTCAGTATTCCTGGGATTACGATATATGCCAGCAATGCCACTGTAAAACACCCTTCATATAGCAAGGACCCAAAATATATATGCCAGCAATACCCCTAATAAACACAGTTTAATTATATCTGTGCTGATGATGCATGTGAACAAGGCCCTGGCCTGTGCCTAAATATATGCTAGCATTGCCATACTGAAAGATGTTCATGTTGCTTGTGCCCACAATAAATAACAGAAATGCCCTGTAAAATGTAGCATTTGCATGCTGCTGAATGGATCCCTGGGGATTGGTACCACTAGCAATCCCTTTCCCCATCACACAAACTCAAACATACACTTCTACGCACACCCACTTTCAAACATGCTCATACACTTCTACAGACATGCACAACAGTTCTCACATACACAGACTCACTTGTACCTGCTCTCAGACACATGCGCAGGATCACACACACATGCACCTTTGTGAGTCACTTAGATGCATGCACTGGCAGCACTGCTCCTGGCTCCAGGTTTTTCCATTTCTACCCCAGCATGGAAGGAGCATGGCAGCATCCATCTGCGAGCAGAAACATCCTGAGCTATGCCTCTCATCTTTGCACAGTACTTAAAGCCATCATATTTCTTGTCAGCTCTCGTGGTAGAAAGGGAGGAGGAGAAGTGAAGAAGGGGGTGAGGGGAGAGAAGAGAGTTCTTATAAAACTAAGCACCATGTGCATACGAAAATCTTCCTGTAATCATTTTTATTTGTTTTTATTAATCTTCGGGGGGAAGAAGCTCTTAGTAAGTTCTGTATAACCTAAAAGTCCAATGGCTAAGGCCCAAATGGCCATGGATCTGAGAATGGGTTGCCCCACGCCTATGCAATGAGGAGTTGATCATGTAGCTGAAGATGTCTTGAGCAGGCGATCATCCGTCTGCAAGGTGTGTAGTTCTTACGTTTCCAATGGACTGACCTTAAGATATAAGGGAGGGAGAACATGTCCTGGTTGCCTGTTGGCTATAGTAGCGAACAGATTGCAGACGGTACCGCAAATATATATAAATACACGTATAGAATTTGGAATTTGATGTTGCAACTTTATTAAGCCAGGACCTGTGAAAGAGAAGGGCTGAAAGTATGGTGCAGCAGTGAAAACAGCTGAAAATCGAGGAAGGATCGAGAAGGCTGTCTGGCCCAGTGTCAAGGGTTGGGGTAGCCAAGAACTGGTTATATATTAAAGGAGATACAAAGAATGTGAGAAGCGAGGCAAGTTCTTGTTAAGGTGTAACGGAAAGACACTACGAGTGTCAAGTTGTATTCATTTAATGTCATTAAATGAGAAGAAGGAGCTAAAATGCGGTCTCCTGTCACATGGGGTAGATGGAAATAGAACACGGGAAAGCAGCACCGAGACTTGAAGATAAGAACGTGCTTGCACTCCCTTCTATTCTCAGGAGCACTGATACTTTGTAAGGACAAGTTCAAAGACAATTCAAATGGCAGACGGCATGAGTGATGATGGCTGATGGGCTAATTGAGTGGGGAGGCATGGTCAAGTCCACCCACCAGCACCTGGGGTACCAGCTTGCATGTTGCTAATGGGTCAATCTTTCCAGAAGGGTACAAGTGTGCCAACCAATTATAGAGGGCCATGTATTGAAGAGCCCTATCGTTTGAGAGCCAATGGTGTGTCGTGTATCTAACAAATATTGAGGATGACTTGCACAAGGGTTGGGCATAAGTTGTCCACCTGACTATAGAGACTCAATCACAACCCAATCCTCTACAGAAAGTACACTTAGATGTTCCCCGTAGGCCAACCACAATCCTAAATACGTTTTCTTAGTTTGCCATGGAGTATGACGTCACGTATGATGGGTTTTTACTATAAAAGATTATTTATTATGTGATACTATGAGATTATGCTGTGAGACGCCCGTTGATGTCCATTGTAATTGCGAATAAAACAGATTACTTTTACCAACTTCCTGAGTTTGTCTTATTATTGGTGTAAGAGTTATTCTGCTTCCCCATCCACCCAACGACGTGCTACCTCATTGAAAAAGGCCTAACGGTTCAATGGTCTGCCACCTCTTTGATTCTATAACACATCTCCAAGCACCTCCATAACAAAAGCTCTCCTGGGGCCCAAGCACTGTCATCTCCTTCGCCCCCACATTAACGTCAGCGTAGCCAGTCAAACCTCATTGCACAGTCTGCCACATCTTTTTAAAACAAAGGGGGGTCTGGGAATCTCTCTACCAGCAGAAACACAGCCAATGACCTGTTCTTGGGTGAATAAACCCTGGGAGAGACTATACCACGTCTTTGGCTCTATCACACATATTCAAGCCGCTTCAGACCACCAGCTCTCCCAGTGCCCGTGCACTGAAATCCCATAAATCTTGCCTAGTCCCTTGCGGATAAAACATACAGCCAAGACACCTGCACGCAGAAATAGAACCACACCAGGAGTAGGGCATGTGCTCATGAACAACACAGGTTTCTCACCTCCTGCCCCGCTACCCCACTAAGCACCCACCCTTCCTTGCAGATCCATGTGCAATGAGGCCGCCCACATGGCAGAGGTCTGCTATACAAGGCCGCTTAACATGACATTACTGTTTGTTTGGCAAAATAGGGGACGACATTAGGACTTGGATTAATGAAGATTACCAACGTGATCAGGGCTTATATCATCACATTAGCATACTCTACTGCAAAGCTTATCTGTCATTCCTTCAGTCAGATTTTAATTATTGTAATCAATATTCAAAACATTATTTTTAGCTGTATCTGAGCAGGCATAAATATTCATAAAACCGTCTACATTAGTCCTTCACTTCTTGTTTCGGGCTTAAAATATTATAATTCAGATGTAGCACATTAGTATTCTGACTTCTAAGGAGCTGTTCTTCCCAGTCGGTTCATTTTCGCAGGATAAGTGCTCGGGTGTCGCCTCTCACTGGATCACTGTACCCCGGCAGAATAGGGGAGCCCGCCTCATAAATAAATGTGTCATCCAAAATGAGATGTGTAGGTCTCTCGTTCAACACATTTATAAAGCTATAGTGGTTTCTGAAAGCAAGGGCCAAATCTTAATTTGCCTTTTACACATATGTATTACATTTTAAAGAGGACTGAAATAGTGATTCAATGATTTCTCGTTTGTCATTCCTTCATTTCAGAATATAACTTAAGTAAAATAAGGTTATCTTTTTGGAGAAAGTAACTTTCCATAATCATCATAGACGGGCTATGGGCGGAGTTATGGGCGTGTCCTCTAGGCGATTCTACAGGGATATTTCTATCTCCAATAAATGATTGCAGCTCGCTTCTTCTAACCCAGCGTTTCCTCTGGGCTTCAAAGGCCCATTGACGGTCAGGGCTGGAGACTGGTTGAAGTGTTTTTTATTTAATGTCCGTTCACTGGTTACTCACGCCGCTGACTGTTATGATCATCTGCAGGACAGTGTATGTGTATTGTATTGTTGTATTGTTTATTTATGTAGCGCCTATACAAAGGCAAGTGTTTCAAACGCTGAAGGGGGGTGGGAACCAGAGGAAAAAACAAACAGTCGCTCAGAGCCCTTGAAATTCTGAGGCGATGATAGTGTGCCCAGGCAGAGTAAGTGAGTAAAAAATAAATGTAACAGTTTGGGAGATGGCAAATAGACCTGGCGGCGATTCTGCAGTTTTAACAGTGCAATTAAGGGGTGAAGACAAGGGAGAACAGACAGACGATCTTCAGGCGTGGGTCGTACGGATCGAGCAAGTGCACAGAGGGTCACAGGGCGGGGGAGCATCAAGTGCACTCGGTCGCTTGAGGCTTTGGTAAGTGCAGAGAGAGTCACTCTCTAGGGTACATTTACCTCTAAGGTTCAATACACCTCCCATGATGTAGAGTGTCAAATGAATGTCTTCTCATATTGGACTCCCCTCTCTCTCCCCCGCTCTCTCTCTCTCGCTCGCTCTCTAGCTCTCTCTCTTTCTCTCCAGTGTTTTAATGCTTCCTTTTATTGTTTCTGTCATGATTTAGAATTAGACTCTCTTTCCCAGAATACAGCAGCTGCGGTGTGAGGCCGAAAATTGGTTTCGGGATTCTTCTGGTTCTTGTGTGGTCCAAGCAGGTTTCGGGATTCTTCTGGTTCTTGTGTGGTCCAAGCAGGTTTCGGGATTCTTCTGGTTCTTGTGTGGTCCAAGCAAGTTTCGGGATTCTTCTGGTTCTTGTGTGGTCCAAGCAGGTTTCAGGATTCTTCTGGTTCTTGTGTGGTCCAAGCACTACCGGATAATTAGATCTTCCAGTGTGATAGATCTGCCGCTCACCCTGGCGGGGTATTGATTCTATTTTTAGGTAATCTTTTGAATTTACAGTTTTACCTATGGTTCACAACCTTAACATGGAAGCTTTATTAGTTTGTGTTTCTATTACAGCATACATCACATATCACTTTCTTATTGTCTATCGTCCCCCAGTCCTATTTTTGATGTAGCTTTTTCAGAACTGCCAGCTGACCTACAGGTGCACTTTTCCAATATGCTGATAGTTGGTGATTTCAATATCAAGACAAATGATTCTGTAGATTCTCAGGCCAAATGTTTATTGTAGGCTATGTGTAATTCATATGTTCAACAATTGGTTACTGAGCCCACTCACCAAATAGGCAATACGCTTGATTTAGGGCCTCATCATGAGTTGGGCGTTATCCCGGCAGTATTCACGCCAGGATACCGCTGGGGCTAATAGCGTTACCACCTAACCCCCCGGCGCTATTAGCACGGGATCATGGGTTTGGTGGAACATTAATTCCATATTCCCCATTGGGCCGATTCAGGATTCCCCATTGGCCCAACAGGGAATTTTGTGCACAACTACCGTCTGCGGTATTACCGTGCAGTAATTGTGCCAAAAATCAGCAAATTCCTAGCGGATTTACCCCCAGCTCAGAGCACCTGTACACAGGCAGTTTCCCTTTGTTCACTTCTACGGATGTCAGTGCTGCCACGAATTGGCTGAAATCAGCTTTCCCTGTGGATCCTGTACCATGAGGGATTTTGAAAAGTTGTACCCACGATTGCAACTCTGGTTACCCAAGTGGTAAACCAACCTTTTGGCTCTTAGTAGACCCCCCCCTCTCTGAAACACACCTTGGTGATTCCTCTCTTTAAAAAAAAAACACTCTGGACCCTGCCCTTCCAGTGAACTTTCACCCAAATTCTTTACTGCCGTTTCTTATGAAACTGCTGGAATCCTTGGTTACGCCCTACTTAGTAGATTCCTTAAGACTTCCCTTTTTTCGATCCTTTTCCATTTGGTTTTCATCCCGGTCGGGGTACAGAAACAGGTCTGTTTTCAGTAGTTGACGATCTCACCCGCCTTTTTGATCAGGGTGGTTTTGGGGCCCTGATCCCACTTGTTCTGTCTGCCACCTTTGACACTATCGAGTATTCCATCTTGCTTGGTTGTCTGGTGCAGTCAGGCATCACATGTTCTGTGTTATCCTGGTTCCAATCTTTTCTTTGGAACCATGCCCAGTCACTCTCTCTTGCACCCTACCAGTTGACTGCAGCACAGATGACTTGTGGGGTACTCAAGACTCTCCTCTTTCCCCATTTTGTTTAATGTCTATATCCATCCCCTTGCTAAATTAAACCAGTCCTGCAGTTTCCAATGCTATTATGTCGATGATACTCAGATCAACGTCCGGTTAAATATTTCTGAGCAACGCACCGCTTCCTGGCTCAGGTTGTGTCTGCAATCTATTGGCAGCTAGATGAGTAACAACCGGCTGAAGCTTAATGGGGATAAGACTGAGGTACTAGTGGTTGGGCCCCCCTCAGCTACCTCTTGTTTGACACCTTTCTTTTGGCCCCCTTTGCTTGGCCCTTTCCCTGTCTCTGTAGTTAAAGACCTTGGCTTTAAGATCTCAGCTTTTCCCTATCAACAGAACCCCAAATTGGCGCTGCTGTCAGGTCCTTTTAAATTGAGAGTTCTTCGGAAAGTTCTTCCATTTTTTCCAGAGTCTATGCAGGAACCTGTGATTTGATTTTCTCCTTGTTTTTGGAACCACACACTACTGTAACTCTCTCTATTTAGCACAGCCAGTGTATCTTATTCAGTGCCTGCCGGTTCTTCAGAATCTGGTGCCCAGAGTTGCCACGCAATCACCTTATCAGGCTCATGCATCCCGTATCCTACGCCAGCTGCACTGACTTCCAGGGCAGAGTTGGATTCGGTTTAAATCTTTATTAATTAAATCTTTATGTACGGTTCGCTGTGCTTTCTATGGCACAGGGACTGAATATCCCCAGTATAAATTCCATTACTATCTCCCTTCCTGAACCCTCCATTCCCAAGACGCTCTCCTACTGCAGGTCCCACGATTTTGCCGCTCTCCGCTGGGTGGTCATGCTTTTTAAGTCACTACAGCCGTTTTTTGGAATCAGCTTCTTTTTGTGTTGCGGGCCATGGAGGATCATCTCCAGTTTCTGTTCCAGGTGACCGTGAGTTAGGTATGTCTGCCTGGGTTTATCTAGCGGGAAGTTGCCTTTTGGTGTATGCCCCATTCTATAAGAAGCCCAACACAAAATCTCTGTGCCTTTTATCTGTAAATCTAGGAGTAAATTGGAATCTGACACAAGTGGACGGTTAACAGACCCCAACATTGTCAGTACAGCATTGTCGGTACACACCCGAGAAAGGGGCCACACGCCAGCTCATGTACACTTTCTGGGCATCACCCATCCAAGTATGGTCCCAGAACAAAAATCTGAACACCCATTTCAAGTATGGTGCCAGGACAGGAATCCAGGGACCAAGTCCAGGTACAGTTTCAGCTACATTGAATAACCCTATAGCATTTAATTACTTTTATACACAACCTTTATTTTTGAAACGGAAGGTTAATCCATTGAAACATACAATGTGCTTTTACGTTGGTCACATGAACACAATTCATTGTGCATTGTATATTGTTGTGCACAAAAACAAATTAAAAACACATGTACAAAAGCATTGACCAGTATTGAATGTATCATCCAAAAAGTGCCAGTGTATCTCCCTGAAAATGTCCTAACATATACACATTCCAATCTTCCATACCAACACACTCTTCACCCATACCCACATTCCTAACATCTGCAATTCACTAATTTAGGTCTGAATATGGACCTGATGTGTTTCTCTAGTTCATTTGTGTACACATCTATTAATTAGAGTAAAGACAGCGCAACACGCTATTCTGTGCACATTTGCTATTGAACCACTAGTCTAGAACATTAAACAACAATCTCTTGAAATGTCGACAGGGGTTTCCGCTGTAAGTTTTTTCACATGACCAGCCTTCATCAGGACAGACAATAATGGGTGAATGGGATAGCATCAACAATCTAAATGGCAAAATGAGCAGAATGATTGGAGATGGGATATCCTAAATTGACTTCAGCAGTTCATACAAAAAATACAGTTCAAAACTATTTTAAGTTTGCATCATTGCAATCCCAAGTCATACCATTTATAACACCCAGTGGTGTCTAGTGCACACACACCCCCACATCAGAACAGGAGACACTGACTAAAGCTATTCCAAGTGCCCCATCTTAAACTAAAATGGGGGGATTTGGAGTGACTACCATTATGTTTTTACCTTAATCCAATTGAAAGGGTTTACATACCCTCTCCATGGAAAAAGGTACAGTTTCAGGACAGGAATCCAGGCACCCAGTCCAGGTACAGTCACAGGAATGGCAAACCAGGACCCATTCCAAGTATGGTCCCAAGAGAGGAAACCAGGGATCCAGTTGAGGTACAGCTCAAGGATAGGAATCCCAGGACAGAGTACAGATTAGGTTTGAGGACAGGAATCCCAGGTCACAGTTCAGGTACAGTTTCAGGACAGGAATCCCAGGAACCAGTCCAGCTACAGATCCAGAAGAGGAATCCCAGGGCCTGGTCCCGCTACGGTACAAGGAACATTGAATACCAGGTCCCAGTCCTGCTATAGTTCAAGAACATGAATCCCAGGAACCACTCCAGGTACAGTCCCAGGACTGGAACCCCATGACCCTGATCAAGTACGGTCTCATGACAGAAATCTCGCAAACCAGTCCAATTACCTTTTTCAGGACAAGTATCCGAGAACCCTGTCCAGGTACGGTCCTAGGACAGGAACCCCTGGAAACAGTGCAGGTAAAGTGCCGGGACATAAATCCTAGTGGCACATGCCAGGACAAGCATCCAAAGGCACAGCAAGCCCTTTCGATCCACAAAGAGGTATCCTGCTCAGGACCTCAGACATCTCCCGCTCAGTGATGCTGCCAAAATTGAAGACCACAAGTACTAAGATTTGAGGTAATTTGAAGGTGTGTGTTCTTTGACAGGGGGAGATGGTAGGATAACACATGTCGATCTAGGGCTCCATGTTTCACCGATGCCTTAGCGAATTTCAGGCAAGGAGGACCTACGATCCTTGTGAGAGGGAGAGCCAGGACAGAAAACACTTGAGAGTGTTTTCAGACTGTCACCCTGTGTCAGATAGAGGCAAGCACTTCCCAGATAGATGAGGGACTGGCCACATCATCCAGATCAGACAATTCAAATGCTTATTCACTGACTGAGGGATCAAGAGAGTCACAGTAGAGGATTCCCATGACATAAATGTCACCCGAGTGGTAGGGAACCAAGTCCACAAAGAGTTTGCTTTTTATTCCTCAGTCGGTGGCAGCAATCTATCTATGTGGCAGCATCTCTATCCTAAATACTGGAGTCAGGAAGGCCTTAATGCCATGTCCACAGAGGCCGTGCTGTCCCCGACACCTTAGGCCTTTCCAACTCATGTGGCCTGGAATTGTACGCAGACAGTGACCCAGCTTTTGTACTTAGGGCCCTGCCTGAACCAGAGTCAGGTGGACCTTGGCAGGAAGACTCATACAAGGCTTAAGGAGAGTGTGGGTGCGCGGAAGGCCTGCAAGAGTAAGCAGCTGTTCAAATTAGGGAAACGCCTTCAGGTTGTACATGGTCCACTGTGAGGATGGGCTTCCTTTCAGCACAGGCGTTCTCGCAAGAACCCCAGGGAAGGTGGTTGGATCCCAGTGCCACCGGGAGTTAGTTAGACATATTGGCACGTGAGGTTACATTGGCAGGACACTCGAAGCAGACACTGCTCGCATGCATGGACCAGGAAACTGCAAAAAGTGGAAGAATGCTTCATTGGTGCATACAAGGTCCGGGTATCTTGTGCAGTAAAGGCTAAATCATGGCTATATTATCTGGTGATTGCTGGGTTACCAGATCATGCCTCATTCATTTGCTTGTGTTCATAGTAGTCTCTTGAAATCTAAGAGGTTTACATGTTGCCTTGATCACATCAAATGACGAGTGCTGGGACTGGTGGTTATTTAGGCACCAGAGTCAATCATTGAGACCCTACCCAGTTTCCAGCTTTCCTCTGGTTCTCACAGCATACCGACTGCCGGTAGCGTCTTGAAACACTGTTTCTCTGCTATCACAGCTTTTACAAAGTGCCTCATTTTCAAATATATTGAAAACATTGGGCCTCATTACAATCTTGGCGGAATGGGTTAACGGGTGCTGCTAATGGATGCGGACCCGTTAAACTCATTCACCCTTATTACGAGGTCCCCTCGCGGGACCTGGCAAGGACGCCTGGTTATCAAGGCTATGTTGTGGATATTCGCTGCCTGCTGGTGGTACTGTGTTGGATGTCAGTTTTCACTGTTTGTTCCTGTAGTTGTCACCCGGTTGGGCAAATTATCTGGCCAGTTGGCCCGGTCTGCTCGTCTCAGCGTTCTGCAAACACAGTAATGCCAGCAGGAAGTGAATATCCACAACACAGCCTTGATAAAGACCCTGAGAGGTTGCAACACATGTCTGCTGACCACCAAACCACGCAAATAAAATGCACACAACCCACTGCAAACAAGGAAGTTAAGATTATGAATTATTTTCAAGCGCAAGCTGTCCGGGTACAAACACGCTCATATTCTAATACGAGGTGTGGGCAACAGCTCACCTACCCGTGACCTCGCAGCAAACTAGCCCCATCACGCCAGAAATCCTCAAGTCCAGCACACGTGGAGTCAAAGCCTAGTGCCCAAACATCTCATCGTACGTAGACGAGCTAATAATCAATGGAATGGAATGATGCCCAGAGGAATGCTGGGTGTTTAAGAAGTCCTTGATGAAGCAGTTCTCTCCATCGTCTTTGGCTTCTCGGTTCTCGCTCTTGTAATTTTAGATGACGGCATTCCACTGGTACTATATATCAAAAGGTCTCCTAATAGTTACATTCTTTATGCAGACATTGTGCAGTGATTTCCTGATAAGAATTCACAATAAATGTCTGTTAAGTTCCCAATTCAGCAACACATACAGCATCATTATTTTAACTTTTGTAAAACCAGGTATGAGGGGGTTTCAGTATTTGCCCACCTCTTCCATTATCTGTATACAATATAGTTTCATTATTTCTCAAGTGTGAGAGTCATACTTTTCACCCAACATTTTTCTACACATAGTGACCAAAAACCAACATGTTCAAGGAGTCCGCGAAAAAGTCTTTTGCTCCTATAACTCATCATGTATTTAATACATCAAAAACCACTGAGTACAGAGATGTGGTCCACTCTTACAAAGTCCATAAAACAACTAGTCAAGCATAGAAAGACACACCAAACCCCTATTTTCAGTGTATGCAAAATAACATGAACAGTACATCATATATATATATATATATATATATATATATATATATATATATATATATATATATATATATATATATATATACATTGTTAACCCTTAGGCTGTAATGTGGTCCATGTATCTGTACTCTAAACTGTAACCAGCATTTGTACTGGTTTGTATGGATTTTTGTTCCTAGATTGTAATTTCTACAATCGCTTGCTAATATCAGGCCCTCACCATAGCCGCACGGTTGATGTGTTTCTGCGTTCCTGGCAAGGAATGGAGATCTGTTGTCAATATTTGCAGAGTTGTTTTTCTCTAGTGATGTCAGTGGAATTGGCGGCTCCACGTCATCTGGCACTGGATGCCAGAGTCTTGCACCCACAGCACCGGCATCACACACTAACATAAGAGCTTGCGTTGATGACTGTGTGCAATTTGGACCGCATTTAAGGGAGTGAAGTGCTTCCAAGTGAATACGCTCTACAATAGGTCATAGGGGTGCAGAAACAATCCCATTGCTGGCTGCCTTACAAAAGTGCTAGCAAAATCTAGAGGGTGATACAGAAACCAGCAGGTGGAGTGAAAAGGCCTGAACATTATAAGCAGACTTACAAATGGAACATATAAATGTGAGAGTGATATCATTGCAGACTGTACAATCACCTAGCTACCGGCGGGGTAGTTGATCACTTGAGGCGTAATGGCATTGGGAGCTTTAAGGTGGGCATCAAGGGAGAGTATGAGCCTCTTGAGAGCTATTTGGAAACCTGCAACTGTGCAAATGTTCTTCATCTCTAGGGGTAGGGATTAGGAGTGGCGGCAGGACAGGATGTAGAAGCAGAAGCAATAGGCAGCGTAGAAGCTGGGTGAGGAGGATGGTGAGGATGAGAAGGGCATGGACCATGAGAGGGCAAGAGGAACAGTAGTGAGGGATAGAGAGACAGAGTATGCGAGCTGTATGTGAAAAGGGCATGGATAGGTTTCAAAAGCAGGAGTGGTTGCGCATGAAGGGCCAACGAGCATGTAGGTGGTGAGCACTGGTTGGAGAGGTTTGAGGGAGATGAATGATGGCGGGGCTCGAAATGTTTGTCCACAGAGGCAAATGAGCAGAGTAGGAGGCTGGAATAGTGCTCTAGTTTGATGAGAACTAGAATACTGATCAGAGTTTTAGTAGCTGGAAAGTGAGGAAGGGTGCACTTTTCGGATGTTAGGATGGCGGTACTACATTGCGGGGTTTGACACACACATCCCCATCTAAATAAACATAAAGAAGCCAGGGAGAATGTTTGATGTGTACATAAACGGTAAAGGTACCTGAGGTAAGGGCCAGTTCATGGTCCATAAATGCCTAGGTTAATGGCAATCTCTTGTTGTCTTACAGGCAGCAAGTGTTCACTTTCTCGCACTACATGATTACTGTGGGAACTGGTGGTTCTTCAGAGACCCAGTACTATTCTGGTTCTGTGTGATTCAAGGTCCTGACCTTGAAAGGAATCTGGGCCCCCATTCTTCCAGGCATTTCTAAGCAGCCATTAACTGACACTGTTGACAGCCATTGATGGGCTTGTCATTATGTTATGTTTTGTTATTAGGGTTTATCCTGCAAATCGCTGTATATCATCGCCTTATCTCAGTGGGGCTCAGTGGGGAAGCTGGAAGTTTTGCTGAGGGGAGCAGCTTCGTGTCTCAGTACATAAAAGACATGTGGAGTGAGTGTGTGCGAGTGCTATGTAAGTGTACCAAAGTGTTCACACGGAGACAAATGGTTTGGTGGAAAAGTTAAATGAAACTTTGTTTGATATTTTGAAAGCCACTGTGGAGAATGGTAGGCATTGCGTATCTGTGCTTGTAGATAGGTTTTGTGTCTGTAAAGTACTAAATGCGCATTAAGGCCACTTCCAAACACTATAAGAGAAGAGGAGGAGTGGGGGGCAGAGAGCGGAACTCGGGTATAGAGAAAAAGGGAATGCAGAAGAGGTGAAGTTGAATGAGTGGGGGGGGGCAAGAAAAGCATCAGAGCCTGGCAGTGAGCTAGAGCTTAGTTAGGGAGCACAGTCAGAAGGTGCAAGCATGCAGTTCTCTCCCTCTTCCCTCAACAGTGTCTACAGAGAGCCCCCGGCCCCTTCTTTAGGTATTTCTCCGATCAGCACATGTACCTGGGACTCTAGAGATAATGCAAAAGATGTGTTATTCGTAGTTATTTCGCCAAAGTGCTGTACATACAATATGAACATACAATGATTATCACCCACTCGATGTTGGTACTCATTTATCAACATTTGAAGTATGAAAGGCTGAGTTGGTCATGCCAGAATTCTCCGCAGCGAGGGCTCAACCCACTGAGCTATCTCACTGGCAATATATAATGGGTGAAAGGGAGGAAAAGTTGTGGGCACTATCAAATCCATACCCCTTGATGCCATTGTGCAGACAGAGCTTCTAGGATGACATAAGCATTATTGTGTGCGGAATTGGACCCTTCCCAGGCCTAAGCCCCAGATACCACGGCCTCACCCTAGCCTGCCGTAGTAACTGCAGATAGAGGCACCATTGAAGAGAGCTGTGCAGTGGCGTGGAGAGTATTAGGGATGCTTGGTTGACACAAGGCATGTTTTACTCCAGGAGTGGAGTGTAGCTGTGGATGGTGGGGGTAGCAAATTGAGGGAGTTGCCAAGCCCAGCACTTGTAACTACAGAACAAGACAACGCCCTTTGTGGTGGGGGACGAGAGTGCTGCCTGTCTTTATTAGTCATGCAACAAACCTGATTATAGACAGAATATCGCTATCAGATGAGCAATGTTTTCAGGTTAAGAGGGGGCCTTGTCAAAGTAATCAATATAACTCATGTGGTTTTGGCTGCCAGTCTCGGCACTGTCTGTCCCCGGGCCCAGGTACCTGCTCACCCTGCCTCCCTCCTGCACTGCTTCCGGGCAACCCCTGGCACTGGGATCTGTACCTGTACTCATGCAGCCCCCACTCTTCTTCTGCACTTATCACATTTACCCTATCTGACTTATCATGCACTCGCCACTTGCCGGCTGCACTACCCTTTTTCAGTGCATTTATTTATTTCACTTACTATTTATTCTGTTCTCCCCTCTGTTCCGCACTTTCCTCTTCTCCCCTTTCCACGCACTTCCCACTTTCCATTTTACTGAAAAGATACATTAGTATGGGTAGACTCAACATAAGATCAACAAATAAACACCCCATTCCCATCCACACTGGAGGACTACTACATGATGTCTTGGGAATCTCTGCAACCTGGTAGGTTCTACGTTAAAATAGCGAAAATAAAATAACGAGGCAAAAATTAACGAGGTTTTGTTTGTGGAATTTCAGGAAAAAATTCTGGCCCTACCTTAGCAACCCACCACACCCCCACCTTAATTTATATCCTTGCCCCGCCCCCTACTTATATTTTTTTAATTATTTTTTTGTTGAAATTTAGCTGAATTTAATCAACTTTTTTCATTTTATCAAAATAGTTCTTACAATCACATTTTACTCATAAAAAAACCTATGTTACAGAATGGAAAATGTTAATATCTATTTACACATTTTAAGAAAATGAATTATTTATACACAAAGAATTAAATTATTTATACAGAACAAAAACAATGGGAAAATTAGAAAAATAATAAGACATTATCAACAGCACTAGTGGAGTGAGACCTGATCACTTGATTTGTGGCAACGATTACACTACGCATGTCAAGAATGTTGTAACATGGGTAAATTTAAATAGACCATTTCAGTAATGCAAAAACCATTCAGTCAGCCAAAAATAGAGCATTGAGAAAATTTACCGATGCAATCTTTAGACTCATTTTAGAGGAATTAATCAGAAAAGACCATCTAAGGTTAGATGATACATTCGCCACCACAGACTTATTTTTCCCATAATATTTAGACCTCAAATGAGATAGTGCTGGGCATTCGATGACCAGGTGTTCTAAGGTTTCGTTTGATTGCTTGATCACTACAGAATCTACAACAATTTTCTGTTTTACTGATTTGCTTACGTTGAGCCAAAACATCTCGGGTATGCCATAAGTTAAAGCGCATTCTTGTCAATGCCATACGCATTTGCGGGGAGGGAGCTTTGTACAAATGGGATTCAGCGACCCCCATTCTCTTCTCAACGTGGCATCGACTATTCAGGTATTTGTATTGTAAGCATACTGCACGAGTGTTAATCCAGTCTTGGAGCTAGATTTTCTTTTTAGCTCTTATAGGGTTTGTGATGAGTGTTTCTAGGTTTACATCGGCTATGGACATAATTTGATAAACATAATTGGTCCATTTCAAAACAAACGTATGGGATGATGTAAACATGTATGATGACAACACAGCAAGAATAGACATTTCATTAGTGTTAACTAGACATTTGCAAAGTAAAGCACACAGCTGCCAATGATATTTGGCACTTAGTGGGGTGAGACCAAGCTCATATCTCAGCAAAGGGCCAGGGGTGGATTGAGGAACCTTTAAAATCTGCCACCAAAATGTGGCCTCTAATCTGTCTAAGCAGTCGGCTGAGATAATATCTCTCGCCTCTAACCCATACAGTAATGAAGGAGTTATTTTTTGTAGCCAAAATTGCAGTGCCGGATAGATAGAGAATTTGCCATATCTATAGAGAATTATCCTTGTTTGGGATATGGCTGAGGTTAGTTTACTTCGCAATGTCTGTATTTGTGAAGTCCCAGAGTGTTTTCCTTTGAAAGGTAAACCCAAATATTTATAATTAGGTACAACAGCAAGGGTGATTTCTTTGACCCTCCATTCAAATTTATTTCTAACAGTAGATTTGGGGGCGTGTACAACTATCTGTGATTTGTTTAGGTTCATTGTAAGCTCATTTTTATCAAAATAGGTGGCAAGTGCAGATAACAACTTCTGAAGACCTGTTGGGGTCTTGGACACAAGGACCAAGTCATCTGCATACCACAATGCTTGGATTATGCTCGAATTCATTTTTGGTGAATCTGAAGGAAGGCCATGAAAAATCTCTCTCACATCATGGATGAAGAAATTGCACAGGGCTGAAGCTAGGATACAGCCCTGCTTCAGCCCTCTTGATGTTTCAATTACCGCCAATAGCAAACCCATGTTAGAAAGTCTGACCCGTATGGAGGATGAAGAGTGTAACATATAGATGATATCAATCAAACTTTGTGGGCATTGTGCTTTAAGCAATTTCTCAATCAACTTAACTCCCGAAACCGAATCGAAAGCAGCATTTAGATCGATAAATGCAAAGTTAAGGGAAGTTTTTGTGTTGTGCGCTTGTTCTTTGAGAGCAATGAGTATCAATAAGTTGACTGCTGTTCCCAGGCCGGCGACAAATCCTGTCTGATTTCGATCTTGATGGTTATTAGATTGTGCCCATTTATTGAATTCACAGAGGACTAGTCGGGAGAAGATTTTGCCCGGAGAGTCCAACAGGGCTATCGGTCGGTAGTTTGAGGGAGTTCCACTGTCACCTTTTTTGAATATGGGAAGTATAAGTGATGTTCGCCAAGAATCAGGAATTTTCTGTGAGCGAAGAATTTGTTGGAAGATGGTATTAAGTATGCTTGCCCACTGCTTTGGATGTTGTTTTAGCATGAGATTAGTGATACCATCAGGTCCTGCTGCTCGCGAGGATGATGAGCTGCGAATACATTCTTCTATGATGGTCTCCGAACATTCTAAAGTCCCAGGTGATTTGGTTCGTATTTCATAATGAAATGCATCGAAACTCTAAAGAGCTGAGAAGTGTGTTATCCACTGATTCTCCGAGACAACATTTAGTTGGATATGGAATTGCTCAAATGATGGTTTTTCATTTAGAAGTAGCCAGATTTGAGAGGCATTTTTATTGAATGTAGCCGTTAAAAATGCTTCGCCGTCTTGCTGAAAAAGTTTGGCTTTATGAGATCTAGACCAATTTCTAAATCGAGATTTGATGACTTTTCATACTTGTGCCTTCTCAAGCAGTGGAAGTCGATTAGTGGCTCTCAGTTCTTTCCGATATCATTTTTTTGCCTGTTTCATAACTAAGTCAAATGAGTGTTTATTATTCTTAAGACTTGGAATGTATACATTTTGATATATTGAAAGTGCATCAAGATAAGATCGAGTATGGTATAATTTCGACTGTGCATTCAATGTTTTGTTTAATGTTGCTAAGTTATTCTGTGTCCACTTAAATTGGGATTTAGCAGTATTAACACTTAATCCTTCAGGCATCCATTGTCGATTTTCTTGTTAGCACTGGTGATTCTGGGCAAGCTGAACTTGAGCATATGGTGATCGCTTGACGATTGTATAACAATTTTAAAGCTTGTTGCCATCATGAATAGGGATTCGGTGGTGAAGATATAATCGATGGTACTCTTCGACATTCCTCTCTGCCAGGTCACTTGCGATGGGATTTCTCCTGGCAATGACCCGTTAGCCATTCTCATGCCGGTGAATTTCATGAAGCTGTTCCATTTGTTAATATCTTGAGATTTTTTCCCGTGTGAAGAACTGATGCAGTCAAGGTTATGGTCTCCCGCCCGTATGATCGATATAATGCTGTTGGTTTTGGCAATTAGTTCAAATAACATAGCCGGGTCGTTATAAAAAGAGGCTATTATTGCAGCAGGATTTCTGTATACATTGATAAGTGCAAGGATTTGTAGATCTACTGATATTCTTACAAGTTGGGTGAAGTTGTTCGGTCAGGGCCACAGTTCTAGCTGTAGGGCGGAACTGGCTTTAACTGCGACTAATAGGCCTGCCATAGGGCGGCCTTTCTGCACAGAAATCGCTGTTATAAGAGCAATGTCATGATCATCCCATAGAGGGGAAACAGTCATCCAGGCCTCCTGAAGGACAATTATGTCCGCTTCGGTAAGATTATCATTATGTCCCCACTGAAGATTATTATTACCTCTAGTATTCCAACTTGTAAGTATGAGAGAACTTGTTGTCTTTTTTTTATTATCAAAATGTTGCAATGATGGTTATGCGCGATCATTCTTTTGATTTCCTGTAAGCATTCTTTCTTCTACTGTACAGAATGCACATTGACATTCAGTGATGGAAGTTTTTTTGGTTGAATGAGGCTGCAGCGATGGTTCTTGTTTCTTCCGTTCTGGATCTTGGGCTAGGAGAAAGCCCATTCGAAAAAGATTAATTTTTGCTCACCATAGAGTGTTCATAACCAAGCCGGATTTCATCCACAGCCGTACTATTGATAGGTTCACATCACAGATGAATTCAACTTGATCAATATCAGCTGACGTGATGTCTTCCAGTTCTTGGATTTCATTAAAAATATTCAAGACACTTGTTCTAGAGAGATCATATTTCTGATGCGGCGCCACACGACATGTTTGTATCAATGGGCCTCATTACGACTCAGGCGGTAAGGGTTTTACGGCGGCGTAAACAGCGCCGACCCTTACCGCCTGAGTACGAGGTCCCTTAGCGCCATGGCGGACTTAACACCTGCTTTTAGCAGGTGTTAAAATCCATGGCGCTAAGGGACCATGGAGTTAATTACGCCACCGTAATTTACGGTGGCGTAATTAACGCCTTCCCCACTCCCATTATGCCCTATGGGGCAAAATGGGAATGGGGAAGGGAAAATGGGAAAATGGGGATTTACCGCCCCGCCAAGGTTGGAATGGGGCGGTAAGTCCGCCTACCACCATGGCGTAAACGTAGTTTACGCCATGGTGGTAAAGTCACGGCCCAGGCGGTAACTTACCGCCTGGGTCGTAATGAGGCCCAATGTGTGGTAATTAGAGAACTTGTTTTCTTTATGATCAATATTCTGAGGTTTGTTGTTAGAGTCTTCTGTTCTGGAAGTTAACTTCTTTCATCAAGACTTTTTGCAGGGGATTGTTCACAAGTGTAGGAGTCTTCTTTTGTGCTGCAAACTCAATTACCGACCCCTCACTATAGATGTGTGTGGCTATGTCTTCATTAGCTCTTAGTCATGTAGTGAGATTCATTCTTGAATGTGTTGCGACAGATAAGATTCTATGATTGTTTTGATAGAATCATTTTGCTCCTTTGTATCATGCAGGGACTTTTTTTCCTTTGTTATTGTGCAAGGCACAATTATAGTGCTATTTTGTTTCTCTTTTTCTAGGAGTTCTTGGGGATTCAATTTAGGTTGGTTGCCACTTGTATTTGATCCTTGGGGATTGGCGGGTATAATATTTATACCAGCCTCTTTTAGCAATGACGCAGTCTTCCACTCAGCTTCTCGTTGGGAACAATATGCATCAACAGCTGTTTTAATTGGATCTAACTGCTCATTTGAGTTTTTAACATTGTGAGATTGTGGTGGATGCAATATTCGAGGAGCAGAGGCAGAGGACAGCACAGATTTCTCTAAACCACTCCATGCATTGTCTTCATCGCGACATTCTGAAGTATCTGCCTCTAGCACCGTAATTAGTTGGTTCAGAGGGGAATGACTGCTGGTAAGAGGCAATGTTTTTTCCACTTGTTCAGTAGGGACTCGGTTTTGAGTGGGCTGAGTGATCGACCCTGCTTGTACACCAATTTTATGAATTGGTTTAGTTAAATCAATCATAGGGGTGTCGAAATGAAAAGGACTACCTTTACTTATTTTGTTCCTTGGTTGGTACGGTTTAGTTACCAAATGTCTTGTTTTGCCTTTGACTCGCGGACGTTTGCTGAAGATGTCATATGTCACTGTTTGGGGTTGCTGCGACTTCAGTGTTTGGTCATTTTCCACACTTATCCAGGACGAATGAGGGTCAACTCTGGGAGGATTGTCACTTTCAATTGGGCGAATTATATGATCGATTGCAGGCAAGGATTGAACTGCTATGGTGATTGTTGATGTTGGAATTGTTACACTTGAATTAGCAGTATAATCCTCATTTTCGGTTGATAGCTCTTGTGGGATTAACAATCACTGATGAGGATGATTTTTCATCCAAAGGGTTATTTAGTCAATTTTTTCTGATTGTTGATTTATTTTCAATTCAACCGTTTCTAAAAGTTTGAGTAATGATTGGATTGTGCAATTAACTGCCACTAGGGTGATTTCTAGTAACCCATTATTGGCCGTTATTGTTTGTGGTTCTCTATAAGAGGCTCGAAGCCTAGGCGTAGGAAGAATATATGAAGCTGCAAGAGAAAAGGATGAGTTCATTGAATAGCGTTTGCGATAATCTGTTAATGCAGAACACAGGGAGGAGATTGAACCACGTGTGCTTGCATGAATGGAGATCTTCGAAAACACCTCTTCATTTTGTTCAACGTCTGAGATTTCTTCAATTTGGTGCAATTGTGGACTTGTGGCCGCATCTTTTTCTGCTTTCTTAAGCACCTGAAGCATGGTGGTGTCAGAGACAGGTTGTGGTTCCTGGTCTTGAGCCGCTAGGTGCCTTATTGGTGTAGTTTTAGCAGGGTTGATCTGAGCAACAGTGGAAACAGCCGCTGGAAACTCTGTTTGTGATGATTGAAGTTCCTGGTGTTGAACTGCTTGATGATTCATTGGTATAGTTTTAGCGAGGTTGATTTGAGCCACGTTGAAGTCGCGAATGCAATCTGTGCTTGTAATGATTGTGGTTCCTGGTCTTGAACTGCTTGATGATATATTGGTGTAGTTTTGGCGGGGTTGATCTGAGCAATGGTAGAAATAGCGACTGGGGTCTCTGTTTGTAATGATGTACAGAACTGCCTGATATCTTTAGTTGATGCCGGCGTTTTTAGTCAGGGCGTGAGTGTAATAGATTTACTTGAGGACACTCTTTTTTGTTTAGTATTTGAGTTTGCTGAATCAGAGGTCACAGGCGTGCATATAGATTTGACTGAATTAGGCATATTAGATTTTAGAGTGCAGGGGAGCATACTCATAACTAAAAATGTACAATAGAAATAATAAATTAACCTAATATGTGATACACTTATAAATGGACGGTAATAACTCACAGCTATAATATTAAAGAATAAAAAAGAACATCAAAACGCAAACACGTTTACAACCAATTAGCAATAAAGACCCGTGGCCTCCGCTGCTAAGCGGCCAAGCGGGACTTCTAGGTACTTGCTTGAGTGTGCGCGCGCCATGCGCACGCATGCAAGGTTTAATAGTCCCACCTATAAGAGAGAGGTTGCAAGTCCTAAGTAATAGAAGAAAACACGTATTTAGTAAAAGGAATAAGCGCTAAGGCGCTAATATTAAATGTCTCCAATGGTCACCTTGTGGTTAATGCAGTCAACTTGTTAAATGTTCCAAAGGTCCAAATGTAATCCGTATAAGGAAGTCCACACCGAAACACAGGAGCAACAGCGTCTCGCGGCCAAGTGGGACTTCTAGGGACTTGGGTGCGCGCCTATTTTAATGCCTTATTGGCATTTTAAAAGGGTGCCAAAATCCTGCAGAAAATTCCACTTCAAAAACGGGTTATTTTCCTCTTTGTTGTTTTGGTTTTCTTTTTTGGGGGGAATACCACCTGGTACACTGAAAATTAAACTACACCCGTGGACCTCCTTCCAGCTGCTTTCAAAATGATGATTAAAAAAAACAGAACAAACAAGTAGCGTCGGAGCTGCCCTGATGACTTCTTCCCACCTACACTCCACCAGAAGCTCCACCAGCCAAACAAAATCCTCTAAAAGCCTTGCTTGAAAAAAGTCCTTGAACTAACCAGACCTCTAGTCTAGATATCCTGGCTCCCACCATCTGAAAAAAAGAAATCAAGAACCCAACCATATCAAAGAGCAGATGTGAGGACGGAGAACTTGCCCTACACAAATAGGGAAACATTAAACTTGAACCGCTCTGGCACAAACTTCTTTTGCAAGGTGACAGAATCAATGAAAAAAGCATTGCAAGTTACCAAGACACCATCAAACAGAAGAAGAAATCAGTCCTCCATAACCATATATCAATAACTCACCACAAAATGAAGTTTTCTCTATTTGCAAAGAACTTGAACATTTTCCATAAGGTGGCTTTCGAGTGCAAATTTAAACTTTGGATTTCGAGGGAGGATTTTGAGTGTGGATTTGGGATGTCGCGTCAATGTCCAGGTTTCAGATGCCGAACAGAAGGAGCAGAGAAGAGTGTAGATTTTGAGTGTGTATTGGGAGTGCAGATTCAGAGTGCGGATTGTGGGTGTGGATATTGGATGCGGATTCTGGAAGCAGGCCCAGGTTATGGATTGCGGTTACTGATTCTGGGTGCAGATTGTGGCTGCTGAAACACACACATATGCAACAACTAACCGGATCCCTCTGAACATGCCCACAGATACAGACAACAGGCACAGCCACACATACTCACACCCACAGACTAAAAACACTACCCAGAGATATTGGAAAACACACACACACAAAATGAGGAACATACACCACAAACACACAAAACATGTGAGGGGGGAAACATTTTTTGAAAGAGTTGAGCATAATAACTAAAACAATGTCAAGCCCAACAATATTGGGAATACCAACGTGAAGATAACTACTACCAACTAATGACACCCAGAATGCATGCATTCTGATTGGCTGACACGCGGCCAATGTTCTCAAAAGAGTATCAGTTACATTTCCACTGACCCTACACCAATAGGTCACATAACTCTCAAAAGGGTACCAGTTACATTTCCACTGACCCTACACCAATAGGTCACATCACTCTCAAAAGGGTACCAGTTACATTTCCACTGACCCTACACCAATAGGTCACATCAATCTGAAAAGGGTACCAGTTACATTTCCACTGACCCTACACCAATAGGTCACATCACTCTGAAAAGGGTACCAGTTACATTTCCACTGACCCTACACCAATAGGTCACATCACTCAGTTCAAGTATTGTGCAGCTCACACCAGTACTATAATTAAAAAGAATCTTGTGAATAACTGGTGTATTGCTGGCCTTAAAATGGCCACTGGCCATGAGAAATGTTGTGCAGTGTGGATTTTTCATGACAGAGGGAGCGAGTAACTTTTTGTGCCAGGCTTGTAGTAGGTTTCAACTTGATTCTTTTTACCCCTGACGTAGAGTGATCCAAGGGCCCTCATTACAAGTCAGGCGGTGGATCATGGTGCTATTAGCGCCATGGTCCATGCCGGATTCCGCCATGGTGGATGGCGGAATTACCGCCCCATTCCAAGGTGAGTGGGGCGGTAATTCCCCATTCACCATTTGCCCTTCCCCATTCCCATTTTTGCCCCATAGGGCATAATGGGGATGGGGAAGGCGCTAATTACGGCACCGTAAATTACGGTGCCGTAATTAGCACCAAGGTCGCTTAGCGCCTTGGACTTTAACGCCTACAAAAAGCAGGCGTTAAAGTGTGAATCAGGCGTTAAGGGTTAATGGCGCTGACGACGCTGTTAAACCCTTAACGCCTGACTTGTAATGAGGGCCAAGGTCTAAAATGTAGTGTGATGGACTTCGTTTAGACTGACTGTTTTTAGTAACGCCAACATTCAAAGGCTTTACTTTTAACTCTTTCTAAAAAATGTTTCCTCCACTGATAACATATGCAAATATTTATGTAATTATTGCATCACCCAGTGGCCCTTCCTAGTCTCCAGGCTCAGGCTCTCATGTGTGTCCTGAAACAATATTTTTCTACCTAGAAGGACTTTTAGCGAGTGCCTGGACTGAATGATCTGCCTATGACTGGTCCCCTTCTGTAACCGTTTATGTAAATGAGCCATAGGCGTGTTCAGGGAGTGGCCTGGGGTGGCACGTGCTACCCCTGAAATCTGATTGTCCACTGCCACGTGCCACCCCATTATCCCAAACTATGATCATTAAACTTTAAACACAGGAATGCAAGACACTAATGTTAGTAATTAAAGTAGATCTAGGTAGTGGAGACAAATAGTAAATAAATGCTATTCAGTTGGGTGTGTGTGCGTGCGCGCCCACGCAGCCTCGTACTTCATGCCACCCCTGAATAAGTCAGTGCCCCACTTAGGCCATCCCAGTGCCAGTCTGGACACGCCACTGAGATGAGCTAGTAAACAGTTAACAATGGAATGGAGCGCCACGCCAAGCCATGGTCGCCATTTGTTCATTGTTAGCTGAAGCCCTTCCATCAATCAACCCTTTTTGTTTTGCCAATTCTTGCATTTGTTATTTTAGTTTAGCGTATTCTGCTCGTGCCAACCAAGAGGATGTCACTTCCGAGTAGGGGGTCCTCCTGCAGTCTTTGCCATGGGCCCTGAGAGCTCCTAAGTGATAGTAGCCCCATATATGGCCATACTTGACGAGTTGCTACGTTCGTCGCAAGGACTGCAGATTCGCTGCCAGTCTGTGCAGGGTGTTGTTGTAATGATGTCAGTGGCATCGGCTGCTCGGCTCCATCTGGCACGGGCCGCCGGAGCCCTGCGCCCACAGCACCGGCATCACACACTACCGTCGGAGCTTACGTCGATCGCCGTGTATTGTACAGCGTCTGAGAGCAACATCCGCTCCTTTCCTATTTCCGGGCCTCGCGACGCGTCTGATCGTGTCCCACGTCTGTTGCTTTCTAACGCACATTGCACTAATAATTCACTAGTTGGAACGGTGAGCGTAGCACCAACGTAACCTGGGGGAGCAGAGTCGCATGTAAAGCCTCACAGAGTCTCCCTACCCTGTGCTGTGTGCGACCCTAGCCTAGGTAGCGCGTCTGCTGTTGGGGAATCTTTCTACAATTCATAGCTTGCTTGCTCGTCTTCCAGGCCGTGCTCTTTTCTGGCGCCATTTTCAGACTCGGCAGCTATCTCCCGTCTGTCTTCCCTGTGATTGACAGATAATCTAATGCTGTCTATGCAGGTACAGCGGCCTCAGATCAACTCAAAACAATTGCTCCGTAATCAGAAGTGGAGTAAAAACGACAGCTGGAAGGAACCTTGCAAGAGGGAAGAATTAATGCGGGACGGAGGGAAGCAGTTTGGGTATGGCAAGGGCAAGGAAACACAGAAGTGAAGGCAGTGCCGGCCTTAGTGGCGGCAGCGCCCCACGGCAGTTTAAGAACACTTTGGTGCCCCTCTGACCCCGCACCCCCCTGGTCAATGCGGCGGTGGGGGGCGTTGCAATTTTTTTTAACTCCCCGCCTCGGCGCCTGAGCAGGGAGTTAATCACTGGAATAGGGAGCTCATGCTAATGTATGGGCGCCCTAGTCTAATGAAAACTGCCTCGCTCCCGCGTCGGAGCGGGGAGGTAATAATCTCAATAGGGTGCTGATGCTATATTAAATGCTCCCTGTGGCAGTGGCGCATTTAATAACAATAGGGCTTATGCCGCGCCTTCTCCCACTACGTCAGCTCGGGGAGCGCTGGAAAGACTCCCCAGAGCTGGCGTGGCGGGGGGCGAATTGCACCCCCGGCGTTCCGATTGGACCAAGTGGAGGCAGCTTTTGGTGCTAGAGCCAGGCTTGCACTGGCCTGGAGGGCAACATGGCAATGCTCGAAGAGCAGGACCGACATACTAATATGGGCCATTGTTTTTGCTCAACGTGGACCCGTTTTTTGGCCAAAGTGGTCCAGTCAGATGAGTTACTTCACTGTGCAGCTCATAGTTTTGACCACTGTTATTGAACACAATTTCTTTAAAATACCCAATTTACAACTCATTTTACCCAAAAATCTGCCTTTTGTACTACTCCAACAGTCTTTCACAAAAATAATGAATGTCTATTTGCGAATGTGGGCCAATGTTTGACTTGAATCTCTGTGCTACTGTTTATGCCATGCCACAATTGCACGTTGCCTGACCAGGACTCCCAATCTACACCGCTTGTGTTTTACCACACTTGAATTTTGCCCGACTAATTAACATTGCCACTTTGGATCCCGCCACTGGTTGTGTTTTGCCACCCTTGTGTTTGCTTGACTGGGTTTCCCAGTTTGGATTGCTGCCAGAGTCTCGCTTCTGTTTGTGTTTGGCTAGACTTGCATTTGCCTAGCTGGGGCTCCTGATTCGATCAGCACTTTGAATCGCGCCTCTGTTTTATTTAGCCACTCTTGAGTTTGCCTGACTGGGTTTCCCAGTTTTGATTGCTGCTTGTGTCTCGCCTCTGTGTTTTGCCAGACTTGAGCTCCTAACTAGAGCTCCTAATTTTGACTGGTAGTTTGAATTGCTGTTTGATTGAAGTTCACCATTCTTTGTGTTTTGCCACATCAGCATTCACATAGATGCACAAATTCTACATCCACACTACGTGACATCACGCCACTCTCGACATACAACATCCTCTGCCTGGGTGCCACCACTCATAGGGCCTCATTACGAGGAAGGGGGTTAACAGGGCTGGTAGAGCTGCTGGCCCCGTTAACCCCCTACCACCTCATTACAGGGTCTGGTCGCGGGACTCGCTAAGGACGCTTGGTAAAACTAGGCATCCTTAGCGGGTTCCGCAAGCAGACCAGGATGCTAACAACAGGCCCGTCATTAACGGGCTCGTTTTCAGCATCATCCCCATTCCCATTGAGCCCAAGGTCGGAATGGCCAGGGAACCCGGACCCGGTACCCGTTATGGGGGTAGCCATGCCGCAAAAAGCGGCATGTTACCTCCATGCTCGTAATGAGGCCCATAGATCACAGCTGAGTCTCATGCAACATTCAGTCCAGCTGTTCACATAGCTTGACTCAACTGACAATTTGTCACAGCACTCGTCCTGGCGCATGATAATATGGGCTGCTGTTAGGGTCCTAGCCTTTCCCTATCTTCGATTAGGATATAAATGCGAACACGCAGTTTACCACTCCTCTCATCACCTCTCAACTCAGACTACGGTCTTCCCCAAGGGCGTTCATCCTCACAGCGCTTCAAGGTCATACCAATGGCTGTAGGCGCTATCCAAATGCCATCTAACATAACATGGCATAACATTGGTGCCTGAGCCAATTTTAGGGCCCAGATTGACCATGACTGGATACGATGAGTGACTCTTGATGGGACACTGGCATTCAGGGCAAGCTGGTGAATTTTTTCATTGGAGGCTGTAAATATTTCTCAGGAATTTGGGCAAGTGACTGATCGTAAAGGGAGTTCCAACCAACTAAGCAGTGTTCAGGTATGGGAGGGAGGGTGTCCTTCTGCCGAGACAATATTTTAAAATGAAGCATTTTCCAGTACACTTTTGGGGAAAAAGTGTGTAAAAAAAGATACAATTTGCAATTTGTTTTGGAGTGCAACACATGAATAACTCCAGTAGAGGCCAGGTAACCAACACCACACAGAAGCATTTTCTAGTGCATTTTGAGGTTGCCTTTGCACACAATACATGTCAATAATGTGCAGTGCAAGAAGACCGTTCCATGATGGCTGTGACCATATGTGCCAGTATCCCCACAAAAGAACACTTACTTTGCCTTTGATCTTGATGCCTCAAATATTGCCATGACACATCAAGAAATCATGTCCATGCTGGCTGTGCCCATGACAGTTCCCCCCGTAAGAACACTCACTTTGGCTTGGCTCCTAATGCCAGTATTAATGCCATATGACTTCAAGAACACAGGTCCATGCTGTGGTGGCTTTGCCCATAATGTCAGTAAAAACAATGCCATACCACTGTAAGAAAATATGCCCATGCTGGTAGCCCAATATTCCCATGTTAAAAACTCACTTTGGCTTTGCCCATAATACCATGCCAGTTCAGTGTGCCCCACGTCCTCCTCCCCTACAGGTCCATATTGCCTCCTCTGATCCTGGGGAATCCTCCCACATTCACACACATTCATTCATGCCCCACCAGCACATTTACAGACGCATTCATTCTTACATTCACCGGCCACACTGCCCCCTGGCCCGCCTACACAGACAGACATATAGACACACACACAAACACTTTATGTTGTCATTTTCCTGACCCACGGGTGCAGGGTTCAGAAAGAGGTTGCCAAGCAATTCTCTCATCTCAACGCTTTCTCCTCACCTCATCTCCAGCTCAACTCCAGTTGTCATTGCAATCCATGCAAAGTTTATGCATTGCAATGACCTGTGCTTTAAGTGGAATGTACAATCGTAGGGGCTATGACAGGGGGGCTTGTCCTAAGTGCTTGGTGTGGCATAAAGAGGGCACAGTCTGACCCAAACATGCATCACGAGAACATGCAAACATATCCATTTGGTCGCCCAGCAGGGTCACATCTGGGCTTGTTTTCATACAGTGTGCATATTGTAAATACATCTCCCTGGCTCGGTGTGTATATAAATCACTGACTGTAACTAACTGACTCTCACGATGTAGAAATAATTCAATCAGTGAGTAAATGACCCTCATTCTGTAAATATATCACCTATGAGAAAGGTGAGAGGGACAAATAGCACCAAAGTTGATCCTAGCTGCTTTGCATAAACAAAGAAGAGCATTTTGGAAATTAAGAATTAGAAGATTTTAATATTTGAGAAATATATTTGTAATAGTGAGTCCAGTGTGAAACCTTCTGATCAGATAATTCACACTGGGATTAGTGCTAATTTGTCACAACACTCACACTAACAATAACATTTCCCAAAACCATGTGTCATAAATACTCAGTTGGATAGCTCCAGTTTACGGGGATGAGGCTACAGCTATTCCAGCATAAGCAGCTGAAAACATCTAATTTCCCTCAAATTACTTTCCAACCTTGTAAATTGATTGATGAGTGAGAGTTTCATATTGACAATGACTATCATACGGTCAGGGGCGGCTTAAAATGTGTCAGGGTTTGGGCGGGGGGCATTTTAAAATGATGTTTGGGGTCCCCCTGGCCTACAGCCGGGACAAGAAGTCTGGGGCACCTGTGTGGTGCATAGATTATAACTGAGAGATAAAGGAATAGATGGAGGGGGTTAGTAGCTACATATAATCAAAGGTCAACTTTATTGGACTTAAGAAAGGCAGCCAGTCGGCAGCTAAAGCACTAAATGTCCACTGAAAAGCTATCAAGCTCTCTTTGTCAGCAAGGTGCTAATGTGGTCAAAACTAAAGTAAAAAGGCAACAAGGTGATACAAACGCTGCAGGGTACTGCATGGCCTGATGGAAGTGACAGCCTGAAGGCACCAGCAAAGGCAGTTTGTAACGTGCGTGTCGCAAAGTACACATTTAGGCCCTGATTCATGGAATGATTTGCGTGTAAAACAGGGATTTGCGTGCCATTCTGCCCGCAAATCCCCATTCGCCAAACAGAGATTTGCGGGCAGAATGACACGCAAATCCCTGTTTTACACACAAATAATTCCATGGAACAGGGCCCCGATTCATGGAATGATTTGCGTGTAAAACAGGGATTTGCGTGCCATTCTGCCCGCAAATCCCCATTCGCCAAACAGGGATTTGCGAGCAGTATGACATGCAAATCCCCGTTTTACACGCAAATAATTCCATGGATTAGGGCCTTAATCTACTGAATTAAATAATTATTTTGCTTTGTGATAAAACTGCCACAAGGAGCTAAATTCCTGAAATACTTGAAAGGCCCTGGTGCCGTACCTGGGTACTATAGTTTAGCAGTAAGCATTCAAGTGGATAGCAGGGGAGCGATTGCTCTGGGATGTGGAGGGAGGTGTCTCTGACCTCACTGGCTCTGCCACTGGTCTGAGTAGGTCGGTGAGGGGACAAGGTCTGTGTCTCTCTGTGGAGGCGGTGAAGAAGGGAAAGTTTGGATGGGTCAGTGGCAGGGCGTTTCAAGCAGAGAGAAGAAGACACCCTGTTCGTTTTGATTGGGAGATGACCTGGTAGGGATTGAAGAGAGGTTGAACCGACAGGGTTCTCGGCGCTCGTTCTGTTACATGGAATGGAAGCACTGGATGGATCACGGCCAGGGCAGGCAGAGAGAGAGGAGAGCGCAGGGCTCTAGTGCCTTGTTCTCTCGCAATGGTCTTTTGGTTGCGCAGCTTTCTCTCAACTCTTTGTCTGATTTTCCGCCTTTGCATCGTCCATCCCATACTGTTCCTTGCTGAGCAAGTGCTCCCTAAAAGACCAGGGGAGCTAGTTTGGAGGCATCTCGCAACTTTAGAAGGAAGAATACAGGTAGTGCCGGGAATAGACACATTGAGACAGGGAAGGACAACATTAGATCCATGAAGGACCTGCAGAGTGGACAAACAAACACAATGGGCTGCAACACACGCAAGGAGAAGAATATGCCCCAAGCCACTTGTACCAGTAGCCATTCCATGCAGAGCTGGGAGGTGCTGGGAACACTAATATTATGAGTGGTAGGGAGCTGATGGGCGGTTTAGAAAGACCTATTTTGGGGGTGCATCTGAAAGTCAGTGGAGGGTCTCAGGGGAGTACAGTCGCATGGTCATTGACATTTGATGGTGCCGGGGTCTCAATGAGATGGGAGCGAGGCCCCTCTGGGGTGTTAATTAATCTTTAGGTCTTTAGCCATTAGGATATCCTTCTGATTTCCCAGCTGATGTTGCTGGAGGACTCTGTAGTGTGGCTTTTGAGGGTGATGATGTGGTCGGCAGGTTTCCCCAAGATGATCCAAAGGGTTCCTGAGAATGTTATGGACGGGAGTGAGTGGAGGGAGGATGGGTCTCCAAGAATATGGCATGACCCTGAGGGTCCGTGGAGGGAGCAAGCAAGCATGTGATGAAATGGAAAGTGGTCTTTCATTGCTCAACTTCTGCCATTTTGACAGCCTCTTGGCGCTAATGTGGGGATACTGCACCACGAAGGTTCCCACACCTGGAGAACATCTCCCCCACATGTTGAAACCCACTGATCTCCACATTCAAACCCCCCTGCACACCCGTGCATGTCTTATGCTGATCGCCTTGCTGCCAATCCCTTTCTCTCAGGGCCTGCCATGTGTTTTTTTGCAACCTTATTTAGGTACTTGGCAAGAAATTAAAAATACCTGAGAATTCATCAAATGTGCAGTTCACAGTTGACAGAACCCGATAGCATTTGACGTGTGCTGCACAGAGCTTGCATTCAAGTAACATGGGCCAGACATGGATGCCAACATGTGAAGCTATGTATGTACATCCTGTACATCACTAGAACTCTGGGACACTCTGAAATCAGCTCACATGTCCTTTGGCCGACAGCTTGAAGCAGCCCATGAGATGTATGACCCTCTCTTACTACTAGCGCAAACCTGGCCATGAAACTACCTATTGACTATGGACGGCGTCTTGTGCTTCCACCGTCTGCGCACACACACCGCTTTGCCAATAGGCGCCCAAGATGTGCCAGCCTCCGCTTCACAATAGCAAGGGTCCCCAACTCACCCAAAATCCACGGACATGGACTTTGTAGTAGAGGGACTCCAATTATGCCCACTAAACGACCACAGACCCCTTTTCAGAATGGAGCTAGTGCCGGACAGGTCCACTTCACATGTAAATATCTCGCATTTCCAGAACCACATCTGGGGCAACAGCCCTCGCAATCTACATCCATCTTGCTCTTTTAGCTGGAGTGTAATGGAGCCTGTGACACACCTTAAATTGTGCTGATCAAAATCTGATAAGGTATGGAAAGATTCATTCTAACCACTTATATATGCCAGGCCACAAGTGCTGTCCTAACTCGGGCGAATGGGCAGGAGTCCTTGGACTGTTCATTAAGTATTGCAGTTGTACATCCAATAAACCAGCTGCAAGTGTCTCAACTTTAACCTTGGGCGGTATTGCAGCTAAATTGTGCGAATAAGAAGCAAACTGTGCTTGCAATGCTAAAAACTACAACTCAAAATCTGGGGCCTGGGGGCCACCCTGCTCATGCAGCTTAATTGCACCAGGGTATTTCTTGAAGGCAGTTCCAGGGCTGAACTCAGAAACTGAAGTATTCAGAGAAAAACCTCCATAGCGCCCCAATTTGGATATTTTTAAAGTAATTTAGGCAACACCATCCTCTTCAATAATGAAATCCTACCCATCTAGCGCCATGATACCTCCGGGTCCCGGGCGCGTATATCAAATGAAATAAATAAATAAATAAAACCTGGACATTGAATTGTAGCCCATTTTATAATCTTCACTGCTAATTTGTGAGGTATGTCCCGAGTTATCAGCAAATTGTCAATTGCACGATCTGGATACAATCACCCCCAAATGGGGGGCCAGGCACCCACCGTAACTCATGTGGGTTCAAAGAGGCTCGCATTACAGGTATAATAGGAACTCGCCCAGAGTTAGGATGGTTACTGCAAAGGCTTGAATGCATACCAAAATAGTGATATCCCTCTAGATAGGATCCAGGTTATTGACAGGGTCTTTTTTATAAGCAGGAGAATATCATCTGCATATGATGCAATGATCTCAAAAGAGAGGCCCGATCGCAGCCCCATGTGCGCGAGCCTGGACCGAATCATATCTGCCAGTGGCTCTCTTGACACCGCAAACAGAACAGATGACGGGGGCATCCCTGCCTGGTACTCCTATCCAACTTCAATGATGTTGCCAATGAATCATTAATGCGTATTTTAGCAGCACGGTAAGTGTATAGCATGTGACACACATTCTAACATATGGTCCGCAGTAAACCACATTGCTCCAATACTGGGAGCAAAGAATACCAAGACATGCAGCTCAGTGCCTTTTCAGCTTCCAGGGTAGTTGCTGTGGCATCAATATTGAAATTGACTTGAAAGTGAATAGAAAGTGATCGCAGCAGGTTGAGCGCCATTGAAGGGCCATTGAAGGGCCAAGTACAAATCAAGCTCGATCCGGATGAACCAGATGGGGCATGCATGGTAAGAGGGTCTCGCAAAGGTGCTGGCATCTGCATTGATCAGGGAGGGCAGGTAATATGTGCCTCTGCTGGCTTATTAGGTTTCACAAGTAAAGTTGCAAATGCCGATATATCACCCAATTTGGTATTTACTGATGCATATCCTTCCTGCGTGCTTTCAGGTATCAGCTGCATTTCTACTGGAGAATGTGATGTATTGCAGCCTGTCCACCTCTTCCCCTCCAGCACCTGCCGCAGACTTGGCATAGACATGCCCATACAGGCCTGCTTTTTGTTGTTTCCAAGAGTCACTGCAGATGATAAAAATAAAGCAAATAACACATTTTCTACCAGAGAATTAGTTACATGATCTATGACCAAAGACACAGGGGTCAATATAACACTGCTGAGTGCGACATGGTCAGAAGGCTGACACTGTCAAGAGGGGTAGGGGAGCCCTTCCAGCCTTGGGTGGGAGGCCTACCAGGTGAAAGCCAGAGCCAGTCCTACCCCACAGGGGGTGGGGGCGAGTAGCCCCTAGTAACCGCCCCTTCCTATAATGCCAGAATGCATGTGCAGGGTACCACTGTCAATCACCCCATACCTCTCTGACACAATGCTGGCCAGTTTCTTTCTGTCTTTTGTAGTAAACTATGCGTTTCTGCGTGCATAGTGATAGAAGCACCAGAGAGCAGCCTGAGAGAGAATCAGAAGAGTGGCGTTTGACCATGTAGCCAAACCCGCAGCGCAACAAGCAACGCTGCTACGTGACAAAGCTCAGAAAACCAACACACGGTTCAGTCCAAATGTGGAGAACTCCAAACCGCTCCAAAGAGACATTATGCTCACCTGCTACAAAGCAGCGGAGCAGCTCCTTTGCCAGATAAATCCAATGAACCTAGAAAGCCCTCAATTGAGCTTGGACATGAACTGTCAAGCTCGCCACACCAGGCTACCATTGACGAATCCAGATGGACCTGCACACAAGAAAGGGGCAGGGTTTAGGCTCCTTTTATGTCTTTGGTCAAATGTACCACATCCAGAGGAAAAGACCAGTAAGCAGGTGGCCTGGGGAACATTCAGGAGAAGTTAACCATGGAAGGGGAGGCAGGAGGATCATGGGAGACTCAGAAAGCAGGATCGGTGTGGGTTGTTCAGGTGAGGTCAGAGGAGGTGGAGGCTGACCCAGAGAGCGGCGGAGGAAGGACGATGCAGAGGAGCATGGACGCAAATTATTCAGGCAGTGTGCAAGGTGAGGTATTGGTTGGTTAGGAAAAGTGGCCCTGGAGTTTGATTGAGCGTGTGTATGCGTGGAGCGATAGGGAACAGTAGGGAGTCAGTGAGAAGATGACTGAGATAGAGAAAGGGAGAGTGATAGAGGGAGAAGTTGTGGTGAAGTAGTAGTAGTGTGGAGAGGGGAGAGTAGTAGTAGAGAGTAATTTATTTTTAAATAATGTTTGGGTCAGAATTTATGGATTGCAACTTTTACTACTCTTGTTTTATTTGTATGCACATTCAATTGTCTTGTATTATTTGAAAGGGCTCTATTTGCCATTCGGCCAGGTTCGTGCTTAGTCAAATGCTTGTTATAAAATTAATTTTAAAATAATCATGTAATACAAAAATCCACTGAATTCCACTTGAACCTTAAAATGAACACCCGCTCCACCTGACATATGATTGCTTTTATCAGTACACTTTAGGATCATAAAAACCTTTCGTGACAAAGACATCAGTTAAGGTAGAAACACAAGGCAAACTATATCGGTACAGATGATAAAATCACTGGCAATGAATAAAACCAAGAATAAAAGGAATGAAACAGAGACCATGTGTGTGAAGCATCTAAGGTCTAAGGTGCCAGGGGAGGGCTCAAATAAAGAACCCAGTGCCTTGCTTCCCCAGGGGTGCAAAGGACCCAAAAGGCCATGCAAGCTCAACATCCAGAGCGCCCGATGATTCTCAATAGCCAAGCCCCATTTATGAAAAGTGCAGTTGACATAGTGATATTCTTATCAAAACCCCCCATAAGAAAAGACATTGCAGCATTGAAAGTATCTGAAAGGCTTTCATCACGAAAAAAGGGAGTATCGGTGTCGACCATAGATGGTCATATGCCCGGCAGATGAAAAAGAAAGGGTGCAGTGTCTCTTCCTCGGTCGGGGACATTCTACATAGTGGGTTGGAAAGACAAGTCCATCTCTTCATGTTGGATGCCAGTGCCAGGTTGTCAGCTTTGGCTACAGCAAAGAGAACCCTAATTTGGGGATTGGCAAGGTTTCTTAGGGTTGGTTGTTGCCTGGGACAGTCTGTAAAAACATCTGCCCAGCCCAAATGTACGAGACGTTCCAAATCACCATCCTTAGTCAGCCTGAGTGTCGCCCTTTGACCATTTGTAAGCTTTGTTAGAAGGGACCTATAGGATTCAGTGGTGCCAAAGGCAGGTCCCAAGGTGTGACCTATTCCCCATGAATGTAAGTCTTGAGACAGCTGTTTCCCATAGGACGAGATGCAGGACTGGTCCTATGGGACGAATGCTCCTGCTAGGCCTCCTCTTAGGCTGAAACAATCATCTCCCCTGTCTGAGATGTAACTCTTCTAACTGCGTACCTAGCCAGAGAATGTATCACCCTCGTCTATTGTGAAAGAAAATCCTACACCAGTATGTGGTGCAGCGTTCAGAAACCCTTGCGGTAGGTATAGGAGCTGCTCCCAGAATGTTCTGTATTCCCACTCTTGAAACATGTCTATTCTAGCCCCATATCTCCACTCCTCATCCCACTGCACTGCCAAACCTCTCCTGAAAAACCATCTCCACTTCCGGGCCGAAGGTGTGTTTTCTCACCAGCTTTACGATAGACCTTGCGGCCCCTGCTGCGTTCTTTGTCGCCTAATCAATCTCTGGTTACCATGATAGATTTGTCAAGGATACCCCAAGACAAGTAAAGCAATCCACTGTCTCATTCAGATCTGCCTCAAGCTTGAAGCACGGCGTAGCTTTTCTGTTACGTTGCCTGTTGAACACCATACCTTTGGGTTTAGCTTTATTGAAAATTAGGTGATTCGACGTAGCACCCCGACACCGCTTTGGGATTTAAAGGCAACAAGTGCTCTAGGAAGTCAAACTGAGTCATCCACGTAAAGAAGCATAGGTACTGGCTTGCCATTACTGGAAGGAATGCCATCTGTACACTCTTGAACACAATGCACCATGTCATTGATATAAAGGCAATCGAGCACTGGGGCTTACACCCCACTCAGACTGTTGTTCTTGTTAATGGAGGACTTTATGAATCCACGTTCATCTGGTTCCCCTCAGAGGTCATTCATAATTCTGAGCAGGCACATTGTTGTGACCCCATACTCTACTTACTATGTGGATGTTTTGAACTTTAGACACAGGCACTAGACCTGAGTCCACTCTTGAGCAGTTTCTGACATCATGAACAGAACATGGACGGAGGAGATTGAACCCTCACCCTCGGGGGCTAGCCAACCCAGCCGTAATGGCTTGTCACCCAAGTTAAGGCCCAGAGCAAAGGGAGGGTCCCATAGCACAGGCAGTGGGTCGGTACCGGCAGCCGGCGGCCCACCCCCAAAGGTTATATCAGCATGGGTGACAAGGGTGTTTCATTTTCTTTTTTCAAGAACATTTATTTTTGGGTGAGGTGCCACACCATAGTTTCTGAGGTCCTTTTTGACGTCATGAACAAGGAAATGGTTTTCAGGAACTACGGTGCAGCGCGCAGCTCAAGGTAGGCTTTTAAAAAATGTTATTAACCCCCTTATCACCCGCATACTACAGAAGTGCAAGAGGTGAGGGGCGGGAGCAGGGAAGTGAAGGGGAAGCGGTGAAGGGAAGGGGGTGCTGACCAGCAGAACTGCGGCCCTTTGAACATAGGCTTATACCAAAGAAGACAGTCCACGTTCCAAGCTTCCTGGTTTGCCAGCGCCCCCTTCCAGGGTGCTAATACCCAATATTGGAATGTAATATTCGCCTGCCATCAACCGGTTCTGAATTTTACATTTGACCTTTTAATGCATGTCTTGCCTTGTCAATATACTGTTTTTCGACTGATTCAGATCGACCTAATACCAAACCTACTTAGCCTGTTGTTCACTATATTAAACACGTCCTTGCTTGACTAAAGGCGGGTGGGCATGCAAAGTCCTGGTTAGAGTTTTGCCATGTAGAATGCCACTCTGTGCCCAACAGAGAGCTGGGTTTAACAAACCCTTTGAAGTTTTAGGTTCTGCACAATCGCACAACTTGGGATACGCTCCCACAGTACAACGGGAGAGACAGGGATACATTATTTTTGAAGTGGCATTCAAGCTGACCTCTAAAGATATAGGAACAGAATCTGTGCATGAAAAGAGTTTTAGAGCTCAGCAAGTATTCAAAGGCATACAGAGATAGGGCCTTCCCTGAGGAAGACCATATATTTAGTCAAAACATGCATTGGCTGCTCATTAAATATTCATTGATTTTTATGAAATAGTGGTTTTGTGATTATCTCATCACTGAGATGTGCTTTTACAAATTAATACGTGTTAGTGGTTAGGGCGCAGTGGCCAGGTTCACCATTTCTAATCTATATTTTATATATTGAGTTTAAGTACTTTTATAAATGTATATGTTATCGTGTGGATCCTTTGAAGTGCCTTAATACATTAAAATTAAAAAGTGAAGAGTGGAGTCGTGGAGGAGGCCAGATGGCCCATCTGGTGGAAGTAGATCGCTATGGGCTGAAGAAGGGCCATGGTGGCAGCGGTGTGACAAACACAGAACATTTATGAATATCAAATAAACATAAAGGGAACACTTAGTTTCAAATCCCTTGACCTGTTCATACTCTGCCTCTCTACTTGTGAAGAGACAAATGTGCGACTTTCAAGCAAAGTCACATCTGAGTTGATATGCCGGAGTTGCAAAGACATATGTTTCTCTCATATATTTGGATATGCTACTTCTGTGAGGGGAGCATTGAGCCATACTTTATGATGGGGGATAGCAGAGCATGTGGGCTGGGTCACGGGAGGGAAGATCAGAAATGTGGCCATGCCTTCATGTTCAAAACCAGTGGTTACAGAGCTGCCTCTGACACTTTCTGTTTGGTGAACTTGGGATGTTGTCCGAGGAGAACGAGGAGAACGAGGCCTACTCTAGAAAGAAACATTATACACGTGCTTCTCTCTGTTGGATCCTCTAGGTGTGGAGCAGCCAGAATGGGGAGTAGAATAAGTAAAGCAGCCACAGCAAGCTAAGCAGGAATATGTTGGTGCAACCGGTAGAGCAGTAGGTGCAGAGAGGATAAGTATGACCAGGCTTAACTGGCATAGCCGTCTTTCATTTCCATAAAACAGCTGTAAGGGTTCTTGCAATAGTGTGTTTTTTAACTTGTCGGATTACTGTGTGGGTTGGGATTTGACACTGGATAGATATGGGCCAGGCCTGGATCATTATTTTATTCCTAGTGAAGGAGGCATGCCACTGGCTCCATCAGAATCTGCCCTACCACCCGCAGCCACCAGCAGCAGGTATTGTGAGTGCCAAATGGAGCTGTCAGTCAATGTGCTTTCATATGGTGTTGTGAAATCCCAGGTGGACATCCAGGTAGCATTCTTCTCAGGGGGTCTTGGAGTGGGATACAGGAGATGGAAGTATCTGGGCAATTACGGGGTCCAGTGATTATTTCTTCTATCAGTGTCAGACCGTAGTATTTGCCAGAGATCTCGTGAGAGAAGCACTGGCTTCTGATGGTGCAGAGTGCAGGGTGGGAAATAGATGCTGTCTTTTGCTGTGGTTTTGGTAACACATCCTTAGTGGATTGAGTGCCTGCTGAAGGAAACTCTGAGCAACCAGAAAGAAAACAGTGCTGGCATGACCTTTCATCTTTGTGAGATTGGTAAAACCGATTGTGTACCTCTGATATTATGGTATGGATTGTATTGTTTTTGGCAGTGAGCAGGTATTTGAATCTGATAGGTTGGGCAAGTTTTGGGGGACCGCGTGGTTGTGGAAAATTGACCATAGTCATTTTAATATGCGGTTGACTGTGCGCCAGGTGTTTGGATCCGAGAGGGTTGTTAATCTTTGTGGGCATTGTGGTTGTTGAAAATGAACTGCAGTCCTTGAAGTCTGGCTCTGTTTCACGTGCATCTGATTGGATGCTGCGGGATAATGATGTGATGTAGCTATTCTTGCTATATGATGCTTGGATGATGTTTTGTGGCACTGTAATCATGCATGCTCAGGTTTCCTTATGCTCTTTGGGTTTGTGGGTTGATGGAGTCTGTTTTATTGGCTGTGATTGTGTTGTTGTGAGCTTTTTTTCAGAGTGCAATGTTGTTTGTTCATGGCTGTGAGAGAGCCCGAGGGCCCCAGTTTCTTACTGTAGGATGGTCCTGTACGGGATTGGTGAGAGTTGATGGGCAGGACTCGACAAGCGTTGGACCAGTAGGGTCTTAAAGTCCTGACACTTGGAAGAATGCTTTAGACGGTATTCTGCAAAGCATATGCTTTTTTGGCTCAGTCAGTGGACATCCAGACTCCTTTAATATCAGAAAAACAAACACCCTGTACAGGGGTCCACAACCTGCGGCTCTCCAGATGTTTTGAACTACGACTCCCATGATCGCTCATCATTGACTGTACTGGCTAGGGCTGGTGGGAATTGTAGTCCAAAGCATCTGGATTGCCAAAGTTTGCAGACCCCTACCCTACGTTGTATCACAGATAACAAAATAACCTTTACATGGATGGCACAAACAGAACTCTACAGACAAGACGTGAAAAGGGACCTCATTATAAATTGTCCAGTCTGGAAATAAAATGGCGGTAATAAAGTGTACCAGCACTTTTCCGGACCGGCCAACTGTAAGTTTGCTGGTAGGGTGGAGGATTTACCTCCAGCTGAGCTGGAGGTATATCCGTCACCCTATCGGCAAAAAACTGTCAGTATTGCTGTCCCATTAATACTGGTGCCGGTAATACAGGTGAATCCTCCCATGGAGTCCTCTAGGACTCCATGGAATGGGGATTTACCAGTGTTTCTGCCACTTGGAATCTGCCATTAATTCCGGCAGACCAAGTGGTGGAAATGGTAGTACAGTTTGCTGGATTCCAGAAAACATAAGGCCATTCTATATCCTGTTTATAGGCTCTTCATTCAGATTAAGATTTATTTAAAAGCTTTATGTACTGTTTTCGGTGAGTATACCTTTGCTTGCCTTCAACCACAGGGAATGATACAGGATTTTCAGCCGGGCTTTCTAAGGTATCTACTGAGCTACTAAAGAAAGTCTTGTCAGTGAATCAGCCACTCTTACATGTTTTGACCTGCCTGTTTGGAAAGCATTGAACTAACTCACACAGGTTGTGCTCCCGGATATTCTAAATAGTATGGGAAGACGTATATTGCTGGCTTTTGGTACTGTTTTAGTTTGGGCTATTAGGTGGCTCCTACGCACCACATATAAGACAAAACTATTGTACTGGAGGACAGGTAGGAGGGAGATGACATGTGAGGAAGGACAGGCAGCTTGTGGGTGTTCTTTGGTTATTTACCCACTAATAGACTGCACCTGGCCATGAAATTCCCGCTGGCCTTTCCCACCCACTGCCTGCCCCTCCCCGCCCAAAAGACATCCTCTTGGGAACTCTGAGCTGACTCTTTCAAGCAGTAAAATCAAACTTTACTGATGTTCCTAAGTAGTCTGCCGATAGTTAATGGCTTAAATACAGCTGTAAATGGATGGCTAATGACTTAACCAAGTGTGCCTTCTTCAGCCACTTCATTTACAACTCTTCCATGCACTGACTTCCTGTTGAAAAAAAGCAATGACAAAGCCAATAGGTTTGACTTGAGGAATTAGACTGGTATTTGCACCGTACTGCCATCATATGCCCAGGTAATCACTCCATTGTCTAGCTGTTGCGATCTTATGGCCCGGGAGTACCATTACATAATTGCCTAGCAAATGCCTATCCCATACTTACAGAAAATACCACACTGTTGTTTTTGCCATTGCGTGTTTAGGTTTTGTATTGCTCTACTATCAAGTGGCACTGCTCCCTGTATTCGTTTTACATATGACTATTGGATGCCCAAAGGGTTTGGCGCGCTGCTATAAATGCAAAAATAAATAAATATATTTCTGCACCATTGCTGCTCTATGCACAGAACTCCAGGACTTGGAAAGGTAAGGATCACACTTTTTCCCAAATGACCATAATGACATGTGAACTTATTCTTGATGGGATTCCTTCGACGGCTGCTCCCACCAAAACCACGCCTAGATCCTGAGGCAAATACCCCTGAATGCTAAGCAGATCATTAGCTCCTGGGCAGATGTTGCACTGTCCCACTGACTTGGTCACTCTTCTCCTGTGTCTCTTCCTGCATATCTTTAACACACAATTCACTGCCTCTTCCTTGTCAGGTCACCTGAACTCTCTAGTGCTTCCTGCATTGAGCATGGCTGCATAAGCACTGAGCCCCTTACCCTTCCCTCACTTGTCCTCCCAGTGTTCTTTCACCACAAATGGGAAGGTTTTTTTGTGGTGGGTGAAAGTGCTTTTTTAAAAAACTCGTTCTTTTTTTTTTTTTTAGCAAACTGATCAACTAATTTAAAAAGAGCTATTTTTCATAATATTTGATTTGCAAGAAAAATGATTAATAGAGTTTTTAAAAAAATCTTTTTTTTAATTAAAAAACACATTTTTCAAGTCAGGGGGATAATTTTGGCACAAAAGGGGGGTTTCACAATTTGCCTACAATTGACCCTTGGTACAAAAAGATGGTTAACTTGCTTCACAGCAAATAAAATCCACCCAGCCTCACCAACAGCAAGGCAATCCGAGGAGCACTTGCAAGATTCAAACATAGCCCCCCGAACTTCATTCTCTCAGTGTCACCCCTTTAAAGCACTGCTTTTATCTTTCGATTTCCCTCATGATATATTTTTTACTTCAGTTGGGCTATATCATGTTTCTTCTAGGAGTATACAATAGATTGTTATACGCCAGTGTGATTGTGAAAAGTTTGATTCCCCCTCCGCACCCAACTACACCAACAGTGAAGTTTTCTTCTCTTGCCATTCATCTAGTGGATTCTCGTTGAGGCTTAAATAAATTGCACACATGTATGTATCTGGGAAGGTTATTACTGGCTAACGTACAGTTAGTGGAAAACAAAATGCACATACCCACATTTGCTGTAGTTATTGGTCAATATGCCTGTGTTTTATTATGAATTAGTACCCGGCAAGGGGGCGTTTTCGGCATCCTAGCCAATGAGGAGGCTCAAAACGAGGGCATTACCAAATGTTAATCCTCCCATCCGAGTCTCCTCACAGTGGGAGGCCGCCATCTTCCCCCGCGGAGATCTCCGATAAGTGCTGCCCTGTGGCCGGCAATCCCTGCGTCCCCCTCCCTCATCCCCTTTTTCACATATTTCCCCCCTCCCATCCCCGCCCCACTTACCTTCCACGGCCTGGTCCTTTGCTGACGCCGGGAACTGCAGTGTTTCACCACGCATCCCTGCAGCCTCTTCAATGACTGTATTGGAAAGTCAGAAGGGACTCCGTATTCCCTTTTCTGGAACCATGTCGGCCATTTTTTTTTTTTAACAAACTATTAGTATCCGGTACATCGTGCGGGATACTGATAGCAATATTACCCTCATGGGGAGGGGGCATTACCGGGCCTGGTAATGCCCAAGGTTAACGGTAAAGCCTTTGCTTCGCTCTGACTTTTACCTGACCAGGGCCATTACCTGGCCCGGTTATGCCCCCCCTTGCTCGGGAAATGATTTCTTAATAAATGGGAAGATCACGCAGCAGACCAAAAGATGCATCCAGGTTCTTCCACTCATTAGGATGCAGTTAAAAATCATTCCGAGGGTCATCACAAGAAAAAAACAGGAAGTGGTATACGCTGCGGCTTGCTGACAAATTGCGTGGCATACTTATCTCTATCATATTTGTTTGACCTGGTTTGCAAACAATTTCAGCAAACAGATTTTGTGGGACTGCTTCTCCACACCCAATGCCTTGGTTTGACGGGTATAAATTGGCAAAGTGTGTTTTTCAGTTACAGCTGTTTGCAGATGGAAATCACACATCACCGCCACAGCACCATGTATTGTGCTTATAATCACATATGAAAAATTAAATAACAGCCTACCCGATGTGCTGGTATTTAATGGTGCCTCCAAAAAACTACACAAATTTGTGAAATGTGCTGTAAACATCAAGAAGTGTGCAAAGGCGAAGACACGCAACATCACACAGGCCTTCACCGGAACACCTAACGAACGTGCGGTTACTCCAAAGGTGCACCTGTCAGCACTGAGTGAAGCCATTACCACACAATACTTTACATCCAAAGTAGTGGCGACTCGTTGTCTGGGGCCGTGTGCGAGGTGCTATCGTGAAGTTGACAGTGAACCATATTTTGGGGCACTGTGAAAGAGGCATGGCATTTTTTTTTGGTGGGAAATGTAAAACTGGCATGGGCCATTTTTATGGGGTAGCAGGAAATTGGCACGGCAAATTTCTGTGAGCATTGTGAAACTACAAAATCATTTTCTCGCGGCATTGTGGAATTTGCATGAACCCTTTTTTTGTCAGTTTGAAAGAGACATTAGGCATATTTACACAGGCATTGGGGAACTAACTAGCAGGGGGATTATTTCTGGGTGCAGTGCCAAACTGTCCTCGCAATTGTCTGGAGGATATGTAAAAACCAACAAAACCAATATTCTGGGAGCAATCTGAAATTGGCATGCCGATGTGCTTAACTAAATGAATGGGAACCTCACATTGTAGTTTGTACATTGGCCTGGTACAGTGGAAACTGACATGCTTCCACATTGAGCTGAACCTATTTGAAAAAATCATTGCATGTTTGCACAGCACCTCTCACAGCTGGACACTGAGCATCATATTGTTAGCAGCTCCCCGAATTACTACATCAGTACTCAGATGTGTGTTTGAAGTAGTGCAAAAGGTGGGGGCAGAACACTCACATATAAGAGCAATTCGGTTTGTGTTTTCTTTGCTTTTCATTCGGAATAACCGGCTTGGGTGCTGTGGACCAAATACATATTTATTATGCATCCTGTGTCTTTGTGGGACACACGACTTTCTTTTTTATACATAAATTATTTGCAGTAGAGAAATTATCTTCTGTACTGTTGAAAACCTAGCCTTCAAAGTATTGGACTACCACGTGTGTCCCTCTTCGGACTCCCTTGTAAATACCAGGGCTGTTGATCCAAAGTCTTTTGAAAATTGAAATGGAAAATGCACTATTGTTCTTATTTTCAAAATATTGTGGGAGGTAAGGATCCTTTTTGGGAAGGTGAGAGAGGACACATTTGCTTCACTTGTCGCTACTGTGACAGATTGCCATTTGGCAAGGGTGTACATGTCGTGGCTTTTTTAATGTTGATTAAGTTAATAAAATGATACAGGTTATTACATCTCTGAAAGGGTAATCTACCAATCGGATTCCCCTTTCATAAGCTCCCTGTCAAAAGCATAGTGTACAACAGTGCATTGCTGCATCATCAGCCTGATCTGCTGAACCTGCTCACCAGTGGCATGGAGCAGGTTTAGTGACAACCAAGTCTTTGCAGCACTGTGGTTGCATTTAAGATATGCAACCCTATTCCGAAAAATGATATAAGGTTTGATTATGCTGTGCTGGTGACATGCACCACCTTTAAATCTAAGTCATACCTGAGTTTAAGGTATGGTGGTCAAAATCTCTCAATGGTATCCGAGCCAGATCAAATTGTTATCTCACATATGTCAGCCCTGTGAGCTCAGTTAAGCTACAGAAGGGTTTTGTGTATCCTCCCCCAGACAGGCTATCTTTGCTGCTGCTAGAAGGACTCTAGCCTTAGGGGTTGCCTCTCTTTGTTCCTTTGTGAGGGCAGGTAACACCCTCCCCAAAAAGACAGTCACTCCACAGGAAGCTGTCCTGGGAACAGAAATCAAAGGGCACATCCATGTACAAAGGTCTTAGCCTCACACTAGGGTGCTGAGCTGCACACCAAAAGGGCCTTTACTCCTATTGAGAAGTTAAGGGGGGGGGTTTAGTGTAGACAAAGAGAGTGCTTTTACAACTGGAGGAAGGTTACACCATATTGTTTCTCTCTGTCTCTGTATTTCCTTCCTGTCCCCTCCACTTCCTCTAGCACAAAGCACTTTGGGTGTAATGCCAGAAGGCAAAGTCAACTTGTTCTAAGAACAGGGATTGGACCCCTATGGCAGGCTAGCTTTAGTCCAAAATGCCTGTGCGCGTATACCTTGAAAAAAAGGAGTCTCCTACCACTTATTTGATTCATGTCTGGACACACACTTAAGGAAGAACTCATTGGACCACTGTTGAGAGAGTTAATCCCTCCAAAGAGGCAAGATTTGTTCCCTAACCATCCCCAAGTGCCATTGGGGGTGAACTGCTGTCGGGACAAGACCTGCTTCTCCGCCAGCCACAATGGTACCCAGGACCTCACCTTGTTAAGGCGCCCCTGCAATTGTGGGCTAGTCTCCCCTGTGTGTGGGAGCACAAGAACAGGGACTGAAAACCTGCTCCTGAGTCCCTGGTTTGGGACTCACAGCAGCCGAGAGTCAAAGCATCCTGGATCACTGTGTTTTCGCCATCAAACCAATCTGTGATTCAAGCTCATTTCACTGCATCAAACCATCAGGAACCTCTGGAGCTGCCTTTGGCATTCACCCGCTCTTCGAATGGCTGGACTGCAAGTTCAAACCTGTTCACTGCTGCACCGCGCAAACTGAGCGTGTTGTTGACCCAGCTTGAATTCCAAGCTCATCATTGCACGTGCTGCCTTTGAACCACCTCTTCGAACTGCCAGCATCATCACTGCCGATTTACATTGATAATCGGCTAGAACCTGAGGGATCCGTCAAAGCATGATCTTGCAACAGTGCACCAGAACCGCTTGACTTGAACAAAACCTCAAGTCACCATGCCCTTCAGCATCAAACTGACTGTCAAACCAACCCTGGTGGCCCTCACGAACCGCACTTCTTTGAGTTTTGCCTTTGAATTGCATAAACTCCTGTTCATCCTCTGCTCGACATCCGCTCCCCATCTAGAACAATGCAACTTCTGGACCCCGAACCACTTAACTGCATATACAAACCTGTTTGTCACTGCACCATGCTAGCCGAGCATATCATTGCCTCGGCTCAAACAACAAGCTCTTTATTGCATCTGCTGCCTTTGAACTGCCTCTTGACCAGCCAGCGTATTTTCTGCTGATCATCAACACCAGTCAAACCAACCCAGATGGATCGTCAAGCCCTGATGCTCGAATGCTGCATGAAACTGCTCAAACTGGACTGAACACCCAATCTCCAGCCTCTGCCTTGTCAAATTAGTCACCAAACCGACCCTGGTGACCCTCACAATCAGCAGCTGTTAATCTCAATCTGAGTTACTGCAAATAAATAAAGAACACCAGTCACGATTCAAACATAACAAGAGTGTATTTAGCTTCAAGCGGTCTCAGGTTCAGGGTCTCGGGAGGATAGCTCAGGTGGCAACGTGCTCTCCTTGGAAGCAAGACGGCACCGAGCACCTCAGGTTCGATCCCTGGGTCCGCGCTTAGAAACCTCTGGGTATTAAGCATGCAATAAATAACCTATCATATCATAACTATGTCTGCGGACAGTCATAGAGAAATTGAGCAATTTACATGGTGGCCAGTCAGTCTTAAATATACTACAGGACTCCTTCGGTTGTTGCATTACAGATAGTTTGCAACCTGCATAACAAATACATTTTCAGCAAAAACACATGGAACTTCACTCCACGTCATGTCTGTACAATTTACTGATTCCAGAGCAGCACGGTTCACCCTGTTCCCAGTGCAAGGAGACAAGGAGACATTCTTCGCATAGTTTATCGTTCTGCATTTAGGCTCGGTAGTTTGCTTTATGCTTTATTTTCAGAACGTGCGTGGCATATTATGTTTTCTAAACATTGGTCGCTCAATTAGCTTCTGGAAAGCAGGAGCCAGGAAGACATAAACTGCCCTTTATCTCCGTCCGTGCAAGCATGTTCAAGGCTCGAGGCTGGCAAAGCATTTAGCTAGGCATTCCTCGCAGAGACACGTTTTCCAGCCTTCATGCTGTGAGCATTTTCTACATGGAAATTAAAACCCATCAGAATAGGCGAGAAAACAAAATGGAATCTGAAAGTGAGTTTCAAATGAGTCTGCTTAGGCTAACACAGAATGGATACCTTTTCACACAGCCATGCAAGTGATTCAATATACAGATCCAGTAAGAACCGCGCATCCAGTCACCAGCATCTTCAAAGTCTTACCAACTGTTGAACCAACCCTGGTGGCCCTCACGATACGCACTTCTTTAAGCAGCACCTTTGAAATGCAGCAAGCTCCTGTTTGACCCCTGCTCGACACCGTTCCGCATCTAGAACAACACGACCACTGCACTTGAACCCCATCAAACCGAACGAACAGCATAAGGAAGTCTAGTCCGATGCCATTGAACCGTCAAAAACTGCAGAAGGTATTATTGACTTCTAACTGCCCTGTTGGTCCACCTTTGGACCATAGAGAATGATTAGGTCACCTTTAATACCCTTAGGCACCAAACATCTCTGTTTACAAACATTATGTTTTTTTTTGCCTTGCAGCCCTGATTCATGACCCAGAGTGCTACAGCTTTCTATCTGTACACGGCCGGCGCTCTTTCCTGAGGGGAGAGTTTGGTACAGTGTTATGGTGTGTTATATTAAAATATATCTATTTTTATAAAACCTTTATTGGAAAGTCCCTTTATTTTGGACCGTTGTACTATTGCTGTTTGGGTTGATACTGAATCACATTCACTCCTGTCTTGAGAGTATAGCCCACATTACCAGAAAAGACGAAGGAGGTATATCTCTTAACTGTGTCTCTATTACTTTTATGATTGAGATCACTCTTGGTTTGTAGCAGTTTGAGAGCATAGAATACTTTAATCCACTACTTACCCTTTTACTCCTGCAGGGCCAGAAGTCAATTCTTCACAGCTACCTTCAATTTGGCTCTGGTGATTACAACCTCTTTGATTTAAAGAGCTGCGTATGACACTAATGTCAGAATGAATTGTTATGCAAGGAATATATACACACCCACACAGGTGCAAAGCTTGATAAAGCAATGGGCAATGGAACACTATACATTGTTGGTTGTGGATTACAGCAAAAGTGTAAGCTTCCCCCAAGAGGGAAAGATTTTGGCTGTGGATCTGGGAGCTCCTGGCCCTCAGTGGTGGTTTTTGTCCTTGGAGGAGGAGCTGAGGGTCAGAAGTCTTTCCTAGGTACTCCCTTAAGACCATTGGTTTGTGGCCCTTCCGGATAGTAAGAGCTTTGGGGCTTTAATAATTGTGACCGAGTTAGTGTTCCAGAAGGTTGGTGAATATCTAGAAAATGCTTGTTTCCTGTTTGTTTTTCTGCTATTTATTCTGCCCCAGTTTAGTCTCGAGCCTTGCAATGGTGTGGCTCCTAGAAGTGGGCATGCCATCTGAGCTGTTGTGTTTTGTGGCAAGGTAGGTGGGCATCCGGCCAGTAGTTGCCTTACATATTCACTCAGAGCTACTAAGCAACTCCAAATTGTCAGCGATAGGCCTTTCCTTAAATGCTTTATGCATCTTGGGATGAAAGAGGTAAGTCCTGCCCCCCCCCATTTAGCTACTACGTCACCTGGAAGGATGCACAGGAAGGCAGAAACAGCTATACTGAGACAGAAAGTCTAATAACAAGGAAAAACCCATCACTGGGGAAAATAAACTAATGGTGGGTATGGTGGTAAAATAAGTACCGACGTCCACGGAATCTGGTGACAAGGATGACTGTAGCTGAGGGGCTGTAGGCAGAACTGATAGGATTTCAAGGAAAGTAACAAATGTCACAAAAGCTCAGGCACTCCTTTCAGCATGAAAGGATAGTTTCCGAGGAATAGCGGAAGACGGGGAAAGCAGCGAGGAAGCAGATAAGGAAGAGCTGCAGAGTGTGGGTAAACGCCAGGATGAAAGATCTGCAGGTAAGCTGAAAGGTCAAGATTCAGAAAGGGGCACCAGGGCCAGAAAGTAAAACAGCGCTGTGCAAGTCAGAAAGAACCTGAATTGCGATGGAGGGCTTACCTGGTCCTTCTGTGCTTTAGGGTGGTTTCGGTCTTCCGTGTCTCTGTGGCGACTGACGTCATCGCTTCACGACGTAAATATTGCGGGTGCCATCTTGGATGAGGCAGGAAGCCTTTCCAACGTTGCCCTAGCTGCGTGGAAGCTTGCAGTTTCCAGGTCCGGGCCCGGTGGTGATGATTCTTTACACAAATACATCTATCACTAGACAGACATGATTTGCTAATAGAAGGGAATATGTGTGTTCTGTGGAAGTTAGATGGCTGCACAAAGAGGCAAGAATGTGGCAGCAGCAGCAAAGGTGTAGAGGCAGAGCACAAAAGCCTGCCCAGGTGATATTGTATTGTATTGTATTTGGTTAATTATATAGCGCTCTTTCGCCACTTGTGTGGTCTCAATACTCTTATTAGGTTTGAATGCCCTCTGTAGTCAATGTACTGGAAAAAAATCTAAAGAGTCTAGATTAGGAGATGCATGTGTGCATTTTTGCCAGTTTAGGACTTGGGTGGCTGGCTAGGCTCGACTAAGAAACCCAAAGCGAGGACAGGCATGTGGGCAGGCGCTGTTGCTGGTATGCGATAGATTGCTATTGTTGAGAGAGTCGATGTGTGTCCAGCTATACCAAACTTCTTTTCGTTGGTAGTCGCTTTATGCTAGTGGCAGATGTGTTGAGGTACGTCAGGTGTTTCTGTCTGGAAAGCTATATGTGCTGCTAGACTGGAAAGCATAGCCGTAGCTGCATTCTACAGTGCATGGATGCTTGGCCGTGCCTGCGGCCTGTGTCCACAGATGTGGTGTAAGGTATAGGTACCCTAGTCTTCAAGGTTAAACATTCTGTGTCTGTGCTGTCTGATATTAACAATTATATCTAAATGTGGCCCTGGCTAACATTCCCATCCTGTCTAGATGTGGCACGAGCTAATATTCACAATTATATCTAAATGTGGCACTGGCTAACATTCACAATCCTGTCTAGATGAGACGCAAGCTAAAATTCAAAATTATAACTAAAAGTGGCACTGGCTAACATTCACAATCCTGTCTAGATGTGGCACGAGCTAATATTCACAATTATATCTAAATGTGGCACTGGCTAACATTCACAATCCTGTCTAGATGAGAAGCAAGCTAAAATTCAAAATTATATCTAAATGTGGCACTGGCTAACATTCACAATCCTGTCTAGAAGGGACACAGACCACCTTTCATAATCCTGTCTGGATGTGACGCAAGCTAATATTTGCAGTTATATCTGAATGTGGCACTGGCTAACATTCACAGTGCTGTCTAGATGTGACACAAGCTAATATTCACAATTATATCTAAATGTGGCACTGGCTTACATTCACAATCCAGTCTAGATGTGGCGCAAGCAATATTCACAATTATATCTAAAAGTGGCACTGGCTAACATTCACAATCCTGTCTGGATGTGGGGCAAGCTAATATGCACAATTATATCTAAAAGAGGCACTGGGCAACATTCACAATCCAGTCTAGATGTGGCACAAGGTAATGTTCACAATTACATCTAAAGTGGCACTGGCTAAGATTCCCATCCTGTCTAGATGTGGCATGAGCTAATATTCACAATTATATCTAAATGTGGCACTGGCTAACATTCACAATCCAGTCTAGATGTGGCGCAAGCAATATTCACAATTATATCTAAAAGTGGCACTGGCTAACATTCACAATCCTGTCTGGATGTGGGGCAAGCTAATATTCACAATTATATCTAAAAGAGGCACTGGCTAACATTCACAATCCTGTCTGGATGTGGGGCAAGCTAATATTCACAATTATATATAAAAGTGGCACTGGCTAACATTCACAATCCTGTCTGGATGTGGGGCAAGCTAATATTCACAATTATATCTAAAAGTGGCACTGGCTAACATTCACAATCCTGTCTAGATGTGGCACAAGGTAATGTTCCCAATTTCATCTAAAGTGGCACTCGCTAAGAGTCCCATCCCATCTAGATGTGGCATGAGCTAATATTCACAATTATATCTAAATGTGGCACTGGCTAATATTCACGGTCCTGTCTAGATGAGACATAAGCTAATATTCACAGTTATATCTAAATGTGGCACTCTCTAACATTCACAATCTTGTCTAGATTTGGAGGAAGATAATATTCACAATTATATCTAAAAGAGGCACTGGCTAACATTCACAATCCTGTCTAGATGTGGTGCAAGTAATATTCACAATTATATCTAAAGTGGTACTGGCTAACATTCACAATCCTATCTAGAAAGGATGCAAGCCAAATGTTCACAATCATGTCTAGAAGTGGCACAAGTAATATTCACAATTATATCTAGAAGAGGTACTGGCTAACATTTAGAATCCTGTCTAGAAGGGATGCAATCCACCTTTCATAATCCTGTCTGGATGTGATGCAAGCTAATATTTGCATTTTTATCTATGTGTGGCAGTGGCTAACATTCACAGTGCTGTGTAGATATGACGCAAGCTAATATTCACAATTACATCTAAATGTGGCACTGGCTAACGTTCACAATCCTGTCTAGAAAGGACAAAAATCAAACATTCACAATCCTGTCTAGATGTGGCGCAAGCAATATTCATATTTATATCTGAAGTGGCACTGGCTAACATTCACAATCCTGTCTAGAAAGGACGCAAGCCAAATGTTCACAATCCTGTCTAGATGTGGTGCAAGCAACATTCACAATTATATCTAAAGAGGCACTGGCTAACATTCACAGTCCTGTCCAGAAAGGACGCAAGCCAAATGTTCACTATCCTGTCTAGAGGTGGTGCAAGCAATATTCACAATTATATCTAAAAGTGGCACTGGCTAACATTCACAATCCTGTCTAGATGAGACGCAAGTTGAAATTCAAAATTATAACTAAAAGTGGCACTGGCTAACATTCACAATCCTGTCTAGAAGGGACACAGACTACCTTTCATAATCCTGTCTGGATGTGACGCAAGCTAATATTTGCAGTTATATCTAAATGTGGCACTGGCTAACATTCACAGTGCTGTCTAGATGTGACGCAAGCTAATATTCACAATTATATCTAAATGTGGCACTGGCTAACATTCACAATCCAGTCTAGATGTGGCGCAAGCAATATTCACAATTATATCTAAAAGAGGCACTGGCTAACATTCACAATCCTGTCTAGATGTGGCACAAGGTAATGGTCACAATTACATCTAAACTGGCACTGGCTAAGATTCCCATCCTGTCTAGATGTGGCATGCGCTAATATTCACAATTATATCTAAATGTGGCACTGGCTAACATTGACAGTGCTGTCTAGATGTGACGCAAGCTAATATTCACGATTATATCTAAATGTGGCACTGGCTAACATTCACAATCCAGTCTAGATGTGGTGTAAGCAATATTCACAATTATATCTAAAAGTGGCACTGGCTAACATTCACAATCCTGTCTGGATGTGGGGCAAGCTAATATTCACAATTATATCTAAAAGAGGCACTGGCTAACATTCACAATCCTGTCTAGATGTGGCACAAGGTAATGGTCACAATTGCATCTAAAGTGGCACTGGCTAAGATTCCCATCCTGTCTAGATGTGGCATGAGTTAATATTCACAATTATATCTAATTGTGGCACTGGCTAACATTCACAATCTTGTCTAGATGTGGAGGAAGATAATATTCACAATTATATCTAAAAAAGGCACTGGCTAACATTCACAATCCTGTCTAGATGTGGTGCAAGTAATATTCACAATTATATCTAAAGTGGTACTGGCTAACATTCACAATCCTGTCTAGAAAGGATGCAAGCCAAATGTTCACAATCATGTCTAGAAGTGGTGCAAGTAATATTCACAATTATATCTAGAAGAGGCACTGGCTAACATTTAGAATCCTGCTAAGAAGGGATGAAATCCACCTTTCATAATCCTGTCTGGATGTGATGCAAGCTAATATTTGCATTTATATCTATGTGTGGCAGTGGCTAACATTCACAGTGCTGTGTAGATATGACGCAAGCTAATATTCACAATTACATCTAAATGTGGCACTGGCTAACGTTCACAATCCTGTCTAGAAAGGACAAAAGCCAAACATTCACAATCCTGTCTAGATGTGGTGCAAGCAATATTCATATTCATATCTGAAGTGGCACTGGCTTACATTCACAATCCTGTCTAGAAAGGACGCACGCCAAATGTTAACAATCCTGTCTAGATGTGGTGCAAGCAATATTCACAATTATATCTAAAGAGGCACTGGCTAACATTCACAGTCCTGTCTAGAAAGGACGCAAGCCAAACATTCACAATCCTGTCTAGATGTGGCACAACTAATATTTACAATTATATCTAAAAGAGCCACTGGCTAACATTCACAATCCTGCCTAGATGTGGGGCAAGCTAATATTCACAATTATATCTAAATGTGGCACTGGCTAACATTCACAATCCTGTCTAGAAAGGATGCAAGTCAAACATTCACAAGCCTGTCTAGATGTGGCACAAGCAATATTCACAATTATATCTAAAGTGGCACTGGCTAACAAACACAATCCTGTCTAGAAAAGCCACAACCTAAACATTCCCAATTCTGTCTAGATGTGGCGCAACTCATATTCACAATTATATCTTAAAGAGGCACTGGCTAACATTCACAATCCTGTCTAGATGTGGTGCAAGCAATATTCACATTTATATCTAAAGTGGCACTGGCTAACATTCACAATCCTGTCTAGAAAGGATGCAAGCCAAATGTTCACAATCCTGTCTAGATGTGGTGCAAGCAATATTCACAATTATATCTAAAGAGGCACTGGCTAACATTCACAGTCCTGTCTAGAAAGGACGCAAGCCAAACATTCACAATCCTGTCTAGATGTGGCACAACTAATATTCACAATTATATCTAAAAGAGCCATTGGCTAACATTCACAATCCTGTCTAGATGTGGGTCAAGCTAATATTCACAATTATATCTAAATGTGGCACTGGCTAACATTCACAATCCTGTCTAGAAAAGATGCAAGTCAAACATTCACAATCCTGTCTAGATGTGGCACAAGCAATATTCACAATTATATCTAAAGTGGCACTGGCTAACAAACACAATCCTGTCTAGAAAAGACACAAGCCAAACGTTCACAATCCTGTCTAGGTGTGGTGCAAGCAATATTCACAATTATATCTAAAGAGGCACTGGCTAACTATCACAGTCCTGTGTAGAAAGGATACAAGCTAAACATTCCCAATTCTGTCTAGATGTGGCGCAACACTTATTCACAATTATATCTTAAAGAGTTACTGGCTAACATTCACAATCCTGTCTACATGAGGGGCAAGCTAATATTCACATTTATATCTAAATGTGGCACTGGCTAACATTCACAATCCTGTTTAGACAGGACGCACGCCAAACATTCACAATCCTGTCTAGATGTGGCACACACAATATTCACAATTATATCTACAGTGGCACTGGCTAACATTCACAATCCTGTCTAGAAAAGACACCAGCCAAATGTTCACAATCCTGTTCAGATGTGGCACAAGCAATATTCACAATTATATCTAAAGAGGCACTTACTAACATTCACAGTCCTGTCCAGAAAGGACGCAAGCCAAACATTCACAATCCTGTGTAGATGTGGCGCAACTAACATTCAGAATTATATCTAAAAGAGGCACTGGCTAACATTAACAATCCTGTCTAGATGTGGGGCAAGCTAACATTCACATTTATATCTAAATGAGGCACTGTCTAACATTCACAGTCCTGTCTAGAAAGGACGCAAACCAAACATTCACAATCCTGTCTAAATGTGGCACAACTAATATTAACAATTATATCTAAAAGAGGCACTGGCTATCATTCACAAACCTGTCCAAATGTGGTGCAAGCTAATATTCCAAATTATATCTAAAGTGGCACTGGCTAACATTCAGAACCCTGGCTAGTTGGTGTGCTATGTTCTGAGGGTAGGTAGAGTGGCAAGGCTTCCAGAGTAGAGTGATTGCTCTACTCCCCACCCAGGCCACACCTACATTGATGTTCACTGCTGGTTGACGGCTAGCCCTGGCCTCCCCTGTTGACACCTGCAGACACAGTTTGGAGTTGCTGCTGAGGGAGCCTCCCTTTGCCTTGGGGTCCTTAGCTGCAGGGGCTGCTGGGCAGGGGCTGCCCGGGTAGGGTTCAGAATAAGGAGAGGAGGGACCAATCAGGGCTTGGGGAGGGCTAGGGAGTCGGGACTAGGAAGGGGAGGAAGGAAAAAGGTGCAGGGGAAGCCACAAGGGTCTTGCCTGCCAGGGGGTGGATTGGACAGCTCTGGGGCACCACAAGGACAACACTTACCTGTGGCCTCTGTGGTAAAGCGGCGCAGGGAGCCTGTGTGTAAGGGGTTAGGGACTTCAACCAATCAGAGCCTTGGGAGGGCTAGGGAGGCAGGACTAGGAAAGGGAGCAAGGAAAAGGTGCCGGGGATGACGCGAGGGTCACGCTGGAAAGAGGGGTGGATTGGGCAGCTCTGGGGCAGCACGAGGACAATGTTTAACTGTGGCCTCAGTGGTAAAGAGGTGCAGGTAGCGTGTGTGCAAGGGGTTAGGCCCTCACCAGATACACGGAACTTCAACCACTCAGGGCCTGGGAAGGGCTAGGGAGGCGGGAATAGGAAAGGGAGCGAGGAAAAGGTGCACAGTGATGCTGCGAGGGTCGTGCTGGGTAGGGGTGTGGATTGGGCAGCTCTGTGACACCAAGAGGACAATGCTTACCTGTGGCTTCAGTGGTAAAGAGGCGCAGGGAGCTTGTGTGCAAGGGGCTAGGGACTTTAACTAATCAGGGCCTGGGGAGGGCTAGGGAGGCAGGACTAGGAAGGGGAGCAAGGAAAAGGTGCTTAGGATGCCACAAGGGTCACGCTGGTCAGGGGGGTGGATTGGGCAGCTATGGGGCACTAAGAGGACAACGCTTACCTGTGGCCTCAGTGGTAAAGAGGCACAGGGAGCATGTGTGCAAGGGGTTAGAGAATTCAACCAATCAGGGCCTGGGCTGGGCTAGGGAGGTGGAAATAGGAAAGGGAGCAAGGAAAAGGTGCTGGGGATGCCCTGAGGGTTGCGCTGGCCAGGGGGGTGGATTGGGCAGCTCTGGGGCACCACGAGGACAACACTTACCTGTGGCCTGGGTGGTAAAGAGGCGCAGGGAGCATGTGTGCAAGGGGTTAAGCCCTCACCATACACACGGGACTTCAACCAATCATGGCCTAGGGAGGGCTAGCGAGGTGGGAGTAGGGAGGGGAGCGAGGAAAAGTTGCAGGGGATGCCGCGAGTCTCGCGGTGGCCAGGAGGGTGGATTGGGCAGCTCTGGGCACCCAGAGGACAATGCTTAACTGCTGGGGTCAGCTTTTAGATGGCGCATGCCTCCAATGATTAGCATTAATTTATGTATTTATTTATTTTTGGTCATTTGTATGGCGCCTATACACAGGTGTTTCCAGGCACCACAAGACAAGACCATTGCTTGGTGACACTAAATAGCCACTAACTTGGGGTGCAAGATGAATCTTTTGGACCAAAGGAAGGTGTAATATCTCTCCAGCCTCCTGGGCTCAGAGGAAGGGAGGCCCAGGGGATGACAGCGCAATGGGCTTAAGGGCCCCACTTACTACCGACTTTCAAAAATGTCATACAACCCCCAAAACCTTGAGTCTGGCTCTGTCCATGGGCTGTGCTGTATCGGGCATGATGGCTGTGCTGCCTGTTACCTCACAACCCCCTGCAGCTCTCTAGAGAAAAATATCCACCTTTGCATTTGTCTGAGTACTCTATTATAACGTGTGCACTTTTCTTTTCAAGTCACCTTTACAAAGGAGAGCTTTGTTGAAAGTCAGACATGGGGACGAGGAGGGAAAAGGAGCAGAGGGCATGGCAGTCATGATCATTAGCTAGATATGTGGGAAGGAGATTGCTGGCCTGGAGACTGGAGAGGTTGCTTTCCCTGGACCTGGCCCCGGGCTGATTTTCAAGGCACAGGTCAAGGGTACACAGTGACCGCCTACTTTTTCCAGCGGTCAGAAGCCATTCCCCACGTGTTTTTTGAGGTTGCATTATGAAAAAGATGTGTTTGCTCGTGTGTTTGGCATTCCAGAATTGGATTCCAGGTCGTCACATTCCCAGGGCAGACACCTAAAAGATCATATGGAAGTGTCATGAAGGCAGGTCTTGTATTTTGGATTTTGCTTTGCATGGAACATTTCAATATAGACTGTTGGGTTTAAAAGGTGCACACCTTTTATACTCTGCTGGCAACGTTATAGGAAAACCTTCTCTCTTGGGTGGTGATTTTGAAAGGCCAATACTCATTTGTTCTGTGCACGTTCTGCTATCAAGAAGGACCAATTCAAGTGCGTTTGCAGATTCCACTTTAAGATGCGTTCACTTCCTGTATGTATGTTTTTAGGTCTTGAGCCCTGCTGAGTTTGTTAACCCATGAAAACCTTTAAAATTGCTTATTTTCACTGCCTGACAGCCATTCCGGTGAAAAGGGCCTGCTTCCATCGCACTATACTTTGCCTGGTCCGCCCGGCCCGACCCCCTGAAACCCACAGTCACAGCAGGAGACATTCTAAAGTATGTAGCTTAAAATAATAAAAGCATTGCTTGGAGATCCATTCAAAATATCTGCAGTTCTGAATGTTGATTCATTTATCTGTAGTTCTGAATGAAAAGCATACTGCTACTGTGGACAATATGTACAATATAAACAACCCAAAAATAATAGCAATCGGGAAACTGCTATAAACACAACAGTTTTCGGTATTAGCAGAACACAATTTAAAAAATCTGCACTGCATTCCATAGTCAGCTTCAGTTTTTAAACCAAATTTGCAAAAGGTCCTCTGGCATACAATATTTCTACCAAGTACAGCTAGGTACGTGTGTGTGTGTGCAAGTGCCTGAGCTTCAGACTGGTCTCAAATATGGCGTTTCCAGATAACCAAAGTGTGTGCTCCTGGGCAAATCGTGTTCTCACCTTGCCTTGCCTGCTAAAATCAGAAGTCTGTAGAACTGATTCCGCTCACAGTGTCTGCTGCTCCTACAAAGCCTTACTCCTGATATTGCCAGGTATGTCATCGCCAGCCGTGACTATTAATAAACTGGACATCGTAGTTTATTTGCCTCTTGGCTTACTCCTGGCAACTTCCTTTTATGAAACTTTACATGAACAGGTTATTACGGACTCGTTCTGTGACGTCGTTAAATATGCAAAGAGTGAGGTGGCACGTATCTTTTGCTGCCCAGGGCCCTGCAAATGATACGTCGGTCGGGCCCTGAGTGAGCGTCTGTTTGTAAGGACAGTACCCTGCACTACTGGGAACCACCTGGCCTGTGCCTCGCACCCTCAGGCGGCCCCCTGCCTCCAATGCCGCCCGCACACTCCCCCAATCGCCGGACACTGAAAGGCTCCAGGGCAATCTCGCTGGCATGGGATGTACATTACGAGCATCATGAATGCAGCTCCTCTGCTCCGGCCATATCAGGCCTCAGGGCCTTAAGTGGGGTAAAAAACTGAGGTGGGCTCTCGTTTGGGGGCGTGGCTTGCATGATGGGCATAGCCTGAAAAGTGCACAAACCATAGTAAGGTACGCATACAAATATATAAATGCTTACACACATTTATATATTTGTTTGCGTACCTTACTATGGTTTGTGTACTTTGCAAGCCATCTTTTCTAAATATAGAAATATGTTGCATATTTCTATGTTTATAAAAGATGGCTTGAAAAGTACACATTTTTTTTTATATATTTATGTGCGTGTCTTACAATAGTTTGGGTAACATATTTCTATATTTATAACAGATGGCTTGCAAAGTACACAAACCATAGTAAGGTACATACACAAATATATAGCATTTATATATTTGTATGCGTACCTTACGATGTTTTGAGCATTTTTCAAGACTTCTTTTTTAAACACAGAAATATGTAACATATTTCTATCTATATAAAAGATGGCTTGAAAAGTATGCAATTCAATCCTTCTTTTATGGCTTGAATTGTGTACTTTGTGTACTTTTCAAGCCATCTTTTATAAATATTGAAATATGTCACGCAGTCCCCAGATTTGCCGAGGGTCAAAGACGACGCCTCAGTGACCTTGGGAAGGTGAAACAAAAGGACAGTAACTTCATCTAGTGACCCCTGGCGCGAGGGGTCACCAGAGGAATTACACTGACGCTGCTGCTGGCTGGCACCTCTGTCAGCTTGCCTGACTCAATGGCGGATGCATCTCATGGCTGCAGATGTGATTTCGTGGGACGGCAGGGCCTCGGCTCAGCCCTGCTTTTTGTAGTCTGCCGGCACCTGACCCCGGTTGGCCCTGGCCCACTTAAAGCACTGCCAGGCCTCCATGCCTGGCTTGCTCACTGCCATTGACATAGGGCTTTTGGTCTTGCCCCTGAGCGTCGCCTTTCGTTCTGTACATCTTCCTGGCCTCCCTGCTGCAGTGGATTCACACATGCTGTTGCCATTGAACTACGCTGCAGAGTCCAGTCTGTGTGGACCCTCGGCCTCATCCAGAAACAGAATGTAAAGAAGTGAAGTACCAAGAGGTAGTGGAGTTTGTGCGGCCGCTCTGAACATTCTCGGGGTTTCCTTTTTCAATTGAAATGTGTTTTATTTACATTTGTAACTATTGGTATGTCTGCCTTATTTGATGGGAAAAGGTAGGTAGATGTGCTGAAAGACCTTAGCATTCTAGGACTTGCGGTTTGTGAATTTAAAATGTTTGAAAGTAAAACTATAAGTCCCACAATGCAAAGGAGTGGCATTTGGCACAAGACGGATGCACCAATAATTTTGGTTGTGCTTGACTCCTGTCTTGGCTGCCCCCTCTTTCTCCTGTTGGTAAGGGACACTCTACAGTTCATAACAATGGAAAACATGAACCATTAACATAAGCAACTTTTTTTGGAGACACTTGTAGGCTTCGTTTTAGGATGGCGAAAATAAAGCTACAACCGTATACTATTTTTGCTAAACCTATTTCTATAACGATTTATATTGTTTCAGATTAATTTAATATTTGAGTTGTTTACGTTTAATGTCATCTGTATAAAGCAGAATATTATTTTAGTCATTGGAATCCAAACATTAATACCCACCTGCACCATCTCAAGTCATCTACATAAAACAGAGTATTCGTGAAAGTCAGATAACAAATGTTTCTACTGACTAGTGCTAGGAAGACAAGTGGTAAAGTGCCTGAATTCAGACTTGACTCCAATCCCTGCTTCATCGCATGATCCTGAGCAAATCCTGTAGTATAATTGGGCTTTAAAAGATAACATTTTGAGTCCCTGGAAGGGATTCAGTTTGCATCGTGTGCACTACTATACAAAAATCTCACTTGTGGTTTGCTGTGTTGTAGCATTGACAAATCTAACAATTATGGCTTGTGACTAGTGGAACATGTAGTGTTTGTTGCAACACACTCTCAGTGCTACTTACTGCTTTGGGATCGTTGGTTGCAGTATCAGCGAGGGGTTATGTTTCTTCTGTAACGTGTGGCACAGGGTGAGGAAGTTTCTTGATGTGGGACGCGTGTATCCAGTTCGTTCTCCCAGCGACCCGCACCGCTTTCTGGGTCACCAACATGACTTGGAATGGCCCACACCAGCGAGGCGCAAGGCAGGAGGAGCACTCAAACGATTTGACGAGCACCCAGCTTCCAGGCCGTATGCTGTGGCCCGGGCCCTCGTATCGCACAGGTAAAGCTCCTCGTACCTGGTGATAAATCAAATACAGGTTTTTAGTCAACTGACTACAATAATCTGAAAGTAATACATTTTCAACATTTCTCAATGAATTGCATTTAGGAAGGTTCCAAATGTTGGTAGGCCTGCCCATTACCACCTCAAATGGAGAGAGCCCAGTCTTAGTTTGAGGGATTGTACGCATGGATAACAACACAATCGGTAAGGCGTCCGGCCAATTTAGTTTGGTGCCGGCACACGTCTTAGCGAGCTTGTTCTTAATAATACCATTGTGTCTTTCTACTAGTCCGGCGCTCTGAGCATGTCTGGCCGAATGGAACCGTTTGTCAATTCGTAATGCCGTACATATCTGCAGAATTACAGCAGTGAAAAAATGTGGACCATTGTCCGACCAGATAACTCTTGGTAGCCCGAACCGCGGGAAGTATTCCTTTAACATGATTTTTGCAGTAGTCATAGCTGTAGCATCTTTAACATGGAAAGCATCAACCCATTTACTAAAGGCGCAGATAACCACCAGCAAATATTTCTTATTATCACATTGTTCCATTTCAATTAAGTCAAAGTGGATCACTTCGAAGGGGACAGAGGGTGGCCCAAAACTTCCCCTTGGAGTTACTGTCCCATTTCACACATTGTGTTGTAGGCAAATCATGCAATCCTGGACGTAGCGCTGGGCAATTTTCGAAATCTTGTCATTTACCCAAACTTTCTCTAACATTTTTGTCATCTTCTGGGCACATACATGCGTAGGACCATGGGCCATGATGACCATCATCATTACATACGCGTCAGGGAGTAGCCTTTTCCCATCCACTATATCCACCCAACACCCGTCATCATCAAGTTTCCCCAAGACTTCAGCCCACCTTTTGGATTCTTCTAACGTGGCATCAGCTTGGATATCCCGTACAGACCCAACACCCTCATCCATTGCATAAGCATTTACAGACTCCCTTGAAACATACATCTCCGTAAGGATATCGGTAGCAGTTTGTCTAGCTATCTGATCAGCGAAAGCATTCCCTTTCCCTATATCATCTGTAATCTTTCAATGTGCTGCACATTTCATAACTACTAACTGAGTAGGGAGCGCAAGCGCTGAGAGCAGTTGTACTATTAGGGAGCCATGTTGGATTTTGGTGCCATGTGAAGTTAGGAACCCTCTCTCTGACCAAAGTCTCCCAAAGTTGTGAACCACCCCAAAGGCATACTGACTATCAGTATATATATTTATTGCAAGCCCTTCGGAAAGTTCACAAGCTCGGGTCAATGCTATAATCTCTGCGGCCTTTGCAGAATTATGCGTGATTCTCTTAGTTTCCACAACTATGCTTAATGTAGTGATCGCATAAGCAGCGGTTACCAGTCAATTGGTCGAAAACATTTGGTCGACAGGACAATTGGTCGACACCATTTGGTCGAATGCCAAATGGTCGAATTTTTTTTTTTTTTTTTTTTTTTACCCCTTTTTTGGTTTTTTTTGGGGGGTCCCCCCCTAACCCCCTTTTTTTTCTTTTTTTTTTCTTTCCCCACACGAAAACCCACAAAAAAATATATAAATAAAAAAAAATAAATCGACCATTTGGCATTCGACCAAATGGTGTCGACCAAATTGCAGTCGACCAAATTGCAGTCGACCAATTGACAGGACACCTAAGCAGCTGTGGATGTACCATCCGGAGGTTTGAAGCAGGAGCCATCACAAAACAGCTCTCCTTGCGGATTATCCAAAGGAGTATCTTTCAAATCAATTCTACCCTTTGTCTCTTGTTCGGTCGTATACAAACAATCATGTGGCACTTCATCGCCGTAAGTAGTATCTTGCGGGAAAGGTAGGAGTTCAGCAGGATTAAGAACACAACACCTCTTAATTTGAATGTGAGGAGCAAACAAGATCAATTCATATCTTGTCAACCGTGCAGAAGTGAGCTGTTGCGTTTGAGTTCGGTTCAATAGAACATCTACGAGTGAGGCACCAACAGGGTAAGCTCATGGCCTAGGACCAATCCCTCACTCTGTTTTACAGACGCAGCAGCAGCAGCGACAGCTCGCAAACATCTTGGCAGAGCGCATGCTACAGGATCAAGGGCGGAAGAAAAGTAACCACACGGCCTATTCTTCCCTCCATGTTCCTGCATTAATACAGCCAAAGCACATCCATCACATTCATGCACAAACAACACAAAGGCCTTTTCATAGTTTGGTATGCCCAAAACTGGTGCAGAGCATAATGCAGTCTTAAGCAAGTCAAACGATTGCGGGTGTTCCGCGTTCCATGGCAATGGCGAAGAAATGCCCTTCTTCATCAAAGCCAACATCGGTTTGATCACTAGTGAAAAATTTGGGATCCACAACCGACAGTAAGAAGCCATACCTATCAAGGCTCTAACTTCCTTCTGTGTATTTGGGACAGACATGCCAGAAATGTGTTTTATTCTTTCAGGTGTCAATCTTCTTCCCTCCTTTGATAGGAGATAGCCTAAATAGGCAACCTACTGACAACAATATTGAAATTTTGTAAGCAAAGCTTTGTGACCATGCTTAGCTAGAGGGATAAGCAATAACACTGTGCCCTCCTTACAGGCACTCTCAGAGTCAGCAACTAAAAGCAAATCATCAACGTACTATAGCAAAGTACAGGTAGAGGGCAATTCAAGGGTATAAAGTTGTTCTTTCAAAGCCCTACTATAAATGCTAGGACTCTCTGTGTACCCTTGAGGTGCGTGAGTAAATGTGAACGAGCGTCCCCCTAAGGTGAACGCGAACAAGTATCTACTATCCTTGTGTATAGGAATACTAAAGAAAGCATTCTTTAGATCCACCACACTAAAGTAAGTAGCTGTAGCTGGAATCATGGTTAGGATTGTCGTTACATCAGGCACAATTGGAAATTGTGGAGCCACGACTTTATTAATGGCACGTAAATCAATTATGAAACGGAATGGAATTGCATTATCGCCTTTTTTGTACACGGGTAAAATCGGACTATTACACAAACTTCCTGAAATTTCTTCAATCACCCCGCGATGCACAAAATCGGAAACGATGCATTTCAAAGCTCGCTCGCCCTCAACTGAAATCTTATACTGGGGAATGCGTGGCAGCTCAATTCCATGTTTCAAAACTATCTTGACAGGTTCAATCTGTAAAACACCAACATCATTGTCGTCGACAGCCCACAAGCTCTCTGGTACATTAATGAATTCTGGAGGCAAAGGTCTAGTCAAGAATTGCGAGACAGAAAATTGCTGTGGTGAAATCGTCAAGCGTACTCCATCAGAAGAACAATAAATCACTGCATTTAATTCTTTTAACAGATTCAACCCCAGCAAGTTCTCCCCGCAATCCGCAGTCAACAGAAATGGACAGTGGTACATAAAGTGACCCAAAGAAATAGGTACCAGCATAGAAACCGGACAAACAACTGGTGTGCCAGAAAACCCTACAGAAACATTGGTTTGCCCTGATAGTGGAATGTTGGAACCCGTGAATGATCAATGGAACACTTCTGTGCTCCAGTGTCTATCAAAAACTGATGTTTCCTATTTCCCACCCCCATTTCAACGTAGGGACCTTTCTGACTGATGGGAATAGGTGTAGGTTCCAAACCCTGCTTCGTGCAATCCTAGTGAAACAGAATGTCATCAAAAGGAAGCTCTTCAGATAAATATGCAGCGGAAGGATGATCAAATATGTTCCTGGTGTCAACACTCGACGTCTGATTGTCCTGCGGGAAAGGTTGCTGAGGGTCCTGTGCAAACTGACCTCTCCCAGGGCCCCCTACACCCGGGCGACCTCTGGATCACCTACCAATATTTCCAAATGTATTATTTGACCTTTGTTGAAGGACGGGGTATTGTGCTCGCCAATGACCCTCTCGACGACAATAAGCACAGTGGTTAATGTTCACAGGACCCAAGGGCACATTCCCCTGTGCGACATACTGACCTCTAACCTGAGAACTACCCCCTCTGGGGCCTCTAACAATTTGCTGCAATAGCACTTTAGTTTTCAAATCGCCTTTTTGTTTTTCAACCCTATCTTTTTCATTATTGACATGGTTCTCGTAGTACTGAGCCATGTGCAGTACTTCTGATTGTGATTTCACCTGCCAAGCGCTCTCAGAAGACATAATTTGTGACTGGATGTCAGGCAGCAATCCATGCACAAATGTGTCCACGAACAACCTTTTCCCAGACTCTGTGCCTAGGTCTTGTCCACTGAAATCCGAGAATACCTGTTCGAACCGATTAAAGAACTTGGTAGCACCCTCAGACTTTCCTTGGACACAGGCTATAAGTTTGTCCCATATAATTCTTTTTTCTGGAATTATAGTTTTTAATTTTGCAATAATTCTATCAGGCAAAGTTAGTATCACCTGAGGCGGTCTTTCACCAGCTGGCCTTTCTCCATCAAGTGTAGTTAAATTCACCCATGTATCTCCCAACCCTGGCACATCGTCTATAGTTCTAACTTGTTTCCACAAATCTACGGGCAGGAGTACAGGGAATAACAAATCGATATCACCTAAGGTGAACACTGAGGATTGCAAGACGGACTCTATTTCTTTATAGAATCCCATCGGATTTTTCCTAATATCAGGAATAGATTGCCTAATAGTATTCACTTCCTGTCTTGAGAACGGGACGTGAACGAACTGTGATAAATAATGTGCAGGAATGTTCACAGCAACTATATTCTGTGCAGCATCGGCCGCAACCTCAACCTTTGGGACAAATGTCGGGGGAACCTCTCTCATAGACAACTGAGAAGTAGGTGACTCCGAACGCCTACTAAGCAACAGAGCTAAATCGAGTACTAAAGCAGTCGAAGAAGTGTCAAGTGAAAAAGCCCTCTTGTAAATACTCAATAACTCTGTGGGACAACTAATATTTCTTTTTACACAATCATCCTGTAGGTACTCTATCATTACCTGTATCACATTCCTCTGCATTTCTGGCGTATTCTGACTATACGTGTCATATACTTCAACTGGAGTTATCGATATATCCGAAATCCATCTAAGTGCGTCCTTCGTACAAATTCGTGCTTCCTCAGATATCGATTTAAAACAAGGAAGGAACCGTTTCTGTACATACATACTTTCCTCCTCGTCATCCTCATTCTGTAAATTTTCTAACTCCTTTCTATACCCAAATAACCTCTCGACATGCTCATTTACCTTCACCACAGTGTCTCTAGAAAACGCTCAAGTATTTAGATCCCTTAACCCTTGCGGGAGATCCGCATTATTTAATTTTCCCCACATTATACATAACTGAATCCCTAAACCTTCAATAAAAACATTTTTCTCAGGAAATGTATCCATATTAAAAAGTGTGGCAAAAACAATAGCTTGATCATCCTTCTCCATACAATGCTTAGCCCATGCAATTAACTCATGTTTCTTCTCCGGTGGTACAGTATTGCGAGTGACAACCTTTGACACTGCACCTCGATTGATTAAAAGCGGCTCAGGACCACTTGGAAGAGAGGGAGCAGGGAAATTCAATGGAGGTACTGTAACTGGTGCGATAAGAAGAGGTGGAGGAGCTGGGGGAAGGGGAACATAAGGAGGAGCAAGAACAACAGGAACAACAGCAGGTAGAGCAGGAATAACAGGAGGAGAGGCAAAGCAGCAGGAAGAGGAACATACGGAGGTGGCGCAGAGGCACCAGGCCTTCGTTCATTTAATAATTTATGTATAAATTCATCGGAAGCATGGAGGTCTTTGGACGGATATATTTTTTGAATTCCAAGTGAGAAAGCCCTGTCCACATTTCTAGTCGATTCAGAATGTTTATCTTGGTCATACAATAATGCCTTTTCGGCGTTCGTTTTATGATGGCGCGCATGCTTCTCCCTACTTTTAAGTTGTTGCAATGCTTCTTTCTTCCAATTCTGCGAAACATCAAATGCTGCAGGTCTAGCCTTTTTCTTTAATACAGTTGACTCTAAATACTCAATATGAGGGATTTTGAAACTACCATTGATTGGCCACTGAAGTTCGGAGACATGTTTACAGTACATAGTGCATGCCGGCGACCCCTCCTGTGGTGTCGGACTGCTAAATTCCAAAGATTGTCTATCGCTGCGGAACAATGCCCTGAAGCAGGTAGACAATTTCCCAGGCATATCAAATTATTGGTGTTACCTGGTCAATAATTGTGTCTGCAGATACAATGCGCCAAATTCAAATTTTCAGGGTTGAATTAAGAGTCGGGTCACGACTCACCTGAACAAACCTAAGGAGGTCTGATCGGATTTCAAAGAATCTTACCTAACTAATCTTACCTCGTGTATGGTGATTTCGGAAAACCTGCCCGCCTCGATAAGTGGACCCTCGTCAAGATGCCGTCTCAGACCACAAGCTAATCGTCCAGGGATCGGGTCGTGCAGCGCTACTGAGGTGTAGCGTCTCGTTCAGTGGGGCCCCTTTTTGTCACACCGTCCGATCCCGGTCCGATAGCCTGCGTCAACCTTCAACAATCCGGCATCAATCTTGAGGGTCCCTATTCGGGCGCCAACTGTAAAAACAAAATCAAAATATCGAGGCTGAGTACCCCAAAAGGAAATACACCGAACACGGGTTACAAAGGAACATACAAAGTACTTTATTTTATACTGAATCCAGTCACAAAAACAGAGCAAAATCAGATAGCTATCGGCCCTCAGTACAACACAACGAACTTCAGCATAGTTCAGTGTGTTCAGTGAGAGACGCTGTACATTAGAATGCATTCGCTTTTTATACACTTGGTGGGCACGATGTCCAGCCCCACTTCGGGTTAATATTCCATGTAATACATCACTGAACAACCGCATATAACTGGTTTGCCTTTTATACATGCATCAACAAGCCTATGCAATAACTGTGTATTCTAAGATGTTCCATGCAGGCCTTCTCAAACATTAATACAATGTAGTTAATCAAGTGTTCTATGTTCAGTATTTGAATACATTGTTTCAACATATGCTTGTGGATTAGTTTCGTTGCACGAGTAATCCTTTTACACACAGGTCAACGAAGGACAAGGCCTCAGTTCACGACCTCAACAAGTGGCCTGCAGGCAAGTTACATATTAGCTATGTACAGAGGTCAAGACGGCCATGTTGTATTTTGGAATGACATCGTCCACCATTTTAACTCATAGGGTGACTTTTACAAAGCGAATCCTAAAATGGCAGATTGACCTAAAATGGCGGCTTACATTGATTTAAGGTCAGGACTTTGCAACACAGATTTTTTCGCAAGCGACTTTCGAGCAGCTTGGCGTAGGCCAATATTCATATATTTATTGCAATAGGAGGCACGATATAATTTCTCTTTTGACAGGCCGGTCTGGATTCTTTTCCATAGTCAAGAATTCAATTTGTTGATTTGGAGCAGGTGAACCCTGTCCATTCCACCTTCCCAGTCTGTGTTCCTGGGCTCGTACTGTGGGGGAGGGCCCATGCAATGCTTGGATTTGACTTTTATGGACTTCATTGACTTACGGTGTGTCACCCTTTCTCAACACTCTTGTTGGTCGTCCACTGCATGTTGGACTCATGGTGGCCCTGAATCATGCTGTTTCCATCTTAATCTTGAATCCTGGCTTGCATTTGCTGTTCTCTCACATAATGCTTTACTACTGACTTCTGCAATTGTATTTGCTCTCCCCTCTTGCTTCTCCACCCTTTTTCACTGCTTCCTCTCTGTTCATTCCTCCTCTCCCTTTCACCCTTTTCGGATCTCCTCCCCTCCCCCCTTACTTTCTTCTATGCATTTACTCTATCAGAATTGTCCTTGGACCCACTATGATAGCAACCTTGTTTGTCTCCTCCTCCCTTTACTTGTTCCACCCCGCCTCCTCCAGCACTATCTGAAATGTCATCAGGCCTAGTACGATAGTTGCTTGTTTAGTTCCTCCCCTCCCTTTCTGCACCCCTCTCCCTCACCTTTTGTTAATCTCCTGCTCTACCAGAAATGTCATCAGGCCTCGTATGGTAGTCGCCTGTCTGTTTCCATTTCCTTTCTACTCTCCCCCTCCCTTCCTTATCTATGTCTTAGCTCTTGCCCTATCTGAAATGTCGCCAGGCCGAGTACGATAGTTAATTTCACATTCTTTATGTTCATGGCCTGCAAGAATGTCATTGTATTTTCCCTTGTTCCCTCCCTTGCCTTGAAGCGCTTTGAAACACATTGTGTAAAGGCGCTATATAAATAAACTATCAAATCATTGAAATCTATGGACAGGTATGGGGCTTGCCCTGTGAGTAAACCGATTAAAGGCATGTGAGTTGAGAGTTATGACCGAGGGATCTGGGGGTTTATCGCTTCCCAGAAATGCTGGAACATGATTATCTTCTGTTGAACCAGTAGGGCGGGTCAAAATATGAGGATTTATTTATGCATATATGTTTTCAGATTTGGATTTTTACATGCTATGTACTTTGTACAACTCAGCTCATAGATGCTGTATTCTAGAGGATCTCGTGTATCCTCCAGCATCATCAGGATCCTCTGCCAAGCGTTTATAGTGAGCAACACTGGTATAGAAGTACTGTAGTGTTCAGGCAGATTGCAGGCCCACGGACATCCGAGAAACGGTCCACAATGATTTGCTCAAAGCCAAATTGAAAGCTTACCTCCTCGCCTCCGAGTATCCTCTTAACCTACTTTGCATCTGCCTTTGAGCTTATATTTTTCCCTTGCCTCTGACCTGCCTCTGTCTTTCACTTTCTATGCCTCCACTCTAACACTTCTTCCATCATGATCACAGATGTAACATAGCTGGCTGTACCACCTACCTGCACTTAAAAATGTCTAATGTCTATTGTCCTTAATCTATGTAATGCCACCCATGTATTGTGGAATTATAGGCACAAGCTCAGGTGAGTCCCATCTGGTTCCTTATAGGGGTCTCTCACAGAGAGCTGTCCCATTTACTCCCCCGCACAATCTGGCCAGAATGTCACTCTTACTTATCCCATTGTAAGTAGCTCAAGGCTTCCCATCAAATCTGATATCTATTGTACATTCTTGTAAATAAATATTAAATGTACAATTGTAAAAAGGTGTTTTCCTTCTTTCTGACAATACATGATTATAAGCCGTAATAATACTTTTGTTTTATTTTCTTACTCTATGAGTGATGTCACTTCCTGTGACTGCATCTGGGTCAAAGATCACTTGCCATCACTTCCTGTTGCCATCAGGGTCAGAGGACATGTGATGTCACTTGTGTTACATCTGCGATTTTGGTGAATTCACAGTTCTGCCTGGACCCTACCAATACCTTTGTGATGTTGCATGGTCACCTCATGGCACTTCTATTAGAATTAGAATTGTTCTTTTATATCGCGCTTAATACCGGAAACCAGTTTCTAAGCTAAAGTTACGTGTATGCGTGTAGGAAGACACCTGTCAAGAAAGTTGCTGAGTGCCTTAAATATGGAAGCAGTGTCTGAGCAGAGGCACAGGGTAGGCAGGACGCTTAATGATGTGTAAAGGAAAGCAGCCTTCAGTAGTACAGCAGCTCTGAGCCAAGCAGTGGAAACACAACATGTATAATACTGGCTTTGAAGAAAAAACAGCTCAACTTGGAGGCAGCTGTCAGCCTGCACCAAGCAGATTGCAAACCTAACCGTGACGTCTGCGCCGTGTAGCTCTACAAACAACCCTAGTGTTCTGTCCCAGAGATGTTCTGAATGAGACTTGAGCACCTGGGCTCTGCTCAGGGGTGGACTGAGAACCAAAAGTGTTCGGATCGGATTATTCTTTTGAATTGATGCTCGATGGAGTGATAATCCCAAGTGAGCTGAACACAGGGGGCAGAGTCTGTGGCAGAGGCGTAGACAGAGTAGGGCCTGAGCAGGCAAGGACCACCCAAAATCTGCAAATGCCCACTCAGCAGCGCTGGTGTGCATTAACAGATGTTAATGTCACTGTGTTGGGCCCAACTACATTAGTTTCCGGCACCACTCGTTAGACAATCCTGGATATGCCTCTGGTCTGGGGCTCCTAAGGTGGCTAGCTCAGGAGCAATGTGCTCGACTTGGAAGCAAGAATACACGGAGCAACACAGGTTCGATCCCCGGGTGCGCGCTTAGAAACCTCTGGGTATTAAGCGTGTTATAAATAACCCATCATATCATATCATTAACAAGGTACTGAAGGTGAATGAAGGCATGGGAGTCACCTGCAACAGTGGAAGTCACAGGTGGGGCCCCACTGCGGGACAGGGGGAACAGCGAACGGCCATGTGAAGGAGGACTCCAGGGAGTGGACCTCGGGAGCCCCACTAGGCCGTTGCCAGATGGAAGCTATTCTGGGCGATGACTATTGTGGAGCACGATTCCCAGTGCTGAACGATGAGCATGGCACGAGCTAGGGGAGCCGAGAGGGAGCTGATGGCGAGGGGGCTGCGCAGCCGCCTCTACTGAAAGCTTCGTGGGAGGTGAGCATTATGCAACCTGCTGGGAACATTTCCGAAAGGATGAGTCCTGCACGGGAGTCCAGCCAGGCTGCAAATCCACTGCCAGGAGAGGGAGCTTGTGATCCCTCCTCGAATGAGCTCATGCTTGTCAGTGGGGGAGTTTGGTGGCCAATACCACTTGTGTAGGCGGACATCGGGCCGCCTTTGGATGGTGGCCTGGGTGTAGCAGTGTGAGGGAATGGATTATTGGAGTGCTTGACGGTTTTGTGTGCTTTGTGGAATTGTGGTGGTGGAGTGTACAGCGTGCAGCGTATTGGATGAGTTGGCAAGGGGGTAAGACAGAGGGGTGGATTAGGAACCGAAAGAGGCCCTGGAAATAATTTCTAAGTGCCCAGAGGCCTACTGGGAAATCTCCAGAGTTGCCTATAGGCCGGTCCACCCCTGGGTGGGCCCATGTTAAGTCGTGGAGGGTATCGTGTCAGCCAGTGGGGATGTGGGGTGGGGGAGGAAGAGTCCCAGGCGCAGCTAGACTGCTTTGCGAGCATGTGTGCATTGGGAGGTGCCAGAGTGTGAACGTTTGGTTGCTGTGTCCCTTGACTTTGTGGAGTCCACACCGGGATTTAGCCTTTGCTCATGAGGAGCAGCCTTCCAGCATGTTCCCTCCTTCTGGTCCAACGCCCTGCTCTTGCTGTAGGTTGGACCATCTGCTTCAATGCAGCCAAACTTGAACGTTGGATAAAGCTGATAAGAGATACATCTGGCCACTGAAAGTTTATTTAAATAAGGGTGCACCCTAGCCTTAAACCTGGTATGGGATGGGCGTGGCCGCCCAATGACAAGTCTTTGACTTATGATGAGGGCAGTGTTGCGTTTTGCTTTGACAAAACAAGCACTGTTTTATGGAGTTTTTTAGCTTTAAAAAGTGTTTGTGTTTGATAATTTTATGACAGACAGGAATGCCTCCAAGGCATTATGTAGGTTTATTAAATATAGCTTAGCTCCTCTTTCAAGCCGCTTCACAGCGCTGTAGGTGGGAAAGAGAGAGGGAAAGGCAGTGGAAGGGGAAAGGGGGAAGATGGATGCAGGAAGGGAGGGTGACTGAAGTTCGATGAGACATTGAGGGCGGGGGGACAGGGAAAGAACCCGTGCCTGCCAATGAGCTAGTGCTTAGCTAGGGTGCAAGGGAGGAATCAGGCTAGGGCAGAGTGGCCCGGGCACGCAGTTCACTCCTTCTCCCTCTAACAGCGTGCGCAGACAGGCCCTACTTCTTCCCAGGCCCCCCATTGGTGGATGCATTTACCTGGGAGCCCAGAGCTATTGTGAATGTGAGGAATTGTGAAGTGGCGCTACCGCCTTACCTCCCTGTTGCATGTCCCCCCTGTGGGGGGACATGGTACTGTCTAGTGGTGGCGTCATGGTTACATGGAGCAGCCATGTGACCATGTTAATAAAAAGAACGAGCCGCTTCCGGCTCGTCAGTCGATGAGAACCTGACTCCGGTGTCGTTTCTTTGTGTGCATCAGGCTGGTGAAACACCGTGTGGAGTAGGCCCAGAGGCGGGCCCTCCATGAGGCCGGCGCCCCTGCTGGGCAACGCCGACCTCTATGCTGACTAGCCATGTGATCATGGCAGAATACTGCAACCCCGGCCTGGGTGCTCCCAGAGCCGGAGCTGCCGTGTGCTGGGTGTCCCCGGCCACGTGGGTTGCTCCAGTGATCCGGAGCAAGTGGGGTGATCTCCGCTCCTTCCTCCGCTGCGTGAGCGCAGCACATATGGCTGGTGTCGGGTGCTCCCGACGCACACAGGGGCCTGCCCGGTGATCCGGGGCAGGCCCCCAACAATGGTGATGAGGGCTGGAGCCCATGGCGGCTTCGGCTGCTGGAAGTGTGGAAGTGCTGAGGGTGGCCCAGGGCCCCGTGTGCCTCAACACGGGCCCCGAATGATGTGTGGTGTTGGCCGCACGTAAATGGTGTCAGCATATGCGTGGCCCCACCCCGCTCTTTCCCGACGGCAGGAGAAGAGCTGCCTGACCTTCCCTGAGGAGGAGGAATGCTCGGCGGCATCGGCCGCGGAGACCTGTCGGGTGCAGCGTCACCCGCCATAGCAAGGTGCGGGTGCCCCCCCATCAGAGTGGAGGGGAACTGCTCGCCTGTGGCGCAGGCTGCGTGAGCTGCTGTCCCCACCCCGCTGGAAGAAGGAAGATGCGGCCTACGCTGCAGCAGATGAAAGGCGGGTCGACGCCCGCGAAAGGGCAAAAGCCCCCAAGAAGACATCGAGCGGCAACCGCCGCGTGGAAGGGTGGGTGGGTCTGTGCCCCCACCCCGTTTTATCCCCCCATGAGGCCATGAGGAGGAGGGCGGCATTGCGGCATCGCCGCACGGTAACAGGGCTGCCCCCCAGAGGAAAGTCGCTCCAGTTCGGAGCGTTGAAAAAAAAATGATGAAAGCACTGGCGGCCCATGCCGCAATGAAGAGGCGCAGAAATGAAGAGCGATGATGTTTGCCGCAGAGAAATAAAAATAAAAATGAGGCGGGCCCAACTCCAACTGGGCCCGCAAGGAAAAAAAAATGATGGAGACGAGCTGCCCGCCCCTTGCCCCGTGGGAGACGGAACAGGTTGGCATCTGCGCCGTAATGAGGAGGCGCTACCCCTCCCCCCCTTGACAGGGGCGTGTTTGTCAGGAGAGAAGATGCCGGTCGGTGCAGTCATCGCTGCTGTGCAGATGGATGGGGGTGCATAGGCGTGCACTAACCCGGCCGTGGCTCTCACCAAAGAGGGTGCTCGTGCAGCCGGGGTCGGTGTGTGCCCGCACCCCATCATGTCAAAGGACACAGAGGTACACAGCGTTCCCGGGAACAAGAGGAAGATGCCAGGTGGCCCCAGCCGCAACGAGAAGTGGCGGCAATGAGGAGGTGAGCTGCCTGCCCCTCCCCTGCCCAGCAGCCCCAGCTGCAATAAGAAGAACGCGGGTTGCAGCACGCGATGGGGAGTAGAGGTGTGCCCCCCCAAGAGGACATGAAGCGGCGGCGGACGCAATGAAGAGGTGTGCTGCCCATCCCCCACCCACAAGCCGCAGAGCTGGAGGGTGGCGATGTTCGCCGCAATGAAAATAAAATAAAAGAACTCTGTGGCAGCGCCCGCGCCCCATGCTGGGAAGGAGAACGAGGAAATGCTCTGAAGCGGAGCGTATAAATAAATAAGATACGGCTTCTCGGCCCTCTAGAGATCGGGGCCGCCGACTGTCGCACAGCTGAGGCGCCTCCCCCATCGGTTGCGGGCCCAAATTCAACTGGGCCCGCAGGGAAAAAAAATATGTGGACAGTGGGCGATGTGGGGAGGATACAGCCCAAGCAACAAAGAAAGGGGCATAATGATCATCCTGCCTGCAATAAGACTCCAGGGACCCAGCCCCTAGTAGAAAAGGGATGGGTGGCAGCTCTTGTAGGGGTTTTGTGTGCCTTCCAAGTCCTGCGGATAAGGCACCCTGCAACCGGTGTTGTCCTGACACCTGCCCCACGAGGGAGAGGAAGTGGAATAAGGGGCCTACCGCCAAGGTGCCAGTAGTCCATCACAGGCACCCCCAGACCATGGACTTGGCCGATGTGGCCCCTAGGCCTCCCCAGTTGCGGCTTTGATGTTTTTTTGTGACTTTGATGTGACCATCCGAAACGAACATTGGTGAGGACACAAGCTGGTTTCCTGCAACTCCACGATGGCGGAAGATGGACATCATCACCGACATCCCCATGAAGACTCGGAGCCGGCAGACACGGACTGCTTAAAATGCCCGGTTGGGGGGGTAATGTGATGTCGTGCACATCCGTACATGCGGAATGCTTCATGTGGTGCCAGTGGTTCTCATTGGTGTTTTTGTGATAGTAGAATCATTCACCCAGGTTAATAAAAGTGCAAAAACTAGTAGAGTGGTGATATTAGTATTAGTGTGTGGATGTGCTGGGGTTTTGGGGCTTGTTTTATTTTATTGATATGAAAATGGAGGAGTGTTGCATGTCACCCCTGCGGGGGGACATGGTACTGTCTGGTGGTGGCGTCATGATCACATGGGGCAACCATGTGACCATGTTAATAAAAAGAACGAGCCGCTTCCGGCTCGTCAGTCGATGAGAACCAGACTCCGGTGTCGTTTCTTTGTGTGCATCAGGCTAGTGCAACACCGTGTGGAGTAGGCCCAGAGGCAGGGCCCTCCACGAGGCCGGCGCCCTTGCTGGGCAAAGCCGACCTCTATGCTGACTAGCCATGTGATCATGGCAGAATACTGCAACCCCGGCCTCGGTGCCCCCAGAGACGGGCCTGCTGTGTGCTTGGTGCCCCTGGCCACGTGGGTTTCTCCAGTGATCCGGAGCGAGTGGGGTGATCCCCGCTCCTTCCTCCGCTGCGTGAGCGCAGCACATATGGCCGGTGTCAGGTGCTCCCAACACACACAGGGGCCTGCCCGGTGATCCGGGGCAGGCCCCGAACACTCCCTACGCAGGCCAGGCTTCCGCTGGAACGGGGATATCAGCATTTGACAGAGTTCACCCTCCCTGTGGTGCTAAGCCATAGATGTTGACACACTCCCAACCCTGGACCAACAGCCAGTCCGACTCCGGCCTGCCAGATTCCAAGTCCCGACCCTGCCCAGCTTAGGGGACTGCAAAGTAGCGACTTCATTGGACAGAGGTCTGAGGCCAAGGGCTGTGGTCTTGCTTGGGAACATGTGTTATGCATGGAAGACATAAAGATCAGAGCCCTGCCCGCTTCACTGCAGGGTAAGGACTTGACTATGCAAGGGGTCAGCAGCAAAAGGAGGGAGCAAATTACTGAGCCTTGGAGTTGTGGGGAAAGACGTGACTCCTTGTGGTGGGAGTTCAGCAGACAAAGGGGGTCTTTGGCTTTAACAGACATGCAAGACATCTACATACATGCATCACATTGATCCCAAGTGACCCTAGTTGGAAGGGTCTGAACGATAGTTTACACTCATTTTCTATTATAAATGACACGTTTCCCACTTAGAGCCCTCAAGACAATGCTCCAGCCCAAAGCCTTTCCAGCGAGACTTAATGTTGGGCCGGCATTTGGTTGTGTGGGGGCCGTTGTTTCCCCATTCGTTGTGTGGGGGCTGTTGTTTCCCCATTCGTTGTGTGGGGGCTGTTGTTTCCCCACACCGTAGCTCCCTTATTACCTTCCTCATGGTATGAGGTGTCCATCAACTCACCCAGAAACCTATCGAAAGAAGCGTGGATCTTGGCCCCAGGCTTTGCCCGCAGACCCATCTCCTCACCTCTGAGCCAAGAAGAGGCCCCGGGACAATGGCCCCCACAGGCACGCAATGCCATTGAGCTAATCGGGCTTCACCCCCCACAACATCCCAATGTGAGCTGAGGGGAGAGGCTGAAGCCCAATTAACTCAATGGTGTTGCGCAAAACAGTTTTTGTTAGTGAGAGATGGGGGAAGCCTCTTCTGAAACCGGCAGCTTTATAGTGTTAATGTGCTCCTGCAGATAAATGTGTAGAGGAGGTCCCAGACATGGCCTGCACCCCTACTCCTCATTCCGAGGTACCAGGAGAGTACTCACCAAGGTATGTGACGTATGAGGAACAAATGAACCAACAAAGAGCTGCACTGGGGCTCTGCCCAGTGTACATCAGAAGATCCATACCTGTTGAAGCGCCCATAACCAGACAGCCCTGGCCAGCATGATACCCTCTTAGACAGCCGTACCAGCCTCTGAGACGAAACGAAGAGCACCTACAGACGGTCCATGAAGAGACCCTAAGAGCCTTAATGGAAGGCCAGTGGATGTAGCGGACGATGACAGCTCGTTTGGGGACCTATTCTCGTGGGTCCCACAATGGATGGCAGATATATTCAAGTTTCTGGGAGCACTATTAGCAATGGTACTGCTAGGATTCTGTGTTATCAAGATAATCATCACACAGTGCCAGAAAACTGCGAAGAAAGCCATTGGGATGAAAATCATGGTCAATGCCGAACCACGATGGAAGCCCAGAGATTTGACTGATGAAGAAATAAGAGACTTTGTGAAGGCTAGTGAATTTGCGGCAGAAGGAACAAAGTTCACATATCCTAAGAAACGAAGAAGGTATGAAGGAAAATGGATCTACTGCAGCCCAAATGGACAATGTCAGCTAATGACCTGGAACAAAGATGAGCATGTGAAAACAGCAGGCAGTTTGAAAGGGGTGATAAAATATGGACTCCAAAGGCTCACACATTCACACCATCATGTACATACCCTGAAGACGATGAACATAACACCGATGAATCAAAGGAAATAAATGCAAAGGAGATTGCAGAAGTGATCGATGAACCGACCAGAGGGGGGAGTGTAGAGGAGGTCTCAGACATGGCCTGCACCCCTACCCTTCATTCCGAGGTACCAGGAGAGTACTCACCAAGGTATGTGACGTATGAGGAACAAATAAACCAACAAAGAGCTGCACTGGGGCTCTGCCCAGTGTACACCAGAATATCCATACCTGTTGAAGCGTCCATAACCAGACAGCCCTGGGCAGCACGATACCCTATTAGACAGCTGTACCAGCCGCTGAGACAAAACCAAGAGTACCTACAGACGGTCCATGAAGAGACCCAAAGAGCCTTAATGGAAAGCCAGTGGAAATGACACAAGGGCCTGGACAGACTCATGAATGAACAAAAACGGCAATCAAAGACAAGCACGCTAGTGCGAGTAGCTACGAAAATAAACGTAATTGACACAGGGAAGAGACAATGTTTAAATGTAAGGAAACGTTGCTACGAGACAAGATGGAAGCAACCGACCAGTTAAACGTGTGTAAATAGGCTTGGAACGTAAGAGGCTAAATAAAACGATACTGCTTGCAATGCTTAGTAGAAGATTTGAGCGGCAAGCGACAACCATATATCTACCTCAATAAGGCACATTGTACAAGTGCGACTCCATTTTGTAAAGCAGAAATATACCCAGGCTGCCAGAGGCCTAACAGGCCAAGTTTTGTAACCCAGCCAGAGGCAAGAGAAGGAGCGGAATCGAAACTCAACAAAGAGCGGCTCATGCCTAGGAAATCGAGGTCAACCAGAGAAAGGGAGGAGAGCGTCAGCTAACAAGACTCAAACTTCAGAGCATACCAGCCTGCCCCGTGAAGGTCAAGATAAGGGTGGCCCATGCAGGTGGCGAGCCCGAAACAGAATTAAATACACTAAAAGCTGGAAACTGAAATGGATTCATGGTGAACTAGCACGTGATCAGCCAGGCGCGAAGAGGTACCACCGCCTGATGTCACCCAGAACCCGAGGATGCCATAACTTTTCCTGATAAGAGGCTACAGTTTCGAGGCCATACCCAGCCAACTAATTGACACATAGCCCAAGATACGGATTGATGGAAGAGAGGCAGGGTGAAACTTGGGACACTAGGCACCTGGGTGTCCATTCTGCATGCTGCTTATTAAAAGTGGAGATTTATGTCTAGGGGTGTAACCTGCCCAATCACAATGGACCAAGTTATCTGGGGTCCTATATATCGTAGAACCAATGAGACGTCGTACTTGCAGTGACGTCTATCACGTGTGATGTAGAGGGAGGGATGTAGACGCCCACCCGATAAGAGTTATCCAATCCGCATGTTCCATTACCATATACAGATATAGCACCTATACTTAAGTTACCTTTCCTAACCAATTATATTGCATGACGAGTTTTGTAGAATTAGACGTCAATGATGATGCGATTGGTGCATAAAAGTTACTGTTCACCTGAAGTTTGTGGAAGTCGGAGCGAGACAGGTGGTCGCAACAATGCTGATTCTGAACTGCTTCCCGGTTTGATGTAATTGTCATTAAACGGACTTCCCTTTGCCAAACTACTGAGTCCTCATTATCGAGTCGTGTTGGAGTAAGTGAATCCTGCACCCCCATCCCTCACATGGTGCAGCTATCTTGTCTTACAAGTACTAGAGGGTGAGCACTGACCTATGGGTCCGTTAGTGGATATCTTGTCCTCCTGTACACTTGGTAGGAGAGGATGGTTTCGGCCATCGATTATGGATTATTGATTAATATAGTTATAAGAAACCTATATACCGGCGGCACGAAGTAACTCTAGGCCTTCGGCAATATCACAAATCCTTTCGCCATTCCGGCTGAGTAGGCTGAGAAGCTTCCCGTGGACAATGATAGAGTAAGTCCATAAAAATCTGCAGTGGGTCTGAAGGAACCCACCTTTCCAAGCATAACCCTTCTCATTCCCATGGGCAGCCAATCGGACGAAAAACCGCAAGAGGCTGAAGAGGAAGGGACAGTGATTCCGAAGCTCCAGAGAGGAAAAGATGCGGTCGGTAAGTGAAACAACAAACTCGTTACTTTGTCAAATGTCTTGTAAGCATTAGAACATGCAAGGGAAAGGTAACGGAGGGTGGCGGAGAAAAATAAAATAGTCAGAAGTAGAGAAGACTGTATATATATATATAAGTGGTTAATAACTCGAGTATAATTGAGAAAAACGTAAGGTTACCGGGGGGGGGGCACCCGAGAGAAAAACGTAAGGTTACCGGGGAGCACCGTAGAGAAAAACATAAGGTTACCGGGGGGGCACCTGAGAGAAAAACATAAGGTTACCGGGGGGGCACCCGACAGAAAAACGTAAAGATACCGGGGGGGGGGGGCACCCGAGAGAAAAACGTAAGGATACCGGGGGGCACCCTAGAGAAAAACATAAGGTTACCAGGGGGGCACCCGAGAGAACAACGTAAGGTTACCGGGGGGGCACCCGAGAAAAAAATGTAAAGATACCGGGGGGGCACCCGAGAGAAAAATGTAAGGATACCGGAGAGCACCGGAGAGAAAAACATAAGGATTCGCCTTGTTCCTGCGCTTTAATACAGCGGTCAGAAGAAACGTGAACTCATAGCCCATAAAATAAGGGACAATTAGACTACGATGACGTTTAAAGACGCATTAAAGGAGTTTGTTTAAACTCCATGACGGGGTATTGATTAGAAGGCAGGTTTATGTATGACCAGCTGGTGTCCGTCTAGTCTGTCAAGTGTCTGTCCTATGTGTTCTATTGTGTGTTGAATGTAAGAGAACCGTATTGTTGATTGTTTGAGATGAAAGTGGGTTTCACGTGATTCTGTGAAGAAGAGGGAATCGCCAATAAATTGATGGTTTTGAGTTAATTGATAGCATAAAATTTGGCGGGAAAAGATTGGATTGGAGCTTGCGTATCTGATGCTCGCTCATACTAGTAGAAGGATAACAAACTGTATAAATATTGTTGGTAACAGAATTAAAATGGAGGAGGTCACCCCACTTGCGCATCTATGCAAGCAACTACCTAAGCATGCACCTAAATTTTAAAAGTATAGCACAGAGTGGGTTAAGGGTACCGCCCACAAGATGTTTATGCCTTGGCCACAGAATGGGTCCCTATCAAAAGCCGTCTTACAACACATGATGACTTATCTACATGCCACATATACAGGCAAGAAGCTAGAGAAACGTCTTGCTGTTCTATAACTATGGAAGATGTTTGTGCAGACGAAGGAGGAAGAGCCTCCTGCAGATTGGATATTAAACATATGCACAGAGGGGGGTGAGATGCCTACCGCGCCACCGGTCCCGCCTGAGCCAGCCATCAAGGGTAGCAAGACAGAGGGGCTCTATCCGTTAAGAGAACTGAAGGCAGCCACGGGGTATAGTAACCCCGCATATGAGTCGCCTACGTATAGTAGCAACGACAATAAAGAAAAGGACCAGGAAACTAATCTTGCCTCCGCAGTCCCGAGGGACAAGGAGAGACACAATGATGAAGGAAAGGATCAGACACAGAGTTGTGCATCTCTCGCTAGGGAGAGAAAGGGAAAGAAATGAAAGGAAAATGAAGGTAGAACTGATGAGATAACATTCGCAAAAGATGAATGGATGGCAGGGCAGATATTGCTGAAATTAGATGGAAAAGGAAGTGATGATGACAGGCCAAGAGAGAGGTCTGATGAGAAGCAAAGGAGACAGAGAGGAAAGAAAAAGGAAATAAGGGATGAAAGGACAAGAAGGAAGGCTAGGCTGAAACTAGAACAACTATATCGCGAAGAGCAAGAGAAACAGCTTGATCGCAAACAGAAGGCAGCCTACGACCAGTACAAACAGGATAAGCAAAGGTTGGAAGAAGAGCAAAGGGTACATGAGAGGAGAGGGAAGAGAAGAGAAGATGAGGAAATTAGAAGGGCAAAGGAACGTAGAAATGAAAGGATGAGGGAAGTAGACAAGGTTAGAGAAGAAGCAAGGAAGTGCAACAAAATAGATGAGGAAGCAGAACGTAAGCGCAGACAGAGGACACGAGATCTTGAATATTTGGAGCGGGAAGTTAAAAAACCCAATCCTGTTGTAGAATGGGAAGACATAGAAGAATTCTTTCCTGCACATGACTCGGTAATAGGTACGAGTGGGACAAATATTGAGGATGACTTCGACACCAGAAGCATCGGGGAAACGATTGATAAGATATACGATGAGATGGGGCTAGAACAGAGATCCCATGGGGGAAGGGAAGACGAGTGCCTGGAGAGCACTCAACTATATGAAACAGAGGATGTCACCCGAAATAGTGGGAACAGGGGACTGTCCCTAGACAGACGGGAGATTGGGCAGGACGAAGGAGAAGCAAGGAGTTGTGTAAACTGGGAGTATTCAGAATCTGACTCTGGTGGGGAAACAGAGGATGAGGCCCACGAGGAAGGAAGACAGTGCGAAAAACGGCTCCCAGGGGACCGAGGGGTACGATGGTCAGACGCTAGTGAGCCCGCAAGTAGGACACCGAAGTCTGCCGCGCAGTCCGGCCGGCATGAAGGAACACCCCACGGTCAGAGGAGGGTGTCAGCACCTGCCTATGCAGATAGATTAAGGGCATTGCCAGGGAGGCGGCAAGGCAGAAATGCCACCCCAGCGATAGACCGGAGAGCTATGGGGAAAGAAAAGGAAGACTGCGCATTCCAATTCCCGCTGCTAGAAAAAGGGGGAGCAAGACCACAATATATTCCATGGCCCCACATGGACCGAGAGAACCTAAAAAATAAGCTTCCAATGCTGGCATCGGGAGTCGGGAAGTGGATACATGAGTTAGAGAAAATGACAGGGGGTGTCACCTTAGCTATAGGGGACATTAAGGGCCTCCTAATTGTCATACTTAGGTGAAAGAGCAGACGATGTATGGAAACGGGCAGGCTACCCTAGGGTAACCCTAATTAACACCTCCCATGATGAAGCGCCATTTAATAATTGTAGAGCAGCAGTGTGGAAAGCGCTACGAACGCTATATCCAGACACTTCTGATATGGGGGATATAATGGCTCGGAAAATGAAAGAGTCAGAGGATCCATTGATTTATATCCAGAACTTTCAAGACACATGGGTGCTCGAAACGCATGAGTCTTGGACGAAATCTATCCCTGTATTCTACCACATATTATGCCAAGGATTGCCCGAACCAGTGCAAAAACAGCTCAAGAAATTGGTAGGAATAGAAGCCAAACCATGGGCTGAAATACCGTTGACAATTGCACATTACTGTAGATTGTTGGAAGAAAAGAATCGGAAAAAGGAGGCAACTCGTAAGGGTGACGAAGCGAAGCTGGTGCAAAAGAAACTCTCAAAGTATGCTTTCGAGGGAGCCATGCTGACAAGCCCAGCTGAATCGCGCGCACAGCAAATGACTAACCCATCGCTGAATAATCAGGGTAGCGCGGGATTTTACTTGAGTGGAAGGGGTTTCGGAGGAAGAGGATGGCAGAGTATTCGGGGTGGGTTTCAAGGTAATCAAGGTGGCTTTCAGAACGTACAGATGGGCAGTCCAGCTACGCTAGATGGACAGATGGCCCAACCACCGCCAGTGTGTTGGCTGTGTGGAATGACAGGACATGTGGCGCGCATGTGCAGAAGCCAAGGCATGTGGCAAAACAGCCAAGGAATGGGAACAGGCATGGTGAATCAGCCTGCCGTCCCACACCATGGCAGTGCCCAAAATCACACAGTGCAGCAAGGTGCACAGCAAGTGGTTCAACCCTTGCACATGGGGAACGTACCGCAAGGACAATCCCACAAGGCACCACCACAAATGTCGCAGGGCACAAGCTCCGGAGGGGGAGTCAACCCTGGAAATGGGGAAAATCAACAAGTATAAAGTGGGCCGAACTTATATATGACATAGAACAGCTCACAGGGGACTCTGATGTGTTCTATCCTATCAGTGACACCAGACCCTAATAGGGAACCTAGGGTGAATGTCGTCATAGGGGGTAAGGAATATTCCTTCTTAGTTGACACGGGTGCGACACGCTTGTGCATACGAGAAGGCAAGTTTTCCTTGTCCCGCGAAGCCATAGATACTCAGAGTTTCACGGGAGCTCACAGTAGAGTTCCCTTTACAGACGCGCTCCCAGTCTCTGTGGGAGAGCGCAAAATGAATGTACCTTTATTATATTCACGTCAGACCCCAGTAAACATCCTGGGTCGGGACTTAATGATTAAATTGAATATGACAATCTCATTTACCGAGAATGGATTAGTATTCTCCACTCCAGGAATGCATTATTCAAATGTGTGCAAAATGATCAGAGCATACTCCAGACGTATAGCCATGAGAGCTATACCATTGGAGCCAGAAGTCTTCACATATGGCGCGCGTGTGCTCAAGGCGCGATTGCCAGGCCTCGCAGATAGAACTATGAGGACACCTGAGGAGTTTCTATTCAGACCCAGAATACCTATGCACGAAGAGGAGGGACAAGTACTTCCCTTAATGATACAATCTGCCGCAGTATGAGGGAAAGTGGTATTGGTTGAAGGATATAACGACGAAGGCAGACAATGGTGTGTGATTATCGCCATCGAAGAAGGGTATCGAGTGACTGACGTCACCGATGATGATCTGTTCGAAGAACACCCTGACCTAGAAGAGACAAGGGTGGAAGTGAGTCCCATATTTTGGGTCAAAATGATCAAACGGGAGGTGCCCCAGAGAATGATGTTGGTGTGACGACATGGCCCAAGTGCCTGTCGCGGTATGGACTACAGGGCCCTATGACGTAGGTCTCCTGAAGGGGCAGTTGAAATGAAAATTAAACTGAAACCAGGAGCAATTTTACCAAGAGCACGACAATATCCTGTGTCCAGAGGAGCAGATGAAGGGATCGCAAAGACAATTTCCGCCATGATGGAGCAGGGCATCCTAGTGACGTCAGAATCACCTTGCAACACAGTGATTTACCCTTTCAAGAAATCAAAGGGAGGGTCTTGGTGTTTAATCCAAGATTTAAGAGCATTAAACAATATAGTTGAAGCCAAGTTCCCTCTAGTCCCTAATCCATTCACAATTCTATGCAACATACCCACTGAAGCAAAATTTAACGGTGATTGACTTGAAAAATGCGTTTTTCTCAATCCCGTTGCACCGTGACTCACAAGACCTGACGTCATTCACTTTCAGAAAAGCACAAAGCTACCACAGGGATACTGTGAGTCTCCATCCATTTTCAACAGAGTCCTGCAGATGGACCTAAGCAATATTGCAGTAAACAGTGTTGTTTTGCAGTATGTGGATGACATTCTAATCTGCAGCGTCACTGAGGAACAATGCAGGCGCAACTCTGTCCAGCTATTGACTATCCTGGCTGAGAAAGGATATAAAGTTGACAAGGAAAAGCTACAATACTGTCAGCAAGAGGTGTTGTGCATAGGACAGCTGATCTCACACAAAGGGAAAAAGGTAACCCCAGAAAGGGCTGAAGCTATCATGAACACTGCTAAACCATTCACGATAAAACAAATGCAAAGCATTCTTAGGCCTGTGCAATTATGTCAGAGCATGGGTCTTTGACTACAGCTTGTATACCAAGCCCTTGCTTTAGGCCCTAAAGAAGGCCCAGGCGACAAGGGAAAACAATTGAATAGACTGAGGCAATAGAAAAGGGGTTTGCAGAACTCAAGGGGGCTATTTGTAAGGCCCCAGTTCTCGGAATTCCTAATTATGCAGAGGAATTCTACCTGTTCTCACACACTGATGGTAATCTTATGAGGGCAGTGCTCGCGCAGCGAACCTCACTGGGGTACAAGCCCCTAGCATATTACAGCGGGAGTTTGGACCCGGTCAAGAAGGGCCACTTCCCATGCGAACAAAATCTAGCTGCTGCCGCGTTCGCCATTGAAAAGGAGTCATCCATTGTGATGGGGTGCTCCATGACATTGTACGTTGAGCACTCGTTATTCGCCATATTAGAGAAGCCAAAGGACACGCTGACATCTCAGAGAGCCTCCGCATATGAAGTGATTATCTCTAACCCATCGATCAAAACAGTGCAATGTAAGACTGTGAACCCAGCTACGTTCATAGCTGAGCCGGTCACAGAGGGAGAACCCGTACATGACTGCGCGAATTATGAGGAATTCTATGATGAAATCCCCAGGGTAAAGGAAAACGCCCTGGCAGGTGGTGAGATTGTGTTTATTGACGGCTCATCAAGAATTGACCAAGAAGATGGAAAAAGATACACAGGCGTGGCCGTGATAAAACACCTAGCGAACGGAGAGTTCCAGGTACTCGTCAGTGCACGAATACCATCTCACTACTCTGCACAAGCTGCAGAACTATTGGCACTGATATTCGCATTGAGAATCATGCAGGCCAGGAAGTAACGGTGTACAGTGGCTCAGCCTATGTGACATCTACGGTGCACGCAGGCTTAGCACGCTGGAAAAGGAGGGGATACCTCCGAGCGGATGGTACGCCAGTGCAACATGCAGCCTTATTGGACAGGTTGATAAAAGCACTACAACTCCCAGTGGGCATAGCAGTCGTGAAATGCGCCGCCCACACCAAAGGGACAGATTTCGTGTCACGTGGAAATCATGAAGCGGACATGGAAGCCAAGCGCATGGCATTCAAGAATGAAACAATCATGGACGTGGAGGTGGCACGTACCCATGAGCGTATGATGGTAGCACGAGCCACACCCGAAGCCTATAGCAACATGGGGCAAACTCAGCTCATGGAGCTACAAGGGGAGGCACCTCAGGAGAAGAATTTGTGGAAGCGTCGAGGGTGTTCCTTAAACCCCTCTGGCGGGTTGTGGAGGCAAGACAGTACTGGTAAACCAGTAATGCCTGTCGCCCTACTGAAAGTAGCATTGGAGCAATTACACTACCCTAAACATATATCAAAAGAAAATCTCGCTGCAACGCTCGCAGAAGACTGGTTTACACCGAATTTATCAGAGCATATTGCGTTCTTCATGGTGAACTGCATAATCTGCCAGCAATTCACCGCTGGGCACACACTAAAAGTAGTAAGAGGAGATATCCCCCGGCCAAATGGGCCATTCCAGCACTTGCATATCGACTACGTCGACATGATTCAAGTGTACAACGGGTACAGGTATTTAAATGTGGTGGTGTGTCCATTCTCTAGATGGATAGAAGCAGGTCCCTGTGCACACCCAGACTCTACCTGTGCTGCCAAAGTTCTAGTGAGGGAAGTGTTCCCAAGATGGGGGGTGTGCAAGGTAATGAGGTCAGACAATGGGGCTCATTTTGTTAATGCAGTTTTTGAGCAGATCAGCTTGTTGCTTGGTATAAAGCACAAGTTCTCGTCGGCGTATCATCGGGAGGGGAATGGCATATGTGAACGGCCCAATGGCTTGTTAAAGGAGAGGATAGTCAAGCTGAAACTCACATTAAAAAAGGGATGGTTGCACTGTCTACCACTGGCATTGTATGCACTTCGGAACCAACCAGGCTCCGACCATCATCTCACACCGCACAAGATAGTTACAGGCAGAAGGATGAGGACCCCTCTTACCCCCTGAGATAGAGCTCGATGTGATGCTCAGCCAACAAAAGAGATCTTGGGGACAGAGATGCAGGACTACTTGAATTGTATGACATCCAGCGTCTCTGTCATTTCAGGCCAACTGCAGCGACAAAGAAAAGGGTGCAGCGCAGCACAAAATACAACAGGAAGTGCTGAAACAGACTCCGTGCAAAGTCTATGTGCGCCACCTGTCTTCCCTGGTGACGCTGTTCTCATAAGGAACTTTACAAGGAAGAAGTGGGATAAGCCACGATTCAATGGCCCTTTCATCATAGAGGACTGCACTCCTTCAGCCGTCAAAGTCCAGGGCAGAAGGGCATGGCTCGTCCTGAATGACATTAAACCTTATATAGGAGAGAGCCCTGCAGTTGCATCCGACCACAAAGAAGCCACAGACAACGGGGAAGAACCTCAGCACATGCAGACAAGATCCATGGTGAGGAAGAAGGACGCATGAGCAGCAACACAATGACAAAGAACTCTGTTTTAATTTGTGACTTTTAAACAAGACATTTTCTCAAACCAGAGAAGGGTGGTAAAGAACAATAATACGGACACTCTGGGCATCACCGTTGCAGGATGAAGAAGAGAACTACATACACAAAGCCACAACAACGCTGATAAAACAAACTTTTGAAATAACGTCATGCTCAAGTAGTATAAAGAATCAAGACTCTGATAGACTGAAAAAAAAACAAAGACATTTCTTGAGAGCGTAACACAGCATCCTGAAAGCAAACAGTGTCGAGACTTTGTTCACAGAACTTATGGTATCTCCCAGCAGAGACCTCAAGTGGGATGTGTTAACCTACTTTCAACTGGTGGTAATATTATATCCATCACTCATAGGGACAGAAACCAGTGTCACCGACTTTATTCAAGATCCTGCGAACGAGAAAATAATCCGACAACTGCTGACTTTCATCACGGAAGCCTTTGCCAAGCTGCCTGAGTACAGTGAAAAAGACACAAATGCTTCCACCACCAGCAGACATTGAAGAGCTCACATACGCTTTGTTTTTTCAAATAATCGAGAAATGCCCAGGACTCATCGGGAGAACAACTGACACATGCACTTTCATCAGAGACCCAAGAAACCTACCTCAGTTGAACCAGCTGTGGACTAAACTAAATCACCTCGTGGCAGTCAATGCAACAGGAAGGTGCAGAGAGTGTGCGAATCAAAAGAAAAGCTCATGACCAGGACCCAGCCAAACAGGACAGATGTCCCTATCACCCGAGGACACCCAGCTGGCGCACAACGTCCTGCTTAAACTAGTCACAGACTATCCGGAAATGGTGGGGAGGCCTGCAGATGTTGACGTCATCACCTTCCTTAGAGATCCAGCCAACGTCCCACACATGGGCACACTCCTCCACGGCATAATGCTCCAGGTGGAGCTATCTAACTTCCAGTGAGAATACCTTAGGAGGTTCCAGTGAGACTTTCTGTCGTGGGACAGATCGTGGAGACAGAGAGATAGTGCTTTATCTTTTCGCCGTGGAACAAATCAAGGACAGAGACACAGTTCTTTAATTTTCCGCCACAGGACAGATCGAGGAGAGCAGAGACAAGAACTACACCATCCTATTTTTTCCCTTTACTTTTTCCTCTATTTTTCCTTATTTTTATTTTTATTTTTCATGTTCACTTTCATTTTAATTTTTATTTTTATATTTACAACATTTTATTTTTGTGTGATTTTTAGCAGTTCCATCTTTTCATTCCTTCGCATTGAACAGGTTCCAACATGTCCTCAGGACCAAGGCAAATTCGAGGAATGCACTGGGTTTTTACCTACAGTACATATGCATTATGAACGTGATGTACCAAAGTTGCTAGACTAAAGCTTTTCCATAGTCTAGCACAGGAACTGTACTACATACCCAGAGATTACCGACAGCACCCGCAAGAGTGGGAACACACGAAAAGCACTCGTCACTTTAGTAGTAATAAACTCATGAACTACGAGATCAGAGCAAGAAGAGGAATAAATAACTGACTATGGACTTGGTTGAAATGGGGGCACAGAACAGTAACCTGGTTTTACCACCAGCACAGGGGCGCCCCCACTTCCCTGGAAGGAAATGCTGCCAGATGTCCTACAAGTCTATTATGTGTATATGCGTAGTAATTATCATTGTCTTTCTGCCATTGGCTATCAGAACTGCTTTCTTTATTGGTGCACGAAGCATCCCAATGTCAGTGCACCTACCAGATAATGAACGTCTGGGGCCACGAAAGCACGCAGACCCTATATAGTCATCCCAGTCCCAAGAAAACTTGATGGTAAAGTTAACAAACTAAAATTAAATATAATTAGCAGTGATTCAGACACACTTGAGGTAACAAATGACGAGAAAAGCTGGAGACAGGGTCAGCACGGAATGAATGAAAACACGGCACTGACCACTGCATGCACCCACACACAGGATGCACACAGACAAGGGCAAGTGTCTATGGCTACAGGGCCTCCAACGAAGGCAGCAGAGAAGGGAAGACTACCTGGCGAACAATCAGCTCCAGAAAATAGTGGAAGCAACCAAAGAGAACCAAGTGAGAAACCAAAGAAAGAGGGCATAGCAAAATCCCTCAAAGGAACAGAAGTAGCCACAAAGGAACTCACAGAGAAAACACAAATACTGATAGATTACTTGTTCCCATTCATAGTCAGAGCAAAGAAACTGCACAATGAACTGAGAAATAGAACTACAGAGACTATAACAGTAAGCACACCAGCTCAGATGCAAGGAACAAGCACCAGACCTACGACACGGGCACGCGTTGGGGAGTTGGTGAGCCAACGACGGTTAGAGAAGCTCTACGGAAGATTACAAGAGGAAAGGAAAAGAAACGAAAAACCTTCTCCTACCACTGCGATGCATCCAAGGCAGCCCACCCTACCAAGACGCACTGAGCGGAAAAGCAGCACATATGCTTTTAAAGACATAGTAATAGCAAACTACAGAAGAACGCTGAGAATCAAGAGAAGCCTGCACAAAGATAACAATGAGCTCAACGATTACCTGGACAGCACAGCCCACCTCAGAAACAACATATGGTACCAGCACATGAAGGAAGTAGGACAAAGACAGTCAGAAGGAGAATGCTTCGTCTGTGCACTCCTACCATATAGCATGGGAAAATCCAAGATCTTCATGGCTGTAGAAATTGATGTACCCACAGCACACTGTATATCACATGTAGCAATGTGCAACACCAGAGGACAATTTATGGGAAGAGACGCCTCGTTGATATGGGCCAACGAAAAGGATTACCCGGATGAAGATGGCTACATCCAGGACATTAAAATAAGAAACAGGGCGCACACAAGGAATCACGTGATCAGATACGAGAGTCCTGGCGTCAAAGGATCAGGAACACGTTGGGTAATAAACCCAAGATTGAATGTTCAAGGAAAAACTGCAGAAGAGGCTCAGACCTGGAAGAACAGAGGCCAAATGCAGATTTGGGGCACAGTGGTCTCCCCAGACGGATGGGAAGAAGGAGTAGTAATCTGCCGAGCTTGGATGGTCTTTGGAGCCTGCCAAGAAGCAATAGAGAATTTGCAGAGGTTGTGCAAACCTCTATGGCCAAAACTGGTAAAGCTGCTAACATGGGTCGAAGACAGAAGAGGACCCCTGCAGATAGTACCACTGGAAAGCCCAAAACTATGCTTCCGAAATAATGGCACGAGGAAGATGGGAGAGAATGTAAACTGCGGACGAATCTTTGAAGCCCCGGGAATGACACAAGAACCGCAGTTATTATGGACCATTACTGGGCATGTGGATCCAAGGCATACATAAGACTACCGAAAAACTGGGGAGGCATATGCACACTTGAACGTCCACGTTCTCGCGCTAGTGATCCCTAAGAATGACCTGAAGTTGGACAGTTTCCCGAAAGCAGATGCTCATCTAAGGAGAAGGAGATCTGTGGAATTGGTATCCAGGATGAAGAGAGAAAATTACTTTTCTACCAAATCAGAAGAGGCATTCCATGCAATCCCATACGAACACAGGTTATTCAGCCTCACCTCAACAGTGTTCACGACGATGCTCTTGCCACACATCCAAATTGGAGTGAATGCTAAATGGTTGCAGATAACCAGATGGGAGTTATTGCAGACCATCAATACAACTATAAAAGGATTTAACACGATCAAAGAAGAGCTGAGAGCAATCAGACTGATGACCCTCCAGAACAGATATGTGCTTGACATGATCACAGCAATGGATGGAGGAGTTTGTGCAAAATCGGAGAATTATGTTGCACATTTGTACCATTGCACGATGAAGAGAACAGAACCTTACCAGAAGCCATAAGTATGTTGACAACCTTGAAAAACCAGATGATCGATGAAAGTGATGTAGCGGATGATGACAGCTGGTTTGGGGACCTATTCTCGTGGGTCCCACAATGGATGGCAGATATATTCAAGTTTCTGGGAGCACTATTAGCAATGGTACTGCTAGGATTCTGTGTTATCAAGATAATCATCACACAGTGCCAGAAAACTGCAAAGAAAGCCATTGGGATGAAAATCATGGTCAATGCCGAAACACGATGGAAGCCCAGAGATTTGACTGATGAAGAAATAAGAGACTTTGTGAAGGCTAGTGAATTTGCGCCAGAAGGAACAAAGTTCACATATCCTAACAAACGAAGAAGGTATGAAGGAAAATGGATCTACTGCAGCCCAAATGGACAATGTCAGCTAATGACCTGGAACAAAGATGAGCATGTGAAAACAGCAGGGAGTTTGAAAGGGGTGATAAAATATGGACTCCAAAGGCTCACACATTCACACCATCATGTACAAACCCTGAAGACGATGAACATGACACCGAAGAATCAAAGGAAATAAATGCAAAGGAGATCGCAGAAGTGGTCGATGAACCGACCAGAGGGGGGAGTGTAGAGGAGGTCCCAGACATGGCCTGCACCCCTACCCTTCCTTCCGAGGTACCAGGAGAGTACTCACCAAGGTATGTGACGTATGAGGAACAAATTAACCAACAAAGAGCTGCACTGGGGCTCTGTCCAGTGTACATCAGAAGATCCATACCTGTTGAAGCGCCCATAACCAGACAGCCCTGGCAGCAGGATACCCTATTAGACAGCTTTACCAGCCGCTGAGACGAAACCAAGAGTACCTACAGACGGTCCATGAAGAGACCCAAAGAGCCTTAATGGAAAGCCAGTGGAAATGACACAAGGGTCTGGACAGACTCATGAATGAACAAAAACGGCAATCGAAGACAAGCACACCAGTGCGAGTAGCTACGAAAATAAACGTAATGGACACAGGGAAGAGACAATGTTAAAACGTAAGGAAAGGTTGCTACGAGACAAGATGGAAGCAACGACCAGTTAAACATGTGTAAATAGGCTTGGAACGCAAGAGGCTAAAGAAAACGATACTGCTTGCAATGCTTAGTAGAAGATTAGAGCGGCAAGCGCCAACCATATATCTACCTCAATCAGGCACATTGTACAAGTACGACTCCATTTTGTAAAGCAGAAATATACCCAGGCTGCCAGAGGCCTAACAGGCCAAGTTTCGTAACCCAGCCAGAGCCAAGAGAAGGAGCGGAATCGAAACTCAACAAAGAGCCGCTCATGCCTAGGAAATCGAGGTCAACCAGAGAAAGGGAGGAGAGCATCAGCTAACAAGACTCAAACTTCAGAGCATACCAGCCTGCCCCATGAAGGTCAAGATAAGGGGGACCCATGCAGGTGGCGAGGCCGAAACAGAATTAAATACACTAAAAGCTGGAAACTGAAGCGGATTCATGGTGAATTAGCAGGTGACTAGCCAGGCGCAAAGAGGTACCACCGCCTGATGTCACTCAGAACCTGAGGATGCCATAACTTTTCCTGATAAGAGGCTACAGTTTTGAGGCCACACCAGCCAACTAATTGACACATAGCCCAAGATACTGATTGATGGAAGGGAGGCAGGCTGAAAGTTGGGACACCAGGCACCTGGGTGTCCATTCTGCATGCTGCTAATTAAAAGTGGAGATTTATGTCTAGGGGTGTAACCTGCCCAATCAAAATGGACCAAGTTATCTGGGGTCCTATATATCGTAGAACTAATGAGATGTCGTACTTGCAGTGATGTCTATCACGTGTGATGTAGAGGGAGGGGTGTAGATGCCCACCCAATAAGAGTTATCCAATCTGCATGTTCCATTATCATATACAGATATAGCACCTATACTTAAGTTACCTTTCCTAACCAATTATATTGCATGACGAGTTTTGTAGAATTAGACGTCAATGATGACGAGATTGGTGCATAAAAGTTACTGTTCACCTGAAGTTCGTCGAAGTCGGAGCGAGACAGGTGGTCGCAACAATGCTGATTCCCAACTGCTTCCCTGTTTGATGTACTTGTCATTAAACAGACTTCCCTTTGCCAAACTACTGAGTCCTCATTATTGAGTCGTGTTGGAGTAAGTGAATCCTGCACCCCCATCCCTCACATGGTGCAGCTATCTTGTCTTACAAGAGGGTGAGCACTGACCTATGGGCCCGTCAGTGGATATCTTGTCCTCCTGTACAAATGTCTACACAAACACTGCAACACTTTAAAGCTGCTAGTTTCAAGAAGGGCTTCCCCCACCTCTCACCAGTCCCCTCCCCACAGATGCAAGCAAACATGTAGCAACATTATATTTTATTTCACATCTGAGGGGAAGGGGCTGATGCGCACACTTGCTTTTTGTTAGGCAGAGACGTGAGGGAAGCCTTTTCTGATAATGTATGCATGTGTGCAAGGAGTGTGTATGTAAAGTATGTGTAAATGAGTGAGTGTGTGTGAATGAGTGTATGGGGGCTGGGTGTGCATGTAAATGAGTGAGTGTATGGTGAATGGGATGTTCGAGGGGATGAAAGTGTTACTGTGTGTGGGCCTATGTGTAATGCTGGGCTGCTACCATTTGATACTTGGGTCCCATGCCAGACAACCCTTGATGCTGAACAGAGGGGGTGGAGCCTCCAAGTTTGCCACGGCCCTTTTTTTAAAAAAGTGGCCCCTCTCATCACCAGTTAGCGCCCCACCCCCAAAATGTAGGTTTCGTTGTGCCCCTGTTCCCCCACCTGTTCTGTTTTCTTGCTAATATTGGAAGAAAGGGGCACACTCACAACTGCGTGTGCCGGGGCATGAAAAGTTGCAACCTGAGGTATAAAGAAGGTGACAATGCTTGTGAGCACTCATTTCTCAGTCAATACCCACCATGTGCTGTGATCAGGGGTCGAAGTGGGTGGGAGCGGCTGGGAGTGGTGTTCCTCTAATTGTTTAATGCATTTTTACTGTTCCTGTACTTTTATTTTAAAAATAACCCGTTCCGGAGTGGTTTCGTTTTTGAATAAAAGCGTAGGAAGAAGTTAAAACTTGCACTTTCAGTGCACTGCACAGAACGCTCCCTTAAACAGCAGGTGCATTTGTTGGTGGGTGTGTATGTCACGTGGAAGGGGATGTGGCGATGGGGTTTGTAGCGAGAGGGGACAGGCCAGCACAGAACATAGTTTCACTACTTATTTTCGTACACTTTGAGCACTTGCTGTGGTGGGGCAATGAAGCTCCCTTTCAATGCATCCCCTTCAGAATGTTCGCCTATGCCAGTAGTTCAATGCCTGAAAATGGGAAAATGGGCAACAACACTGAAGGCAAACTTCAGCATGCCGGCTGTGGGGCAATCTAATCGCGCTCTAGTGTTTGCAGCGCTACACCAATGACATCACAATGGGAGTCCCTTCGGTGACGCAGGCTCCGAGCACAAATGTAAAGGGGGCAGCAGGTAAGTGGCCACAGAGGCTGCACCGTAGATTACCAACATTTGCAAAAACGAAACACATTGGGCCTATTTCTGATCCTTGGACTGCATGCCAAACCTTGATTGCGGCGCTCCACACAAGCTCATTTATGATCGGCAAGTGTGATTGCAAATCAAGCAGAAGGAGAGAACCCCCTCTTCTAGATTTACTTCGCCCAAATGGAGAAGAAAATCTCCCAGGCCTCATTGTTCCCACTACAATGACAGAAGGAAAACATTCAGGAACCCCATGGATATCTTTCCTCACAAAAACCATAGTGACACAGGCCTCCCTCTCCCAATTTGACTCAGTCCAATAGAGAGCTTTCAGAGATGATGGGCACGTTTTGCAGATCCACTAGCCATTGAGAGAGGCAAGGACGCCAATGCTGAAGATGACACAATGGATCCAAAGGCTTAAGGGCAAGACCACCCCAGGGAAGAAAGACCAGAGAAAGACCGATGAACTTTCCCCATGCCTGGGGTTACCAAGATTTCCCAATCCAAATGCAAGGGGAGGAAGAGGGTGATTGTTATACTGATATGATTCAAATGATGTGTCTCAGGTCCTTGTTTTTAAGACAGTCAGAATCATCTTGAAACAAGGATTGAAGACCCCGCAAAGGTTACCTTCCCCAGTTTTCTATGAAAGAGATATCAGTTGCAGGGAGGTGATTCAAATCTACCGGCGCTTGACCCCGTGGATTCAATGGAACATGCTCCCAATCCTCCTGGTTGAAGCATCAATGGTGGCTGAAGGTTTTGATTGTAAGGTCAATGTCGCCCTTTAAGAGGTTTATGCCAGCTCTAATGTGTCTCTGCATGCGAGGGTTCTTCAGGCGTATGCTATTCTTTCTATGCTGAAAGAACCGCAGGCTCTCTATACCGGGCCGGGTAGGGAAGGCTATGGCAGAGATCTGCTTCTCCACATTGAGAAGGAAGCCCAACAAGTGTCTGATGCAGCTGTGGGAACAATAGTGTCTGCCATGTTAACTGGATGGGCCACAAAATCAGCCATCTGCAATATCTAAAACACAAGCGGAAGATGGACCAATCAGAAAAATATATTGCTGAACGCGCCAACCCTAGGTGACATGCTTTTAGGCAAGAAGCTAGACCAGATGGTGAAAAAGTCCTAAAATGATCAGACCTACTCTGTCCCTCCACGAGGAAAACTATCACAACAATGATGGCCCAATCAGAGGACCCACCGTTGTCCATTTAAGGTGTCCTGTCACTTTTTAGAACGTAAAAGATTCGAATGGCAAACTTTCGATTTTTTTTTGTCGAAATGCCATTCTTTGGAATGACAATTTCTTTGAAAAAAATCGAAAGTGTCGTCGACCTGGGTTATGGTTAGGGTTGGGGCTTGGGTTAGGATTGGGGGGTCGGAGGGTGGCGTGCGGGTTAGGGGAATGGGGATGAACCCCCCAAATATACACTAAAACCTTGAAAGGTTACATGGAGCTGTCCAGTGCTGAAATTACAGAACTGGACAGCTCCATGTAACGTTTCAAACTTTTAGTGTATATTGGCATTTTAATTTTTTTTTTTGTAACTTTGAAACGTTACATGGAGCTGTCCAGTACTGTAATTTCAGAACTGGACATCTGCATCTAACGTTGCAAAGTTACAAAAAAAAAGCATTGAAATGCTACTTTTTACATGTAAAAGTGCATTTCAATTGAAACCAGTCCATGACTATTGTCGACGGATTGGTTGCTAAAGAAATGCACTTTGCATGTTAAATATAGGCTGTCACAGCTTTGTTTTTCGAAACTTTGTTTTCAACACTTTTGATTGTCGAAACTTTTTTTTCAAAATTAACACTATGAACCCACATTTAAGACATTTAGAGGCTTCCCAAAGGCTCAGACTACACCCATCCAGGGAAGACCACATGCTCCCACAGTGGTGGTAGCTATGAGTCAACAGTCTTGATCCCCTTCACAAAAAGAAGAATCAACCAGAGGAAGGGCATCTTCAGAGTTTTTCAAAAGCTGGGAACACCATAGTGAAGGATGCCAGGACATATCAGCTAGTGGGAAAAGGTTACAAAATCAAATTCTCCACAACTCCCCACAATCTGGGCTGGTATGAACCCAGACTGCAAGTGTTCTTAATTGCCGACAAGTATCTTTACATATGCTGGAGGAGTTGCTACAGAACAAAGCTATTGTCCGGTCCCACCTCAGAGAATACGTGAGGGTGAATACTCCAGAGTATTCATAGTCCCCAAGTCATAAGGAGACTGCGGCTCATCCTCAACCTAAAGAGGATAAACAACTTGCAACCCTTGGTCCATTTTATAATGGGAAATTGGCAGAAGATTCAAGGCCTGGTACACAGCGGCAAGTTCATGACATTGCTGGACATCCGGATGCCTGTTACCATATCCGGATGGTGAAACGTCACCAGAGGTTTCTCCAGCTTCCCAGTTTGGTTCAGCAACACCAGCATTTAGCCCTCCCCTTAGAGCTGAAAACATCTGCCAGGAAATTCAGAAAGGTCATGGCTCAAGGAGAGGGTGCGCTCCATCTGGAGAGACTACAAATACCCCCCTACTTGGGACAACTAGGGGATCATCATCCAGAGCTTCAGTGTGGAAAAGCTGCATACAGATCTAGTCCACAGTCTGGTAAAATATCAGGGATTTTTTGTCGACATGAAAAATGTCCACTTGACCCCTCTCCAGAAGATGGACTTCATAGCGACCTCAATATCAAAAGTCATGGGGCGCACCTCCCTATCCCAAAATGGATCCAGACATAGGGGGGAAGACTCTCTGCTGCTCTCACTACCACACACATCTGCCAGGGAATGGCTACGTGTCCACGGAGATACGGCAGCTGCAAACCTTGTAGTCGCTTGGTCTCACTTCCACCTGTAGTACCGGTAAACCACATTTTGCGGTGCTGGGACCCGGCTTTGAATGAATACAAGGCATTCATTCCTGTCTCAGACAAGATCATACAATATCTTCTTTGGCGGGAGGATCCTGCTCATCCAGAAAGCTGGGAGATGGGCCCCAGTTCCCCAATGGTTGTGTCCATAGTTGCCAGCAAGAAGGCCTGGGGAGCAACACGGATGGATAAATCAACTCAATGAAATAGTCTGAAATGCAGGGCATAATTTACAAAAGCAAAGGAGCCCCTCTACGAGGAATGAACATGGATCAAATAATCTGTTCTATGTAATGTATTCTACTCAGGATGGTCTATGATATGATATGATAGGTTATTTATAACGCGCTTAATACCTAAGCGCGGACCCAGGGATCGAACCTGTGTTAGCTCATGTTGTCTTGCTTCCAAGGCGAGTATGTTGCCCTGAGCTATCCTCCCGAGACTTGGCCACGTTTTAGCTCACTGCACACTTCACTGAGGAGAAATATCCATTTGCATGGCAGTCTGGTCCCACCCACAAGGGCAGTCCTGCAGCTGAATGCTAGGCATTTCTCCTGTGAACAAGAGTACCGTCAGCAACCACAGAAACGTGTTTCAGCCTTGTTGGGCTTCATCAGTGAGGTGAAGCTGACCCTCTGTAGGGTACAGTGAACAAGGGGTCAACACATGGTATGCAGTTCTCTCCCTCTGCCTCTAAAAGTATCGTCAGGTTGTCCTGCCCTGTTCACCGGCTCCCTTCCAGAAGGATACTTTTTCCTGGCAGCTCAGTACTATACTGGGTGAAAGGGGGGCACTGTTTGGTGCCCTTTTTTTCATTTCGCTGGGCAGATAGGGCTTTTGGTAGGGCAAGGACTTTAGGTTTCAAGAATGGTCATTGTCCCAGGGATTTTGAGGGACAGGTTGAGACTCTCTCGTAGACCAGTGCAGCCGGGCCCAGTGCAGCCAGGTCCCAAGGATGCTTTGGTGACTCTGACATAGAGGTTCCATCGGACAGAGGGCTGTGCCAGAAGGCTGTGAACTTGTCTTTGGCTGTTGTTGATTTCCGGTTGGAAGGGTTGTGTCCTCGATCTTCAGAAGGACGAGCAGGTAAATGTTGAGGAACACTGAGAAAGTCGTTGTGGGATCACACATGGAACCATGGCCTTCAAAGTGTCACGAATCACAGGTGGGGCTAGCGCAAACTTGACTGTTCAGTGTATATTTCAACAGAGAACTGAATACAGCAGAATGGTGACCATGGTTTTGCGGCTGGTGAAGCAATGTCACTTTGAGTTTGCCAACGCAGTGGGTGAGCCGCAACATGGCCTGACATTTACTCTAAAGTTAGCAATGACCAGCTACTCCATTCAATAGAATGGGCCTCATTACAAATCAGGCGGTCCGGAAATAACGGTGGCGGTAAACCCGCCGCCACCGTTGTTCCCGGACCGCCTGATCCCGACTCCTGCAGGCGGGAGGTGATGTTCCCGCCAGGTTTGACCTGGCAGGTTTAACACCGCCCGCCTGCAGGCGGACGAGGAAACACCGGCAGCATCACGAGATACTGCCGGTGATTCCATGATCCCCATTCCCATCGAGTCCCATAGAACTCAATGGGAATGGGGATTAACACCATTCCGCCTCCGTGATTCCCGGGAAACCGGGGTTGTAATGCCCCGGTAATTCCGGGAATCACGGAGGCGGAATGTTAATACGAGTCCGGCGGTAACCAGGCGGTTTTACCACCTCGGTTACCGCCGGACTCGTAATGATGCCCAATGCCTGCATGAAAAATAACTGGGCTGTGCTTCTGTGCCACCTTTGCAAGCGATGCTAAAGAAGAGCACTGCACACAGGTTTTGGAGGCCGATTCAGGAAAAACATCATTTGATGATTAAAAAAAGAGGCTCTGACCCTCGATATTTGGGTCACCTAAAAGTCTCTAGATAAATGCGATGACACCTAATATGGGTGACACTGGCATTGCTCTAGTCGGCAGTGTACCGGTGCTGCGAAGGATCGGCTGTGCTTCTGCTGAGCCCCTCTATGCCCTGACTAGTGGTCTGACCCGCTGCCTAGCAGGCAAAATATGAAGGATTAGGAGCAGAGATTTAGTGCATTAAGAAATGGTACTGGCCCACATCTCCTTTCATTGTCTCATGAACACTAGGGGCCCCATTACAAGGCCCCCGGTCTTGAAAAAATGCTGGGGAAAAAAAGCCAGTAATACCGGCACAAAGATTTTTTCCATACCGGGGAAACACAAGTTTGCCTGTAAGGGCAGTGAACTACTGGCAGGCCTGGCCTGCCAGGAGTTCAGGAACCCACTGACAAATAATTGCCAGAATCACTAGCACTGGTACTACCGGTGAGGGTAATTACAGCAATGCCATCCCATGGAGTCCTATGGGTCTCCATGGAATGGGAACTTACTGCCATCTCCACCGCCCGTAATTTTCCCGTAATACCGGGATATTGGATGGCAGAGACGGTAAGGCAGTTTCGCCGGCATCCCGCTGGTAATTCCGGCAGATTATCGGCAAAACTGTAATGAGGGCCTAGGTGTAAATACAGGCCCACTGACAGCCATGCTGACAGCCTCATCCCCATCTAGTTCCCCCTGCTATCCCCATCCACTGTCCCCCAAGCAAACAATGTGCGCCCTGGACCTCTCCCTTTCCCTGCACCGACGCATGGTCACCAGTAAGTGCTGATGAGGGAGAGGGGCGTTTATGGAGTAGATTTCTGGGCAGGTTTAGAAGATTGCAACCTGCATGGTTTCCTGAAACTATGTCAACCTGATCTTGGGGAACGACCCAGTCCATGATGATGATGATAATGAACATGATAAACACTTCTTACGTAGAACCTCTGAAGTATCTTGGGAGCCAGTAAGAATGCAGGCAGGACTCTGGTAAGGCTCAGGACACCAGCAGGTACAAAACGTAAGTCCTTTACTTCATGCTGGATTCCACCCGCTTGAAAATGATTGAATGCACAATTTAATGGCAATCAATGTACCAATGAGAGATTTTCTGGGGCCGATTGCTCTGGCTACGCCAATGCTATACATGTATCCAAGTGAGAGGAAAGCTTGCACCGGGCCTGACCATATAGCATCTGCCATGCCTATTCTGCACATGAACCCAGATGGGAGAGAATCATGCACCGGCCTGCACAGGAGCTACTACTTTAAAACAAAACTTGTTCTCACATGGCCAATTCTGAGTTTGCTTATGTTTGTAAGTTGAGTTTATGCTGGTCATGCCTTTGCTGCATCGTTTCACGGTTGAAGGTAGCACTAGCCCTACCCATGCCCAGAGGCGTAGACGGAGTAGAGCCTGCATGGGCAAGGCCGACCCAGAATCTGTGAATGCGCACTGAGCAGTGCTGTGTGGGCATTTACAGATGTTAATGGCACTGCGGTGGGCCCAACTACATTTGCTGTCATATTTGTGAAAGGTGCAGCAAAGATGGAACCTGTGCTAGCTTCCCTCACTATTCAGTGCATTGTGGTCACAGTGAGGACAGGGACCCTTCACTAATATTTGTGAGGGCACTTTGCACTGGCCCTGCCGAGGCTATGTCTGTACATGTCGTATTTGGAGCCAGGGAGTGTTATAGATAGTGTTACAGAGAATGGAGTCGAAGGGTGCGGGAGGGGGGTAAAAAAGGTAGTTTGCTTAGGGTGGGAAATGGTTGTCTCACTGTGGAAGCCCTAGGCGTGTGTGCAGCTGCCTAAGCAGATTGTGTGGATGGTGTCTGACTGTGGAGCCCTAGGCATGTGTGCGAATTCATAAGCATCTTGTGTGGATGCTGTCTGACTGTGGAAGACCTAGGCATGCATGCGGCTGCATTAGCAGGTTGTGTGGATGCTGTCTGCCTGTGGAAGCCTTAGGCATGTGTGCAGCTTCATAAGCAGGTTGTGTGGATGCTGTCTGACTGTGGAAGCCCTAGGCGTGTGTGCCGCTGCATAAGCAGCTTGTGTGGATGCTGTCTGGCTGTGGAAGCCCTAGCTGTGGGTGTGACTGCATAAGCAGCTTGTGTGGATGCTGTCCGACTGTGGAAGCTCTAGGCATGTGTGCAGCTGCATTAGCAGGTTGTGTGGATGCTGTCTGACTATGGAAGCCCTAGCTATGTGTGTGGCTGCATAAGCAGTGTGTGGATGCTGTCTGACCGTGGAAGCCCCAGGAATGTATGTGGCTGCATAAGCAGGTTGCGTGGATGCTGTCTGACTGTGGAACCCCTAGCTGTGTGTGCGGCTGCATACGCAGGTTGTGCGGATGCTTTCTGACTGTGGAAGCCCTAGGCATATGTGCGGCTGCATTAGTAGGTTGTGTGGCTGCTGTCTGACTGTGGACGCCCTATGCATGTGTGTGGTTGCATAAGCAGGGTGTGTGGATGCTGTCTGACTGTGGAAGTCCTAGCTGTGTGTGTGGCTGCATAAGCAGCTTGTGTTGATGCTGTCTGACTGTGGAAGCCCTAAGCATGTGTGCGGCTGGTTGTGTGGATGCTGTCTGACTATCGAAGCCCTAGGCATGTGTGCGGCTGCATTAGCAGGTGCTGTGGATGCTGTCTGACTGTGGAAGCCCTAGGAATATGTGCGGCTGCATAAGCAGGTTATGTGGATGCTGTCTGACTGTGGAAGTCCTAGCTGTGTGCGCGGCTGCATACGCAGGCTGTGTGGATGCTCCCTGACTGTGGAAGACCTAGGCATGTGTGCGGCCGCATAAGTAGTTTGTGTGAATGTTGTCTGACTGTGGAAGCCCTAGGTGTGTGTGCAGCTTCATAAGCAGGTTGTGTGGATGCTGTCTGACCGTGGAAGCCCTAGGAATGTGTGCAGCTGCATAAGCAAGTTGTGCGGATGCTGTCTGACTGTGGAAGCCCTAGCTGTGTGTGCGGCTGCATAAGCAGGTTGTGTGGATGCTGTCTGACTGTGGAAGCCCTAGGTGTGTGTGCGGCTGCATACGCAGATTGTGTGGATGCTGTCTGACTGTGGAGGCCCTAGGCATGTGTGTGGCTGAAGAACCAGGTTGTGTGGATGCTGTCTGACCGTGGAAGCCCTAGGCATGTGTGCAGCTGCATAAGCAGTTTGTGTGGATGCTGTCTGACTGTGGAAGCCCTAGGCATGTTTGCGGGTGCATAGGCAGGTTTTGTGGATGCTGTCTGACTGTGGAAGCCCTAAGTGTGTGTGCGGCTGCATTAGCAGGTTGCATGGATGCTGTCTGACTGTGGAAGCCCTAGGCATGTGTGCGGCTGCATAAGCAGGTTGTGTGGATGCTGTCTGACTGTGCAAGCCCTAGGTGTGTGTGCGGCTGCATAAGCAGGTTGTGTGTATGCTGTCTGACTGTGGAAGCCCTAGCTGTATGTGTAGCTGCATATCCACTGGGATGGCTGCTAAGGAATCACTGTTGTTGTTTTACTCGGCACACAGTGAAGAAATGCAGGACTTGTTTGCTGGAAAGGCTTGCAGAATATTATTGTTTCATGATGCCTGTTGCCAGGAACAGCAGGCTGGCGATTTTTTTTGTAATTTAAGTTTCTGGCAAGTGAGGTGTGAATTTATGGAGTGCAGAATGTAACTTGCTGTTGGCATACTTGTGGTGTTGTGGAATCGCCGTGCAACCTATGGTGGGCTGCAACCACCAATGGCTATCAAATCCCATCCCTTACCCTCCTAGAGTCTGACGTATTTGGTGTCAAGGGGAATCTGGAAACTGTGTTAGAAGGAGAACCAGCCTGCTCTGCAGCACTGGAATGTCACCACTTTTCACCCGGGTCATATCTAAAGGAGAGATTTTATGAGTTAAATGTTTTTTGACTACGAATGGTGCTGAAACGCTGGTCATCTTAAAGGATCATCTTTAATGTCATGGCTGAGTGGGAGAAGTGGAAACAGCAGTTTTTGCCATAGTAGAATTCATCGAATTATTTTTATCGAATTTTGCCCAAAATATATGTGTGGGGGGTGGGTTTAGGCAAATAAAAAATCTAGGAGGGTTAAGTGGGCAGGGAGTGCATGGGCTCTCCCCCTCATGTAATTGCGGCAAAATCGATCGATAAAATTAAAATAAAAAATCGATGAATTCTCCACCAATGAATTCTTTTCGACAACATCACAGAGACCTGGAAAGTAACCTCGGCTTAGTGAGCCAAGGTCATAGTTAGGTTCAGTCCCGGATGCTGAGAGCCAGAGAAGATGGCTCTAGCCTTGCACATAAGAGGGGGGGAGTGATGCTGCACTGGGGTCTAAGACACCTCTAAAGCTACACTCATGCTAATGCATGCAATCGTCACACCTTAGTGAGAGTGTCCAGAATACGCCAGGCAGACAACATGGGCTATTCTAACCCCCACAAGGAAAAGTAGTGCTGTTTGCTTGGGCACCTCCTGGGTGCAATCCATTCATTTATTTATTTATTTATACACATGAGGAACCAAGTTCCTTTGATCACAAAAAGAACGGACAATGGATGAGAAATCAGATTTGACATGAGCTTCTTACAACGGGTGAGTTTGCTCGTTGTTATTGCTAAAATTCTATTCCTTTTCATTTTGGTTGCTCCTGACCATGGAACTTTAAAAAAAACAAAAAAGCAAGTTGCTTTGGCAACTAAACTAGACTGTGCAGAATGTCTTGCAGTTCTGCAAAGGGCAGTCAAAGGAAAACAGGTTTCCTGTTCCCTTTTCCATGGGGCAGGGTTTTCAGTGGTCTGACGTACCCGTGAATGGATTTACTCTACACCACTTGATTTTGAGTGACGTTGCAGGTTCGCTGCTCCCCAAAGGTGATGTGTATCGGCCAGTGCCACCCCCAAAGGACTGATGTGGATTGGGGAACTCCCAGATGCTCTCCATGCGCATGGAGTCCCCAGTAGAACCTCCAGGTGAAGTTCTGAGGCTCTCCAGCAGAGAGAACATCCAGAGGGGATGCGGGGCTGCGGTGCCGTGGAAACCCCACAGACTGAGGGACGCGTGCTGTTCTACACTGTAAGGAAAGAGTGTTCTTCTGTTGGGATGATTGTGTGATGTAATTAATATATTCATCAATGATGTCATTGGTGAGGTCATATGTGACATCCTCATTCTGGTCATGAGAGGAGCAATTGTGTAGCAACATTAACTGGTGAATTTCTGTTTTTTAATGTGTCAGATCTTAACATTATCGGCACTACATCATGTTATGTTATGAAGGTTTTACACCGTGGCAAATCACTACCATAATGGCATATTGTGCCCCCCCTGGGGTTTCCACAGTGCAGTCTACGAGGAAAATGGAGAGGGGAAAGGGGAGGGAAGAGAGAAATTAAGGCTAACCATTAAAGGACTAACAGTGAGAGGCATAAACTAGTAGGTACATTGGAGTGAGTGAGGTAATATCTGGGTGCCTTTATGAAAGGAATAAATACATACATTCGAATGAAGGGGGCTTTTCTTCCATTTGGGTGTCTGTATGTAGGCGGCCTAACTCGAGTTACGAATTGGAATGGCCTGGTAAGGCAAAGGTGCAATGTTTTTTTCTGTGAAACTTATTAAAGTGGTGTGTCATATATGCGTGGTGTGTGTGCATATAGTTAATTTACATAGTAAGTGGACGTGTATATTTCTCTGATATTTTGTCTTTTAGGCAAACGGAAATCATGTAATCTTTCCGCACCCCTTGAAGGGAATATTAAGTTTATCTCGGCCACTTTCTGTGTGCAGCAACACACATTCCATACTGAACCAAAGCGAATGCTGCTTTTGGTGCCACCCATTTAAGGGTGACATTGCCTGTGTTCATGGACTTCCTGGCCCCATCCTCCAGCCACTGCTCCCAACTGGGAATGGTCATGGAGGACGCCCACGCTGACACTACAGCGTCCTTTCATCGTGGGATGAAAGGATGCTGGGTTTTTCTCTGTTGTTATTTCAACGTGAAAACTCATCAAATTTTGTAGGGGGGTTAAAAAATATATAGATGGGTTGTGGGTGTTCGGGAATAGTTAAATAATTAAAGGGGATGGAGGTACAAGAAACCCTCACGAGTGCTGAACAGTCCTGTGTGGATAAAAGGCAGCCTCGGCTCTGCAACAATATCCGGTTCACAGAGCTGTGACGCAGTCAATATTTGTTATGATAGGTGGGGCCTGATCTGGCCACGTTACTGCAGTCTAACACGTTTACTTGAAGCTGGGCCCTTTGCCAGAAAGTCCAACTGTGAGGTGGAAGTGAGATATTCAGGCAATGGAACCCATCTTGGAGGAAAACACAGCAGCAAGACTAGCGCTCAGACACAACAGCAGGTAGCAGATAACACAAGCACTCAGAGAACTCCACCGGCTTCTAGTGCAAAAGAGAATCCAGTTCAAGGAGCACTTGAAGTTCAAGGAGCAGAATTCCACCTTAGATCAAGAAACAACAAACTATTAGAAATCTGGAGAGTTTGCAGAGATAGACACAGAGACTCTGCCTTTTCCACTTTGTTGGCCAAATACTGGAGCTTGCTAGCAAAGAACATCTGCACCCCACAGGACCTCCTGAAATTCAGGAAAAGTCTAAAATCCTGACTTTTCATTGCTGAACAGACAGAAAGTTTAACCTACACCCATCAATCAGCGGAAATGGCAACCCTTAATTGTTTGAATTTCATGTGAACACCATACTGTCTCAGGACAGTCTACCTAGAACACACCACATCATAGACAGACAGATAGATAGATAGATAGACAGACAGACAGACAGACAGACAGACAGACAGACAGATAGATAGATAGATAGATAGATAGATAGATAGATAGATTCTTTAGTCCGAAAAAAAACAATTTTCATAAAAGATAAAAAATATAAAGTATTTACTAATACATCAGACAAGCAAAGAATACAAATCTTTAGATACACAAAGTGAAAAGCCGTACATGATGAAATAAAGTATCATGTTAGGGGCAATTCAATTGTAGCAAGTGACTTCTTAATAATAAAGCATGTTCCATATAAGAATAAATACACTGTGGCGGATAAGAATTCGGAATCCATAAGATTTGATAAAAGCCTGCAAGTGCCTGCCTCATTCCCCAACTTTTCCACAGTGGCAGAAGACATTTCTTTCTTAAATTTGGTAAACAGGACACAGCAGCATCAAATGTGAACTATGACCAAAATGGAGCCAGTTGCAAAAACATTTACTTGTTCCATTCAAACCACTCTCAGCATGCAGGCTGGCGCCTTTTGTAAATCGCGGATTTGATCTAAGGCGAAGGAAAATGGCTCTATACCTGGGAATATGAAATCATAGGTCATCATTTGGTACATTCAAATGGGGTGTATCCTTAAAGTAAAATTGAATGCTGTGTTTCTTGGATTCTATTTCCTCTCGTTGTTTCAATTTTAGAGAGAGACATTATTTCGCTCCCATTCAACAGTCTTCCTTACTAGCCCTGTATGTATTGCTAAGGAGTTCATCAAAACCAAGACTCCTTAAAGAATATGTTACATCTTTCAACCATGGGAGGCTATTGCGAACATCAGCGTCCATAATATCTTATACCAGGATTTAGTTAGGTGCAGATGTGTGTTCCCCCAAAGTAGTGCCCAACAAATGAATGGCTGCAGACATATGTAGTCTTCAATATACGTCAAGCCACACTCCTTGTGCATAAAGATAGCCTGGAAACCCCTGATCTGCTCCCATTATTGTCCCCAGAAAGTGATTGTCCTTTATTTGAATTGCTTCTGAGCATTGATTACCCCAAACACCTGCACCATGCCGGGCCAAGGGCACGGATTTTTCCTTGTATATGCATACAACATGGTCAAAAGGCCAACCTCCTAATTTATTCCCATATTTTAACAATGCATTATACTCAGGAACTCATAATGACTAGAAGATATCACATCAAGGCACCTCCAAAACTATAAGAGTACACATTTCCTGTCTCCCCTAATATCTCACCCTGAACACAGGGCATCTTCATGATATGATATGATAGGTTATTTATAACATGCTTAATACCCAGAGGTTTCTATGCGCGGACCCGGGGATTGAACCTGTGTTGCTCTGTGTCATCTTGCTTCCAAGGGGAGCACGTTGCCCCTGAGCTATCCCCCTTCATGCATCAAAAATGAACCCAAACACTTTTCAACGTAACGCTCTGATAGTAAGACCAATTGTTTCAAAGTACTATATAACCACAAGAACACTTCCCTCCTTTTGACTAGTCCTCAATTTCTCTCCACCTTACTCACCAGACACAAATACACACCAGCCACTCGCACACAGCTTTGAAAAAAAAGAAAAGGCACCATCCCCAAACTCCAAACATCACAAACGTACACCTCTAACTACCATTGACATACCCAGCCCCTGCCCAACACATGCCCTGCACTATTAGCAGAGGCCCACCAACCCCCTGGACACAAAGCCTTCGATGCCTCCTGAACTTCTCGCCTTGAAAGCTTAAAGGCACTCAGAAATCAGGGTATTTCTGATCTGCAACCTCAGCACAAAGCACCGCTATCTTGCTCTTCCTTGTCTTCCCAATCACGCCCACTCACTTCCAGATCCACCAGAGCTCCTGGAGACAGCAAGTGGCAGCAGAGCCATGGTAGACATTCTAATGAAACAGCATAGCATAACATAATCTAGAATCCTTCTCATGAGCGAGGATTCAAAAGTATGGAGGTGAGAGCCTGCCAACCACTGGGAAGAGTCAACGAGTTAGAAGCATCATTGGACTACCCCAAGTATGTGGATGGTGCAGACTGAAATCGCTAAGGGTTGCAAAAGTGGGAATAACCATCTGCGTAGAAACTCGCCTGGTGGAAATTACGATTCATTGAGGTGTCATAGATGCAATGGTGCAGTGGATGTTACGCTATGCTATGTAATTATGCTTTTGTACTTTGCAGAATCACCACTGAACAAGTTAAAAGCACCAATGATATGGTATGTTACTTATAACGCACTTAATACCCAGAGATTTCTAAGCGCGGACCCGGGGATCAAACCAGCGATGCTCCGTGTCATCGTGCATCCAAGGCGAGCACGTTGCCCCTGAGCTATCCTCCCGAGACTCTGTGTCTGAGGCATATTGTGCCCCTGTCTGGTGGAAACCAGACTGTAGTCTGTTGGGAAGGAGTGCATGAGCAAGAGTGAAATACAAGTGGGGCAGAGGAAGGAAGGATATTGAAAATGCAGTTGGGAAGTTAGGCCGGGGGAGGTGTGTTGCGTTAGTATGGATGCGTGTTAGTCCAATAATATTGACTGTCATCTAGTGGGAGGTGACAGACATAGGGGAGAATTTCTTGCGTTAAAGAGCACACTGTGATATCAAGGCAATTCTAAGATAGAGATCTCATAGTGTTTGTTTTCATTAGGGACTCAAGGCTGTGCTTAGGTAAACCTGGTAGATACAAAGGCCTAAAATACTATTGGTATCTGATAAGGGTATCGCCAGTAAGTTCCCGATTTATAACTCCAGAAAATGGCCTAGTCCAAGAGTAGGACATGTGAGAAGTTAAATATTGTTGAAAACAAGAAGACATGAGAATGGCAAACATATCATTTTAAAGTAAAATATGTGAGGCATGGACCATAGATGTAGGTAGGTGATATTAGTGTGATAACAGTTATTCTGAGGATGAACTATGGGTTAATGCCTTAATGGAGAGAGCCAAAGATCAGTGGGATTTGAAAAGGGAGGGCGTTTTCGGGCTTGTATGCTGCCTGTGATACTGTGACATGACTATACAATAGGGAGACGTAACGGAGACCATTCTGAGAATAGCCAATGATAACCATGTTGTTTAATTTACATTCTTAGCACGTTTTCCACTACCTAGGAGTTTATGATCCTCTTTCGGCGCTAAGAAGCAATGAGAAAGCTTTCGGTTAAATATCCTGAACTATGATTTTCCTTGACCCATTCAGTACTATGGACAGTCAATACCTCACAGTTCTGTCCTGATATGTTGGCTATTGAGTCACAAGAACTAGGAGTCAGGCACCATGCCAGTATCCTCAACTCCCTTGCATGTAGGAGAGCTCCAACACTCATAGAGCAAACGTTTATGCCATTGCCTCATTCACTTTGCTCAAGTAGTTATTGTTTATTACTCAGTTTAAAACATCAAAATCAAAATGCAGTAAATATCAATACTGTGTACAAAAGACCTGCATCGCCTACCACAGAATAGCATGCTCAGAACAGGAAGGGACGGTGAGAACTTTTGCAAGTTCACATCCTGGCAATCCTGTTGTTTAGGGAAAGTCAGCTGAACCCCAGCGCTCAAAAAACTCTTGTTTGTTTCACCCCCGCATCAATCCTTCTCCCATTCCTTGCTTGCTCCAGCCCACATTTGGCATCCGATAGGCCGTTACACTATGATCCTGTGACCTGGAATACCCAGGCAAGAATCAGTGAGCCCCTCTGCATCCCCTACCACCGAATAGCATGTTCAGAACAGAGCAGAACAGGAAAGGAGGATGAGTATTTTTGCAGGGTCATGGTGTGATATGATATGATAGGTTATTTATAACACGCTTAGTACCCAGAGGTTTCTAAGCGCGGACCCGGGGATCTTCGTGTCGTCTTGCTTCCAAGGCGAGCACGTTGCCGCTGAGCTATTTTCCCGAGACCATTTGTCCTTTTGTTTAGGGAAAGGAAGACAAATCCCAGTCCCTCTCCCGTCCCCTGCCTGCTCCAGCCTGCCCCCTGCCTTTGATAGGCCACTCGGCTGTGGTCCCAGGACCCAGAAGACTACACACCAGAACTTTTCAGGGCATCAGATCGCTCCACAATAAGGTAAGGGACAGCACCGTAATTAAAAACACACCATTTTAACACTTTGTGTCACTAATAGATTGCCACTAGTACATGTTACTAATGTGTTAGTGTGCCATATTGATAGTTTACCACACTGATAGTTTGCCAGACATATAGTTTGCCATTCTGGTATTCTGTGAAACTGATAGTTCACTGCTGTGATATTTTGCCTCTGATATTTAGCTGCAGTGATATTTGCCACTGTGATATTTTGCCACTTTGATATTTTGATATTCTGATAGTTTGCCACGTTAATAGTTTGCCACTATTATATTTTACTAATTTGGCAGCATGTCACAGCAATAGTTTGCCACAATGACAGTCTGACACACTGAAAGTTTGCAACGCTGATAATTTGCCACACTGATAGTTTGCCACACAGATAGTTTGCACAGATAGTTTGCCACACTGATAGTTTGTCAATCAGGTACTCTGCCACACTGGTAGTCTGCAGATGTGATATCCTCCCGCTGTGATATTTTGCCTCTATGATATTTTGCCAATGTTGTACTGTGCTCGACTAATAGTTTGCCACCCTGATAGTTTGCCACTCTGATAGTTTGCCATACTGATAGCTCTAATTGAAGAGATGTAAAGCGGACACCACTATTTGAATGACAATTATAAATGAGCTAACAGTGATTTAAAGGATATTTGGTTCCCACCAGAGCTCTTTTGCACTTGGAGGGCAAGCAAGGCACAGAACTTCTTCCTGGCATGTGTTTGTCAGAAACTGGGTGAACCCATGCAGTAATGGCTGCGACTAAATCCTTCTGTTCAACTAGGTATGAATTGATTCTTACCATGAATGTACCAGACAACATGTCCATATAAAACTCCTTTAAATGGAGACACAGGAATGCTTTTAGTCCAATGCAGTTTGGATAACAAAATCCATCCCCAGGGACATCTCGGTGAATAATAACATATATCAAGTAACAATGACTTAGTGGAAAACTCTGACCATCAAAACATTTTTGTGTCTATTCTTTGAATGTTATAATGCACTTGCATCAACTGTGCCTCAAGTTTTGAAAATTAAAACTTTTAGATTGACAAGACGTTAGGGTGCAAAAGACCCTGCAATTAACTGTGTCAGTGTTGAACAATATATCTACATACAATTAGAGAGCTGTTATCTATGTAATCAGAATCTGGTTAGTCCATGTAATTAAATCAAATATATATACTCACCAACTAGACAACAACATTGGTCTTTCGACTGAGCATGAACATATACTTATTTTCTTTTTTATTTTGTCTGGTTGAAAAAATTCAACCTTTCAAAAATATGCCTCTAATAGCGACTGAATGTAAGCATCCCCAGAAACGCACCCCCCTTAGTGAGAGGCAGTAAAGGACACACCCCAGGAGGGGAATGAGGCCAGGACCAAGTGCGGGTGAGATTAAAACGAGCTTTATATAGGTCAATATAGGGCATGCAAAGGACTCTGCAAACTCCGAGAGCGCTCTGTCTGACAATAGCAAAGACAGTCAGTTATATTACAAATACACGTCATGCATGAGGTAAGCTATAGGGGCCACAGACTCTTAGGGATTGGGTGGTGATGGCTAGGTGGTATACAATGTATACATTTGCTTCTCCAGGATTGGCGGACATTGGTGCTGCGCCACGTGGGGTGGGAGGTCAGCTGGGCTCATCGGGGTGGAGTGCCGGGCCGGACATGCCTTGTAACGACGATTGATAACTAAACTAACATTTGCCCTTTTGGCCACACATTCCCACCCATTCATCACACTTCATGTTTTCCGTTGATTTGCAACTCTTGTAAGCGCTGACCTTAGATCAGTACATGGCCAGAAAAATTGATATGCGATCTGGAGTGTCTCAATACGGTGTCCAGTCAATTCGTCGACCTCAAATTGGTCGAATGACATTTGGTCGACGCAATTTCGTCGAAAACCATTTCGTCGAATTTTTTTTTTAAATTATATATATTTTTTTGGGTGTTCGTTTAGGCAAAAAAAGGTTTTTTAAGGCAAAAAAAGGAGGTTGGGGGGGGACCCCCAAAAAAAAAAAAAAAAAAAAGGGTTAAAATAGAAAAAAAAAAATTTCGACGAAATGGTTTTCGACCAATTTGCTTCGACCATTTGTCTGGTCGACCAATTTTTTTCGATGAATTGACTGGCAACCTCTCAATACATCAGTTTGGAGGATACCTTAGGTTCAAACAATCCGGTCTCATGTGCATAGTCAGGGGCATGGGTGGGGGTGCTTGACCAACCTGCCTTGGCAATTTAGGTGAGGGATGGTATTACAATCTGTTGGTACACGTGTGGGCGGCTCCCTTTTTAGGGTCATTAACTCGGGGTTGATGGAGGTACTACTGGCCCGTGGGGGGCATGTGACTGGTGCCTGAGAGGCGGTGGGATTTAGGACCAGGTAGCTCGTAAGTCATGGAGTCAGGCTGTGGCGGCCTCTGACATGGGGGAGGTGGGCGGATGCTTGAAATGAGTCCAGCAGGCTCGGGAGGGGAGGCTAAGCTGCGCTGTTTGAACACCAGCTATCTCTAGAGGGCCTGGGTAGGAGGAGGGGGAAATGGCCTTGCAGCTCTGTGCGTGGCATCTTGCACAAGACGGTTTACTGTCTTGTGGGTGAGGGGCGACTAACAACACATGGGGTTTCTAAAAGCGCTGATATGTATTTGCATTAAAATGGAATACTAGCTGGGGATCATACTCTTTTGCATAGCATTTCACATCTACAGTTGACATACGAACATGAGGTAGTGTTAGGCAGGTGTGTGTATAAAGAGAACAACACATGTTATTGTACACTGTTATCAGCTATCCAGTCTTTGTACATCTCTTCATTATATACAATATCTGTTGCATATTTTCTCTTTACCCATTCTCCTTTACATTAGCAGCGAACGTTAGTCAACAAGGCACACATTACATCAATGGTTTCTACACATTGCAAGGGTTTCCGGGGTGGTTATGGGTGTGACGCGCCACGACGTCTACCGTTGGGGGCTTGGTGCAGGGTCAGGGCCTGCAGGGTTTGGGGTGGTCTCAGTTGCTTCCTTATGTTCCCGTTCATGGCTGGGGCAATGATGTACTGCGGAAGGTTAACAGCTACAGTGTTTTATTTTGTTGTTTGCTCGCGTCTGGTGGCTCGTGAGAACGAGTCCTCAGCGGATCTGCCATGCAGTGGGAGGTGGGGGCAGTGTGGTCCTCTGTGAGCGCGGTCGAGTGGGGGTCACTCTGCAGCGTTCAGTGTGCATGTTTGCTCTACCTTGGGTTAGATCTGCACATTTCTAGCAAGATGGGGATGGCTTAATACAAGATGGCGTCTGTGCTCTGCCACATAACGTGGTGGTGCAGCCTCATGTGTCGGTCTGAAGCTGCCCCGCCGCCTGGGCCCGGGGGCCGGTGGGCTGCCGACGAGTCATGGGTCTTCACCAAGGTGAGACATGCAGTGGGAGGAGGGGTCCTATCGACCTACCCTCCCCTACATTTCCCCCCTTTCATTACTTAAGTAACGAATACCTTAGCTCCCCCAGTCGTTCGCGCTCCTTCTCAGCCAACACTGCCTCTTCCCAGGCTGGCGTTCCCTTTATTGGCATCCAAGCTCTGCAAACCCCCCAAAGGCTTTCCCCCCTTCTAGCATACTCATCTGGGGTGCAGGTCATATATATACATCCCCCATCTCCCTCCAGGTCCACCCATACCTTCGTGTACCACTCTAGTTCCCGGGGCTCCTTTATTGTGGTATGATATAACCTGTCCACTATATCCCCGTCATAATATATGGGTACCATTCTATACTTGGACTCTGAAGCCTCACCAGTTTGTACGTGTGCTTCCTGTTGCGCCGTGCCCCTCCTCCGGCGTTGCCCATTGTCACCATCATCATTGTTCCATTAGGGACTACATTTGCGCAGCATCGAAGACCCAACTGGCACACACAAAAAATCACAAGTAAAAACACGATGAGGGGCATTAGTAGTTTCACAGCGAGCCCTATCCAGGAAGGTACCCAGGAAAAAAGGTTATCAAACCACGTGCTTGGGTCTGTGCCACCTTCCGTCTTCATTCGTTCCCCTAGGTTGTGCACTGCAGCGATGACGTGTGATAGTGTCCCATTATCAGCATCTTCAGAAGGTACAAAGGTGCAACAGGCACTTCCGATTTTTCAGCAAACACCACCATCCATCGCTGTCAACAGGTCTAGGACATACCTGTTTTGCATTGTCATTAGTCTCAGCGCCCTTAGCTCCACCTTGATCACGTTGAACCCTTCTTCAGCGTCGTTGGCCAATTGAATCAGCTCCCACCGCGTAATCTGCAGCCATTTTGCATTTGCTCGGGCCTGAATGCTTGGAATGAGGTAGGCGAAAAAGCTTTCCGCTGAGCTCAATAACCTGTACCTGTCTGGGATCTGTGCCAAAGGTTCTGAGGAGGCCTTTGAGATATAGTTTGATGACCTCTGTTTTCTGGACATGATTCCGTCGGCGTTTCCTTCTGATAGGGCGTAAAGTGGTGGCTCTTCAGTGGGTGAGGCGTTGGTTGTAGCTTGGGTAGTCTTCCGGCCCCCTTGGCTGAGGTGGCTCTCCAGTATTACCATTAGGGCTGAGTGCAGTGTCGCCAGGGAACACTTGCCCCTCCATGATGGTGGGAGGTGAATGTACGCCCGTTTGCCACAGACCCTGTAAGTGTCCATCAGGACTGCTGTTCCTTTCTTCATATCTGGGATCATTAGGCTCTTGCTGCAGTTTGTGTTTCTTCCCATGTCGATTTTCCCTTCTCCCAGGAAGCAAAGTTTGTTTGAGATTTCTTTCTGTAGTTTCAATGCTTTCTCTATAGCGCTCACCCAGGTCAACTTTGCCACATGTTCTGACCATACTATGGCACACGTTTTTCCAATCCATTGTAGTTTTTCGGTCGACAGCCCTCGCAGTGCTTCAGCTTTGCACGTTACCACATCATCTTTCCATTTGTTTTCTGAAAATATTGTTCCTTTTATTACTAAGAATGTTTCTTTTAAGCATACCACTCCTTTTGCTCTTGAGTAGCACGTTTTCTCGTTCTGCAGCATTTCAAAAGATACCGTGTGTGCCTGGAAGGTGTTCTTAATTCTGCACAGAGTGAGATGGAGGAGACACTGGGCGTCTGCAAGAGGCAATTCTTGTGGCATTAAAACTTTAGGTGTGCCTGAGGCATGGGGGATCAGGGAGCACACGTAGCAGCTTTCATTAGTTGTTCGTTTGGCTGTGGAGCTCATGTCTGCATACCATTTATTCGACCAGTGTGGGTGCCTGGGATCTTCTATTGTATCTAGTCCCAGGCCATAGTATTCGTCATATCTCTTCCTACCTACTTCCCTCTTTCTTCTGTTTTTGAGGATTGTTTTAGCGGGCCTGGCTGTGTGCAACAGGGACTCCCTCTCCCCAGCCCCCTCCTTCTCCCACTCTTCTTACAAAGTCATAAACCTGTAGGCCATTTTAATATTCTCTTTCATTCTCTCTGTGGTGTAGTCATTTTCTCTGGGAGGACTGATTGTCGTTGTGTGGGGGGTAGCAGTGGTGCCATATAACCATGATATAACAGATGGGTGTCAGTCATTTAGTTCATGTACACTAAAATTTGTAGCATTGCTTTGGGGCTTCAGAGGGGTGGTCGGCTTGTTGTTAGTATCGTTCTGACGTTTTGCCTCATCTGGATGTGGGCCATACCCCCATACCAGCTGAAAGCCATCCCATATTAAATAGTTACCCTCCTTAAACGGTTTGCTTACATTTTCCATGTTGGTTCCATTACCTCCCCCCTCATTTATCTCAATGCAGATAAATGCTATTATCCAATATATTGTTAAGCCAAACATGAGTGTGAAAAATATAATAGCACAGACAGTCAACCCGCATTCGTATGAGTATGTTCGCAAATCAAAAACATTTCTACTCCTAGCGTCCCTATTGCTAATCGTTGCAGGCGGCCTGTTTGTTGCCATGGTTACTCCTATATGTTGAAACATAGAAAAGGGTACATTAGGCATACAGTGCAATTATTTTTTGCTTTTTCCACTTTGGAGTAATCATCTAGAGTGAGAGAGAGAGAGAGAGAGAGAGAGAGATCATGTTCATTTTATACGGTTTCACATTTTGTCATAAACATTGTTATAATACAGTTGTTATTTCAATAAACCTTGCATGCTCTTGTGTGTAAATTTCTTTTATTCTTACAAATTTTCCCCATCAGGGCCCTCTGCACCTTCTACTTGTCCCATGCTGTCATAGGCTTTTCGGACGTCTGTCAAATGTATCCAATATCTCAAGCCCTTCACTTTCACTGCTGTTGGTGTGCAAAAAAAACCACCTTGTATGGGCCATGAAATCTTGGAGCATTCCACCTACGCACGAAGCTCCTAACATATATCATTTCACCTGGTTCCAGCTGACCTGTTGGGCTTTCTTTCTGTGGAGTGTGTGTTTCATTCTTCCCATCACTTACGTATGGTGATGCAAGTTGTCTCGCTATCATTCGTGCTGCCTTAGTGAGTTTTGTTAGGTAGTCGTTGAATTCTTCTCCTAGTACAGTTGCACTTCTGTGTGCATCTGAATGTCTATGGAGGGGTGAGTGTGCTGTGTGCATTCGTCTCTCTGTCACGATCTCATGGGGCGACAAATGGTGGTCCTTGCTTGGCTGATTCCTCAGCTCAAACAGTGCCAAGGGGAGACAGTGCACCCAATTTTTCTTAAGGATGAAACACTTTTGAGAGTCTGCCTTTTAGTAATCCGTTTATCTTTTCTACCACACCGTTACTTTGCGGGTGATAAATCGAGCATAATTTGTGTTTTATTCCTAGCAATGATGTCACTTCTTTAAAGAGATCGTTCACAAAATGTGTGCCGTTGTCAGAGCAAATTACGTTGCAAATTCCCCAGCGGGGGAATACTTCCCGCACTAGAAACTTTGCAGCACATTTAGCATCTGGGCGGGCACAGGGACCTGCCTCTACCCACCGTGAAAAGGGGCAAACTACCACTATCATGTACCTCGCTCCGTTGCATCTCTCACCCATATCTGCTTAATCTATATGCAGCCCTCTGAAAGGTCCTACCGGCTTGGGTATCGTTCCCCTGAGTGTTCTCAAAGTCATGCCGGAGTTGTATATCTGGCACGTTGTACATTCCATTGCTAGCTTAGAGGGTTGTTCCTGTAACCTTGGAATGAACCAGTTTTCTTGTATCTCAACCGCGATGTGCTGCCTTGCATTGTGTGCTGGGAAGTGTAGCTGCTGGAATGCTATTTCTAATAACTTAGTTGGCATCACTACTTTACCTGTGTTGTTTTGCCGCCATAATAAATCAGTTGCCGACTGGCTGCACCCTCTTTTTGCCCACAACTCCTTTTCGTCCTCAGCTGCCTCTTACTGTAGCTCCAGTATTTGAGAAACATGCATGGCATTGTACCCGTCCGGAATATCTTCCTCCGATTCTCTCTGCACCAAGTACTCACCTATGTTTTCCTTTCTTAAATATGATGCCTCCTTGGCAGCCGCGTCTGCTGCCGCATTTCCCAAAGAGACAAAGTCAGTATTATTGGTGTGGGCCTGGCATTTCACTATTGCTACCATGGTGGGTTCTTTTAACGCTTAGTAGTTCGGCATGTTGTACGGGTGAACCATCTGCTCGGTTGAACCCCCTTCTTCCCCACCTAGCAAGCCCTCCATGTACTGTTGTGGCCATGTATGCTGAATCTGTGTAAATTGTTACTCCGCATCCTTTTGCTGCTCGTAATGCTTCAATTAATGCTACCAGTTCTGCTGCCCGTGCTGAGAAATGAGCCGGCAGTCGCTGTTGTATTAGGACCTCGTACTCACCTTCTTCCATTTGCACGACCGCCACCCCCACATGTTTTTCTCCAGTTTCGGAATTTATGGAAGCTGACCATCTATGAAAAATACCTCTCCCTCCGCCAGTGCGTTCTCGCTCGCCACAGTTGTGCCATTGTCCTCACCCTGATATGTTGCACAATCATGGGCCTGGGTATCCTCTACAGTGCATGGTTCTCAGATGAATCTTGCAGGGTTAACCACCTTGCATTTTACCTCATGTATATTGGTGCTTGACAGTATTACCTCATACGCGTTGGCTCTCTGTGTGGTTAATGTGCTTTTTGATCGCTCGAGTATGGCGAACAATGAGTGTTCTACATACAGTGTCAGTGAGCACCCCATTACTATGGTGGCGCTTTTCTCAATGACGAACGTAGCGGCTGCGAGAGCCTGTTCGCATGCGAAATGTCCCTGCATTACTGCGTCCAGTGTCCCACTGTAGTATGCCAGAGGCTTGTGACCTAGTGATGTTTTCTGGGTTAAGACTGCTGTCATGAGTGCACCCTTGCAGTGCGAGAATTGGTAGAACTCACGTTCATAATCTGGGTTTGCGAGCACTGGTGCACTTGAAATTAGTTCTTTGAGTGATGTAAATGCATCGCACGACTCTGAGTCCCACTGTATTTCTGTTTTTTCCTTTTGTGCTTCTTTGAGTGCCTGGAGCAATGGGCGTGTGTATGCAGCATAGTCTAATATCCAGGCACGACAATAGTTGCACATCCCTAGGAATTTTTGCATGTCTTTTACTGTCTTTGGTCTCCCCACAGCCGAGATAGCTGCTACTCTGTCTGGGATTATTTTCTTGCCATCCTTTGAGATTAATTGCCCTAGGTACAGCACTTCACGTTGACAATATTGCAACTTTTTTTTGTCCACCTTGTACCCCTTTTGGGCTAGTAATGTCAAAAGGGCAATGGAGTCTTTTCTACACTCTCCCTCGTTTTTGCTGCAAATCAACAAATCGTCCACGTACTGTATTATTGTGCTGGCGGCAGTCATGTTTCCAAGATCTTCGTGCAATATTCTGTTGAATATGCTGGGGCTTTCACAATAACCCTGGGGCAATCTGCAGTGTTCATACCTCCTTCCCCCTAGGGTGAATGCTGTCAGGTAGCTGCACTCCTCTGTGAGTGGTATTGAGAAAAATGCGTTTTTCAAATCCACCACAGTGAAGTGAGATGCGTCTTTTGGGATGCTGCATAGGATGGATGCCGGATTCGAGACCAAAGGGAACTCTTTCTGGATGACGTCATTTAGTGGGCATAAGTCCTGGATCATCCTCCAGGCCCCTCCTTTCGCTTTTATGATTGGGTAAATACAGGTGTTACAAGGGGAGTTCGAGGGTACTATTATCCCCTGTACGAGTAGAGCATTTATTGTTTCTTTTATCTCTTCTTCTGCTTCCCGGGACAGGGGGTATTGTTTGACCCGGGGCAGAATTGCTCCAGGCTTGAGATTGATCTTTGCTGGTGTGACCCCACGTAGTAGCCCTACGTCGTGGGGACCAGTTGTCCACAATTGCCAGGGCACCGACTGCATGTCGTCATTAAAGAATGAAGGTGGGGCGCCCACTACTGCCATTAGCTGCACTGGCACCTGCCTCTTCTGTATCATTATTTCACAAGGGATTGCTATTTCCATGATTATTTCTCCATCACTCTCTGAATCTGTGAAAGGGTCCTCGTCTGACAAATCTTGGAGTGCAATGTCGGCGTTTATGCATAATACTGTGCGCCACTCGCAGCCGTGTATGTCCATTGCAATTACAACTATTCTTTTGGCTGTGATTTGTACTGCATGTATGTCAATGACATCACTGTTCCTGGCATTATCTCCGGGCGAGCTATTGGGCGGAAGACAAATTCTGCTGGTACTCTCCATTCTAGCTTTTTCTACTCTGGGACCACCCTTGCTAATGTTTTTAACCCCTGAATGAACATATCCGGGTTTACGGGTATGCTGCGCACCTCTGGGCATGTCGCTCTTGAATATATCACTAGCATCGCACGCATAGAACACATCCCTGGGGTTGAGCACACAATCCCTCCTCTTTTTGTGAACGAGATAGTCATGTTCAATTTGCAGAGGAGATCTCTTCCCAGCAGGTTCATGGGGGATTGTCATAATACAATAGGGGTGCCCTTACTGTTTTTCCCCCCACTGTCACATCCAAATCTTCTGTGTAAGGAACTTCCACCACCACCCCAGAGAACCCCTGCATCTCCAATTTACGATTAGATAGCGGAAGCCGGCCTCCGCGTATGCATGATTTTTCGGCTCCCGAATCTACCATAAAGATGAATTGTCTATTTCCTATCTCTGCTCCTATCAATGGTTCCTCGCCTGCATTGAAGGTTGTCAATAAAATTGGACACGCAAGTGTTCTCTGTGGGCTGTCCTATGCTGGATGCCTAGTTGTTCCCCCTTGGCTGAAAACGTTACCTGAAACTACCGCTACTCCTCCATATGGGGCAGGCGCGCCGTTGGATGTTGTAGTGAATGGGTTGTTTTGAGTGTAGGGTAGGTGCTCACTGCTTTGTGGATGTTGTTGAACGTTGTGTGGTCTTTCCCTGTATTGCTCTTGCCCCGTTTGGTCCTGCTGTTCTCTTCCCCCGTCCAGGGGCAACCCGTATGGGCTCCCCGGATGGGGGTGCCCGCAATATTGGTCATCTTGGTAACTCGGGTTAAGCCTGCTCCTGCATTCGTGCGAGAAATGTCCCCACCTCCCACAATTCCAACAATTTCCTTGCCCCCCTCTGGGTCCTGGTCCCCCATTTCCGCCATTACCTCCATATTTCTGTCCACCTCCTCTTCGCCCCCTGTACCTACCTCTTCTGTTGCTGGGGTGCCACGCTTGCCACTGCAGTCCTCCGTATTCCTCCTGTCCATTCCACTGTCTCTGCCCGTTGTCTGCCCAATTTGCAGCCATCCTTCCCTGTATCGCTACCAATCCCCCTTCCTCCTCCTCCATGTCTCTGTTGTGTGGGAGTGCTGCTACAGCTGCTGCGACCTTCACCAGTTTCGTTTGTATTAACATGGCCTCGTCTGCCAGTCTTTTTTGTGCCACCTCCTTTTCTCATTCCTTAATTCTTTTGCAATGGTGCACTATTATGCTCTGTATCTCTGGCCATCCTTTCGTTTCAGTCCCTGCTTTCTTGTCAAGCGCTTTTTGCACTTCTTTTGGGAGCCCTCTCTTTATTATGAAGTAAAATAACAATGTTGATTGGTCATATGGTGTACCCATTTCAGCTCTCCACATCTCCTGTACCCGAAAAATGTAATCCATAACTTCTTCCCCATCATTCATAGTGCATTGCATTACTGACTGTAAATCTGGCGTGTCTGGAAATGTTTCCCTCAATGCGTCCCAAACGCACACGCGCACTGTATTGAAGGCAGCGCCATCATGTCTGTCACTATCCAGCGTTATTCCCGGAAAACCTGCTTTTGCCCACACCCTGTCTGATTGGTCCCCTACTGCTGACACGAGTAAACTTTTAACATCTCCTATGGCCACGGGCACCCCTGCAGTGTGTTTCTCAAAGGCGTATATCCACTTGCTACCTCCACCTGATAGCGGGGGCAGAGATTTGAATAAGTTTGCCTTATCCATCTGTGCCCAAGGTATATAATTTCGTCTTCCCGCCCCCTGATGTATTAGTGGGAGTTTAATCGTCCCTGACTTCCTTTCCCAATACTCACCTTTGTTCCTTTTTTCCCCACCATGGCTATCCTTCCCGTCCTGTTTCTTAACCTCCCTGTCCACTCCTGTTCCATTGTCCTCCCCAGTGGTGTTTCCCCTAAATCCACTAAACTTCCTCCTGCCGCCATTCCCAATCTCCCAGCTTCCTGCTCATCTTTTTCCAGATGACACCACAGCTCTTCTCTCCCATCACCTTCCACTTCTCCTCCCTCTACACTTCCTCCTATATTGTTCGCTCCTAGTTCTATTATCTGGGTGGGCTCCTCTTGTATTCTGAATAGTATCTCCCCTTTTTTCCACCCTTCCTCATTTGACTTATTTGAGGGGTGGGACCGGGACAATCGTTCTGACCTTGTTGTACTGGGCTCACCTTGTTCACATAGGCTTTGTATCCTTGACAACTCTTCCCTGGGTATTGAGAGCCTGGCGTCTAAGTCTTCTGTCAACTTACATATGTTTACTGAGGGGGTACTCACCTGCCCATTTGATCGGGGGCACTCGTATGGTGGTGGTGCGGTTGGTCTTACTGTGGGTGTGGGGGTGCTAGTGGGCACATATGTGGGATCACTCTATCCTTCAGCGGGTGGGGGTTTGTTTAGAAGTGGGTACAATCGAGTCACCTGTATGACTCCCTCTTTTCCCTCGTCCTCCTTGCTACCCTCTGCTCACGCTGATGGGGTAGCCGTGAGGGCAGGTTGATCAAGTGTGGTGTCTATTTTCTTTGGTGGAGGTATTTCCTCGAATAATTGCCATAGATCTAGTATCTCTCTCCTATTATGGAATTGTTTTCCCTTGTATTTTAGGAATATGCAGGTGGCTACCATGTCCAGAACACTTTTATCAAAGGACCCTCCTTGTGGCCAGACCTGGGGGAGACCGTCCCCCTTCAGTTCCGTTACCCACTGGTCATGGTACTTAGTTATTCTTTCTGCATGTCCTGGCAAACTTTTACAGATGTGCGCTAGGGATGTCTCCGCTCCCATGCCTAGACCGGTGTTACTCTGTTCTCTTGTATCAGTCTGTTCTGTCACTATGTGTGGGTCACTGTGTACATGGGACTTCAACCACTTTCACGTTTTAATAAACAATTCACACTTTTACTCAATGAAAAAGGTGCTGGTTTGTCAAATCTTACCAAGCCACACTTACAATGACCGTACCCCCCTAGAAAAGTACTTGAAACAGTGCTATTATATAGAGTCGCTTGATTACAGAAAATCACAAACATACAATGTGCACAACACACCACAGACATTCATCATATCTCAGCATACACATATAGCATTTACCCTCCCTGCCTTGCCCTTCGCCTTCTACGGCGACCCCCTCTAACCCTTACACAGCTTCTTTTGTATATATATATATATATATATATATTTTTTTTTTTTTGTTTGTTTGTTTTTTTTTTTTTTTTTAAGACCTTATTTTTACCCCGGATGAGAGGAATTTAGAGAAGAATAAGAAGAAGACAAGCTAGTCCTAACGTATTTTCTGTGTCTCTTCACTCAGACACCCTTAATTCATCTTTTCACTGTTTTACTTATTCCCAGCACTAGTCGAGATAGCACTACGCGGCTCCACCTTCTACCCCCTTGCAGAGTTAGGTTCCCGTCCTCTTTTCCCTTTTCCACTTCAGTATCCTAATGGCCATATGCAAAGAAAGAGAAAGTATTAGAAGTAAGAAAGTTCCCCTTATATCCCCCACTCCTTTCCTCTTGTTTCCCCTTGTCCTCCAAAAATATCACTCGCACTTAATACTCACGTGCCCGTCTTGATCCGAGATTCTCCGGATTTGGTCCGTCCAAGCGGCATGGCCTCGCACTCAATGGCCCCACCCAGCTCCGGCGAGCGGTACTAAGGGTTTTTTCAAACGGGACCCATACCCTCTCGCCCTAACTGCGTGCGCACGTCTCTGCGTACCAGTTGCCGTAGTTGGGCGGCTCTGTTGAGCGTCTCCACTGCGACCGGGGCCGTCTCATGCCAAGGGGACAGTTTGAAGTTAACAAAATAAATCACGTCTATGGGGTCACCACTGAATGTAAGCATCCCCAGAAACGCACCCCCCTTAGTGAGAGGCAGTAAAGGACACACCCCAGGAGGGTAATGAGGCCAGGACCAAGTGCGGGTGAGATTAAAACGAGCTTTATATAGGTCAATATAGGGCATGCAAAGGACTCTGCAAACTCCGAGAGCGCTCTGTCTGACAATAGCAAAGACAGTCAGTTATATTACAAATACACGTCATGCATGAGGTAAGCTATAGGGGCCACAGACTCTTAGGGATTGGGTGGTGATGGCTAGGTGGTATACAATGTATACTTTTGCTTCTCCAGGATTGGCGGACGTTGGTGCTGCACCACGTGGGGTGGGAGGTCAGCTGGGCTCATCGGGGTGGAGTGCCGGGCCGGACATACCTTGTAATGACGATTGATAACTAAACTAACATTTGCCCTTTTGGCCACACATTCCCACCCATTCGTCGCACTTCATGTTTTCCGTTGATTCGCAACTCTTGTAAGCGCTGACCTTAGATCAGTACGTGGCCAGGAACATTGATATGCGATCTGGAGTGTCTCAATACATCAGTTTGGAGGATACCTTAGGTTCAAACAATCCGGTCTCATGTGCATAGTCAGGGGCATGGGTGGGGGTGCTTGACCAACCTGCCTTGGCAATTTAGGTGAGGGATAGTATTACGATCTATTGGTACACGTGTGGGCGCCCCCCTTTTTAGGGTCATTAACTTGGGGTCGATGGAGGTACTACTGGCCCGTGGGGGGCATGTAACTGGTGCCTGAGAGGCAGTGGGATTTAGGACCAGGTAGCTCGTAAGTCATGGAGTCAGTCTGTGGCGGCCTCTGACATGGGGGAGGCGGGCGGATGCTTGAAATGGGTCCATCAGGCTCGGGAGGGGAGGCAAAGCTGTGCTCTTTGAACACCAGCTATCTCTAGAGGGCCTGGGCAGGAGGAGGGGGAAATGGCCTTGCAGTTCTGTGCGTGGCATCTTGCACAAGACATTTTACTGTCTTGTGGGTGAGGGGCGACTAACAACACATGGGGTTTCTAAAAGCGCTCATATGTATTTGCATTAAAATGGAATACTAGCTGGGAATCATACTCTTTTGCATAGCATTTCACATCTACAGTTGACATACGAACATGAGGTAGTGTTAGGCAGGTGTGTGTATAAAGAGAGCAACACATGTTATTGTACACTGTTATCAGCTATCCAGTCTTTGTACATCTCTTCATTATATACAATATCGGTTGCATATTTTCTCTTTACCCATTCTCCTTTACATTAGCAGCGAACGTTAGTCAACAAGGCACACATTACATACATGGTTTCTACACATTGCAAGGGTTTCCGGGGTGGGTATGGGTGTGAGGCGCCACGCCGTCTATCGTTGGGGGCTTGGTGCAGGGTCAGGGCCTGCAGGGTTTGGTCTGGTCTCAGTTGCTTCCTAATGTTCCCGTTCATGGCTGAGGCAATGATGTACTGCGGAAGGTTAACAGCTATAGTGTTTTATTTTATTGTTTGCTCGCATCTGGTGGCTCGTGAGGACGAGTCCTCAGCGGATCTGCCATGCAGTGGGAGGTGGGGGAAGTGTGGGCCTCTGTGAGCGCGGTCGTTTGGGTTACTCTGCAGCGTTCAGTGTGCATGTTTGCTCTACCTTGGGTTAGTTCTGCACATTTCTGGCATGATGGGCATGGCTTAATACAAGATGGCGTCTGTGCTCTGCCACATAACGTGGTGGTACAGCCTCATGTGTCGGTCTGCAGCCGCCCCGCCGCCTGGGCCCGGGGGCCGGTGGGCTGCCGACGAGTCATGGGTCTTCACCAGGGTGGGACATGCAGTGGGAGGGGGGTTCCTATCGACCTACCCTCCCCTACACGACCCAGAGAAAGGATTGCTATGGATTGCTTTGCAAAGAAAGCAGGGTGGCAACATGTGCACTTTGTGATGTCACGTGGGTGGTGACGTCATTGCGCTCTTCTGCCATGCGGTAAACAAATATTGTTCAAACATTTTATTCAGTTTCATGTGTTGTTGCTTCCTGTGACACAATGAACTTCTAATATGGTTATCTGATTATGGAATCAGTTGACAGTACTTGTGATATTGCAAAAATAAAGGATTTCACATATAACTTATGACCTTACATACTCCATATACAGTATGAGAGATGTTCATTCTAATTTCGATAATGATTCACAAGCGACCATTAAGAATTCATATTGTTGTTTAATGAATTGTCTCCAATTAGGCATCTGGACATGCTATGTCTGTCCGAGACCTGGATCACAGAAGCTAGTGGCCCCATGACTGCTCTTGCAGTGCCAGAGGGTTATTCTGTCTACTGTAAGAACCGAGAGCTAGGGCATGGGGGAGCATTAGCCATCATCGCAAAAAACAAATTCAAACTCTTTACTGCCCCATGTACTTGTCAAGACTGTAAATCCTGCACTTAAAGATGGCCCCTTCGGATCACTATTTTGTCAATTTTGTTCTAATATACCTCCCTCCCTCGGAAATGTCAGGTTTTAATGGAGAAATCTCCCAGATTCTGAGCAGTTCCATTGGGCCAAACAAGTCCACCCTCTTTTTAGGGGACCGGAATCGACTGCGGTGCAAAAAGGTGGATAAAGACACCATTGACCTGGAATCCACTCTTAATAATATCAATTTACAAGTATGTAATAACGACCCCACCACAGCCAAAAACAATATGCTGGATTGGGTAGTGGCAAGGAACTACCTCACTGTTCATATGATCCGACCACTACACCATCACGTGTCATAACTACACAAGCCTTTTCCTAAAATCAGTAACCTGCCAAAACGTGTAAGCAGTCATAATTTAAGAAAGTTACAACCATCCGACCTTCAAGGGTGTCTGGCAGATATTATGACCAACACCACTGACTCAGACTTGGCAGAGGACCTTCTGACCGTTTACAATAGTTCAATCACTGATCTACTAAACAAAATTGCCCCCTTTAAAATGATGTCAGTACAGGATAACGTTGGCCATCAAAATTGGTTTTCCCCAGAACTTACTATCTTAAAAAAAAGGCCAAAAGAAAACTTGAAGGACAGTGGTCAAAAGAACCATATGAGGCCAACAAATCTGCTTGGAAAAATCTTGAAAATGTTTATAAAAATACCATCCTTGACATGGAAACACCTAGAGCCCAATCAATTCCTTTAGCACTATCACGTCAAGACTGTGTCAATGTGCAAATAGCTTTCGCCTCCAAAGTGGCGAAAGCTCATGAAAAAATTAAAAAAAGTCTTAATTGCCTCCTTTCCTATAGCCATGTCTGCTTGTAGTCTGACCAAAAACGAGGAACCTTTCTAAATGTAGGTACTTGCCATTTCCCTTATCGACATGTAGAAACACTCAAACCATGCACCTAACATCTTGTCCGGAAACATTCTTCCCCCTAAATTGATGCTGGACCCCAAAAGTTGTTTTGACCTGTTTTTCACTCCCCTGGCCAATGCATCCTTCTGGTATAATGATGTTCCTGTTACCATCAAGGCTGTCTCAGTCACTCCACTGATTAAAAAAACCAGGTCTGGACACGAAGGAGGCCTGTAACATATGGCCCATTATAACACCAACATCCTCTTGAAAACTTTGGACAAAGTGGCCACCTCACAGCTTCAAGCAGCAGTAGAGGCAAATGGGCTCCTTCATAATAGACAGTAAGGGTTTAGACCGGTGCACAGTACTGAGACGGCTCTCATTGATCTACAGACACACATGCTGAGTATCCTCAATCTGTCGGTAACGTTCAACCTTCTAGATCATGAATGACTGCTCTAAACATTGGGAGATCTTGGTAACTGCACAAAGGATGCAACTGACTGGGTAACATCTTTTTTCTCGCATAGCATTTCCAGCATCTGCTGGGGGATGCTTTGTCTCCCCAGCGCCCACAGACTTCAGCTTTCCCAAAGGAGCATTTATGTCACTGCTCCTCTTTAACATCTATATTAGACCTCTTTGTACACTTCTCGAGGAAAGGGGGATATTTCTCACAAACTCTGCTGACGACACACAGCTCGTTCTTGAGATTAGCAGAAATTATGAATTGGATATGGCTAATATAAAACACACATACCATCTTGTGAAGTCATGGATGGCTAATAACTGGCTCTGCCTCAACGTGAATAAAACAAAACTGTTAATTATTGGGACTAGCCAAGTAAGATCTAAACTTCCTGCAGTTTATCAGAATTTCATAATTCTGAACAACGTTATCCTAGTCTTAGACAATGGAAAAATGCTAGACGCCTATCTTGAGCCCTCAATAAGCACAGGGACCTATGTCAATCACATTTCCAGGAATTACGCCGATCATCTTAGACTACTACGAAACATCCTCCCTTTTCTCTCTGAAATGAACTGTGCAGCAATAGCCAGGGCTACCATTCTATCAAGGCTGGACTTTTGTAACGCCCTTCTGATTGGAGGAAATCATTCTTATCTCCAAAAATGTCAAGTGATCCAAAATGATGTTGTTCGTATTATTAAAGAAGTTCCAAGAAGAAGCCATATCTCCAACCATAGAAGAGATCTACACTGGCTCCTGTTACCGGCACACATCCATTTTAAGACAGCCATGCTAGTTCATCAGTGTTTTTATGGCTCGCCCCCCTTTTCTAAAGTCATTAGTGTTGAGCTACACCCCAGCCAGGCCCTTGCGCTCATCAGACCAGTCTCTGATGAAGTGCATAGGATTTAAAAGCAAAAATGGATTGGGCTGCTGTTAACCAGCCTGGGCTCTGAAAATGTGGAATTCCTTTCTACAGAGTTTAAGACAGGAGCAAAATCCAATAACTTTCCGTTGGTCTCTAAAAACATTCCTCTTTGAGTAAAGGACTGATATTTTTCCTCGTGTTTGCCTGATCTCTGCATTGTTCTGTCTTTACATGTTTGTCTTCTCTGTGTGAATGTGCGCCCTGATAACGGAGCGTGACAAATAAAAATATTGGGGACTTCAAGTCCTAAAATGCCCAAAGTACTGGGATGAGGATGATGGATGTGGAGGCACTAGACTGCACGTTGCATTGTAGTGATTCTGATGTGCCACACCTGAGAGGTTCTGGTGTGTATAAAGGGCTAGGGTGCAGGCCATTAGGAGAAGCAGAAGGTGGAGTATTTGTCGAGACTCCACGTTGCAATGACAGCAGAAGTTAAAGGGAAGCAGAGATGCCGGAGCCGCTGCTGTTTGTGAAGAGGATGCTGTTTTCGAGAGTGTCTCTCCCCTTTACGACTCTGTATGCAGAGGTTGCACGTTGAGAAGCGTTGTTCCAGAAAGCTTTCCCGATGGTGGCTTTGTATTACCACAGAAGTACTTTTAGCAGTGTTAGGGGCATTTAGTTCTGGCAGGCGAGTATACCAGGACAGGGACCTTCTAGTGGTAGACCTGTCAGTTGAGTGGGCCAGGTAGAAGTAATTGAAGTACAGTGTTGTGGTTAAAGACTGTGTAGAAGAAGAAGTAGCAAGATCACTACAGTATCTTGTGAATCATTGTGAAATCAAAGTGTTTTTGTTTCCTGAAGAAGAAGTTTTGTTGAACTTTTTGCCACAAGTGGAGGGCCTCATTACACGGTAGGCAGTAAGGGTTTACCGGTACCGGTATTTTACCGGTACCGGTAAACCCTTACCGCCTTACTACGAGGTCCCTTTCCGGGTTGGAGAATTTAATGCCTGCTTTTTGCAGGCGTTAAAAACCAACCCGCAAAGGGACCAGGGAGCTAATTACGTTACTGCAATTTGCGGCACCGTAATTAGCGCTTTCCCCATTCCCATAGAGCCCTATGGGGCAAAAATAGGAATGGGGAAGGGCAATGGGAGAAAGGGGAAATGAGAGACTTTTGAAGCAAGAAGAACCTTATTACCAAAACTTTGTTGTAGAACAGAACTTTCCCAATTTTGAACTGTTGATATCAATTCCTGCTTTGAATCTGGGGATGGGGAAATTATCCAGGTGACAAGGAGAAATCATTATTAACTTTATACAGGATATAACAGTAATGGTGTTATATATGAATTGCCATGTATTCCCTTCATATTTTGTTGTATTTATAAGTGTGACGGACAGATTCCTTTTGTTAGAGTATTTCCTTTAGTTTATTTTTATAGGCAGGCAAATCCTCTTCAGGGTAGGGATAGTGAGGTGTTTATCAAACCCTGTTAAGTTGATAAAATGACATCTTATGAAAAACCTTTACAAAGTTGTCCACCTCACATTTCTGTCTCTCAGCTAGTTGTCTTGTGCACTCTGTTTCATTTGTAACTATCCTTTTGACTCTTAAGAATTGTCTGCTTCAGCCCGCCCCCTGCCCTTGATAGTCTGATCCACCATAGTCCCATGACCCGGAAGACCACAAATCAGAACGCCTTAGGGTAGCCTTGCCTGAGCAGCAACCGCCAAAGGGCAGAGATTAAGGGTGATCTCCTGTTTGCCTGGTACCCCAGCCCTGCCATACAAGGCCCTCTACCTGGACCCATCAGATCGGCCAAAATAAGGTGAGGGATGGCACCATGATTAATAACATACTGCTTTCACACTTTGCGATACTAATAGTGCCACTAGTATATCTTGCTAACATGGGAGTGTGTGACACAGATAGTTTATCACATTGATAGTTTGCCACACATAACGTTTGCCATTCCGGTAGTCTGCCACGCTTATAAGTGGCAGCTGTGATGTTCTGCTGCTGTGATATTTGCCTATATGACATTTTGCTGCTGTGATATTTGTCACTTTGATATTTTCCCCTGTGATATTGTGACACTCTGTTGGCTTGACACTCTGATAGTTTGCCACACTGATAGTTTGCCACTGCTATATTTCTCTAACGCGGTAGTGTGCCAAACTGATAGCTTACCAAACTGCTAGTTTGCCAATCCAGTAGTTTGCCTAAATGGTAGTTTGCCTCACTGATAGCTTGCCACACTGAGACTCTGCCACATGGATAGTTTGCAAGCCTGATCATTTGTAATGTTGATAATTTTTCACACTGATAGTTTGTCACACTGACAGCTTGCTAGACTGATAGTTTTTCCATATGGATAAGTTGCCACACTGGCAGTCTGACACATCCATAATTTGCCACACCGATATTTTGCCAAAATGATAGTCTGCTGCATTGAAAGTTTGCAACACTGGTAGCTTGTCACACTGACAGTGTGCCACTTATAGTCTGCCCTTCTGATAGTCTGCTACTCAGATAGCCTGCCACACTGGTAGTTTGGAACCCTGATAGTTTGCCACACTAATAGGTTGCCAATTAGGTATTCTGCCACACTGATTGTCTGCCAATGTGATATTTTCCTCTATGATATATTATCTGTTACATTTCGCCACTGTGATATTCTGCCACAGTGATATTTTGTCACTGTGATACTGTGCCTGACTGATAGTTTGCCACACTGATAGTTGTGACACACTTATAGTTCGGCTACAGTGATAGTTCTGCCACAGAGATCGTTCTGCCAAGGTGATGTTTGCTGCTTGTGATATTGTCCCCCTGTGATAGGTTGCCCTTGTAATATTGTGCCCTTGTAATATTGTGCCCCTGTGACATTGTGCCCATGATATGGTGTCCCTGCTTGTTTTCTGCCCCCGTGATACCATGTCACAGTTATATTTTATGATAGACTGCCACTGGATAATATGCCAATTCAATAATTTGCCAATCTGACACGTTGGTTACACCACTGGTCAGAAAAACAGGCCTATGTGTGACAGATCCAGGCAGTTTACACCCCATCACAAATACTCACTTTCTGTTGAAAATTGTGGATAAAATATCAACATATCAACTTCAGAAACATCTAGCAGTTTCATAATGAGTTCCAAAAATCAATAAGGGTTTAGGAGTAACAATGGAACAGAAAGTGCTCTTCTAAAATGTTAGGCAAGATTGTATGCAGTACCCTGTGGGAGACTGCACCGGCCTTGTCCTCTAGGCAATAGTTAACACAACCTTTGGTATAAGCATGTACTACACAAGTTGGTAGAGTGACTGAGCAGTCAGGCTTATCTCAAGAGGGGTCAATGTGAGCTGCAAGGTTGTCACACAGAGTTTCACAATGACAGTTGTTCAAATAAACACTTACACACAATGGGCCTCATTACGAGGTATGCGGTAGAGGGATAACGGGACCAGTAGAGATGCCGGCCCGTTATCCCTCCAACGCCCCATTACGGGGTCTCTGAGAGCATGCCCAGATGAGTTCACTTCGCGGTTGATTGGTCCCACCAACCCAAGGGGGGAAGTCGTCCATTGCAGGGCTTCTCTAGTCGAGGCGAATTTGGAGCTTCTGCACTGTGAGGCAGGGCTTCACCGGGCAAACCAACAGTCCAGGAGTTGCAGCAAGCATCTCTTCAAAGTTCTTCTCTGGATTCCTTCGTCCAGTGGTCGACTCTGCCTTCCAAGCAAAAAGCCTCACCTTTTCTACAGGTTTCTCACATTCATTCGCAGCCTAGCTGCCACTCACACAGCAGGGTGGCTGTCCTCCAAGGACAGCCAGCTGGCCAATCACATTTGGGTGCATTCCTGTAACCAAGGGGACCTCCCTCACTTCCTACCCCTGCCAGACACGCTGGAGCCAGAGGCAGGCTTCACCAGTGAATGCCGCCAAAGACAAAACGAACAAAGGAACCAAATCTGGTTTGGCACACAGAATAAATCTCAAGAAGGACCTTTCCAACAAGAAATGGTGAAAAAAGAAGACTGGGGCCATTTTTTCTTACTGCAGCTGCAATAGCAGCCCGCGGTAAAAACACACAATGGTAAAACAGTAAATCACTACCACCAGCCATTAATTGTAGAAAGGGTAACATAAAAATGTTACATGAGAAACTAGACACATGGGATACTAAGTAACCCCTCCAGCACCCTCCAGTGTGTGCTGGGTCTAGAAAGTTTTACAAAATGTAAGTAAAGTCAATTTCATTTCACCGCTCTTGGAAACAGTAGTTTCATCGAGAGATGGTATTTAAACCTTTGGGAAATCTAAGAGACTTCCCTGTGTCACTGCACTGAATGTGCTGTGTGTCACAATGTAAAGATGATGCCTATGGAGTCCAAATCACAGAAAAATACATGACAGAGTGGGAAAAAGGTCTCACTCTTTCCAGGTTAGAAATGAAAAAGTCCTAAAGTGCAGCAAAAAGAGCTGGCGGTCTCTAAGGTAGAAGGGAATTGGCACATTTCTGAGAATTCTCCCTAACATAGACCTTTCGTCTAACATGTTGGACGTGCTGGAGAAAAGTGGTTCTGGGCTGTTGCTTTTGCTGGATCTGTCAGTCGCCTTCGACCTGGCGGACTATGAATGCCTGCTGGCATCACTAACCACCAAGGGAAATTGCTCAATAGATGCCACTAATTGGATCCATTCATTTCTGAAAAACAGATTGGCCCTCATTACAACACCGGCGCTAAACCATGGCGCTATTAGCACCATGGTTGGTGCTGGTGTTGTAACGGGTCCGCCATGGTTCAATGGGGAATTACCACCCCATTCCAAGGTTGGCGGGGCGGTAATTCCCCATTGAACCATGGCCCTTACCCATTCCCATTTTCGCCCAATAGGGCTCTATGGGAATGGGGAAGGCGCTAAGTATGGTACCGCAAATTGCGGTACCGTACTTAGCACCAAGGTCCCTTTGCGGGTCCCTACTTTAACGGCCGGTCTAGACCAGCCGTTCAGGTGGGGTCCCGCAAAGGGACCTCGTAGTAAGGCGCCAAGTGTTTAACGGCGCCGCAGCCTTTTACGGCGCCGTTAAACACTTAGGGCCAGGGTCCTAATGAGGCCCATTGTCTCGAGTGTGCTGGGGCAGAGAGAGCTCAGCACCTGAATGAATGCATTGTGACGTCCCGTAAGGGGCATGTTTATTCCTGTCACTATTCAACCTATATATTAAACCTCTCTGCAATTTGTTGACCTCTGGAAGAATCCATTTTAAAAACTAGGAGCTGAGTGGGGATTACATCAAAGATTCTGACAGACTGGAGCACATCCACAGGCTAGTGCAAGCCTGGAAGTCGAATCACTGGATGTGTCTGAACTGGCAAAAAACTGAGCTGATTATTTTCAGCTCTTCACAAGTTAGAGATAATCTTTTTTCCTGAATATGCCAGTATGGTTATCAAAGGGAACCACATACAAGTCGCATAAATAGTGAAAACATTAGGAGTCTATCTGGAAGCATCCTGAGATTATGGCCCTTTATTAACGTGCATGCAAAGGATGAGGTTGCAGAATAACTCTGACTCCAAATAATCGAACCAACTCAGGAAGATGGCAAAGATACTGTTTTACTAACAATAATCTAGCACAGGGAGTTTACAAGGATAATCAACAGACAGGTGGACAACTTATGCCTACCTCTAAAACATGTCATCTTCAACACTATTAAGTACACAGTTTATCATTGGTTTTCAAACTATAAGGCCCTTCGTTATACGGCCCTCTACACTTGGTTTGTACTCTCGTGCCATGTCTGTAACATTCGGTTCACTTAGCAGCATGTAAACTCAGACTCAGGTGCCAGGAGGTGGACTAGACTTTACCTCCCGACCCAATTAGCCCAACATCTCTCATCACCCATACCTTCTGTCATGAAGACTTTCTTTGAACTTGGCCTTGCAAAATATCTTTGTCTCTGGGAATATATGGGAGTGCAGGCACTCACTATCGTTGTTCTAGGACTCCAAGCTCAACTATATTTCCATCCTTGGCCCATGTGACAGGAGACTACAATTTGCTCCATTTTGCAGCATTTAAATGGCTAAAAGTAATAAAACTTGGCACTCTTGGTGTTGTTTCTTTGCACCTTAATAAGAGATGATTCATCCTTTGCACGTTCACTGCTTTTAAGAATAGATAAGCGACCTTGGCTGCTTCAGTTTTGATACCAGGCCAGAAAGCCTTGCCATGCGCTTCCACAATCTCAGCTTATTCTTGCTGGGACACAATTCTCTGCCTTTTTTCTCGATGCGTCATGTCTTACTAAATTCATGACACCCATGTCCAGCTCCTACACAATGGCGGCTTCTCCTGCGGTCTATTCACTACATATAGCCAGCTTCTATAATAACTTGGTCTACTTGCTTTTCAGCATCTGTACAATTAGTGAACGGTTGATTTTTTGCAGCACTTCGCACATGTGCAATTTTCTTTTTGTATATATAAGTTTACTCGATTCTTAACTTCGTCATAGGTTTCTGTAAGATCCATGCATTCTCTTCAGCCAGTATTCTCGGGGTGTCACACATATGTCTTGTGACGTCACTAGCTTTTCTCCTTGCTCCTTTTCATATTCCTTCAGGGAGTTCCTCCCTAAGATTGTCATCTCTTCGGCAATACATTCAATAGGGTTTTTTCGGTGGATACCTTCTTTTGAATAATCACTGCGGTATTGGCACAACTGCTGGTGTCAAACATGGCACAATCTCCGGCTTCCAACATATAGGAGGTAGGGGGCGGGATTTCTGGCAGAGGCATGTAACTGTTTCTCTACATTCCCCCCTTTAGTCGAGTCCTCAACCACCTCCTCAATTGTCTCCATATCTTGAGATTTTCTCTTAAAGAAGTGTTTCTTCAGTGTACATAACTTCATCACCCCCCTCAGGATGCCAGCTGATTTGACATGCTCATCTACACTCCAGGTCATGTAGTTGCATTGTCCATTCGGATTACAATAGACTCATTGTCCCACATACTTCTCATGATTCTTTGGATACAGGAACTTTGTTCCTTCGGGTGCTATGATGCTGACCTCTTTATATTTTCAGACATCTTCCTCCATCAATTCTTTGGGTCCAAACCCAGATTTGACATTGATCATGATCTTCATTCCTACCATTGTTTTTGCAGTTTTCTTGCATTGGACACTCGTTATCCTGATCACACAAAATCCAAACATCACCATCACCAATATTGCTCCAAGAATCTTGAATATGTTTTCCAACCACTGTGGAATCCATGAGAATATGGAAGCAAACCAACTGTCATCCTCAGTGTCCTCTGTCTCGTCTTACATCTTGTCATGCAGGTTTGTTAACAATGTCATGGCCTCTGTCAAGGCCACATTCTCGCCATCATGAGAAGGTATGAACGTGTAACATTACGGCCCGATTTTGGTGCAAACTTCTCCTTCCATCGCTGTGATCATTACAAGGACATATCTGTTCTGCAGGGTCATTAGACATATGGCCCTCAGCTCTTCCTTGATAGCATTGAATCCATTTATGGTGGTATTGATTGTCTGCAGAAGCACCCATCTCGTAATGTGCAGTCACTTGGCGTTGGCGATCATTTGGATCTCAGGCATGAATATAGTCATAAATATTGATGCAGTCTTGCTGAGCAACCTGTGTTCATTACGAATGGAGTCATATGCTGCTATTGATTTAGCTGAGATGTAATTCCCTATTCTGGCCTGATTGAGAAGTTCAAGCGATCTTCTTTTTCTCAAATGGGCATCTACTTTTGGAAAATCTCCAATGTTCAGGTCACTCTGAGGAATTACTAATGCTGGAACATGGATGAGCACCAAGGAGCATACTCCACCCAATCCTTGGGCAACTTCATGTAGGCCCTAGACCCACAAGCCCAATATTGATCCATAAGGATGGCTGTCCCTTCTCCCATCCTAGAAACATTAACTGTAGTTCTGCATTCCTTGTTATCTCCAACATGATTCTTTCCGTGTCTTTGGAAGCACAATGTCACATTAGCCAATGGGATTACAACCATTGGACCTGATTCATCTTCTACACATGTCAGTAGGTTGGCATATTTATCCCATGACTTCACACACCCATCGTTCACCCTTTGCACCTCTTGTACATATTGTGGCTTTAGTAGATGAGCTGCACAGGACATCATTCCTTCTGCTCATCTCTTCTTGGACTTTACTCGTCCATAGACTAAGAATTGAGTTTGCTCCCAACATCCAGGTGATCCAGCTATTTCTGTCAGATCAGAGAAGTTCATTTTCTTCATCTGAACGGGAGGATAGCTCAGGGGCAATGTGCTCACCTTGGAAGCAAGACAACACAGAGCAACCCAGGTACGATCCCCGGTTCCGCGATTACAAACCTCTGGGTATTAAGTGCATTATAAATAACCTATCATATCGTATCATATCTCTTCAATGACCACATCATCCTGTCCTGCTGCAGGAAACACAAGCATCTTGCACTTCCATCCAGGTTCCTTTTCCATCTGTGTGGTCTTGGTATAGTCATCCCAGTACGGAAACGATCATTTCGATCTCCATCGTAAAGTGGCACACCTTCCCTGGAATTGTGTTCTAGTCATACATGCTGCAAGATGACTGAGGCCCCTTGCATTGTGTTCTGGGACTTCTCTGGTGATGAAAGTTTGCACTGTATTGATGGTATAGGGGATGAGAGAACAGACAAAGCAATTTTCCTTAGATTACTTTTCCCTCATTTCTTTCATATGCTGGTACCACATGTTTTAACCAATTGTGCTGAATTATCTAGATAGGTATTTATACCCTCACTATCTTCCTATGCATCTCTCTTGTGTCTTTCAAAGGCCATGTACCATTCATGAAGTATATCAAAAGATGTTCCCATAGTAAGAAGAACCATAGGGACCTCTTCCATAGTGCAACTGCTAACATGATAAAGACTTTGAAAGATGAGGAACATAAAGATACAGAGAACAATCATGCAAACATATATCATGCATAAGAACATAGGCATTCATCTCTCGCACCTTGCTACGCTTTATTGCACTTGTTCTTTGCCTAGAACCGTACCGCTTTCCTCTTTAATCATTTTTAATACAATCATCAAAGATTGGTATACTTGTAACTGTAAAATCTGCTCAATTATAGCAATAAGAAGCCTTCTTATCACTGGGCCATTTTTAGGACCCTGTAAGAAAGTGCAAATATCAACGTCTCTTCTCACAAGAGCAGGAAAAGCTTGAAGTATAAACACAAAGACAGCAAGCACAAGCCAATGAACATCACTATCAGTAAGTACCATATGTTTAACTGCTTAGAACGGGTGTTCTCCATGAAATTAATCTGGATACTGATCTCGTTTTCAATTTCTAATCAAGAACTGATATTCAATGTATTTCTAAAAGTTCATTTTAAAATTCCTGTAATTCTCTGCAAGTCTTTGCATTCTCTGCTAAGATATCTATAAAGAGTGTACACTGAATTCCAGTCCAAATTAAAAATTCTGTATTAACCGCTGGTTGCTTAATCGTCCTTCTTCTTCGTCATCGATCGAGCCTGCACGCGCTCAAATTCTTCTTCTTGTCTTGCTTCTGGATCGGCAACGGTGGGAGGGCAGGCCTGTCCTTTATAGATTTTCACATCACCTAGGTGCAGCCAAGCTGTTCTACCCGATATTTTGACAGCAGAAGGGGACACCTCCTCGATACAGAAGGGCCATTGAAACACGGCTCATGCCACTTTCTTATAAAATGTTTAACTAGGACTAGGTCCCCAACATATAACTTAGGTGGTGATAATAGTTCATTCGGATTGGTTGTCGAATTATCTTCTTCTTTGTTCTTAGGCCGACTCCCCTGACACTTGACTTGATCTGAAATGAAAAAAATGGTAAAGGTCATACATGTCAAATAGTCGTGCATCTCATCACCTAAGGTTTTTGCTACACTCTGGGCATCACTTCTACTCCTAGATGGAGGTGTAAGGGGCGTTCTCATTCGACACCTTGTCACTAGTTCATGCGGGGTGAGGTGCTCGTCCGATCCTGGCTGATTCCGAAGTCCATATAAGACTAGGGGTATGCAATATAGCCATCCCTTCTTCAAAGTCAATTTAATCTTGGCAACCCTTTCTTTAAAGAGGCTGTTGAGTCGCTCACATATCCCGTTCACTTGTGGGTGATAAGCAGAACAAAACGTGTACCTTATACTCAATAGAAGCCCTATCTGTTTGAATAGCTCATTAACAAAATGGGGCCCATTATCGGATCTCAGCACTTCACACACAACCCACCTCGGGAAAACATTGTGCACTAAAAACGTTGCTGTGCAAATGGCATCAGGGTGTGTACACAGACCTGCCTCGATCCACCTAGAGAAGGCACACACCACCACTAATAGATATCTATATCCATTATAGACTTAGCAGCATATTGACATAGTTAATATGTAAATGCTGAAATGGACCATTCGGTTGTGGTATTATCCCTCTAATTGTCCTCAGTGTATGCCCAGCAGTAAACATTTGACACACAATGCAGTTTATCATAAACAGTGCAACGTGCTCCAACAAAATTAGGAATGAACCAGTCTTCTTCAATCGTAGCAGCAAGACTCTCCCTAGTTACATGCACAGGGTAATGCCTCTGTTCACGCGCAACCTTTAATAATGCTAGTGGCATCACCAGCTTTTCAGTGCTGTCTTGTCGCTATAATGCTTTTGTGGGGGATAAAGAACACCCCCTTTGTTTCCACAAATCCTGCTCTTCCTTTGGTGCACTCCCTTGAATCTTCATTAATTGCGTTATCAAAAATGTATTAAACCCTTCTTACACTATCATGGTTGTGACTACTTTTTCTTTGATACTCTCAGTATCAAAACTCAATGTCTGGGGAATATGCAACCCTTTTGGCTTCTTCGTCTGCGGCTTCGTTCCTGCAAAAGATAAAATCTGTTTGCTTATTATGTGCTGCGCATTTAACATTTGCTTTGGCCACTGAGAGTTGTAGTGCCTTGGTGAGCCTATCCAATAAGGATGCGTGTTGGACTGGAGTGCCATCTGCATGGAGGTTGCCCCTGCTCTTCCAACGTGCTAACCCTGCATGTACGGTTTACGTCACATAGGTGGAGTCACTGTACACTGTCACTTCCTGTTCTTTGTGTTTCTTGAGCGTGACATTGAGTGCTACTAATTCTGCTGCTTGTGCAGAAAAGTGGCACAGCAGCCTAGCACTTGCTACAACTTCAAATTCTCCATTTAATCTATGTTTCACTACTGTGGCGCCTGAATGCCTTTGCCCACTAGTCTGATAAATTTTTTAAGAACCCTCAATTAAGAGAATTTCCCCTCCTGCTAAAGCATGTTCCTTCACACAGGGTATATCATCATAAAATTCAACATAATTAAGCACAGTCATGCAAATAATCACCTTTTTCTATTGGCTCAGATATAAACATACATGATTCACTATTGTACATCTTACAATCTTAGTTGTTGGGTTAGACATCATTACCTCATAAGCCAAAGCTCTTTGGGATGTCAATGTGCCTTTGGGGTTCTCTAAAATAGCAAACAGAGCATGTTCAACGAAGAGAGTCATGGGGCAGCCCATGACAATACTTGTAGACTTCTGAATCGCGAACGCGGCAGCAGCCAATGGTTGTTCGCAAGGGAAGTGTCCTCTCATAACTGGGTCTAAAATACCACTGTAATACGCTAAAGGTTTGTACCCCAATGTAGCTCCCTGCGTAAGCACTGCTGTCATGACTGTCCCATTTGTGTGCGAAAACAAATAATATTCCTCAGCATAATTGGGAATTCCTAAAACAAAGACTGTGCAAATTGCTTTTTTCATCTCCTCAAACCCTTCCTCCATTTCTTCAGTCCATTCTATTTTTATTTGTCCCACTTGTGCTTTCTTTAAAGCTTGCAGAAATGGTCTTGTGTACATACTGTAATCAAACACCCAGGCTCTAACATAGTTGCATAACCTCAAAAACTCTTGCATCTGTTTCACTGTGTTTGGTTTTGAGGTTTTCATAATTGCCCCAGCCCTTTCAGGTGTCACTTCTTTTCCTTCATGTGGAATCAACTGACCTATGTATAACACTCTTCTTGACAGCATTGTAAGTTTGCCTTGTCTACCTTAAATCCCTTGTCTGCTAGAATATTCATCAACTGAACAGAATCTTGTCTGCACTCATCTTCTGTGGTGCTACAAATGGAAATGTCATATACATACTTTATCACTGCACTCTTGAGATCAATATTGCCTAAATCTATCTGTAGAACTCTATTAAAGATCGATGAGGACTCACAGTACCCTTGGGGCAACCTAGTATGTTTCAGTCAAGTTTGGCGGAATGTAAAGCAAGTCAAGTCTTGTGAGTCCTTGTGCAACGGGATTGAGAAAAATGCATTCTTTAAATCGATCACCGTGAAATATCAAGCTTCCACCAGTGTACTGCACAGTATTGTCACCAGATTAAAAACTAGAGTAAAGTCTGTCTCTACAATCTCGTTAATTGGTCTCATATCTTATATAAATCTTCATGACCCCCCTTTAGATTTTTTAATAGGATAAACTGTGGTATTGCATGATTATTCCGATGGCACCAGAATTCCTTGTCTCATCAGTGCCGAAATGGTTGAAATGTACCTTCATCAGCTTCTCGAGACATGAGATACGGTTTTGGTCGAGGTAAAATTGCTCCCGGCTTAAGCTTTATTTTAACTTCCCCTATTCCCTTCAATAAACCTACGTCATGAGGGCCTGTGGTCCAAAGGATGCTTGGCACCTTCTCTAAGACTTCCTGAAGAAAATGCTGGATGTTGATGCATTATCGCCATTCACTGTTGGACTGCCCTCTTCTTTATTCTTATACAGTATGTGATGCTCATGAAGAACACCACTTTATCATCTGTTTGGTCCTCTTTGAACAGGTCGTCATCAGCTATGTCAGTCAATCTGTACCCTTCCTCGAGAGCTATCACTGTCCTCCATGGTCTACCCTCATCTACTCCTTCGAGCATTGCCATTTCCCTTCATACTATGGCTGCTTCCAATTCTATAGGGAGTGTCTATCCCCCCTCTTCCTCCATAGGTATTTGTGGTCTAAACAAAAACTCATAAACTCATCAGGTATCTTCACAATTTTTCCCACCAAGCCAGATAGCCATGTCTTTGGAATGCTTACTCCATATAGAAAACATCTCTGGATCTGCTGGAACGCCCCGCAGGAGAACTTGCCCTGTGAACGCCAGTTTACATTCTCCCACATTTAAATCGTCTATTCCTGGAGTGGAGCATACTATTCCTTGATCAGTAAATGAAATTGTCATGTTTAGTTTTGTCATTAAATCTCTTCCCAAAATCTTAACCAGTGTCTGTCGTGAATATAACAAGGGAACAGACATGCCACACTCTCCTATAGAGACTGGTAATTTCTGAGTAAAAGGAACTCGAATCATAGCTCCAGAGAACCGTTGAACATTCATGGCAATTCACAACATTGAATATTTTCCCTCTCGTATATACGAACGAGTTGCTCCAGTGTCTACAAGAAAAGAAAAGGATTTGCCTCTTATCGTCACATCGACCCTGGTTCCTCTTGGGGGCCTGGTGTCACAGATAGTACTGAACACATCAAGTCATACTGTGAGCTGTCCTATTGTGGGTATAGGCTCATCCCCATACCTGTGAAAGGATTTTCTCCTACCACAGTGACACCTCCTATTCTGGGCGTCAGTACTTGTCCTGTGTTTGCATACTGCTATGTCTGCATAGGGGCTTGTTGCGACTGCCCTTGTGGTGGATTTATTTGCACTCATTCTTGCTGTTGTACCTGCTGCACTCATGGCACTTGTGACTGATAAAATGTGTGATTTTGGGCGAAATCTTCTCTAGTCTGTGGGCCTCATTACAACCCAGGCGTTAAGGGGTTAACGGCACCGTAAAAGGTGTCGGTGCCGTTAAACCCTTAACGCCTGATTATGAGGTCCCTTTGCGGGTTGCACTTTAACGCCTGCTTTTAGCAGGTGTTAAAAAACCAACCCGCAAATGGACCTAGGAGCTAATTACGGCACCGTAATTTACAGTGCCGTAATTAGCGCCTTCCCCATTCCCATTGAGCCCTATGGGCCAAAAATGGGAATAGGGAAGGGCCATGGCGGCATGGGGAATTACTGCCCCGCCAACCTCGGAATGGGGTGGTAATTCCCCATTCCACCATGGCGGAGTCGGTAAGTTACCGCCTGGGTCATAATGAGGCCCTGTGTGCTTTATGGTGGATGATAATCTGTCCCCCCTCATGCAAATTGGCCATTTTGTACATTCTTTTGGCTTCCACATATGTGTGCATATGTGTGCAATATGCTCTATCATCCCACAAGTCCAACATACTGGAGGTGCCCATCTGAGAAGCCCCCCTTGGTTATATCCTCCCTGAGGACTCTGGTTCTCATTCTGTGTACCTTGAAACCCACCTTGATTATTATGGAATCCACCTCCGCTTCCGCTATAGCTCTACCTCGTGGCACAAACCCATATGAACCTTGATCCATCGGGTGCAGATTACTCGCCTGTGATGAACCCATTGCTTCCTCCATTCCCAATCCTTCTCCGCTTGTCGATACTGCCCCTTCTATTGCAAATTTTGACAATTTTTTCTGAACTAACTTGGCTTCCTCAATTTTCCTATTCTCATCTTCTTCTTATTTTTCACTTGTAATAACCGACTATGATGTACTATCGTCAGCTGTATCTCAGCCCATGGCTACACTTGCATTCCTACTTGTTTTTTCATCTGCCTCTGTTCTGGCTCAGGCAACCCCTGGCATAAAATGTGGTAAAATAATTCCACTGTCTTTTCCCATGGCTCGTGAGTTTCAAGTTGTCTTTTCTCCTGAATATCCTGAATGTAAGCAATAGGGTCTTCCGCTTCCTTCATTTTACGTGTCATAATTGCACCCATATCTGATGTGTTAGGATACTGTGCCCTGATTGCCCACCAAACATCTGCTCAACAATTATTAAACAATGCTCCATCATCCTCTGTAATCTTTGCTGTCACACTTGAATATCCCACTCTTCTCCATATGTCATCAGCCCTCTCCCCAAGAATAGCTGCCAGAAGATCTTTTATGTCCCCTATGGCCAACGTGTTTTCTCCTTTCATTTTTCTAATTCATATATCGATTTCCCAGGGCCCGAAGTCAAACTTGGGAGCTTACACCTTAAATTATCCTTGTCCATCTGTGGCCATGGGAAATACTTTGGTCTTGATCCACTTTTTTCCAATAAGGGAAACTGAGTGAACCTCATCCCAGAGTGGGATCCCATCATTAGTCTTTCCATGGCAGGGATAACCATCCCTGTCTGTCTCCTTGTGGGTAACAACCTTAACCTGCTCACATATGGCGGCAACTCTTCCTTCTCACTGTGCTATCATCGTCAGGGACACTCAGGATACGCTATGGGATCTGGCATCCTATCTTTAGGCTGTTCAAGATCCAACCATCTCACTTCTTTATCTATTTGCAGCCTTACTTCAGGGACGCACGCGCTCCCTCCTTCTACCCCGAGACCAGACTCTCTTTCCTTGTCTGACATGTCTTGTCCCCAACTAGTGTCACTATCATCCCCTCCACCCTTATCCAGATTCAATCTACTTAAAGACAATTCTATACGCCCGTTACTGAACAGATTTGTTTTTCCACTTCATAATTGAAATACTGGGGATTGATAACTTTCTGCCTTGAATTCCATACTTGTTACCTTGCTTTAACTGTTGATAGACCTTGCCGATCCTTTCTCCAGTGCTTTCCACATGAAATCTTTCTTCTTCCAATACTATTCTAGATGCTGCTGGCATCGCTACCTTTATCGGAAGGAACTCTTCTATTCTATCCCATCATATTTCTGGGCTTGGCCCTACAGGTTCCTTATGAATGAGACTGGTATCAAGACTTCGTTGTCTCCTTTTGCATTCCATTTCTTTGTCTATTTCTCTTCGCTTTCTCGTATCCCTTCTAATTCTTTCTTCCTCTTGCCTTCATTCTTCTCCTCTACTTATTCCTTCCCTTCTTTTGGTTCTGCCCTTCATCTCTGTAATATTTTGTCCCTTAGTTTTTGCGCTTCCTCCTCTTCTCTCTTCCTTTTCCTTCTATCCCAATCTTCTATCACTCTCTGTCTATTGTCATACTTTATTTGTTCTTCTGCCTGTTCTTCTTTTTTCTCTTGCTCTATCTGATATATCTGTTATCGTCACCCCTGCTCTTCCATTTCTGCTTGTCTTCTTTCAATCTCTTCTCTCGTCCTTTATCCTTTCTTCTCTTTGTCTAACTTCCTTGATACTTTTCCCATCTATTTTAGGTAATATCTGCCCTCCCATCCATTCATTCTGTCCGAGCACTATCTCATTAGCTTTATCCGTCTCTTCTTTCCATTTCTTAATCTCCCTGTCTATTTCTGTGACAGATTCAACCGCTCACTCCTTTCTTCTTTGTCTTGTATAATCTTTTAGATCTCTTTTCTCTTATTCTCCTCTGGACTATCATCGCTACTATAATCGGGGTATGTATATTGGATTACTATACCCTGTTGCTGCTTTCAACTCCTTTAAAGGATATAACCCTATTTCTTCCGTACTAGCACCTTTTGCTTCGGGTGAGGTAAGGGGAGCTGAGGGCTCAACACCTTCCTCCTTTCACTGACTAAGCATCCACTCCTCAGTTGGCGGGTCTTCTCTTTCTTCTTGGTACATCTTCCAGAGCGCTGGAATCGCTGACCTTTCTTCTAATTTCTTCCCTGTGTATGCCGCGTGCATGTATGTGGTGATATGTTGCAATCCCGCCTTTGACAATTATCCCCCTTTTGGCCATGGAATGAACCCTTTACCTGTCGTGCCTTTCATCCATTCCGCACTATACTGTTTGAGTTTGGGCATGTGCTTTGGTAATGTTTTGCATAAGTGCATAAGAGGAGTGTCTACCATAATGATAAGTCTCACTTGACTGTCAATACTTTACCAGACTGTTAAATAAACATTATACATTTGCTTAAATCACCACCTTTCAACGTTTTAAAACAACAAATATGAGCAGGCACCATCAATCGCTGCTCAATCCTCTAATTTCAACAGTTTACCAATTTTCTTATTCGATATATCTATTTTCTTGATTGGCGAATCTATTCTCTTGATTGGCACCAATTACTTCGCTATGCTCAAACACTGTTGCTTCTCAACATTTTCAATTTTTTCACAACTTCTATCGCTCGTTGATATTTTTACTCAACATACAACATTCAGACTAGTCAAACATTATACATTTATAAACACTGTGATCACCTTATCTCTCTCACCTTTACTTTATACCGTATACAGGGTTGGAGAAGTCACCTTACTTAATCCTGATTACGCCTTTTATATTTTACTCTACCCCTGCTGGGATTTGAGAAGTCTCCTTCTAAACTCCTTGAGTCAGAACTCCTAGGCGCTACCTTTTCTTCTTCACAATATTTCCCGTTACTCAAAATATTATCACAATTCCATCCCCTTTATTTGCCATTCCCCTTAGTCTACTCTCCATTCGTCAATCGACTCGATGCCTTCGGTATTGACTCCTCCTTTAATCCGACTACTTCACCGTCCGTCTGGAGATGACCAGTGGAAACCGGGCAGGGATTTCATCAAAGAGGGTCCTGCCCACCAGCTCGGTTCTTCTTGCAATTTCATTTCTATCGGCTGCTCTCCACAGAAAACCCTGTGATCTTCCGACTAATGCCAGAGGATGCCCGATCGTCCAAAACACTGGAGCAGAAATAGTTTGGATCTTTTTTTAACAATCTGCACTGCTACCACGTGAACCTATGGCCCTTTAGTAATGTGCATGCGATGGATGGGGTTACAGAATAACTCTGACTCCAAATAATCAAACCAACTCAGGATGATGGCAAAGATACTGTTTTATTAACAATTATCTAAAACAGGGACTTCACAACAATCATCAATGGACGTACGGCTCAGCCAACGATTTTCTCATAAAACATAGACTTTATATGAAAATAAATTCAGAGGTGACGTCAGGCTACATGGAAAATAAGAAAAACCTACGAGGGATTGTAATTGGTTCAAAGGGAACATCTAAGTATACTTTCTATAGGGACTAGGATTGTGATTGGCTGTCCACTGTCAGGTGGACAATTTATGCCTCCCCCTAAAACATGTAATTTTCAACACTATCAAGTACACAGTTTATCATTGGTTTTCAAACTATAAGGCCCTTCATTATACGACCCTCTGCAATTGGTTGGCACACTCTTGTCATGTATGGAACATTCGGGTCACTTGGCAGCATGCAAGCTCAGACCCAGGTGCCAGGAGGTGGACTTGACTTAACCTCCCCACCTAATTAGCCCAACATCTCTAATCACCCATGGCTTATGTCATGAATATTGTCTTTGAACTTGGCCTTGCAAAATATCCTTGTCTCTGGAAATATATGGGAGTGCAGGCACTCACTGACCTTATTCTAGGACTCCAAGCTCAACTCTATTTCCATCCTTGGCTCACGTGACAGGGGACCACAATTTGGTCCATTTTGCAGCATTTAAATGTCTTAAATGAATAAAACTTGGCACTTGGTGTTCTTTCTTTGCACCTTAACAAGGAATGATTCATCCTTTGCACGTTCACTGCTTTCAAGAAGAGATAACCAACCTTAGCTGTTTCAGTTTTGATACCAGGTTTGACAACCTCACCATGCACTTCCACAATCTTAGTTTATTCTTGCTGCGACACAATTCTCTGCCTTTTCTCTCCATGGGTCTTGGTTTACTAAATTCATGACACCGATGTCCAGCTCCTATACAATAGCGGCTTTGCCTGCAGTCTATTCACAACATTTAACAAGCTTCTATGATAACTTGGTCTACTTGCGTTTCAGCGTCTGTACACTTATTGAACGGTTGATTTTTTGCAGCACTTCGCACAAGTGCAATTTCCTTTTCGCATATGAAAGTTTACTCGATTTTTAACTTCGTCATCAGTTTCTGTAAGATCCATGCATTCTCCTCAGCCAGTATTCTCGGGGAGCCACACATGTTTCTTGTGATGTCACTTGTTTCTCTTTTTGCTTCTTTTCATGTTCCTTCAAGGCGTTCCTCCCTCAGATTGTTGTCTCTTTGGGAATACATTTGATAGGGTTTTCTCAGTCGATACCATCTTTTGAATATTCGCTGCCGTATTGGCACAGCTGCTGGTGTCAAACAAGGCACGATCTCAGGCTTTCAACATATAGGAGGTAGGGGCGGGATTTCCAGCAGAGGCATGTAACTGCTCCTCTACTATCCCATGGTGCAGAAATGCACATGGATGGAATTAGGCTTAACTCTCATTCACCACCTTAGAGTGCTACAACATGTTAAACTGTTTGTTTCACTCAGCAATTGTAAGATCTTAGAGCGATTATCATGCCTCGCTTGGATTATTGTAATGCTTTGTTGATTGGTGTAAACAAGAATTGTGGAAACTGACTTCAAGTTGTTCAAAACAAAGCAGTACGCATGGCTTGCGATATTCCAAGGAAAGAACATGTCTATGGTGCTTGGAAGAATCTTCACTGGCTAGTGGTCAAAGAGAGAATACACTTTAATATACTTTCTCAGGCTCATAAATGCATCTATGGTGACTCACCTTAGTACCTTAAAGATTGCTTACAAATATATAACCCACCAAGATCGCTCTGCTCAAGTAACCGTGGGTACTTGGCTATCCTACGTAGTAAGCGAGCAAGAGGAAATGGGCGCTGCTTCCATACCTTAACAGCTCATGCCTGGAATGACTTACCCTCTGAGCTAGGGTTGTAAAAAGATCTGGTTATCTTTCGAAAAATGCTGAAGATGTTTCTCTTCGACTGATGGACCTTGATTCTTCTTCATTTGGGTTTCCCCTCTTGATAGCTTGCTTGGTAAGCCTGGCTAACATCAACTTTGTTGAGGGTTTTTGTTGTTCCATGCTTTATGTTCTTGTGTGTGCGCCCAGATACCTGCGGACTGTTGATGTGTTACAAACAAATAAATAAAAAATAAAAATAAAATGTGATAACTATTTGATTTACAAACAAGTCAACTACACCTCCTCCCACTGGGGCACTTGCCCACTTGGACACTTGACCACTGGAACACTTGGCCACTGTATTACTGGGCCAATGGGATAGTTGGCTACCAATATTCTATCCTCCCATTTAATAAAATAGCAACAATATTATTTTCCTACATCATCAAACCGCCACTCGAATAGTACTGGCCACTGGGACACCCGCCAATCAGGACAACCAGCCAAGGAAAGACTTCATCCCTCATAATCTTGCAAACTGTGTTACGTGCCATTGGGTTTTTTCCCACACAGATAAACATCTAAAAATCTTGAATAATTAAAACCAAATAAGGATACCATAAACCCAAACAAGAAATAGACAACCAACCAGCAAATGCACAACTAAGAGTATAAACCTTACAGACGAGGACACTTTTCCAAGAACATGACTGAAATTGCACTATATCTAGCTACCCACAATCCATCTCAACCAGCAATCCAAAGAAATTTTGTCACACAGGAAGAGAAGAAGAAAACACCATGAATGGACTTAATAAGGATCATAAAAGTAGAATAGAATTAACTGACTTTAATGCACCGTTTATGACCAAAACCTAACCGGAGGACAGGATTCAACAGAAAAAAAACCACAGACACTCCTGAAGACAGCATTAATATCATAATTGTTCATGTATAATGCACTTAACCCCAATAAGTGGTTTCTAAGCACAGGATTGGGATTCAAACCTGTGTTGCACTACGTTGTCTTGCTTCCAAGACAAACACGTTGTCCCTGAGCTACTCTTCCTCCCCCATTGACGCGCCACGCAAATGACTTGAGCTACTCAAGAAAGAACTGGAAACAACAAAGATCCACACTACAACCCTCACACCAAAGCCAACCACAGAATCAAAAGTAACAAAGAACCAATCTCATACAAATTTATCGACACAACCCACAAATGACAAGCAAACCCTGAAAACCTAAAATATTCCCTACAACCTGATCAACACCAGATCAATGTCAAAACACAGATCAGAGATACACAATCTCCTCAGCGAAGGTGGAACACAAATCCCTTCCAAACAACTTCACACTCAGGCACGCAGAAGAGAAGAGAAAGAAAATGAGGAGGTGGCCTTTGCGACGATTCATAACATCTCGTCACTTCTCTCCAGGATGGAGCCCTTCCCTGTGAGGCTAGGGAGGTGAGGCCACTACCCAATATTCCCCCTAGGGGTGGCGGTAAGTGGGACCTCACAGGCAGAGACTCTGCTCCTGGGGATAAGGACTCCCTTTCCTTTAGGGAACTCACTAATACCATCCAGAGAGAAATACCAATGCCACTGAGATCTCCTAACAGGCCACTTCCAAAAGCCTCTGTTTGTTATGATGCTATCAAAACACACATCCATATTGAGACCATATGTACTGAGAAGAAGAAGAATGTAAGACTAAGAAGAGGGGGTGCAGAGTAAAGCGCGCTCCAAGAAAACAGAAGAAAGACTGTGCGTTCACGCTGGGAAGGGACCAGCTGGCTGCAGATAAAAGGAAAGATGGACTAAGGCAAAGCATTCAGGAAGTCCGGGAGTTTCAAAGTTGGAAACGTAGAGAGAGCAACCAGTGTGAAGCCAGCGCAGCTCGGGAAGGTCGAACATTGGAACGCAAAGCTGCAAGAATGTTGATCCCCAGTGGCATGGATATCCAGGAACGGTCAGCGGACCATTGCAGTAGAAGGCAAGCTCCTGGTAAGTGGAAGAGTGGGAAAGAAGCCAGTGGTGGCGTGACCTCAGAGGTTGGACATGTTGTCCTACAACTGTGCTGGAGCTGTGTGGCCCCAGTCCCGGCGAAGACGCAAGGACAAAACAAGGAGCAGAGTGAAGGAAGCAGGAAGTGCTGAAGAAACACGAGTCAGCCTATCACCCCAGGAAGAACCCGTGACACAGTCCCGACAGGCTACAGGTAACGGGAGCAGCGGGAGACCTGGTAGGGGTTTGGGGTAGCTCAACAGTGGAGAGAACCTCAGGAGTAATCACCCTCATCACAGTAGTGATACCCAGAGAACCAAAAGTCAAGAGAACCTCGGTAGTAATCTCCCTCATCGCAGTAGTAATAACCAGAGAACCAAGTGTCAACAGAGCATCGGGAGGAATCTGCCTCGTCACAGTGGTAATACAAGTAGAATTAAAGAGGATACTAGACAACAAGAGCTGTCTGAACTAATCTTTATAACATCATAAGACACGGATCAATTGCTGGTACTGTAAAGCAAGCTTTCAGGAGCTCTTACGAAGAAGTGAAGAGACTTTTGAGGACTATTGCCAAAGATTACCCCAAGAAGGCCCTCAGAGCTGTTGCGAGGTGGGTCAAGAGAAGGGAGTCATTCACCAGACCATACTCTCTTTCTTAAATCAGAAGCAAGTGCAAAGGATTGTTGGAAAAGAGATAAAGACTGAGCCAGTTCACCAGGAGAAGGGAGTCATTGTCCTGATGCTATTTTCATTAGGATGCTCAGCCCTTTTGTAGATTAGAGGTAGGTTTAGAGTAGGTTTTGGACAGAGTATGGGCATTTTTTGTTTGGGCAAACATCCAAACGATGAGCACCCAAACTGATTTTTGTTTAGGTAGGGACAACCCTTTACAGTTAGGGATTTGTAGGTTATTGTCTTTATTTCTTAAATAAACCTTTGTTGAAACATGCCATCCCTTTGTTCGACTCCTTACTCCAGTTCGCTATAAATTGAAGTTCCATACAAAGACCACCTAAAAATCACAACAGCACCTTTATTAAATGTCCCAATTATAAATAACATTTCCCATACCTAATTCTGGACCATCAAACCAATCTTTCATTCCTACTGATCTACAGACCACCCACATATAATTCAACCTTCACAGTAGCATTTGAAGATGCCATAACCAAAATAATTATAAAACATGCCCATCTGCTCCTACTGGGAGACTTCAATATCTGTTTTGAAGAAGAAAACATCAACTCTGCCAAATCACTGACCTCACAACTATCCACAATCCATTTACAACAATTGGTGAAGGGAGCAGCCCACTCAGCTGGGCACACACTGGATGCAATGTTCTGCAAAAAAAAACTAGTAACAATTGCACCCCAATAGACATTCTCTACAGCGCTCACCTTATAACACCTTTTGTGATCTACACTCCAACATGAGTACAGATCCCCCACTTAACCCTAGCTCCAACTCAGAAAAGAAACTGGAATTCCTTTAACACCAAGGATCTCAACATCAGTCTGGGGTCCAACAAACACCCTCGTGAACACACTCCCAACCAAGAATTGAGACACTCCAAAAATGGATCACGGATGTTCTAGACACTGTCCCACAGAAAAAAACATTTCACCCCTCACAAAATAAAATGGGTGCCAGATGGTTCATGTCCAACCTGAGACCCCTGATGAAAACAAACAGGAAACTGGAACAAGCATGGAGGAAAGACTACAACCAACATGACAAAATCACATACCAGAAACAGATACGGCTCTATGAAGATTAATCATGAAAGCGAAAATATCTACACTAATCTGACACATCTCAAAAGCAAGCACACACAGAAAGAGATGTTTCACATCATCAGTGAGATTAGAACCTGACAGCTTGCTATAAAACACCCACAGAAACTATGTGGTGACCTTACAAACAACTTCAAAAACAAAGTCATAAACATCCAACAAGTCATCAACACTATGCCCAAGGACTGAAGCAACAACTTTACCAATGACCTAACTCCAGAGGCAACCACAAGGCTAAACTATTTCACCCCACTCGCGATAGACGATTTCACTAAACCAGTGAAGGAAAGTAACAAAGTTGGACCACCAGTAGACCCACCAGAGATCTACAAGACCATGCTCAGCAAAGAGACACCTGCAGAATCGTTCCACAACCTCCTGATCCACTTGTTGGCAATAGGAATTGTACCTAGGAGTTTTAGAGCGGGCCACATTAAACCACTTCTCACAGATCCTGCCGGAAACACAGACAGCCCCACCAAATATCGGCCTATATCAAGCATGCCTTACCCAGCGGAACTCCTAGAAACCTACGTATATGGGCAAATCCTGGTACATGTAGAAACCAACCATCTATTGGACCAGGCACAAGTCGGCTTCAGACCTGTGAGAGGAACGGAATCGGCATTACTCTCCATCTACGACACCCTAAAAATTCACTCAGACTCCAACATTACTTCCACAGTAATTCTATTAGACTTTTCAGTGGCCTTCGACACAGTCAACCATGCAACCCACATCAAAAGAATCCAAGAAATATGGATAAGCAACCCAGCACTGCTATGGATAAAATCATTCCTGGCTGAAAGAACAGAAATCAGCTGTTTACCACCCTTCACCACAGCACCTCTCACACCCAGCTGCAGTGGTTCTACAAGGCTCACTAGTACTCTTCAACATTTACATGTCCCCATGCATTAAACTCATAAAAGGATATGGTCTCACTTGCTACCACTATGTAGATGATACACAAATCACATACAAAATTAACAGCAACAGAGAAATGGACCAAACCCTTACCAGATGCCTATCACAAATAAACAGATGGATGACCTGTAACAACCTAAAATTAAACCCGGGCAGAAAAGAAATTATGAACATGCCCAACAACCCCACCACTCAAAAATACATATCATCGCTGACCAAAATGGGAAACGGGCCAGAAGCATCCAAAGTAGTTAAAAATCTCAGAATAATAACAGACAACGACCTAACACTAGAATCCCAAGTCAATGCAAATGTTTCTTCTATCTACACACAATCAAACAGATATTACCCTTTCTCACCGTCCCACACAGAACATTTGCCATCATCTCACTCATCATGTCAAGGATAGACTAGGCCAAGAGGATCTACCTTGGAATGCTGGATTACCACACCAAAACACTGCTACAGATACCAAACCCAGCAGCAAGACTGCTCCTCAGACTCGCTTAAAGAAAGCACATCACAACAGCTCTAAGATGCTTACACTGGCTACCAGTTACAAAACAATTTACTTCAAAACACTATGATTTGTCCACCGAGCAAACCGTGGCCAAGGAGCAGACTTCCTGCTAGAAAAAATCTCAATCTATAAATCGAAACAAACCTGAGATCCAGCAACGAATTCAGTCTTGAACCCAAACAATATTTGAAAATGAAATATGGTGGATCAGCCTTCTGATGCATATCAACTAAACTCTGGAACACACTTCTCAAGCAAATACGCACAATAGAGGAACATCTGACCTTCAGGAAACCACTTAAAACCTATCGCTTTGATTTGCCAGCCTACAAAACAAACCATGATCTAAGAGAAGCGTGCAACCTCAATACAAAGAGGTACACCACGAATGATAGATTCATCTTTGTGATTGCTGGGACATTTCAACTGAACTAGGTAGACCCAACAAATGAAAACGTAATATCTATAACCACTGCACAAGGAATTTCAGTGTACACAAGAAACAATGTATGGAGGATCAGCATAAGGATCTCCCCCTTACTATTGCTAACCCTACTAAAACTCTCCATATTACTGCAAACCCACCACATATAACACCCACACATGACGACCACAAAACCAAGACTAAAATCATACAGCAAAATGCACGACTCCTCCAAGAACTCACTAAATCACAAGATCCTCAATTTGAACCCTACAGCACAAGCACACAAGCACACAATCTATGCAGACTCAAACACCTGAATGCCCACCAACACATACCACCTTGAAGAAAACTCGACACACAGTGACTGTTTTTTCAAATTAAAACTATCAACAGAACAGCAAAAGCACTCTGACGCTCTCCCTCTCTTCCCAGTAAGGAGTGTTGCTGGTGCGCAGTATAACTCACATGAACATAACACACATAACATGACAAGGAATACATATCTAATAATGTACACTGTACACACACTAAGATATTGTATGCAGTGCATAAACCAATGCCTAAAACCAATAATAACGTGGGCAAGGAAAATGTATACCTAAGACTTGATTCTCTATCCAAGACAAACTACTATGGTCAGTTGACACCAATGCAATACTCAGACTGTTATGCAAGAGATAGATAGGAATTCGATAAAGATATGTATGTATGGACTTCTGTATATTCGGTATCAGGTATTAATATCCCTGTATATATGGTCATCGTACATAATGTCACCAGGAAAAGGTCATGGTGACCATATATATAGGGACAGGGGGAGCGGCGGTTGCGGGGGTATCGCCCGTTCCCCTTGAAAAAGGAAACAGGTTTGGGGGTTGCAGGGGTGTCCCCTGCATTTTCCATCCAATAATGTCCCCGCTAAAAATGGCAATGTTCGGCAAGAGAACGAGCACAAAGCAAGAAGTGAATAAAACAAGCGAAAGTGATTAAATCAAGAAGAGGTGCAGAAAACAAGAGAAGGTGCAGAAAGCAAAAGGTGAATAAACCAAGAGAAGATGATTGAAACACCATTTGCTGAATAGGTGCATAATTAATACTCAATAAATAAATAAACACGCAAGAAGTGGTACACAAAGCAAGAGAAGGTACACAAAGCAAGAGGTGTATAAAGCAGAAGAAGGTGATTTAAGCAACAAGAGGCACTGAGAGCAAGAGAGCATGCATCAAGCAAAGTACGAAAGTAAGAGAAGGTGATTAAAGCAAGAAGAGGTGCAGAAAGTAAGAGAACATGCATCAAGCAAGACGGAAATAAATGAGAGAAGGTGACTAAAGCAAGAAGAGTTGCAGAAATCAAGAGAGTGCACAAAGGAAGAGGTGAAGAAAGCAAGAAAAGATGATTAAAGCAAGAAGAGGTGAAGAAAGCAAGAGAAGATGATTAAAGCAACAAGAGGTGCAGAAAGCAAGAGAAAGTGCAGAAAGATAGAGGTGAATAAAACAAGAGGCGATGATTAAAGCAAGAAGGGTTGTAGAAAGCAAGAGAAGCTGCAGAAGGCAAAAGAAGGTGCAGAAAGCAAGAGAATGTGATTAAAGCAAGAAGAGATGTAGAAAGCTTGAGAACGTGCAGAATCAAGAGGTGAATAAAGCAAAAGAATATGATTAAAGCAATAAGAGGTGCAGAAAGCAAGAGAAGGTGCAGAAAGGAAAAGGTGAATAAACCAAGAGAAGATGATTGAAACACCATTTGCCGTGTAGGGGCATAATAAATACTCAATAAATAATTAAATAAACAAGCAAGAAGTGGTTCAGAAAGCAAGAGAAGTTAAGCAAAAAAAGAGATGAATAAAACAAGCTAAGGGGATTAATGCAAGAAGAGGTCCAGAAGGCAAGAGAAGGTGCACAAAGCAAGAGGTCAATAAAGCAAGAGAAGGTGATTAAATCAAGAAGAGGTGCAGAAAGCAAGAGAAGGTGCACAAAGGAAGAGGTGAAGAAAGCAAGAAAAGATGATTAAAGCAAGAAGAGGTGAAGAAAGCAAGGAAGATGATTAACGCAACAAGAGGTGCAGAAAGCAAGAGAAAGTGCATAAGGAAAGAGGTGAATAAAACAAGAGGCGATGATTAAAGCAAGAATAGGTGCAGAAAGCAAGAGAAGGTAAACAAAGCAAGAGATGAATAAAACAAGCTAAGGGGATTAATGCAAGAAGAGGTCCAGAAGGCAAGATAAGGTGCACAAAGCAAGAGGTGAATAAAGCAAGATAAGGTGATTAAAGCAAGAAGAGGTGCAGAAAGCAAGATAAGGTGCACAAAGGAAAAGGTGAAGAAAGCAAGAAAAGATGATTAAAGCAAGAAGAGGTGAAGAAAGCAAGAGAAGATGATTAAAGCAACAAGAGGTGCAGAAAGCAAGAGAAGGTGCATAAAGAAAGAGGTGAATAAAAAAAGAGGAGATGATTAAAGCAAGAAGAGGTGCAGAAAGCAAGAGAAGGTGCACAAAGGAAGAGGTGAATAAAGCAAAACAAGGCGATTTAAGCAAGAAGAGGTGCTGAAAGGAAGAGAGTGAAGAAAGCAAGAGGTGAATAAAGCAAAAGAAGGTGATTTAATGCAAGAAGAGGTGCATAACGCAAGAGGTGATTAAAGTAAGAGGAGGTGATTAAAGCAAGAAGAAGTGCAGAAAGTAAGAGAACGTGCATCAAGCAAGAGGTGAATAAATGAAAGAAGGCGACTAAAGCAAAAAGAGGAGCAGAAAGCAAGAGAATGTGCACAAAGAAAGAGGTGAGTAAAGCAGAAGGTGATTTAAGCAAGAAGAGGTGCTGAAAGCAAGAGGCGGTGCAAATAGAAAAAGGTGAATAAACAAGCGAAGTTGATTAAAGCAAGAAGGAGTGCAGAAAGTGCACCATGCAAGAGTTGAATACACAAGAGAAGGTAATTAAAGCAAGAAGTGTAGAGTGCACTCAGCAAGGGGTGAATAAAGCAAGAAGAGATGATTAAGGCAAGAAGAGGTGCAGAAAGCAAGAGAAGGTGCACAAAGGAAGAGGTGAATAAAGCAAAACAAGGTGATTTAAGCAAGAAGAGGTGCTGAAAGGAAGAGAGTGAAGAAAGCAAGAGGTGAATAAAGCAAAAGAAGGTGATTTAAGCAAGAAGAGGTGCATAACGCAAGAGGTGACTAAAGTAAGAGAAGGTGATTAAAGCAAGAAGAAGTGCAGAAAGAAGAGAACGTGCATCGAGCAAGAGGTGAGTAAACGAGAGAAGGTGACTAAAGCAAAAAGAGGAGCAGAAAGCAAGAGAATGTGCACAAAGCAAGAGGTGAATAAAGCAGAAGGTGATTTAAGCAAGAAGAGGTGCTGAAAGCAAGAGGCGGTGCAAATAGCAAAAGGTGAATAACCAAGAGAAGTTGATTAAAGCAAGAAGGAGTGCAGAAAGTGCACCAAGCAAGAGTTGAATACACAAGAGAAGGTAATTAAAGCAAGAAGTGTAGAGTGCACTCAGCAAGAGGTGAATAAAGCAAGAGGAGATGATTAAGGTAAGAAGAGGTGCAGAAAGCAAGAGAAGGCACACAAAGCAAGAGGTGAATAAAGCAGAGGAAGGTGATTTAAGCAAGAAGAGGCCCTGAAAAGAAGAGAGTGAAGAAAGCAAGAGGTGAAGAAAGCAAGAAAAGATGATTAAAGCAAGAAGAGGTGAAGAAAGCAAGAGAAGATGATTAAAGCAAAAAGAGGTGCAGAAAGCAAGAGAAAGTGCATAAAGAAAGAGGTGAATAAAACAAGAGGCAATGATCAAAGCAAGAAGGGTTGTAGCAAGCAAGAGAAGCTGCAGAAGTCAAAAGAAGGTGCAGAACGCAAGAGAATGTGATTAAAGCAAGAAGAGGTGTAGAAAGCTTGAGAACGTGCAGAATCAAGAGGTGAATAAAGCAAGAGAATGTGATTAAAGCAATAAGAGGTGCAGAAAGCAAGAGAAGGTGCAGAAAGGAAAAGGTGAATAAACCAAGAGAAGATGACTGAAACACCATTTGCTGTATAGGGGCATAATAAATATTCAATAAATAATTACATAAACAAGCAAGAAGTGGTTCAGAAAGCAAGAGAAGGTAAACAAAGCAAGAGATGAATAAAGCAAGCTAAGGGGATTAATGCAAGAAGAGGTCCAGAAGGGAAGAGAAGGTGCACAAAGCAAGAGGTGAATAAAGCAAGAGAAGGTGATTAAAGCAAGAAGAGGTGCAGAAAGCAAGTGAAGGTGCACAAAGCAAGAGGTGAATAAAGCAAAACAAGGTGATTTAAGCAAGAAGAGGTGCTGAAAGGAAGAGAGTGAAGAAAGCAAGAGGTGAATAAAGCAAAAGAAGGTGATTTAAGCAAGAAGAGGTGCATAACGCAAGAGGTGATTAAAGTAAGAGAAGGTGATTAAAGCAAGAAGAAGTGCAGAAAGAAGAGAACGTGCATCAAGCAAGAGGTGAATAAACGAGAGAAGGTGACTAAAGCAAAAAGAGGATCAGAAAGCAAGAGAATGTGCACAAAGCAAGAGGTGAATAAAGCAGAAGGTGATTTAAGCTAGAAGAGGTGCTGAAAGCAAGAGGCGGTGCAAATAGAAAAAGGTGAATAAACAAGCGAAGTTGATTAAAGCAAGAAGGAGTGCAGAAAGTGCACCATGCAAGAGTTGAATACACAAGAGAAGGTAATTAAAGCAAGAAGTGTAGAGTGCACTCAGCAAGGGGTGAATAAAGCAAGAAGAGATGATTAAGGCAAGAAGAGGTGCAGAAAGCAAGAGAAGGTGCACAAAGGAAGAGGTGAATAAAGCAAAACAAGGTGATTTAAGCAAGAAGAGGTGCTGAAAGGAAGAGAGTGAAGAAAGCAAGAGGTGAATAAAGCAAAAGAAGGTGATTTAAGCAAGAAGAGGTGCATAACGCAAGAGGTGACTAAAGTAAGAGAAGGTGATTAAAGCAAGAAGAAGTGCAGAAAGAAGAGAACGTGCATCGAGCAAGAGGTGAGTAAACGAGAGAAGGTGACTAAAGCAAAAAGAGGAGCAGAAAGCAAGAGAATGTGCACAAAGCAAGAGGTGAATAAAGCAGAAGGTGATTTAAGCAAGAAGAGGTGCTGAAAGCAAGAGGCGGTGCAAATAGCAAAAGGTGAATAACCAAGAGAAGTTGATTAAAGCAAGAAGGAGTGCAGAAAGTGCACCAAGCAAGAGTTGAATACACAAGAGAAGGTAATTAAAGCAAGAAGTGTAGAGTGCACTCAGCAAGAGGTGAATAAAGCAAGAGGAGATGATTAAGGTAAGAAGAGGTGCAGAAAGCAAGAGAAGGCACACAAAGCAAGAGGTGAATAAAGCAGAAGAAGGTGATTTAAGCAAGAAGAGGCCCTGAAAAGAAGAGAGTGAAGAAAGCAAGAGGTGAAGAAAGCAAGAAAAGATGATTAAAGCAAGAAGAGGTGAAGAAAGCAAGAGAAGATGATTAAAGCAAAAAGAGGTGCAGAAAGCAAGAGAAAGTGCATAAAGAAAGAGGTGAATAAAACAAGAGGCAATGATCAAAGCAAGAAGGGTTGTAGCAAGCAAGAGAAGCTGCAGAAGTCAAAAGAAGGTGCAGAACGCAAGAGAATGTGATTAAAGCAAGAAGAGGTGTAGAAAGCTTGAGAACGTGCAGAATCAAGAGGTGAATAAAGCAAGAGAATGTGATTAAAGCAATAAGAGGTGCAGAAAGCAAGAGAAGGTGCAGAAAGGAAAAGGTGAATAAACCAAGAGAAGATGACTGAAACACCATTTGCTGTATAGGGGCATAATAAATATTCAATAAATAATTACATAAACAAGCAAGAAGTGGTTCAGAAAGCAAGAGAAGGTAAACAAAGCAAGAGATGAATAAAGCAAGCTAAGGGGATTAATGCAAGAAGAGGTCCAGAAGGGAAGAGAAGGTGCACAAAGCAAGAGGTGAATAAAGCAAGAGAAGGTGATTAAAGCAAGAAGAGGTGCAGAAAGCAAGTGAAGGTGCACAAAGCAAGAGGTGAATAAAGCAAAACAAGGTGATTTAAGCAAGAAGAGGTGCTGAAAGGAAGAGAGTGAAGAAAGCAAGAGGTGAATAAAGCAAAAGAAGGTGATTTAAGCAAGAAGAGGTGCATAACGCAAGAGGTGATTAAAGTAAGAGAAGGTGATTAAAGCAAGAAGAAGTGCAGAAAGAAGAGAACGTGCATCAAGCAAGAGGTGAATAAACGAGAGAAGGTGACTAAAGCAAAAAGAGGATCAGAAAGCAAGAGAATGTGCACAAAGCAAGAGGTGAATAAAGCAGAAGGTGATTTAAGCTAGAAGAGGTGCTGAAAGCAAGAGGCGGTGCAAATAGCAAAAGGTGAATAACCAAGAGAAGTTGATTAAAGCAAGAAGGAGTGCAGAAAGTGCACCAAGCAAAAGTTGAATAAACAAGAGAAGGTAATTAAAGCAAGAAGTGTAGAGTGCACTCAGCAAGAGGTGAATAAAGCAAGAGGAGATGATTAAGGTAAGAAGAGGTGCAGAAAGCAAGAGAAGGCACACAAAGCAAGAGGTGAATAAGGCAGGAGAAGGTGATTTAAGCAAAAAGAGGCGATGAAAAGAAGAGAGTGAAGAAAGCAAGAGGTGAATAAAGCAAGAAAAGATGATTAAAGCAAGAGAGGGTGCACCAAGCAAGAGGTGAGCAAAGCAATTGAATGTAATTAAGCAAGAAACGGTGCATAAAGCAAGAGAAGTTACTAAAGCAAAAAAGGGTGCAGAAAGCGAGAAGGTGTAGAAAGTGATATAAGGTGATTAAAGCAAAAAGAGGTGTAGAAAGCCAGAGAAATGATTAAAGCAAGAGAAGATGATTGTGTTGTTGACTGGAAGTGGAACTGTCCTTAAGTGTGAAACATCATTTCAGAAGCTATTACCTGTGGATGCAAGAAGTAAGGATGGCAAAAAGCGAAAAACTTCGTTTACAGACAGGGAGAGAGAGATTCTCATTGGTGAGGCGATCAAACACAAGGCACGCTCCTTCAATGCCAATGCCCACCGATCACCACTGCAGGGGAAGAATAGAATTTGGAAAGACTTATTACAGAGGGGGAATGTGGTGGCTGCTGCAAAAAGGGACACAGAAGATCTAAAATACAGAAGGCCCAATCTTGACAGAAGACTGCCCGGAAAAGTACTAGAGTGCAGGGGCACACGTGGTGGCTCACCACTTTATTGTTGTGTGTGACACCGATCCAAGAACGTGTCCTTTCCATTATGGATGAGGGAAGTTTCAAGGCCATCAGTGGCATAGAAATCAACAGCATGGCACCAAAGGAGCAAAGCAAGAAGATTGCACCAGAGAAATCCCCCAGCGGTACGTGTTATTGACTGTCACACCACTGCTTTTTTGCATCACAGTCTGGGTGCTAAAATTGGGTTTCCAGGTGTTTTTTCCAGGGATTTATACTGGTGCAACTGAAAGCGTGACGCCAACTACAGCAGCGTAGCACATAGAGGAGCAAAAGTAAAAACATGGCCGCCCGAGCGGCTTAGCTCCCACAGAGCCTACGTCAAACATCGGTGCTTTGCCTACAATCTACCCTGGTGAGGTCACAGACATGTTGCAAGACTCTTATCCAGGTTGAGACTCATAGGAAGAGGCAGTACACGAAAATGATACGAGAGGATCCTTCCATGTCATGAGCATGTGGATCCGCTTGCAATTTTACACAAGGTAGTAAGTAGTCAGACAACAGCCATTACATGTTTAGCTAAAGCCTTTGCTCAAAACACTGCTGCCAACCTGGCTGGGCACAAAACGGCACGCATGATGCTATTTTAGCCATAAAAAGATCAGTGTGCACCAACCGTTGTGCACTCACCACCCTCACAGATTCACCACCCAAACAACAGGAGCAGGGCCTTCCAGTGCAGAAACAACAAGTCATCTTGCAACGCCTTATGACGCAGTCATCAGATGACATTCCAGAGCCACAAGCAAATGCATGGTGCAACCAGGATCACCTCACCCATCTCCCCTCGCAGGATGCAGCATTACCAGAAGCAATAGTTCCACCAAGCTGTCAAAAACCCCGGCCGGCCTGGAAAGCTGCAGACTCACTGGACCTATGTTGCGGCAGCTTAAAAACTTCAAGGCACCGTTAGCTCGAAAGAAGGAAGAGCAATCATGCCTTCGCAATTTGCAAGAACCATGCACAAAGTTGCGTGAAAACCTGTGTCGGTATTGCAACTTGTTAAATGTTTGAGTTCAACCAGCTTTTGGCAGTGCCTTCATTGGGATAGGTGTGTTGCTAGGTCTGGAAAAGATCCAGGCAGTGCTTAAAGTGGGCCGGGCCTAAAAGTGGTGTTGAGCCGTGGCCCGACCGGGGCCCACGGTCCCACCACAACATTGGCGGGATGCATTATCCCGTCTCGGCCGCAGCCGCGACGGGAGATGCGCCCGCCATTAAGTCAGGCAAGCTGACAGAAGTATTAGCCAGTAGCTGGCTGGCTCTTTGTCACTCACCGTAACTACCTATGGTGACCACATGCACGAGGGGTCACCAGAGGAAGTTACTGTGCCTTTTTTTCCCCAGGTCGCTGAGGCGTCTTTAACGCTCAGGGAACCTGGGGATTCCTTTAAATATTTCGAGGTTTATAAAAGATTAATTGAAAAGTACGCAATTCAAGCCATCTTTTATAAAGCTTTGCCAACGGACAAAGACACCTCGGGCTTGCACAAGTACAAAATCATAAGGTACGTACACAAATGTATAAATGCTATACATTTGTGTGCGTACCTTACTATGGTTTATGTACTTTTCAAGCCATCTTGAAGTACACAAACCATAGTAAGGCACGTAAACAAATATATAAATGTAAGCATTTATATATTTATGTACGTACCTTACTATGGTTTGTGTAGTATGCAAGCCATCTTTTATAAACATCGAAATATGTTACATATTTCTATGTTTATAAAAGATGGCTTGCATACTACACAAACTATAGTAAGGTACGCATACAAATATTACAAATATATAAAATGTTTGCGTACCTTACTATGGTTTGTGTACGTTTTTAAGGCCACGCCCATTCCACAGCCATGCCCCCAAATGAGGGCCCCCCTCGATTTCTTACCCCACTTAAAGAAATGGATCCAGGGCTACACTAATGTCGGGACTCAGGGATAGCTAGCCTTTTGATTGTAGCCTTTGAGCTTCTATCCAGGGCTACAACCAACAGATCCGGGGCTATAGCCCCCTCAGCCCGCCCTAGAAACACCTCTGGTATAAACCACTGTCTGCTGTCAAATGTGGGTGGTGTTGTATGGTCAAGCAATTCACACTAGTGGTTGTGCAATAAACACCACTGGCATGGACAGGATGGTCTAGCAAGTGGAGCCTGAAGCTAATGTAGGTGGGCCCACCACAGTGACATTAATATCTGTAAAGGCCCACACAGCAATGCTAAGTGGGGCATTAACAGATTTTGGGTGGGCTTTGCCCGCTCGGGCCCTTCTCTGTCTACACCTCTGCTGTCCATATTATATCAGAAGTGACGTGTTGCTAGGTCTAGAAAAGATTCAGGGTTATGGTAATGCTCAGGCCTAACTAGCCTTTTGGTTGTAGCCTCAGTGCTTCTATCCAGGGCTACACCTGAACGACCCGGGGCTATAGCCCCCATAGCCCTCCCCCCCACCTCCCAGCAACGCCTGCCGTACAGGATTCCTCAGTATTTACGTCTTGATTCCCAACTTCTCCCGTGGGAGGGGTTACACGGGCCAAAATCTGCAATGTTAATATAGGTATCACAACAGAAAACAAAAATGTTGTAATGGCACAATCAATCGTAGCACACAAATTGAACATGCTATTGAAATCAAAATCTTTTTAAACATTCATACCTATGAACTCTGTCAATAACACTTAACCTTCCACCCACTGCTTTGCCCAGATTTCACATGGGTGTTGTATGTAGCCATTAAAAGAGTTTCCTCACAGCCTCTTTCCTTGGGAGGGCCCCGTCATTGGTCTCCTCATGGGGAGGGTGGTACGCCACAGCTCGTGACAGGCTTCGGGGAAAAGGCTATTCTCGTAGTAGGGATATTACGAAATAAGCATCAGCTCATTGAGGTGCAGCAAACTTTTAATGGGAAATAAATTGTGTTTTACAGTTGGTAAATTAACCCGCGGCACAGAAACGGGAAGCTACCTAGATTGTCATACGAATTGAACAAAACTATTTGAGTTATATGTTATATGTTATGTTACGTTAGAGGTTCTTATACCGCACACTGTTGCCACCTGCATGGTTTCTTGGCGCTCTTATAGACATCCTCATCACAAATACCATGTCTGGGCCACACTGGGTTATTACATGCAGTACTTCAAGCGGAGCGTGGAGATGCAGTGTACTGTTTAAAGCTCCATAATGTAAAAATGAAGCCTGTATGTGCTTCATTTTTATGTTAGTGAGCTTGAAACAGTACGCAGCGGGTCATGCATAATCAAGCAATTAACTGCAACCTTGGGCCATACTGCTGTCGAGCTAATTATCGCTCTGGAAACAAATTAAAGTATAAATGCTGTAATTGAGATATGCATTTTAACTGTGTTAACATATACGGGCAGTAATTGTGCTTTTTAAATCTTTTCCTTTGTCTGTTTGCTGTTTTTGTAATGAATTGTACAAATGTGAATTATGCTTTGAATAAAATAACTTCCATTGATTGTTGTTTAATTCATCCCACAGATATTTTTTCTGTATACTTGTACATTCCCCACCTGCCACAATTTATGGGTGTGCCACATATGTAGTAGAAGGGGTCCCCATTTGTCTCCATCACAATGTTGACAGGTGGCTATGCCCCCTGCATCCGGTCTTAGTCCCTCCCCCTTTTGATGCCCTTTAATATAAACTTAATATACATTTGATATAAACAAGATATCAAAAATATTTTATATCGATTTTATATCAAACGTATATTGGCTACAAAGTGTTTTCTAATTGTTGTCAGTTTTGATATAAAGTGAATATACATTTTATATAAAATCTATATATAGATTTGAGTGGCTGGGAGCGGCGCTTGCCGATGTTGCTCGATCGATCGCCAAGAGCAAAGTGAGCTCTGAAGACAGGGACTGTCAAACTAGGGTTTCATAGAATGATGCGGTGATGATGTCATAGAGGGATTCCGCTTCGGGGTGATACGAAGCGGATATACATTTTATATCAAATTCATAAGCTCCCCAAAGTTTTTTATAGCAATTTTATTGAATCCAATAATTTTTATGTACACTTTATTGGAAGCAGAAAATCTCTTTTTAATATAAACATTTATATAAAAATATACAATATATTGTTTGATATATACATTTATATACAAATCAATTGTAAAAAATCATATTTTTGATATGGAATGTTATATAAAAAATTATATTCAAAACATATCTTTATATGGAAATTTACACACAAAAAATATTCATGTAAAATACTCATTTACATTTTTTATATAAATTTCCCCAAAAATTGTGATATACAAATTTTTTGCTATAAATTTTGATATAAAAATGAACACCAATCTTATATGAACTGGCTTTCATACAGAGTGTAAGTAATGAAAATCAGTTCACTTTATAAGTAAATGTACAAACATCAAACTAAGAACATGACATGATAACCTGTTCTGAGATGAGAGTTTGCAGAACACGCTTTTTGCTCACTGTACCTTTCACAGATGGGAAATACCCATTTGCATATCAGTCTTTGTCCCGCCCACAGGGGCAGTCCAGCACCGAAATGCTATGGCAATTCCTCTCTGAACAAGAGTACCAACAGCAACCCCATACACGTGTTTCAGCCTTGTTGGGCCTCATCAGTGAGGTGAAGCTGTGCCTCTCGGAGCACAGTGAGCAGGGAGTCCACGTCTGGTTGCCCCCAGGTAACTCAGGGTGACCAACCCCAAGTTCCTTGCAAATATTTCAAAAAAGGTAGCAGGCGCTCCTCTCCAGAATGAATATGGCAAGATAACCTGTTCTGAGATGAGAGTTTGCAGCACACGCTTTTTGCTCACTGTACCTTTCACAGATGGGAGATATTCATTTGCATATCAGTCTTTGTCCCGCCCACAGGGGCAGTCTAGCACCGAAATACTATGGCAATTCCTCTCTGAACAAGAGTACCAACAGCAACCCCATACATGTGCTTCAGCCTTGTTGGGCCTCATCAGTGAGGTGAAGCTGTGCCTCTCTGAGAACAGTGAGCAGGGAGTCCACGTCTGATTGACCCCAGGTAACTCAGGGTGACTAGCCCCAAGTTCCTTGCAAATATTTCAAAAAAAGGTAGCAGGCGCTCCTCTCCAGAAAGAACATTGCATGATAACCTGTTCTGAGATGAGAGTTTGTACCACACCGTTTTGCTCACTGTACCTTTCACAGATGGGAAATAACCATTTGCATATCAGTCTTTGTCCCACACACAGGGGCAGTCCAGCACAGAAATGCTATGGCAATTCCTCTCTGAACAAGAGTACCAACAGCAACCCCATACACGTGTTTCAGCCTTGTTGGGCCTCATCAGTGAGGTGAAGCTGTGCCTCTCTGAGCACAGTGAGCAGGGAGTCCACGTCTGGTTCCCCCCAGGTAACTCAGTGTGACCAACCCAAAGTTCCTTGCAAATATTTCAAAAAAAGGTAGCAGGCGCTCCTCTCCAGAAAGAACATTGCATGATAACCTGTTCTGAGATGAGAGTTTGCAGGACACGCTTTTTCTTCACTGTACCTTTCACAGATGGGAAATATCCATTTGCATATCAGTCTTTGTCCTGCCAACAGGGGCAGTCCAGCACCGAAATGCTATGGCAATTCCTCTCTGAACAAGAGTACCAACAGCAACCCCATACATGTGTTTCAGCCTTGTTGGGCCTTATCAGTGAGGTGAAGCTGTGCCTCTCGGAGCACAGTGAGCAGGGAGTCCACGTCTGGTTGCCCCCAGGTAACTCAGGGTGACTAACCCCAAGTTCCTTGCAAATATTTCAAAAAAGGTAGCAGGCGCTCCTCTCCAGAATGAACATGGCAAGATAACCTGTTCTGAGATGAGAGTTTGCAGCACACGCTTTTTGCTCAATTTACCTTTCACAGATGGGAAATATTCATTTGCATATCAGTCTTTGTCCCGCCAACAGGGGCAGTCTAGCACCGAAATGCTATGGCAATTCCTCTCTGAACGAGAGAACCAACAGCAACCCCATACACGTGTTTCAGCCTTGTTGGGCCTCATCAGTGAGGTGAAGCTGTGCCTCTCTGAGAACAGTGAGCAGGGAGTCCACGTCTGATTGCCCCCAGGTAACTCAGGGTGACTAACCCCAAGTTCCTTGCAAATATTTCAAAAAAAGGTAGCAGGCGCCCCTCTCCAGAAAGAACATGGCATGATAACCTGTTCTGACATGAGAGTTTGTACCACACGCGTTTGGCAACTAAGCCCTCCCTTCAAACAGGTCACTATGAACGTCACTAAATACACAATGTCCTATTGGTTATACAAGCTATAAGGCCCTTAACTACGTGTCCCCCTATAATTGGTTGGCAACCTTACATCCGTCAGTACGCTAGCAGCACGCAGGCTGGTTCCAGGTGCTGGTGGGCTGGTCATAACCATAGCTTCCCACCAAATAGCATATTATCTATCATCACCTCAGTGGTCTGCACGTCAATTAAGCCTTTGAACTTGGCCTTGAAAATGTTCTTTGCTCTGGAGAAAATGAGGTAGTGGAGGCACGCTCTGTCTCCTTCCATAGGTGTGGTTTGTCATGATTGTCCATTTTCACCCCTCTATGTTACTGAAGACCACATTTTGAGCTCTGGTGCATTTAAAATGCTATTATTTAAAGAACCTCTGACATCTTCCTTGTCTTTCGTGCATGTCTTCTGAACAGGACTTTTGTTCTTTCACACGATTGTAACTAATGTCTCTTCATCCCAGCCTGATACGGCCTTGGCTTCTTGGGGCTGGTCCAGCCTCGCCCTTCTGAGATTCCCTTCCGTAATTCAATTGCTTTCTCAACTGCAACACACTGTAAAAGGCCTTCCTTTTCTTAGTCCAGCTCTGCTATAATGCATAGTGGAATCGTCCACAATCCACTCCCTCCTATATATATACATTGGTGCTTGCAGCAATCTATACACTACATAGCTAGCCTCAAGAATACTTTGTCTCCTTGCGTTTCCTGCATCTGTACATGTGTAAAATGACTTGATATCTTTGTTATTTCTGCAGCATAAGCCTCTACATCTGAAGCCTAAACTGTTACTTATCTTTGATACTTTCTTGATGCCTATAGAATGTCTATGTTCTCTTGTCTCTGCATCTCTTCTAGGTGCGTCAGTCTTACTTTGTGTGACATCACCATTCTGCTCTTTTGCTCATTTCTGACTCTTCTTCTGGGATTTCATTGAAATTGCCATCATACTGCCTTGTATGCAGTTATGGCTTTCTCAGTGGGAACCTTGCTTCCAGTATTCTCCTTGGTATTGGTATTTTCTCTGGTACTGCACATACTTCACACTCTGGTTCCCAACAAATAGGCAATATGGGGAGATGCTTGAGGTGGGGGTACTTGGCTCCTTCTCTACAATAGCATTAAGGATTGGCAATCGTTTCTTTTTGGATAGGCCCTTTTATTTATTTGACTGGACTCTACTAGGGCTGTATTATTATTTGATGGTCGTAGCTTGCTCCGATCTTAGATTAAGGTTTAGATAGGCGTTTTTCACACCCTTGTACTGTAATCAGTCTTACTTTGTTACCATGCCTTCCTTACAGAGGCTGGGTGCGCAGATAAACCGTAGATCCATCCTGAAGTTGAGTGAGATTATAATTGTACTCACATAGATGTGGCTGTGTCGTGTAATGGGGTTCGCTGGAATTGGTGGTAGTAGTGAGCTAGAATCTCTTTTTTTGAGCTTGCAGTCAAAATGCCTCAAGATATAAATATTGATACTGCAAAAGAAGGGCCGTCGATAAGGGGGTTGGAATCTCAATTGTCAATCATACTGAGTTAATGGTGCCAAAATGCAATTAATATCGGCTTATCCGGTCCTCGTTTGGTTAGACCGTTGGCGATTATCTCTGAATTGGTAACCAAGGAAACAGTGTGGTTCCTGGGTGCGCGGTTATCCAAAAGGAGGCTTGCCATATTCACAGCGAAGTCCTTGTTTGGAATGTTGGAAACTCAGCGTGCCATCTTGGAACATGTCAATCCAACGGATTGATGAGCAAATTTGGGTGGGAGAGAGGGTCCAGACTCACATTGGGTCTGTGTATCTATAATATGGAGACTAAATATATATACTGTGTGCACTGTACAGTGTTGAGCGTGGAATCAATGTGGTTGCTAGGCACATAATTATTCTGTAGGAGGCTCCCCCTATAGTTGCATGATCCTTGCATGGCATATTCGAAACCTGGTGTGCCATTTTCGAACATGCATGACCAAACTAGATAAAGAAAGGGGAAGAGACTGAGGTCCAAGTTACCATTGAGTCTATGTGTCTATGCTGTAAAGGGGAAATATGCAGTGTCAGGCTGTGCAGTAGAGCCTGAAATGTTTAGCTTATATCTTAGGATAGCCACCCTTTGTAATTCTGTGGTTGGAAACAGATGTGTACATTAAAAGTCCTTTGTGCTGAACATCTGCGGTTATAGATCTAGGAAATGTAACATTTCACTGTTATAAATATACTTTGTCTATAACACTGGCATTTCCTTCTTTGGGTCCTCTTCCTAGTGTGTTGGGACGATTAATCCATCTGGCCTCCTTAGCTAGAAGGGTTCTTTGGGGGTTGGACTCATGCTGAACTACATCTAAGACCCACCATCTGAGATCATCTGCTGAATGCTTGTATTCTAGGAAGTGTGACACAAGTGGAGCGGTAATGCTCTTGCATCTGATTCTCGACCGGTGCTCATTGATCCTGATGTTGGCTGCTCTTCTTGTCTGCGCTACATATCTAAGTTCACATGGACATTCAATACAATAGACTACATTCAATGTTTTACAGTTGGACATTAATCTCAATTCCCATGTTCTGTCCCCAATCATAATGGAAAGAGGTGTTTTGGTATATCTGCTAGTAGAGGCGTTGCTAGGGGGGGGTCTGAGAGGGCTATAGCCCCGGGTCTTTTGGTTGTAGCCTCGGATAGAAGCTCAGGGGTTACAACCAAGAAGGCTAGCTAGCCCTCAGTCCCAAGAGTCCCAAAATTAGCATAGCTCCGGATCTTTTCCAGACCAAGCAACACCCCTGTCTGCTAGCCTTGCAGTTGCCACATGGGAAGTGGCATTTTAACGGGCGTAATTCCTAATTTAGGGTATTGGGTCTTGTATGTTTAGCTCTTGAGTGAACCAGCTTGTCCTTAAGGTTTTGCGAATGTTTGAATGTGAATAGGGGTAGTGGTGTATTAGGTAGACATGAGTTCACCATCAGCCAGTATTTTCTGACCATCTTTTCAATATAGTACGAATTGGTGTTAAATGTGGTGAAAAATGTCAGTCTGTCCACAGGCTCCTGTCTATCCTTTGGCTCTAAAAGTGTTTCTCTTGGTGCAAACCTTACCCTTTTTGAAGCTTGAGCGATTAGTTTCTGTGGGTAACCCCTCTCTTTCAGATTGGTCTTTAGTTTGGTGGCATGTTCGTAATAGTCTTGTATCAAGGTGCAATTGTGTCTTAAACTTAGAAATTGACTAAAAGGCAGGTTCTCCTTTAGTGACCTAGGGTGGAAACTTGGAAAATGCAACGTAGTGTTCCTATATGTGCTTTTTTTGTAAAGTGAACAGTTCAAATGTCCTTTCACTGTTTTGATTATGAGATCTAAAATGTGTATTTTGTGTCTGTCAGATTCCATGTTGAATTTTAGTGTTGGATGATATCCATTGAAACAGTTAAAGAAAGCAAGCAGAGACTCCTGGTTGCCTGTCACCCCCCACCCTTCATTAGACAATAAGGGGTATAACTTTCCTTGGAATCCCCGGGGCTTAGAGGGGGTGTTTTACCCTCGTCGTAACTGTAGCTGTTCTTAATTGTCATTTCCTGGTTAGCCCCTGGAAATCGGAAAGAGTGCCCGTGTTTCCCAGGCCTACCACAAAGGCTATATACTGAGGTTGAAAGCCCCTCCCCCATGGCATCCTAGCCTTAGAGATGTCCCTTTAGATCAAAATATATATCAAACATTCTTGGGATTATTGAAATATATAAAATGTATATAAAAATGATTGGGGTTCAATAAAATTGCTATTAAAAACTTTGGGGGGCTTATCAATTTGATATAAAATGTATATCTGCTTCCTATCACAGCTGGCGGCCCCCTCTGTGACTTCATCACCACGTCACTCTGCGAAACCCTAGATTTACAGTCCCTGTCTTCAGAGCTCACTTCACTCCCTGTGCTCGATCGAGCAACATTGTCGAGCGCCACTCCCAGCTGCTCCTATCTATATATAGATTTGATATAAAATGTATATTCAAATTATATCAAAACTGATATTAATTAGTAAACACTTTATAGCCAATATACATTTGATATAAAATCGATATCAAACATGTTTAATATCCTTTTTATATCAAATGTATATAAAAATTAGAATAACTTTAAAATAGAATTTGGTCTACAAAGCAGGTTGCTTATTTAAAGAGTATAATTTAAACTGGCTATTGGATAGCATCGGACTATAAATAACCATAAGGGAGCAGCATCTAACCACGATTGGAATGGAAAGAAATATACTAATGGCTGAAGTATACAAGAAAAAATTGTATTTTTGCAAATTAAAAGGTGAATTATTACTGGATACCAAATATACCTTTGTATTTGATAAACAATGAATATATAGATTACTTCGAGGTTTTGAACAAGCTACGCAAATGACCAGTGAGGGATAAAAAGCCCAGAAAACGTCAGACAACAAGTGACTTCACAGACAAATGTGTGCAGAATTAAGAACAGAGTGAGTAAACAAAATTATACTTACGCAAAGTATTGTAGTTAAAAGCTCTCATAAGAATGAGTGATTAGTTAAGTAAATTACTGATAATGTGGTGATGAATAATTTTATTTACAGATTCTCTCCTGAAGATCCATGTTAAATACATGGTGAAACATGTGTGGAGAGATAGCATGTTGTGATATATATAAAACAACAAGGCAAAGAAAAAATATCCTATATTTTGGAGAAACTGGAAAACAAAAGTATCTTTATTTTGGGAAAATTGGTATACAAGAGGAATAAATTAATAATGAAAAATGAAATCAATGCCTGGACAGTGTGTTTTTGACAACATTTGAAGCTTTCACCCTATAATTCAACAAATATAGGAATTGGTGCACAGGTAAATGTACCATCTGGTTGAATATAATATATAAAGTTTTTATCAAAGCACATCAAAAGGGGGGGCTAAGACCAGATGCAGGGGCGTGACCACCTGTCAAAATTGTGATGGAGCCAAAAGGGGACCACTTCTACTACTCACATATATGCTTTATTTATAATCAGGCCTGGGTGTTCTCTTTCAAGAGCGTAGGCACAGTTGTATCTGTAGGTGGTGGGAGCCCCGTGTGCCCGTCACGCTAGGATCCATTGGCAGGAATTGTCGTACATATCTTGGTTGTAGAGGTGTAATGTTCTAATGTTTGATGTCTTTTGGGTGTGGTTTTCAAATGCAATATGTGGGTGGCTTAGCTGGTATGCATAATGTGTGTTGAAACCAGGCTTGGACTGGTCTATAGGGTAATAGAGCAATGCTCAAAACAAAAATACCAAATGCTAGTGTGAGCCAGTTGTTTTGGTCACAGTGGGCCACTGTTAAACCTATGTGGGCCAGTTTGATCAGTTACTCCACCACCCGGCTAGCAGTTTTGACCAGTGTTACTGAATAAATATTTTTTCAAATGCACAATTTGCATCACATTTTATAAAAAACCTCCCCCTTTGGTACTACTCAAAGAGTCTGTCACAAAAGGAATTACTTGACATTTGCAACTGAGGGCCACTTTTTCATTGGTGCCCGAGACAATGTTATGCCCCAGTCCGACCCTGGTTGAAACATAGATTTTGAGGGTGTTAGTATGGGGGAACGGTCAGTTGAAACCTTGATGGGCCAGTATGTGAGGATCGCAGGTCATTTTGAAGCCAAATATACCAAATGGTAACGTGGCATAGCAAAACATGAAAAAGGCACACGAAGGCACCGAAGGCGTAACAATGCCTTGGAAGCCATTGCAAAGCATGCCAAGGGCCTGGCAAGACAACCTGGTCTCCTCCATGCACTCCTACACTGGCCCCTGCAGACAGCTACCATTTCCTTTCTCCCTTTTCCCCTGTCAATCCTTGTCCTTCTTAATTCATTTCAAGGGCACAGAACAGAGGTGCTGCATGGTACGTCCTCCGTTTAGTGTCAAAGAGAGTTAAAGAAATTACAGGGGTTCCAGCATTTCAAAGCACAACCATTTCCAAACCGTATTACATATAGATGGCATGCGTAATGTTGTTTGTATATTTGAACTGAATTATTCTATATTTCTAAAGCCTTAACCTAATCTGATATATTGATTGGTGTGCTAAGTCATGGATCATCTTCCTAAGTCTTTGAGGCACCATACTGCCAGCAAAGCCTTGCTGCCGTCACCATGGGCAGGCTGCTTTCTTTTGGCGATGCTGCCACGATTGCGTGAGCAGCTATAGGTCTCTACATAGATGCTGACTCAGAGACGTCTTTGGAGGAGAGCAAAAGGGGCATGTGCCCCGGGCCCACCCTTAGGAGGTAGCCCACATCGCTGACTGATGCAAAGAAGTCTTTACCCATCCCATCTTTTTAGAACCATAAACTAACATGTCAGGAAATTGTATACTGTGCTTGTAAGGATATGCACATGTCAGGATTTTGTATACTGTGCTTGTAAGGGTATGCACATGTCAGGATATTGTATACTGTGCTTGTAAGGATATGCACATGTCAGAATATTGTATACTGTGCTTGTAAGGATATGCACATGTCAGGATATTGTATACTGTGCTTGTAAGGAAATACACCTAATGCATGCCTGTTGTTTAAAAGTACATTTCAATCAGATCAATGAATCAGGCAAATGTTTACTAGTTCACTGTAGTGCATACAGTTTGCACGATTAGTATATTATAACTCCTGTGGGGTGTTCACGTTTTTGTGGACAATGTATTGATCACTTGCAAAACCAATGTTAGAATGCCGAAAAACGCTAGATTACATCACCACATTGTGGCAAGGCCGACTCTGCCTTTTCTATGTCTGTGGTTGATTCACTTGTATGTACATATACTTTGGGGCTAGTAACATATATGTGTTACAAAACAGTGTGGCTGCACTAGATCACACTTACTATAAAAATGAACATAGCCTCAGTATGCTGCACTCCTAGAGCTCTCTTTCGCCTGAAGAGGGTTGTAGAAATTGAATGGCAAGCCCCAATGAAGAGCATAAAGTGTTAGGAGATGCGATTAGGTAGCCAAATCCAAGACTGTGGAGCCAAAGTATAAAGGCTCATATTCTGGCTTCACCACCAGGCAATACAGTGATCCTGGACGAATCATCTTTTCTCACTGTTAAAATGTTTGTCCTTTCTTATTCTAGTGAAATTGCTTAGGTCATTGCCTGCTCTTTCCTTTTATGTAGTCCATGTAGAAGGGGTCCTAAACAGAAAAGAACTGACCCCCTTCTAACTAGCCTGTGGCAAGCTCATTTGTGGGTCTGCTTATTTGTCCTAAAAAAAGCATTTTTCTTTTTTTCACAATTTGAAATGTTCTTCTACATTTCATGAATAACAATACACACGGCTGGGTGTTGTGGGTATTTCACGCTTTGAAATACAATGCGATGGAAAAACCCAGGTGAGATTTATTTAGGTGCTTGCATCAATTAGTATTCCGGACTTCTATGCTTCCTTTGATGATGGAGAAATTTAAGCTATCCAGGTTTTGGTATGTGTACCCTTCTCGTTGCTTCCCATCTGTCTCCTGTCTCAATGCTTGCTCCCTTTTATATTCTGTGAGGCAGCTAATCCGAGCTCTGTCGCCATGCTAGGGTATGTGTTCCTTTTTCATACCGCCACTGATCTGTGGTCTGCATGTATATTGCCACAGGTATGTGTTCCTCGTGGCTGCTGTTGTTAGAAGGTGCCCTGTTCAAATCCCAGAACACAAGCACCCTGGTCCTGAGCTACAAATGTTGCCCTGGAAATGCCACTCATATATTATTCCAATTCCAATGTAGATGAAAAGGGCAAGAGCAGAGACGTCATTTAGGGGTCGCCAGGTCCCCTGAGGTCTACCTTGCTACCCCTGTGGTCATCTTGCTACCCCTTAAAAAAAACTTTTCTTATTTTTTTCATTAAAGGTTTATTTCAGGCACACCTCGAATTCACAATGCAGAGAAAATCCTCCGAAAATCATTTAGAGTAGAATAAGCATCCATTTCGGATTGTGCAGTTTGCCTTTTTTGCAAATTGCAGTTATAGCATGTTTTTTTTCTGGCGATACATATGGTGATCCATTCTTGTATGAAATGCATATCACGTTACAGTAATATTTTAACCATATTTTTCATAGTGTACTTAGAAACAATGCTATGTGATTCAATTTCCTGTTTTGTCATGGGGTAAACGTTTCTGTCCCATCGCTTCCCGTTAAATCACTTTGGGGTGGGGTCAAATGACCACTTCCTGTAATGTCACCAGAGGTCAAGGGTCATGTGATGTCACTTCCGCTACCCCTGGCATTTTGGTGAAATGATGTCCCTGGACAAGGGCCTTGCTCATTGCGTGATCAGAGAGTCTGGATCCTTAATTTCCTTAGGTCGAGGGGGGCCTGGCCCCCAAAGTTGCTTAAAAAAGCCATTCTCAGTCTTCAAAACTGGCTCCGTGCAGCAAAACATTTATCGGCTGAAAAATGTGAAATGCGCAGGTTTGACGTCACCACCTACCATGCCGGCGGGGAAGGTCGGCATGGTAGATAGATGACATGGCCGGGGCTGGAGTGTGCGTGTTCAAGTAGTCATCAACCACCTACGACTATCCACTGTACTTCGGGGGCACTCAGGCAGCGGTGGGGGTTTATTTTTGGGGACTTGCTCTTTCGCTGACGAGGAGGAACAATCTGTGCTTGGAGGGCGTGTGGCCCACGTGCAACCGGTAGAAATAGACGAGGAAAATATCACCAGCTGCTGCTGATAGGTGGGAGGGAGCGGGGAAAGGAGGGTGCGAGGGACGAGAAAGGAGAGGGGAAGGAAGAGAGGAGAAAGAGATATAGAAGGAAGGAGAACACTGTGGGGAAAGGTGAGGGGCCCGCGGAAGGAGACAGAATGAACTGGCGAGCAGGCAAAGCGAGTGCGGTGGAAAGAGAGTAGGGGTAGGAAAGGAGAGAGGGTACGGAAAAGGGAAGAAAGTTAACGAGCTCGAGAAGGGAAGACGGATCATAAGAAGTACAGGGACAAGAAGAGAGAGGGAATGAGAGGAAGGAAGATAAAGCGGGAAAGGGAAAATGGAGATAAACAGAGAGAAGGGACATGAGTGGTTAGAGGGCCCTGGACCAGAGCAGCAAGAGGGAGTATGGTAAGAATGCAGAGGAAGAGGAAAAAAGGAAGTTGGTAATTGAAACGGAAGTACATAGAAGAAAAGGAAGAAGTGAGAGACAGTAAGAAGCAAGGACATTTAAAAAAAATGACAATGTAAGAGTAAGAAGGACGAAGACGCCGAGGGGGGATACGAGAACAAGCCGAGGGCAAAGTTGGTGGACAGAGGACGCGGGATGCGAAGATTGTTGAGAGGAATTTTAGAGTAAAAAGAAGGAGCCAGACGAAAAGACAGAAAAAGAGGACTTGAAAGAGAGTCAAAAGGAGAGATATGCGGGTTCCTCCCTCGCGTGTCACGTGGCGGTGCCTGCCCTCTCGCCTGACTGACGCGCAGATCACAGAGCCTGGCGGGTCTAGGCCTCCCCCTGTCCACATTGCATGGAGCGTCTGGCCTCTGGTGTTGGTTCTCTCGCCTGCCTTTCACTGTGGCTACAGTGCCTGAACTCTCTGGGCCTGTTTCTGTCACACTTCCTACAGAACCTGGGACCTCCCTGGCCTCTCCTCGTCACGCTGCTGGAAGAGTGTGGCCTCTCTAGCCTTCGCTCGCCTGTCTGGGACTGCACAGCCTCGCCACTCTGGGCTTCTCCCTTGCCTCTCTGCCTGCAGCGCTTCGTCTCTCTCCTCCTGTTACTCCATCTTCAGAGCCGGGCCTCTCTGGCACGGGGCCCCTTTGTGAGTCAGCGCGCAGATTTGGCAGCACGTGAAGCGCATCGTGTTCTTGGAGTTTGACAGAGATGAGGCAGAAGAGGGAGTGAGACAGATGGCTGAAGGAGCGAGAAATAAGAAAACACAGGAAGACGACAGAGGCGGGAGCCTAGAAGCAGGGAACGGGGGATCGAGATGGAATGTGAGTGAGGAAAGTAACAGGGGGGGAAAAGCACGGTTACAGGGAGAGAGGTGAGAGAGAAGAACGGTAACCAGACAAAAAGAAAGGGGGATAAGAACGAGAAAGTGAGGAGAGCATATACATGCAGACAAGGGGTATAGGACGAGGGAGGCACTTTGATGGAAGCAGGGCTGCCAGAGGATTTGTCAAGACTGTGGTCATACATTTGCAGAGACCCCTTACTACTTTTTGCACTAGTACAGCGTTGGCAGAGCATCACAAACGAGAGGAAGAAGAACTCTCTTTTGAGTTTATGGATGAAGAAACCCACCTTTGGTTTGTTATTATGACTGCAAATAAAAGAAAACAAGGCCATGTTCTAGCCAATAAGGGAGAAGGCTAGAGGCTCCGAAATGTCAATCAATTAGCACTACCAGGCACCATTAAACACTAATAAACAGTTATTAGGTGGAAATAAAATCTGCACTTCCATGGTAGTTCACATGGTGACATGTCTTTACTGCATAGCAATTGTAGCGCAAGTAATTACTGCACTTTAATTGCTGTGCAGTAAAGAAGTGCCACCACGGTATGCGCATGTGTGGATGTGTGTGTTATTGTGCTCAGGAGCACCAATGTCGTGCTGACAGTGCCGGAGAGGATGCAGGACATGGAAGTCCCGAATAAGGTAAGTGGTGCAGGAGGCACGGGTGGGGTGTTTGGGAGGTGCAGCGGGTATCCCCCCTCCTGCAAGGATGAGGCGGGGGATGGAGCACCTCCCTTCAATGAAGCAGGGCAGGGGGTGGAAAGCAAGGGAAAGTGCTCTTTGGCATTTGCTGTGTGGGAAAGACCTGCACAGTAAATGTCACAGAAGCAAAGACATGGAACGGCGCAAATGACCAAAAGCCCACGTCACTAAAAGGATCCAATAAAAGAACATTTCTTACTAGTTGGCTGCAATTTCCACCAAGGTAAAATGAAGACCAGTATCTCCAAGAAACATTATGACAAATCCAGGGAATTCGTCCCTCCCCTCTAGGGGGAAGCCACCCCCTTTGGGACTAGGGAGGTGAACCCGCTAAGCTTAACACCCTTTCTGTGATAGGGCAAACGGGATGCCACTAGGGGTGACTCCCCTTCTGAACAAGGAATTGCCAGAAAGGGATTGTATTCATCCTCTCTCATGTGAAAGGTCCCTTGTGTTTTTTGTCTATATTGGGGATTGAGCAATATAATTGTAATTGTGACCCTTTAGAGAGGGCCGATCTCATTTCTGACCCTTGTAATTGTAATTGTTTGTTTGTACGGCGCTTAGATACAACGCTTCATGGCGAGCAAGGGAATACAGTTGTCATTCTTAGGTCTTGAGGTTTCTGAATGATCTAACAAAAAAGTAACTAGCATGCTAGGCCTGACGGCATTTCTTCTAGTGCAAGTGCAATGTATTGAACAGCCCGTACGAGAACCACAAAATCAATGGAACACCCAATCTTGTTTCAGCATGAATTATACAAACGACAGAGGAACAACATCGAGGAGGAAGGAATTGGAAGATGAAGTCCAGTGGAGCGAGTCATGAGAGTAGACATCATTCTGGAGGGTGGAGCTAAGCAGGATATGGATTCAGAAGGCATCTAGTGCTGAGCAGCAAAGGAGCTATGCAGAATGCTGCTGATGCCAGACCGGTCTGGAGCTAGTCGGGCTCAACTGAGCAAATGGAGTACCACTGCCCAAGCGAGAAGCGGGTAACCGGCACCAGCAGTCTACGGCACCAACAAACAGGGGTGTTGCTAAGTTTGGAAAAGATCCGGGGCTACACAAATGTCAGGACTGTGAGGACTAGCTAGCATTTTTGTTGTAGCCCCTGAACTTTTATCTGGGGCTACAACCAAAAGACCCAGGACTATAGCCCCTTAAACCCCCCCAGCAACGCCTCTGCCAACAAACCTGTGAGCCTCCGGGTGAAGAGGAGACCGATGCAGAGAACCATTGCAGGGAACACAGGGAGAGGCTGACGCCCATTTCCGCAGCAGCCAAAGGCCGGTAAACATCTAGATGGCAATTGTGTGGGTGTCAGAAGCCATGCACCATTTCAGCCATTGAGGAAGAAATATTGTAGAAGACCTCTTCTGGCCCACTTTATGTTAGTCTTTTTGTAGCAGTGGTAGGATCAGCACTTAGGTTAGATTAGGCTTTTGGGACAGAAGACTGTGTTAGGTTTTTGTGATTTACTGAGGAGCACCTGTTATTCATCTTTTCTTTTGTTAGGTAGGGCCAAGCCTCATCTCGGAGCTAGGGAAAGAATAGACCTTCTTTCAGGTTTAAATAAAAGTCACAGTTCAACAATGCTCTTGTGTTCCCCTTGTGAGCCACAGGTGCTTTTAGAAGTGGGATGTGAACAACGAGGTACACAGCTTGGACTCATGTTAGTGAGATGTCTTAACCCAACAGTAAGACTAAAACGTAGCTAATCCTCGAAAATCTGACAAAAAACCCAAAAGGGGGATCTCCAATATTTGGTAAACCAATTTCCTGAAGTGTTCCCTAAAGAGCCAGGGAGAGTCAAACATGTGTTCCACTGGGCCAGAGGGCACAGACAGCGCCCTTTTGACTAGACAATATGACATACACAAGCTTGTCTCTTTCCTCTCCTTCACACATAGGAACCCCCGTCACACAGTTTACTGTCTACCGGACCCAGATACGCAGAGAGGTTTATTGAGCTACCCCCCTTGAAGCAGTAATAGAGGTCAGTACCTATTTCCACTCTAATTGACCTCGCTCTTTGGCAATATATTGCATTTTCTTTCTTACCTTTTACAAACATACCAATTTAATTTTATGTTTGCATGCAGGGTCCCCCCAAAGTAATTGCACAGGGTCCTGAAGAAGGCAACAGTGAAGCAAGGAACAAATGCCGAAACGTCATACCGGATAGACGAACTGGCAGGCAGCCACCATCGTACGCTCACAGTGGTGTGTATTAAACATCATCCCGCCCCTAAACAACAAAACTCACTCAATTTCTTTTTTTTTTACGTAGAACTACAAAGTGATTGATTTTGCAGTTGGACTAGACAGACAGTGATCCAAGGTTAGAATCACTCCCTGCATAGTTCGAACTTATTGATAGAAATTTCACATTAGTATAGATATAAAGTGTGTCTATCAAAATCGCACTCTTTGATTTTACATGTGATTTTTTGTGGTTTTATTTACTGTTCTGCTGTGTTTTTTGCACACATTTATGTGCCATCACTATGTTATGTATTGATGTACCAAAAATATAATGAATACATTTATATATTTTTGATATGTACTCTAGTCCAGAAGGATATATACCTCCTCAGAAATACTGTCTAAAGGAGGAAATGATATTTGTAGCCATCTCCCCTCAACGGCTTTAGGATATTTATATGTATGTGTTAATGTTACTTTTCTATTTACATATCCAATTAGTAGTAAACATGTCAACAAATGTTGGGAGCCCACCCTTGTAAAGTGTTCCACTATATCTGTACCACTCCTGTGCAGACAGTCAATCTCAAACCCAATTGAATCCCTGAGGTTTGTGGGAGGATCATAGAGGAAGAAATCACTATGATGTTGCAGTTGGGAGTCATAGAACCCTCTGAGTCCTCCCTGATTGTTCTCATTGGCAAACCTAATGTGTCTTGGCAATTCTGCATCGATTTTAGATGTCTGAATTCCATTGGTGTCTTCGATAACTATCCAACACCCAGAATCGTCAAACTAATCGAAAGACTCAGTAACGCCAAGTACATTACCACATGAGATCTCACCAAAGCTTATTGGCAGGTACCATTGAATTCTAGCGACAATGAGAAAACAGCCTTTGATACTCCTCAGTGCAGGTTTCAATTCACTGCACTCCCCATTGGCCTTCATGGCACCCAGGCCACCTTCCAAAGGCTTCTGCATAAAATTCAAAGACCTTATTCCTCATTTGTGGGAGCCTACTAGATGACATAGTGAACCATAGTAATAGTTGGGAGGAACATCTCTGCGACCTCTATGAGATCACTAAAGCTTTATGAAAGGTATGGCTCCATGCAAACCTATAGAAATGTCATCTATCCCAGAATGCACTAAAATACCTGGGATATTTTGGTGGGAATGGTCTTATACAACCCCAAATAGCGAAAGTGAAGGCAGTGCCCTTAACACCTCCCCCAAAAATGAAGAGAGAACTCCAAGCTTTCCTAGGGCTAGAAGCCTATGACTGCAGGATTATACCAAATTATTCAACCACCACGGCCAGTCTTACAGACAACCTTAAGAATGCTCAACTAAATAGACTTGCCAGGACTCGCCAGTAGCAGAAGATTTTGATGGGTTCAAAAAGAGTTGTATTCTAAAAATGCCTGATTTCAATAGGGAGTTTATTCTACAGACTGTTGCATCCGAGGTAGGCCTAGTAGCCGTACTTTTACAGTTGCATGATGACCAAGAGCACCCAGTCCTGTACACCAGCAGAAAACTGTACACCCAAGAACAATCTTATGCAACTGTAGAATTAGATACACTGGCTACCAAATGGGGTGTTACAAGTTTATAGTATTACTTGACCAGGCTAAAATTCCACCTGATCACTGACCACTCTCCCCTTACCTGGACGTATCTTAGGAAAAACACCAACGCCAGGGTCATGAGGTAGTTCCTAGATTGACAGCCCTTTTGTTTCACAATAGAACCCCGAAAAGGGAAGGAACAATATAATATAGATTTCCTCAGTCACTTCCTGTTGAATCGACTAGAGGAGGGCTCAAAGCCAACGGAAGAGATATGTGACAAATCCAGGGATGTTTTTCCTTCTCCCAAGGGAGTGCCACCATTGAGGAAGAAACACTGTAGAAGAACTGTTCTGGTCCACTTTATATTAGTCTTTTTGTATTAGTGGTAGGGTCAGCAGTTAGGTTAGATTCAGCTTTTGGGGCTGTCTTAGGTTTGTAAGACTTACTGACAAGCAATGTATTCTTTTATTTTGTTAGCTAAGGCCAAGCCACACCTTTGAGGTAGGGAAAGAGTAGACCTTCTTTTTGATTTTGATTATTTTAAATCACAGTAGAACAATGCTCTCTTATCCACCACCGGAGTCTGACTTACCACAACATTCACTTGACACAGTAGTCACTATCAGGTGACACACATATCACCCACACCCTCAACCGCAACGGTATGCACCCTTTTGAAACATAAAAATCACCCTTCTTCTGATGGGATAAACACACATTTGCTATATAAATTGCCACTTCCAAGGCATCCTACTTCACAATGTGCTACCCAATTATCTCCTAATGCGTGCCTTAGAAAAAAACATATATACCCAATTTTGACACACATATCCCAAATTGTGTTGGTGCCGTACAAAACCAATACATGTTTTATATCATTTAAATGATATTTCAGTGCATCATGTCACTGGAGCAAGTTACCAACACAGATACGGCTGCCCCCTCCATCCTACAGGCCAGGAAAGAGTTGTTGACCCTACTCTTCCAAAGAACATCTGGCCAAACGCTGATCACTCTGCTCTACCCTACCCTGCTCCTCCTTCTCATGCCAGCTCCTCTGCCTCCACACAGTGCCTGTAAGCCACAGGGTGCACCACCTGTGTACAGCACTCGGTTGCTTCCCAGCTGGATGTGTGTTCTATAACCCCATGTGTACATATACACTGACCATGAGCAGTCATCTTCTTCAACATAGGTAAGCATTGGTCTCCCCCTGTTATTGGCAGATCCCTGTCCTTTCATCCCTATTCCTGCCAGAGTAGCTCAATGATATATTTAGAATTCTCAGTGCCAGCAGAGCAATTGTACTGTTGTGAAGGGCAGGTACAAATGGAAGAAGAGATTCTGCTTATGCTCTGAAAATAGATTCATAACTCTTAATGAAATCTTGCCATGTACAGGTCAACCAATCCCCCCATAACTTGAGGGAATGTCTATAACACTAGGATCAGAGAGATTGTTTAGCAATCTCTCTGGTCATAGTGCTGCCAGGCTACCCTGAAAGGCATTCAATTGACCCCAGTCACTCTGAAATTGATCAATAAAGACACATCTAAGAAGTTGAAACAACCTTGATGGGCATGTGGGTTGGTCATTTGAAAATGGTTTCTACTGGATCCTTTTGCAGCATATAGGGTTTTGACATTGGACTCAGACAGAAAACACAAAAGGAATTCTACTTATGCCACATGTTATACATGAATACATGCAAGACTCAATTTAAAGACTGCACGCAAGAAACACTAATTAAAACAGGAACAAAACTGCTAAGATGTTCACAAAGTGTACATAAATAAAATATTATACAATTTCTAAAAATGCATTTTGAAGAAGCATGCAAATTGAAAGAGGACTTTTCATAATCAGATCTAAACATGCTACAGAGACAGTACTCTTGGACCAATATTACCAGTCTTGGTCCAATATTACCAGTATTGTGGAAAAGAGACATCCCGCATTGTTAATGTCGCTGGACCTTTCTGCCGCCTCTGACCTTGTGGACCATACACTTCCGGTGGATGGCCTCCAGGCCACTACACACTTTGTTGAGTCAGTCAGCCAGTGGATTCAATCCTTCCTAGGCCCTAGAAGATCCACAGTTGCGTCCAAGGATGATCAGGCGGCTCCCATTACTAATGCCTGTGGAGTACCTCAAGGCTCCTGCTTGTCAGCAACCTTATTCAATATATACATCAGGCCTTTGCTTGACTTCTTGGATAATTTGGGTGTCCAGTATGCTAACAATGCTGATGGAACCCAGATTCTCTAAGAGCTATCAGGTAACCACTCCCAAGACTCCGTGGCTGTAAACATAGTTTACTTGGCTATTCAATCCTGGATGGCCATAAACTCCCTTGCTCTCAATATTGAGAAGACATGGCTTCTAATTGTAGCCTTACACCCTCGATTGAAGAAGCTAGATCCTCTTTATAGAAATGTTTCAATCTCTGGCTGTGAGATTATAGTGTCCAGACAGGTTAAGACTCTGGGAGTTTACGTGGGTACAGAGCTGTCCATGAAACCTCATGTTTGTAGGAACGGACCCCTCACCACCTTAACCCAAAGTATGCCCACCACTTAAGGTACATAAAGCAAGTTTATTGTACAATTGACTGGGGAGTAGCTAGATGACACTGCACAGTCAAATTAACCCAAGTGTCATTGCACCACATAAGTTGACACATTACATATATTTTTGCAACAGTTAAAACACTCCCCTATATTTTATTACAATCCACTCCCTACATGTGATTGGACAAAACCTATACAAAGAAATACCATCTTTCTCCGATTCTTCCATTCTCATTGCTCATTGACTATCTTAACTACCATCTTCAGATCATATGCATAGCACACCCCTTCCTGGGATTCATCTGGGGTAGGTAGTGACATCATTGCACAATAAAATATGAGTGTACAAATATAATTCATTGCAGGTCACAACTGGCCTGAAACCTTTTAACCCTAAACATAATTGTACACTCTGCTGCATCAGATCACCTGGAAGGGTGAGAGGGCTGGAGCCCTCCCCTGCCCCTCACGAGCATACCAGAAGAATCCAATGGAATCCCGCACTCGTGCTGCCTGACCTACCTGAAGCAGCATCCATAAAGGAAACTGCATTGGTGAGGCAATCGTATGGCTGAATAGCCTCCTTCACCCCCACTGGGCCTGCCCTCCGAGCCCTGTTGCACACCATAGCCCCTCCAGCGTACCTGCATACTACCTTTGTGCCGATCCTCCATTTTGTCTTTTCTAATGCTGCCTGACCCTAAAATGGCAGGCGCAGTGCAGCCCGAAAACGAGGCTGCCATTGGTTGCTAAGCAACCTGCTTGATCTTCAGCCAATCCCCTACACCGGTAGGCGGTAGGCGGAAGCCAGCTTTCGGGAGAAGGCCAAAGGGAAAAGGCCCTGTTCCTTCCCTGTTCGCCCCGGGAAGCTGCGGCTAGGCGACGCCGCTATGCCCAACACCTGCATCCACAAACACTAACCCTGATACAACTGGCTTTGTCCTGCGCCAGTCAGCTAGCACCACCTTGCAGCAAACCACAGGTACTATTCATTTGACCTATCTGCCACCCTGGCCACAGACATCTTGTACATTATCCCCATGCGCAGCTTCACTGGTCCTGGCGCCCTATCATTTGCTTGGTTACAGCATTCGTAACGCCTGCCGCGCACGCATGTCTACCTCTCCATGCCTATTTGCGTCTTTTAGTCACCTTTTATACGCAATGCCTCGCATCTGTTACCAGCATATGCAAACTGAAAGCACTATCTGTATGTGCCCCGCTTGCCAGCTCACCTTGTATTTGTGTAATGCATGCTTACGCTATGACTGTGTTGGCCAACTTTCCTTGCCTGCCTATGCCCATGCTAGTTAACTTGAATTGCCTACTGCCTAGCCTGGTCACTGTGCCATTCTAGGTCTGCAGCATTTGTGCCCTGCCAGCCAAACTGCACTGTACCTATTGTGCCTCTACTGGTCGCTTGCCAATCCCTGCCTATTGCCTATTGCATATTTCCCATGCTAGTCAATCTCAATTGCTTCTCGTGTAGCCTGGTCACTGTGCCTCTTGATCGGGTACCACTCTAGGCCTACTGCACTCGTGCCCTGGCAGCCAAATTGAACTGTACCTATTTTGCCACTTTTGGTCGATTGCCAATCCTGCCTATTGCATTTACTCCATGCCAGTCAATCTCAATTGCTTCTTGCATAGCCTAGTCACTGTGCTTCTTGATTGGCTGCCACTCTAGGCCTGCTGCATTTGTGCCCTGCTAGCCAAACTGAACTGTATTTACTGTGACCTATGAGTCATTTGACTCGTACACTGCATAGCACACTCATTGCACATCTACAGGCTGCCTCTCTATGCCGGCATTTGTACCTGCCTGCCAGCCTTCTTACATCTTATTGCACCCTCCTGCCCAACTGGTACTGACCCATTGCCTAGGTAGATAACTTCGGTTCCACCCCTTCTTCACTCTACCGTCGACTTAGCCCTTAAAATGCATTGCACCTTTGAAACTCACCCTCACCACTTATCCTCATTTGCTAGTGCACTAAAGCTTGCACCCCTGTCCACTCGACATCTCGTCACATACTTATTGTTCACCTTCAGGTCCTAACCAGGGCACCGCTCCTCACCTTCACCACACAGCTCTACGCCTCGCCCACTCCCACAACAAGTATAACAACATCTCCCGTATTACCTCTCTCTCTCATCATGACAGGTCCTAATCCTTATCTTAACGCACCGTCCCTCTGGCTACTACATTTCGCCACCAAACCTACCCCTAATGAACCATACCCAATTATCATTAAAACGTCCAGGCTCGGCTTGCGCCACCTACCTCCCCACCAACCTACAACTATCAACAACATAGTTACACCTGCCAGACACCACACGGTGCCTGACATAGGCACATTGAATCTCAGGCACACACCGCTGCCAATTGTCCGCCATTGCCTCACCACGCCATATCGACCTCACCTAACCATGCCAGTCAACCTTGGGCCTCATCAGTTAGAAACCTAAGATTAGCCTCCAGATGTCTTCACTGGTCCTACCACTTGAACATTCCCATGCTCTATAAAATTTCAAACTCTAGCGATACCATAACCACGGCCCACTCGGCCCCTAAAATTGACTCTCCTCCTCATGTTCACAATGCCATCACTGCCCCTAAACTCAAAGGCGCGCTCATCAACGCACTCTCCATCCCTGCGCACACGCCCTAGATATTGCATATTTCAGTGTCACAGAAAACCTTGACTTTTTCGCTATCACTGAAACTTGGCTGCATGCAGAATCCGGCCCTTCTCTGACCCTGGCCATCCCTGACAACTATTCCATTATCAGGTGTGACAGGGACACCAATCAAACTAAGGGGGGCAGACTAGCCTTCATATTTAAGAGCTCGCTTAACCTCAGAGCTGCCAACAGCCTGTGGCTGCCATCTGCGGAATTACTGTCTATTAAATTGCCGATCTCACCTAATCACACGGCCACCGTACATCTCATTTACAGGCCCCCTGGTCTGACCTCTTCATTCGCAGAGGACATATCATCTATCCTAGCTACCCTCACTAAGCCCAACTCGCAAATCATTATATTGGGTGACCTCAATCTAGGCTACCAAGATACGAATGACGCCAAAGCCATTGACCTAGAAAGAGTCCTGGCTGCCTTCGGTCTCACCCAACACGTCCATGAGCCCACCCACATCAAGGGCCGCACTCTTGACTGGGTTTCTGACATAAACTGTGTGCTTAACGTCACTTCTGTGGCGCCATGCGCATGGTCTGATCACCACAAAATATGCTAAAAGCCCTCAACACCATTGCCCCTTTCAAATTGCGCAAACAAAAAACGCGGCGCCACCTTAATTCCTGGTTTACCCCGCACTTACGCGATCTGCCCAATCAAATACCAAGGAACTCTTTAAGATCCTCAATGAACTGGAGTCTACTGTCGCCCCGCTTGATACGTGCACCCCAGACACTGAATGGTGCTCCAATATTCAAAAGGCACTGCTTGACAAAATCGCCATGCTCCAAGCCAAAATTAATACTAAAAAAAGCTACCTCTCTGACTCAACGGGTAACCCCCGTCCTACAAAACCCCTTCTCCTAAACATTCCTTCAAACCATTCAGCTTCTCACCCTCACCATCAAGGAAGTCGGAAATATCATAATGAAGCTTAAGCCCTCCAATTGCCAAGGTGACGCCTGCCCTGCACCGGTCATAAAGGAAGCTGCACGTGATCTGGCCCCATTCATTACCTCATTCATTAATGCTTCCTTCAAATCGGGCACTGTACCTGACAACCATAAGGATGCTTGGGTCATCCCTTTAATCAAAAAACCTAACCTCAATCCCAGTAACCCCTCTAACTACAGACCCATCACCACGGTGCCTTACCTTCTCAAAATTCTGGATCGCGCAGCCTATCTCCAAATCCAGGACTATCTTGAAATCAAAAATCTATTAGGGCTTAGACAATCTGGCTTCCGTCCCAGACACGGCACAGCGATAGCCTTAATTGATTTGAAAACCCAAATCGAGGAACTGAAAGACAAGGGCAAACTGGCGCTCCTGCTCCTCCTTGATCTTTCAGCAGCCTTTGATTTGGTCGATCACCAAATCCTCTGCCACCACCTCAAAATTGCGGCCCACTTCTCTGACGCAGCCACATCTTGGATCAGCTCTTTTCTGGCAAACAGAACCATGAGGGTATTCTCTCCCCTAACCGCAGCTGATCCAGCCCACGTCCCGTGCGGAGTTCCACAAGGCTCTTGTGTACCTCCCACACTTTGTAACGTGTTTACTAAACCGCTCTTTGATATACTTGACTATCTGGGTATATCCTACACTAATTATGCGGTGACACTCATCCCTATCACTGGCGATTATGTAACAGATGCTAAAGCACTCAATGCAGTCTACACTGTCATCCGGGCCAGAATGGCTCATCATGGGCTTTGCCTTAATGATGAAAAGACAGAATTAATCATTCTTGGCTCTCAATACAAACTCACTAAACTCGACCCCAAATACAATTCCTTCATCATCGACGGGAACAACATCAAAGTCTCCAACATCACAAAAACACTTGGAATATATCTAGACTCTACTCTGTCCCTCAATCGACAAACCAACGCAGTTGTCTCAGCGTCATCCTATACTTGTGAATTGATTACAGCATGTCGCCCCTTTCTGACAATGGAGAACACTCTGATTCTCGCTAGAACCCTCGTCATGTCAAAAATCGATTACTGCAACGCCCTCTACCTAGGGACTAGTCAAAGAAACATTGATAAACTCCAGGTCATGCAGAACAACGCCATAAGGGCAGCTCTCAATGTTCCCAGGCGTTCCCACATATCTAACACTAGACGCAACTTGCACTGGCTACCCATCACTCACCGCATATCCCTCAAAGCACTTGTTCTAACACACAAGGCCCAGAACAATGCAGCTCCAGCTTACCTATCCACACGCTTCATACAACACACAGCAACGAGACCTCTAAGATCTTCTCAAGCTCATACTCTGACTATTCCTAGTTTCAAGCTACAGACAGCCGGAGGCTCCAGCTTCCCAGTCCTCACGGCTAAGCTCTGGAACACCCTACCCAATGCTCTCAGAAACATTCCTCACTTCCATTCCTTCAAAGCTAAAACCAAATTGTCGTTACAGGAACGGGATGCCCTATCCTCCTCTCTATAATCCTTACATCTGTTAATCCCATTACCGATTGCTCATTGTACATAGACTGTTTTATACTGTATACTTAGGTTTGTTCCTTTCCTCTCTATTCGATGCTCTGAACTTTATGTAAATATGTAAATATGTGTAAAATGTATATTGTATCTATTTGCTGTAACCTGTAACTGCCTTTTAAACATGCGCCCAGATGCCCCGGGGCAAGGTGCGCACTACACATAAAACAAATACAAATACAAATACATGGTTTGCATGGATACTTCAAGTAACATGAGGAAAGCAGAAAAACAAGTTCCCTTTGAACTATTGATAGTCATCTAATCCACCTCAGTGTTCTTGTCCCTGAACATTCTAATTTAAATAACTACCATTTCAACACGCACAGCACATCCAAGAATACATTTGAAACTCCTGAGTTTCGATCACTTTACACTGAAGCGTCACTTCATCCCATATTTATTGCTGATCAAAACAAATGGCTGGATCCCTCTGTGAAACTTCAATGTACTTAAAGAGATTACATCTGTTTCCCGCAGAAATGCCAAGTCATAAACATTGTGTACTGCTCAACGGCTGACCATCTGCTTGGTTAATAATTGTTCCTCTCTCAAATCTCAATCCTGCAGAACTATATTTTCCGAGCTACCTGAAAGTCACCACACAAACTGCTAGCTGCAGACTCTAAATGAATTCATAAAATCTTGCTACATACTGATTTATAAACTCCCTTTGTATGTTCCTCGGTGTGCATGCATGGACAGACCCCACCTTTCCTCGCATGAGCATGATAAAGCAACTTGTTGCCTGCTTCTGGGCACTCAGCGGCACACCATGTGTGAATTGTGTTTATATTTCATTTGGCAGTTTTAGCATTTTATCTTTCTACGTGCATGCATATCTAATATGCATTAATTTAAACAAAAAGTAACACTAAACTAAATTGGATGCATATGAAACTACAACATTGCGCCTAATTTGCCCTGCCCCCAGTCACAAATATGGCACAGCAACAGGAACTCCTCATTATCATGGAGACCATTCCTCACCATTGCAACATTACCCCCTTTAGTTAATAATTTAACTAACAAATCATCTTCTTGGGGAACAACCCTATAATCATTGTTCATACCGGTCCCCATATGGGCATACTCCTCTGCTGAACAACCCCAACTCGTTCCCCCACCATTTCTGTAATCTACCCGCTGCTCCACACAATCATCACAAAATATCGAATAAAGTTTGTTTATGATGATGATAATCATCACAAGTTGGTGGAGGATACAAAACAGCTTCAGTCTGAGAACCCATGTGAGATGAAATGGTAGTGATTCTAGCTTTGGACAGGGTCACAGTCATCATGGCAGCTGCCTTCGGTACCTGGGCAGAACAACATTGTAAGAACATTTGGCAGAAACAAAAGATAACAAGAAAAAAAGACACAAATAGGTTGATGAATCTTCACAGCGAGGCTCATCCAAGACAGCACCCAGGAGTAAAGTGAATCTAACCACAAATCATTTGTAATTCCTGCCTCATTTTCCATAATCACTCTGAGCTCATGCAAGGCAGCAATAGTTTGCGTCAGGGTCCCATTGTCTGAATCATCGAGAGGCACAAATGTGCAGCACGTACTCCCCATTTTCTGACAAACCACTCCCTGCATAGCTGTGAGGAGGTTGAGGATGTAGCAATTCTGTAAAGTCATGAGCCTCAGGGCCCATAGCTCTTCTTTTATGGCACTGAATGCTGACTAAGATTAATTTGGAAACAGTAAAAGTTCATACATTGTCACCTAAAGCAACTTGGCATTTTCTGCGGTTTGGACACCAAGTGCCAGGAGAGAGGAAAAGAATGTCTCTGTGTGACTAGATAGTTGGTACTGCTCAGCAATGTCCATTAAGGCTTTTGATGATGCTGCTGAAGGGTAGTTAGAATGCTTAGTCTGTTGCAATAGATCCTGCTTCCCGTCATTGAATAAAGTCATTGATTTGTCCATTTGTGATGAAGGGATGTAAGGGGCACAGGAGATGAAGGGGGAACATATGTGACTTAGGGGCATTGTGCGGGCCAAGACCAAATGTTCCTCAGGGATTATAAGGATTGGCACGTGGAGTGGAGTGAAACTGCACAAACTGCACCAGCCTGGAGGCAACTGCCTATAGGCAAAAGATCCACATGTCCTAAAAATGTCTAAAAGGGCAGCTGTATGTCCAACCAGATCAGCGATGCAAAACCTGTGGCTGCCGTTCCCATGTGTGCCAATGGGCACTGTGCCATCACTCTTAAAATACAGAGAGAAATGGATAAGTGTCTGTATCTTAACAGGTTTTTCTGGCTCTTTGAGCCACATCAGATGCTGCAGATAACGTTGACACACATTTTCACATTCTTTGTTTATATGTGCCACCCCTGCTTTTGAAAATCCTCTCATTCCTCAAGCTCTGAAACTCTTCACACATTGCTCCCATCGATTTGTGATAGAAATAGCCCCTTCTAAACTCAATAGGTCTCTTTGTGTACATCAAACATTCTTCTACTCTTGACCATCTATGGCTAACCATTCTTTATCGATATGCTAACTTCGTGCTGTAACTGATTGCCCTTTAAACTGTCCTTGGACCCTGCACAATGCTAGGTGCACTAGGCATAGTGTGTCTGCTCTCTCTACTTTGTTTGGGATAAACATCCTAGAGACACCAGAAGCATGGGGATGAGGGAGCAAATGTAGCAGAATCCTACATATCTCTCTCCCAACTTTCCTCATGTGGCTGTAGCACCAAGGTCCCTTTCCGGGTCCCTACTTTAACAGCTGTCTACAACAGCCGTTAAGGTCGGGTCCCCGCAAAGGGACCTCGTAATTAGGCGCTAATAGGTTAACGGCGCCGCAGCCTTTTACGGCACCGTTAACCCATTAGCGCCTGGGTCGTAATGAGGCCCATTATCTGTTGTGAAACCATGTACATCTACTATGGGATTGTCAAAAGAGAAATTATATCGTGCCTCCTATTGCAATAAATATATGTATATTGGCCTACGCCAAGCTGCTTGAAAGTCGCTTGCAAAAGAATCCGTGTTGCAAGGTCCTGACCTTAAAATCAATGTAAGCCACCATTTTAGGTCAATCCGCCATTTTAGGATTTGCTTTGTAAAGTCACCCTGTGAGTTAAAATGGTGGACGATGTCATTCCAAAATACAACTTGGCCGTCTTGACCTCTGTACATAGCTAATATGTAACTTGCCTGCAGGCCACTTGTTGAGGTCGTGAACTGAGACCTTGTCCTTCGTTGACTTGTGTGTAAGGGATTACTCGTGTAAAGAAACTAATCCACGAGTATACTATAAAAACAATGTATTCAAATACTGACCATAGAACACTTGTTTAACCACATTGTATTAATGTTTAAGAAGACTAACATGGAAAATCCCAGAATACACAGTTGCTGTATAGGCTTGTTGATACATGTATTAGAAGCAAACCAGTTATATGCGGTTGTTCAAGACTTAGCATGAACCCTAGATCGGTGATGTATTAAGTGGAATATTAACCTGAAGTGGGGCTGGACATCGTGCTCACAAAGTGTATAAAAAGCCAATGCATTCTAATGTACAGCGTCTCTCACTGAACACACTGAACCACGCTGGAGTTCGTTGTGTTGTACTGAGGGCCGATAGCTATCTGATTTTGCTCTGTTTTTGTAACTGGATTCAGTATAAAATAAAGTACTTTGTATGTTCCTTTGTAACCCGTGTTCGGTGTATTTTCCTTTTGTGGTACTCAGCCTCGATATTCTGTTTTTGTTTTCACAGGATCTATTTTGCCATCCTCATTGTCCAAAAAATCAACATCAATACTTCTTAATCTTGACAATACATCCCTAGATTCTATAAAACTAGATAAATATAAAACTTTTACATTTACATTTGTTGCCATCTTCAAAGATGACGACAAAAGGAACACAAAGAACATGAACACTCAACCTAATATACATTATGAGTTTGAATATTTTCTTCCTTCTATAATCAAAGAGATTCAAGTCCCAGATTACCGTTTACATCCCCCTTTTCCACTGGAATGAACTGCGGATCCCTAAGGCATATTTAACTTTGAGCTTGCTCCTTTGCCGGTGGAGGGGTACCAGTATCCCTTTGTATATTGGTGATGTGGATCCAGCTCTTGTTGCCCTCAACCTTCACAGCAATTGTAGTCATGTAGATAACCCGGTGTGCCCCATGGAAACTCTGCTCATTCCACTGGCTTACAAAGGTCAGAGGAAAAGGCGGTCTCCCGGGAGCAGTTGTTGCTTGTGCTGATCATGGGTTTCCTTGCTGTTTACTCCTGTAGTCTGTCGGTGAGAAGACACAAACTGTGAAGATATAATCTGTACACTTTTGGTTAAAGCTCTAAGGTACTCCCTAAACTCCTCTGCTAGGACCTCTGTGGTCTTTTGTGCGTATGATGCAGTGTGTGCAGGTGAGAGGTGTGTGTAGCCTACGCCCCCTCATGATCTCGAGGTGGCTCAAGTGATGTTCTTTTCCTGACTGATTTCTCAAACAGATCAGTGCTAGGGGCAAACGGTAATACCATGACTTTCCTGCATATTTTGGCCAATCGGGCCTTATGGACCCCGTTCTGCCTTTCCATGAATCTGTTGGCCTGCAGGTGGTCTGCCAAGTAATTTCTGCAAACAAGGCATTAAAAAAGTGGCTTCCATTGTTGAATTTTAAGAACTCACAAATTCCCCACTGTGGAAATTCCTCCCTCACAAGAAACCTTGCTGTGGACTTATTATCAGGATGCACACAGGGACCAACCTCAAGCCACTGGGAGAGTGGGCAAACAATTACAATGAGGTACCGATAATTATTCCACCTCATGAGCATGTCCATGATGTCCATATGGAGCTCCCTGAATGGCCTAGTGGGCCTAGATAAGACTCCCCTTACTGACCTTGTGGTGTTTCCAGGATTACATTCCTTGCAAACTACAAAATGTCCTATGAATCTACATACCTGTTCCTGGAGGTTCGGTTTAAACCATTCGTTATGGAGCTCTGCTGCAATTTGTCACCAAGAAGTGTGCAATGGGTTATGCAGTTGATCTAGAACCACAAGGAGCAGCTCTATAGGCATTACTACCTTCCTCATCAACTCCTGTGTCCACAGCAAATCCGTGGGTGAGAGGACACATCCTCTCTTTTTCTAGAGCTCTTGTTCTTCTCTAGGGGCTTTTCCTTGCATCCCTATGATTTCAAGCACCGGGACTGCAGTGTATGGGGCTGGCAACTATACCTGCTAGGACACGGTTTCCATTTTATGGGACTCTGTAAATGGTAAGTATGCCGGATCCTTCACTGCCTTGCTTGCAGCATAATTCTCGAGGGCTATTGGATTAGTACAGTTAGTATGCACAGCGCATTTAACTATGTCTACCTCTGCAGACAAGGTTAACGCTTCAATTAGTCTGGATAGCAACGCATCATACTGGACAGGGTGACGTATGTAGAGTCAGAATAAATAGTGACGGCCTTCCTCTTACTCATTTCTAGTGCCTCTATAAGTGCCTCTAATCCTGCTGCTTGCACTGAATAATGCAAAGGCAACCGTCTCTTCAGTCTGCCCGGTATTCCCCATCCAGAAAGCCCACGATGGCTGCACCCATGTGCCTTTCGGTAGTGTCCTGATTAATTATTGTTATTTTATGTTAGGTTATTTGAATTTCTAAAGCGTGCTATCACCAAAGGTATCTTGGCACTGAGGAAGAGAAGATGATGAACAGCAAACACAGCCACAAAGAATTAAAATAACAAGGTGTTCAAGGATTTTCTAAAGGCGAAATGATTGGATATAGCCTTGATGGCAGGAGGAAGATTATTCCACATTGGAGCTGCCGCAATTGAAAAAGCCTGGCCTCCAATGCGTTTGCGGCGGTAAGAGACCCATCGACAAAAAGTACCTCACCTCCGTCCAAGGCATCCTCTTTAACATTTGTCCTCTCTTCCTCTTCTCCCACATAAGTGGCACAATCATGAACAATATCATCAGGCTGCACAGGCTCGGCTACAAATGTCGCAGGATTAACTAGGTGACACTGCACAGGATGTATCAATAAATTGACAGAATTACCTCATATCCCAAAACATTTTGGGTCATCAAAGTCAACTTGGATTTTTCTGAGATTGTGAAAACCACATGCTGCACGTACAGTGTAACCGGGCAACCCATGGTAATGGCTGAAGACTTTTGAATTGCAAAAGCCGTTGCTGCTAAAGATTGTTCACAAGGGAACTGGGTCTAGGAGTCTGCAATAGTATGCTAAAGGTTTGCGGCCTAGCGATGTCTGTTGGGTCAGGACCTCTATCATAACCTGCCCATTCAAATGAGAAAACATATTAAATGGTTTCTTGTAATTCAGGGTCGCCAAAACCGGAGAATTGCTGATTGCAGATTTCAGTTCCTGAAAGTAAGTTAACATTTCTTCAGATCATTCCATTGAATATTTCACCTTCTGCACTTCCTTAAAGCCCTGCAGTAAGGGCCTCACGTAACTAGACCAGTCAAAGATCCATGATCTGCAAGTTACAGAACCCCAAAACTGAGGCGTATTCTGAACTGCAGTGGCTCTCTCTGGCATTAACTTCCTTTCTGCGGGCAATATCACTTGCCCCAAATATACTACTTCTATCTCGCAGTACTGCAATTTTTCTTTGTCCTCTTTGTACCACTTCTCCGCAAGCATAGAGGAAAATTATTGAACATCCTCAACACTGCTCCTCTGAAGTGCTACAAACTAGCAAATGGTCCACATACTGGATGACTGTATTGGGCACATGTACATTTCCCATTTGAACCACCCTGTGAAAGACACTCAGAGATTCACAGTACCCCTTGGGCAACCTTGTGTGCTCAAATCTCAGACCACGATATGTAAACGCAGTGAGGTACTGAGAATCAATCACTGCGAAGTGAGTCGATCCAGTTGGGATATTACAGAGAATGGTAGCAGGATTTGGTACCACTGGAAATTCCATCTCAACAATATTATTGAGGGGGTGCAAATCATGGACCATCCTCCAGCTGGACCCCTTTGCTATCTTCACAGAGTAGATGACATGTTACATGGGGACACAGAATGTTGTATTATGTCTTGCTTCCACAACGCCATAATGGTCTCATAAATCCATTCGTCCACCTCTCTAGACATGAATACTGCTTAACCCATGGTAATATCGCACCAGGTTTCAATTTTATTTGCACTGCTCCAACACTCTTTAGCAGCCCCACATCATGAGAACTGCTGGTCCATAAATGGTCCGGCACCTTTTTCAAATGCTCTTTCCAATCTGGTGATGTACTTCTAACAATGAGTATGGTCTGTGGTACTTCCCTTTGCTCTATTGCTATCTGGCAAGGCACCCCAATCTCGAAGACCATTTACCCTGTGCCTTCGAACAATTGCTTATTGGGCATGCCCCTTAGCGATAAGGTCGGCTTGATGGACAGAACTGTGCGCCACTCTCTGCCTTCCTCATCAGTGCATGAGAGAACAACAGTGTTCTTCTTGATCACTACTGCCTCTATGAGAATGGTAACAATGGTGCCTGGTGTTACTTCCTGCAGCACAACAGGTCGAAACAAAACTCAATCGCTGTCTTTGCTCCTGGAGCTGGAGGTACGGCGACTACACATTGCTCTCCCTTACAGAAATCTGATTCCCATTCCTCATCATCTCATACTCCTGTTATCACCTCCCCTGACACTTGTGCAGGCATGAAAGCATACTCAGGATTACCATAGAGTGCCGGCTCCCATCCTCCCTGTTCAAACCCTGTAGCCTGTGGCAGTATTTCTGTACTCTATATCCATATTGACCTCCTTAATAGCCAATTTATCCAACCTCACAACAACTTGCCCATGCCTCCACCTTCCTTCTTCTCCATCCCTTAGCCATCTACTCCTTTCTTTCCCAACTTCTCTGCGGTTGTAACCGCCCTACCTCTTCCTCCGCAAGCCTCATCGCTTCTTTCATTTTTTTCTGCTCCTGTGTCTTTACCACTCTTCGTAACCTATCCTGTGTTCTAACAGGAAAAGGCCTGATCTCCTTCTTCTCCCCCATTCTCAATCCTTCATCCACTCTTCTGACTGCTGGCCTCACTCGTTCTCATTCCTCCACCCTTAATATGTCTGCTAACCTAGCAGTTGGGGAGTTATTCCCTTCCCGTTACCCATTCTCAGCCTTTCTACAGCCCCAACCAATGAAAGAGTAACCCTTCCACTTTCACCAATATCCCAATTTCTAGGAATCATAGCCTATGGAGGCATTTCCTGTGTCCATCTCGCAAACACTGGAGTAGCCGCTAGGGAAAATGGAGGTCTGTGTACCCCTCTACAGATGAAAAAGGATAGCACCCATATGGGGGCAGTGCAGAAGGAATTCCTGCGCCCTCCTTTTTCGGCCCCATCTCCACGATTTTAACACTATGAGCCTTCCCGCCTTTTTCATACATCCTCATAGCTCAAAAATATTCAACCGCTTTTCTAGTTTCGAGCCTTTGTGCCTTGTAGTTAAAAAAAGTATGCAGGTTCCCCAATATCCCTGTATCATATGTCCAAGAATGGGGCATGTTACCCTTAGTTTCCCGCAACCATTCCTGATTGTATTTTAGAATGTTTGCCTTATAGCTAGGAAATACCTGGCACAAATGATTCAACAGAGTCTCCATACTGCGCCCCAACGTATCAAAACCGATTTCACAAAGAAATAGCACCAAAGCCGAACCTGCGGCACAAAAAAAGTCCACCCGAGGAATTCCCCTTTATACCCGTCCCAGTTTCTTATTAGTTCCCTGCAACCACTCACTGTACACGCTTACACTGCAATCACCTCGCTTAGCTATTCCTTTTAATTATACTCCTCTCACACAAAAGACAGCATATTATGAAAACACATGCCAACCAATATCTCAGAGATATCTCCTTCACTCGAGCATAGAAGGAGTGCAATGCTTTTCACTACAGCATCACTGCTCTGGCTCTCTTCATCACTAGTATGGTCTTCTCTACTACAATATCATCTTATTCTGACCACAGGAAGTTTCCCTTCACTACTTGCACTAACCAAGAAAATCGAGGTGAGGGCTCTGCCACACAACCAGTACAGAATGAAAGATGTTAAGGGTATACTTCAGGAAGGTATCTAGGGGTGGACTTACCATAAGATGCCACCTCAAGCATATCAAGACAAACCTCACATTGGACATGTAGGGTAGGGTACCACTTCACACCTCTAAAAAATAAGCTAGCTAAAAATATATACAAATGACTTACAACATAAAACAGTTAATTCACTCCTTTAAAACAATTACTCTTTCAATTCCCATAACCTCGACTATCTCCACGCACGCACTCCAATTCTGCCCTTATCAAACTCCTTAAATCAAAGAAACAAACCTCTTTTATTCCTATTTCCCTTCTTGCTTTACCCCCAAAAGTGCACTCATTTGAACCCAAAGCACTCTAATGTGGTGCTCCGTCAAGTCATCCGGCACAGCAAAACCACTGTGCCACACCTCTGGGGAACAGACGGGCATTTAATCAACATGGCGCACGCAAACCTCTCTTTTTCATTGTGCACAGAAGACTGGTCCACGCAGAGAGGTGCTACAGCCGAATTGTGCAGACAGGAGAGCCCCAACATTTTGGAAAGCCTGGGGTTCCTTTGTGGTCACCAAATTTGTAGGGGCGGTCCATAATCACCTTAACCCAAAGCGGGCCCACCACTTAAGGAACAAGTGCACGTTTGTACGCAAAGCAGGTTTATTGTACAATCATCTGGGGAGGAGCTAGATGACACCACAGAGTCAAACGAACCCAAGTCTCACTGAATCACATAAGTTAACACATTATATACATTTTTGCAACAGTTAAAACACTCCCTTATATTTTATTACAATCCACCTGCCACATGTGGTTGGACAAAACCTATACAAAGAAATCCCATCTTTCTCTGATTCTTCCATTCTTATTGGTCATTGACTATCTTAACTACCATTTTCAGATCGTATTCATAGCACACCCCTTCTTGGGATTTGTCCGGGGTAGGTTGTGACATCATTGCACAATAAAACATTTGTGTACAAACATAATTCATTGCAGGTCACAACTAGCCTGAAACCTTTTAGCCCTAATCATAATTGTACTTGGTCCACATGGGTACTTCAAGTAACATGAGGAAAGCAGAAAAAACAAGTTCCCTTTGAACTATTGATAATCATCTCATCCACCTCAGTTTTACTGGTGTCCCTGAGCATTCTAATCTAAATGACTACTAGAGAATACAATTGAAACTCCTGAGTATCGATCACGTTTGCCTCGAGCATTACTTCACCGTATATTCATTGCTGGTCAAATCAAATGGCCGGTCCCTCTGTGAAAATTCCAAGCACTTAAAGAGATTACATCTGCCTCCTGCGGAACTACCAACCATAAACATTGCATCCTGTTCATCAGCTGACCATCTGCTTGATTAATCATTGTTTCTCTCCCAACTCTCAATCCTGCAGAACAGGATTTCCCCAGCCACTTGAAATTCAATGCACAAACTGCTAGCTGCATAGTCTAAATGAATTCATAAAACCTTGCTACAAAGTGATTTATATATTCCCTTTGTATGTTCCTTAGTGTTCATGCTTGTTTAAAACATATATCTCTCCTTTTACAGTGGGATCTTCAGGACAGGCCCCCCCTTCCTTGCATGTGCATGATAAAGCCCCTTGTTGCATGCTTCTGGGCACTCCATGGCACACCATGCATGAATCACATTTATATTTCATTTGGCGGTTTTAGCATTTTGTCTTTTTACACAGGTGCACATCTAATATCTATTAATTTAAACAAAAAATGTCACTAAAGTAACATATCCCCTTCACAATTAACTACACATGATGCATATGAAATTGCAACATTGCGCCTAATTTGCCGCACCCCCAGTCACAAATATGGGGCGCGCAACATGAACCCCTCTTTATCGTGTGGACTTTTCCTGACCAGCCCAATATGTCTCTCATATGCGCTCCTCTTGTGGCTACGTCAAAAAGCTTCTGCATCAGATAAGGCCTTATCTGTCTGGTAAAAACAGATCCATTCTTGCATCTGCTCGTGTTAACACAAGACTTGATTACTGCAATAGTGTTGATCGGAACATCTCAAGCTAATCTTCATGCTCTCCAGACTTCGCAAAACAATCTGTCAGAGACATCCACGGATTATCTAGGCATCATCAAGTCACACCATCCAGACGAGCTTTGCACTGGCTCCCTGTGGTGCATAGGATCACCCACAAACTACTTCTAGTATCACTGACATACAAGTGTAAAACAGATTTGGCCACCAATACCTAATTAGCCACCTTGCAACCGACCAATACAGGTGTAATCTGCAGTGCACGGATAATCACAAGTTTGTACAACCATGCTTTAAACTTGTGATGTTCGGTTCGGACGACTTTTGATGTACAAGCCCCCCAAAAATGGAATGTCCTTCCTCTATTCATGAGAACATCCTCTTCTCTGACCGTGTTCAAGAAATCCATCAAAACGCACCTGCTTAACCTGATGGCAGGTTGAGCAGAGCTGATATCACTACGTCCTTCTTCTCTTTTACCTCTGTAAAAAATTACTTTTGTTGCCCTTGTTTGTTATATGTGCTCCCAGAGGTCCATGGGCATGTTGGCACGTTATAAGAATTAAATAATTATAATAATAATAATGTTAAGTACAAAAGAGCAAAGCCTTTCATTATGCAAGCACGTTTAAGGATATTAAATGTGCTTCCGTAATGACTACTCTTTCAATTTGCATGCTACTTCAAAATGCAGGACCATGTGTTTGCTCTGTGTAAAAATGTGAATGCTACATGTTATAAATCTTTTTTTTTGTTGCAATGATGCATAAAAATGGTGCCTATATTTGTTCTGCCATTTGTACAGATTACCTGATAGTCAACGTACATGTCAGCAAATGCATAATGTAGAAGCCAGATGACATTGGCCAGTCTTCCCCTAAATATGGTCTGCTGTCTCATTCTTTTCACCTTAAAATCAACTCTACCGTTTCCAAATGGCTTCTAATGGATCTATTTGCTCACAAGTGAGTGTCTGTTCATTTCTTGAATTGCTGTGAAGAAGGTCCATGTTGATTTTATTTGATCAGGTAAATTCCATTATTAAAAACCTTATATTTCAACTGGATCCTGTAGAAACCATTTCTAAAATATTAATTTAAGTTTATTAGTATGAGCTACTCACAGCTAACATGGAGCGACTTTTGATATTCCACCCTTGCCATAACCAGCCTCTGCTGTCTCAAGTGTTTTACTTAAAGGCAGAATGTCAGGTTGGGAATTCACTTTACCATTTCCCAATAGAGTTTTACTGGATCCATTTGCTGGCATGTGGGTTTTTGTACATCTCCTGAACTGCTCTGAAGAAAGTTTTAGTAGTGAATTTTGTCCATTCCTGAGCAACGCACCACCCATCCTTACCCTGATCATACATCTGTAAACAGCACCATGAAAGCTCTATTCTTTCTTTTTATGGTCCATACTCCTTGCTCCCCTACTCTTTGTCACCCTTCTTTCCCTCACCCCTCTCATTCTGTCACCTCCTCTTTCTCACCCTCCTCACCATTCCGCATTGCCTCACTCCTCACTGACCCATTTGTGATGCCTACACTTAAGCCAAAATGAGTGGCTTTGCCAATGGTTGTTTGTTTTTTATGAAGCACTCCTTTAGGCAGTCAGTGGTTTATGCACTCCCAATGTAGACACTTAAGTGGACTGAAGCACAGAAGGTGATCTGACTAGGATCACACATGATCGCAATGTGGGGAGTCCTCTCCTATTTCGAAACTGTACATATATGCCTAAGCAGTTGCACCCAAATATTAATTTTCATATCAAGCAGACTTACCAAGACTCCCACCCACACATGTGTTGAACATTGGATAGACATCAATGTCATAACTTTGATAGTTTAGCCTAGGGTCAGGATGCTACATACCTTTCAGAGACCCACCCCCCAGGGAATCTCCCCATGACCCACCCAGCGTTATAGCCCACCATTTGTTTGACTGTTCTGAAATGGACAATATACAAGAAGGCCCCGCGGTCTCTGGCTAGCAAAGGAAAAGGAACACTGCAAAGTGAGGCCCTGTTTATAGCAAGAGGTCCAGAGCAAACTGTCTCTACCTGACCCCCCGACCCCCCACCAATACACTTGTGACATCCCTGAGGGAAAGACAAATAGGGTTAAGAGGCAGACACTGAACTAGGGGAGGGCGAAGGTGAGAGAAAGATGAAGAGGCCAGAACAGAGGAAAAGTCTGAGAAGAGAATTTTTGATTGATCTGGTGAGAGTGATCGGCGTCATTGGCGAGAGTGATATAATCTGCCTTTGTCATACCTGGTCTTGCATTGTCTTCCCTGGTCTTATATTTATGGGAGTCCTAATGTAAGCTCTATGCATTTGGTTGCTATTTAATTGGAAGCCATTACATTGCTTAGCTTGCAAGCTTTATTTCCTAGCAACTACTGTTATGACACAGTTGCCTGAATCTCTTTTACTGGTTTGTATTTCTTGTCTGGTTACAATGATGTGATTTCTCTAAAAGCAATACAAAATGTAATTTTATAAAAAGAGAGAACAGGAGAGGATAAATGTGAGAGAGATAGGGAGAGAATGATGTATGTCACAGGAGCATCTGCACTGGACACAAACTAGGCGGGGCTGCACACCTTGTAACCCAGCAGAGTCCCGCTATGCTCTTGTTTAAGGAGCCAGCTGAAAGTGACCCCACCACTACGCCCCAAAGGAATCTGGGGATTTTAAAATAAAGAGACAGCTATGCCATTGTCTCATTCTTCAAGCAGCAACACTAAAAACAGTGGATTAAAGGGGCTATTCCAAGCAAAACAAGACTGTCCTTTGAGGAAACTGCATGGCCAAAAGGTACAACGCCCTGGCGCCATAATAGAGCCTGTATGGCGAACTGAAGGGTAAATGTGACAGCACAATGTAGAGGAGGAGCCAAAAACCCTCCACCGGAGGTCCCACCACTAAGCTACCTATATGTTGGGAACCGGACAAGCAAGACACCTGTAATGATGCCAATAACAAGAGCAGACTTTGAAGGAAAGTATCCATTGAGAAAACATTTCTTTATGTATCCACGAAGAGCTGACAGTCTCTTAGGGAAGATCCCTGAAGAACGAGAGAAGATGAACGAAAAAGCAAACTGGTGACATCACATGAAGTAAAGTGACACATCGAGAAGATATGACAGAAGAGAAAGTAAAGAGAACATATAGAATCCTGTTACAATGTAAAGAAGTGAGTGACCTTTTACGTGCAAATTGAAGATTACATGTGTGAAGAACACAGAAGCAAATGCAAACCATTTTTTTATTGTACAGACCATGTAACGCAAGTCGGACTAAGTAATCACAAGTCTGGCTATACATAGTGAATAAATTGAGGTGATGTCCCTAGGTATATATATGCATAAGAAATCTGGATGTTCCACATCGTGTTTTAGCAAACTGGGACCCCATGAGCAGGAAAGCTGAAAGTGTGGCACAGTTAATAAAAGTAGCTGACGAGCAAGAAAGAATTCAAGAAGGCTTGGTTGGCCCAGTGTCAAAAGGCCAGTGCAGCCGAGAACTGGTTGTCGAGCTTCAAGAGATACAATGAATTCAAGAAACGGGCTAACTGAAGAGATAACACATGAGGCAATGGGTAAGTGTGTAAGTTTATTATGAACAGGCCTGCACGGAGGTCTCAACCATCTCCAACACCAACCGCCTGCTCTCTGCCTCGCGACCGCTCTCACTCAAGGAATAACAGGGTTGAGCGACAGAGAGCCAAGCTGACAATGAACATTCTAAATATGATAACATCTCTACATATCTCCCCCCTAAAACAAAGAAAACAAATGTTTGATAAAACTACTTAAACAACAACAACATATGTACATGTTCCAAAGCAAATGAATTAGCATACATAAAAATGAATTAGCGTACATAGGCCCTCATTCCAAGTTGGGCGCAAAGGGATACCGGGCATCGTTAAGGACATCAGTGCCGGTAATCCCTTTGCGCCCTATTCCGAGGTCCCTTCGAGGGTCCCTTCCTTAACGCCTGGTTTTCGTTATAGACGGGGCCCGTTAAGGGACTTCAGAGCTAATAACAGTACCGCAATTTGCAGTACCATTATTAGCTCCTTCCCCCTTCCCATTGAGCCATATGGGGTCTGAAATGGGAATGGGGAATGACTTTTTCAATGGGGACCTACCGGTCCCGCAAAGGTCGGAATAGACCGGTAAGTAACCATTGAACCAGGGCAGACTCGGTACCGGTATTGGAGGTAGTCATGGCGCAAATAGCGCCATGATTACCTCCAAACTCCGAATGAGGGCCATAATCTCCCAACCACACTGGTTCTCTGGTGACTCTTCCACTTGTGGTAACACCGGTATTGCTGGTACTTGCTTCCTCATTTACACCATCTCGATCAACATCTTGATTTGCAAAACTGCCACTCACTTGTTGGTCCTCCACACACACTCCTTGAGCTTCAGTGACCTTCGCCAGCCTACCCTCGGACCATACCTCTCCTCCCTCAAGGACCACAACACCATTTCTAACAGCAGACATTTTTTTAGGACCAAGGAATCTACTTTCAGAACACTTTTCTACAAACCTGGGATTCTTAATGAATACTTGTTCCCCTACATGCCACTCACGTTCCTTCACGTTCCCCCTCCTGTCAAAATGTTCTTTGTTCTTTTCTTGACCTTTCTTGATTAATCGCAATATAGCCATCCTATCTACCCCAACAGCTTTTGCCTTACTTAGACATTCTGGGCAAGGTTTGGTGCCTGGTTCCCTACCCTTAAGGGACACAAATGAAGCAACACCTGTAATGAGTGCAGCGTTGTCACATAGCTCCAAGTTACATGTTTTCAGAACTTCTCTCCATGGTTGCCCCATGCGTAAAGCCATTTGGATACCTCCCTTTAAGTATCTGTTCACCCTCTCTGCTAAGCCATTTACCCTGGGATGATATAATGCCATTCTCGTGTGCAGAATACCATAACGCAACAAAAATGTCTTCATCCTTTTCGACACAAACTGCACCCCATTCTCTGACACCAATAAGGAAGGGACACCCTCCCTCAAAAAAACTTTCTCCAAAAATTAGATTGCTACATTTTGCAGTCACTTCTCTAACTGCTTCCCACTCTATCCACTTGCAATGGAAGTCAACCAGCACCAACAGATACTTAAAACCTTCATCTAACCCTGCAATCAGCCCATTATGTCCAACGCCAGTTTCATCCATGGTCGATCTGGAATGGTATTAGGAGTCATTAGCGTTTCCCGTACTACTCTACACTTGTCACTGGACTGACATGACATACAGTTCTCTACACTCATCTTAGCCATCCTGTCTATTCCTGGCCACCAATAGCTTTGTCTTAACTTCCTTTTAATAGCTCCCTCACCAGGATGTCCTAGGTGTGCTAACTCTATTAGCGCAGCCCTAGTGCCCTCTCGTGGTACACAAAATGTTCCCCTTCTCAGCTACCATTAACTAAACTCAACTCCTCCTTGACTTCCCACCACACTAGGAATCTCATGTCTAACTCACTCCTCTCTGGCCATCCTTCCACTGTCCAATGTTTTATCAGTTTCAAATCTCCATCCTTCTGTCCTTCTTGCAGCCACTTTTCACGACACACTGCACTTTCTACTTCCGCCACAACACCTTAATTCCTCCATCTCTAGCCGTTGCACATTTCCACAGGTAATCTGGATAGGCAGTCTGCTACCACATTCTTCTTACCTGGTAAATAACTCACTTCAAAGTTATACATTTGTAATCCTAAACCCCACCTGCTGATTCTCAGGGACCCTAATGCCCATCTAGCACTCCCAAACAGTTGTACAATAGGCTTGTGGTCAGACCTAACTACAAATTTCCTTCCCCATAAAAAGTTCTTAAAACAGTGAATTGCCAAAAGAAATGCTAGGGTCTCTCGCTCAATGCCTCAACGGGCGCGAAGCAAACGCTATTACTCTCTCCACATTGTTTTTGTCATACTGCACCAAAGTCGCACCTAGCCCCACAATACTGGCATTCACCACCAAGACACATTTGTTACTTGCCATAAACTCCCCAATTGAGGGTGCACTCATTATCGCTTCTTTAATGCTCCTCAATGCCTCCTCGCATTCTGCACTCCATACAAACTCAACCCCTTTCCCAAGTAAACCTCTCAAAGGCGTGGACATGCTAGCAAAGTTTCTGACAAACTTGTGATAGTACTCCACTAGTCCGAGGAATGACCTTACTTGGTATTTGTTCTCTGGTCAAGGAGCACTCTTGATGGCCTCCACCAAACTTTCCTTGAGTTTCACCCCATCCCTGTCCACAACATGCCCCAAAAAATTCCACTCTCTCTACTCTAATTTTGCATTTGTTCCTCCATACTGTCAACCCAGCATTATTTAATCTGTTCAACACTTGTGCGAGAATCACATCATGTTCTTTTTCTGAACTAGCATGGACTAAAACATCATCCTGAAATATCACTACATTCTGTAGCCCTTCCATTAAAGTTTCCATTACTCTCTGGAAAATGGCCGCTGCTGACGCCAGCCCAAATGGCATCCTGAAGTACTTAAAGGTTCCCAACGGGGTCACAAACGCGCTTAGATTCTGACTTGCTTCTGCCAAAGGCACTTGGTGATAAGCTTGAGATAAGTCTATCACAGAAAAGAGTTTTGCCCCATTCAATGGTGTCAGCTTCTCTCCAATATTGGAAAGGGGATGGCTGTCAACCCAGATGTTTCTGTTCAAATCTCTCAAGGCTGCACATCGTCTTATCTCACCATTTGGTTTAGCTGCCCCTACTACCAGTGACAGCCACTCAGAGCTTTATATTCTTTCAATGATTCCTCCTTGTAGTAGTTTTTGTATCTCTTGTCTCACTTTTTCATTCAAGTGGTGCGGCACTGGCCTAACCTTATGCACTTTGGGAAAAGCTCCACTTTTGATAACTATCTCATGCTCAAACCCTTTCAACACTCCCAACTCCTCAGTAAACACCTTGGGGAACTCCTGGTCCCATCTGTCCTTTACTTCTGCAACAGTAAGCACTTGCTTGTATCCTTATGCCAAGTTTTCATTGCTCCGCCCAACTCAAAAGGGAGGATCCTTCTTGTGTCATGTAAACATCCACTTCACAACTGCGACCTTTATACTTTATTGATGTTTGGAATTTCCCCAAGACATTGATCTTCACATTGCCGTAGGCGCACGGTTCAATCATGTGTTCACTTAGTTGCTCTATTTTCCCTTGCACACATGCCTCAAATGTTTTCCTTGATATGAGAGTCCATGGTGAACAGCTGTCCACCTTCATGGTTACAACTCTCCCTTCAATAAGGAAGACATCCATTGGGCCATTTCCTCTTGGGTACAATTCAGCAACTTCCAATACGTGTTTTCCTTGAAGGGGGATTGTGTGACTCTCTTCTTGCTCAGGAACACCGAGTTCCACACTATTTACTTGCCCAAACTCCTTGCAAACTCTCCCAAAGTGTCCTCCTTTCTTGCACTTCAAGTAACTGACATTCCTAGCTGGGCAAAACATACTCGAAGAAATCTGGTCGAGGCAAATGTGTCACCCCCAGTTGCGACAAGATACATGTCAAATAGTTTTTTCCACCTATCCCACCTGATGGTTGGTGTGCCCGCTTCAGGTAGGAATGGTGGAGGTGGTGGCATGCTAGCTGCAGCCATTTTAACAGTCTTTCCACAGTGGTGTCAGTGATTACTGTGTGATTTAACTCCTCACTTTGTCTTGTTCTCTTAACTTGAATTGCCTGCTTCCCTTTTTTCTTTTTTTAATGTGGCATCAGACTTTCTCCTCTAACTACATGGACTGGCATGTGTCCTTTGATCTGTGTCAAGTTCGTGTTCTACTCTCCAGATTATCTGTTTGTTAATATGGTTTGTTTTCCTTTAATCAGAATTGCTTCAAAAGTGGCCACTCTGTCTTTCTATTGGCTGCTTTTTCTTCCTGTCACTCAATTTGCACTTGGTCCCTCCCCTTGACTCATGCGGTCTTCCGGAAAACTTCCTAGCAGAGGTATTGGCTGCCAGCTGCCTCGTAGCATGTTATAGTTATCGTGCCTTCCCTCCCCCACCTCCTTACCTCAATCAGATGCGTAGAGAAGAGGGCGGGGCAAGATGCTGGTATCCGCAACACGCCGGTGTAGCCTCTCCGCGATCCTTCGTGGGAGAGGTCGCAGTCTCCTCCAACTGCGTAGCTCAGCCATTCACAGCTGATCGCGGCTCCTCAGCAACAGCAGCAGTGTCCGCAGGCTTTAACCAGCACTCATACGTGCACGTATTTGGGCAGTCTAAAATGGACGGGAGACACGCATAGCTCTCTTCCTCCAGCGGGCCTGTTGCTACACACTAAATCCCATTCTCGTCGCCACTGTTGAGATAACACATGAGGCAATGGGTAAGTGTGTAAATTTATTATGAACAGGCCCGCACGGAGGTCTCAACCACCTCCAACACCAACCGCCTGCTCTCTGCCTCGCGACCGCTCTCACTCAAGGAATAACAGGGTCGCGCGGCAGTGAGCCAGGCTGACAATGAACATTCTAAATATGATAACATCTCTACACTAACCACTGCCAAGGTACAGCAAAAGGACAATGAGTGCCAAGTTTCATTCATTTTAAAAATCATTAAATATGAAGAAGAAGCTCGAAACGTGGTCTCCAGTCATGTGATGAAGATGGAAATAGACTTGTGCGGACGACGCTGAGGCGAGAAGATGAGAGCAGGTTCAAACTCCCTTTTTATTCCCAGGAGCAGTTTGCAAGGCCATGTTCAAAGGCTAATTGAATGACAGAGGTAAGAGTGGTGATAGATAATGGGCTAATTGGGTGGGGAGGCATGGATAAGCCCAACCCACCAACACCTGGGGTACCAGCTTGTGTGCTGCTAGCAAGTGGAATATTCCAGAAGGTTACAAGCATGTCAACCAATTATAGAGGGCCACATATCAAAGAGCCCTATAGTTTGTGAACCAATAAATCGTGTATTTTATGACGATGAAAATGACTTGCACTAGAGGAGGGCTTAGTTGCCCACCTGACAATAGAGACCCAATCATAACCACACACACCATAGAAAGTATATGTAGATGTTTCACATAAACTAACCATAATCCAGTTTGAGTTTTACAGTTTCCCATGAAGTGTGACGTCAGTGATGATGAAGTTTTACTTTAAAAGCTAGTTTTTTATGAAAATCCTTGAGAGACTTTGCCATGAGACGTCCGTTGATGTCCATTGTACTCCCTGTTTTAAAGAATTGTTAATAAAACAGCGTACCTTTTGCCAAATTCCTGAGTCTATCTTTTTATTGATATTTGATATTTGAGTAACTTCTGCGTCCCCATCCATCCCATAAGAGCGCCACCTCACCTTAGAGGGCCCATACGGGTTCAACTTCAACCTATAGTGGGAGCAATTAGAAGCCACTTATCAACTTCTGAGCTGGCCCATTGCCGGAGCATGACTAGTTACTAGAGGCAGGGCGAGAGACAGCAGTGCAAAGGGAACAAAATAAATGCAGTAGGAGGGAGGGAGTGCATGAGCATGTGACCAGACGGCTGGAAATTATGCAACTTGTGGTTTATTGTTTATGATTTTGAGGGCCTCAATACACTTTGTCATAAGGAGTATTGATCGGGAAACCCTCTTTATTCTGGTAGATCTAGTCAAACCTTTTCCTGAGTAGACCTGAGGTTCTAGTGCAAGGCTAGTGTCAGTGTGATACACCAAAGCTATTTCCAATGGGAATGGAAATGACAGGGAACATACAGCAGAAAAAAACAAGCATTGGCAAAGGCAAAACCTTTGACTTTAACAATGCTCATTTGACAGGCCCTGCAATAATGGTCCTACCTGGCCAGGTAAAACAGCAACAACTGTTAAATTATGTGAGTACCTGGACATATAATGTCAGTGTCTGAAAAATGATACAGAAGCCAAACATGTTGCCGTTGTCAATGCTTGTTTTGTCCAGGACTTCAGTGCAAGGAACAGAGGCGAGGACACACACATTGCTTCTATAGCATCTTTACCTCCACAAAGGTAATCTCCCAAAAAAATTGTTACGGGGGATCAGTTTCTCGAAACGGGAGAACAATAATAGACTAGCTATACAAAAATGAGAAAATTGATTACCCCGCTCTATGTCAGTACAGATCAAGGCTTGGTGATAGATTGTTCTACCCTATGTACTAGTACACATATATCATTTAAGTAGTGCTAGCAATTGTTTATCTAGTACTACCTTATAAGACTGATGCCACATACCTATGTTATATAGAACCAAGTCTCTATTAAACACTCAAAAAGTCAAAAAATCATAAATAAGTCCATACAATTTAATTCACTATAAGATAAATTTAGAAACATTAAAAAGAGAGAGAAAGATTTTAACATGTATGCACAACAATAAACACTACATGATCTGCTCAACCCGTTCCTAAAATACAGTATCATCTGTAAAGGGATTAGTTGGATCAATGAAACACAAGCTACATCCAATTTGTAGGTGTTGAATGTAACACTTGAATAATTCATAAGTCTTTTTTCAGTTGTCGACATGTTTCGGCCTTTCTGGAATTTAGAACACTCGCTCTAGTGTCCATTCAATTTCCGCGGTCTTCTTCAGGACAGACAATTTCTTCAGATGTAGTAATTAAACTTTCATATACCCCATAACAGGTTTGACAATATCTAAAAAGAAAGAATACAACATGTTACATACAATCGTGGTTCTATCACGCCAAAGCTTTCTTTATACACAATGGACAGATCTAATGCATTATCTAGCTGTTCTCTCACAAATTCACTTATCAACAGTTTTAGATGTGCCACATCTCTAGCATATCTATCAAACTTTCACACCACACTAAATATCACCAAGCCTTCACTTACATCTAGTACGGACATGAGCCCAAGCCCCGGCTCGATAGTCGCCGACTAAAATTCTAATTTTCTGGAACCGGATGTTGAATGTATCACCCGCAGTTCATTTGAGTCCCAAGACTTGTTTGAAACCTGTTACAAATATCAGACAAGGATTGTTATCCTCTGTTTTAGTTTCAGGTTGCCAATTATTTTAAGGGCAATCTCACAAAACGTTTTATTCGCAACTTCTTTTGAATCCACTTTTCACAGCGGAAGAAAGAAACTGTTTGTGTGATCAAATTCAATATTCTTAGCTAAAGTAAACACAGCGTCCGACTTACTTAGGTCCAGGCTGACATCAATGCATCTAAACATGGAGAATCTTGTTGTGGGTCCGTCCTATTAGATGATACGGTCCCTCATCAACAGCAACCCTCTAACACGCCAATTAGTTGCGTGGGAGTTTAGCCATTAAATAGTGCCTAAAAAACAGACGCGACACATAAGTGTATGTCACACAACCGTAATTTACAGTAGTCATTTGTTTATTATTTTAGCTCTCTCACAACAATTAATTAAAGTACCTTTAGCTACTACGCCTGGAGACTAACATTACTTGGAATCTACGAGTGAGAATATGAGACCTTTACACCAAGTTGATTGGTCCAGACAAAAATAACCCCACCACAGAGCAAAGCAACCCGGTTTACAGAGTCAAACTCAGGTCACAGAGCTCAACACCAAACGGCTGTTACCAAAGTTAGATCGGGGCTGTTAAGGCTGAACTGGCAGACAGGGAGCATGTGACCAATCTTCCCCGCTCCTTTCTCTAATGGGCATCCGAGGAGAACGTGCGGCGCCAGGCGAATCCCATGGCGTAGGTCTAATGCCGCTCGGCATTTTCCTGTCCTTTTCATCGCGGCTTTCCTTACGGTAAGGGAGGTCCTTAAAAACATGTGATGTATCATCACGTGAACAGTTGCATCAAGCACCACAACATTTAAAGTGAAAAGACTCCTTTGTTTGATGTTGCTCAAAACTAAAAACGAGCTACAAAAAATTTTACAAATTAGCAACAAATTGCAACATGGCCAGACATAATATGGCCTAAATACAGACCCACATCAAAATTGACATATGATAAAAGCCCACAACTACACTAAAAAACTGAGGTGTGTCTATTATCATGAAAAGAGAAATGCATTCGAGCTTAAGGATGGAAAGCATATCTTTTTGGACAGCTTATTGTTCACATATTGGAAAAAAATCACTATAAGGTCACTAGTGAATTCCATTCCATAGCTGTGTTTTAATCCTTTTTGGCCATGTTCAAGGAATAAATCCACCGCTGTTCACTCATACTGAGTAACATTTCTCTGTTGCCACCTCGTTCTGTTGCCGGAATGGTTTGCAGGACGAACCAAAAAATGTCTGTGTATTGTGTTTTTTGATTTCATAGTGTGCAACTAAATTTTTATTGGCTACATTTTTTTCAAACATGACTTATGTTCACAAATGCGTTGTTTGATACACCTCTTAGTTTGTCCTATGTATATTAAATTACATGGACACTTAAACCCGTCAATCACCCAAGATGATCCACAATTAGAGAAATTGCGAAAAACACAATTTTTTCCGTTAAGTTCAATGGATTTCAAATTACTTGTGAGTGGGCATACAACACACTTGCCACGTTTGAAGTGACCAATGACTGGGGGAAGGTGCCACAGAGTTGTTTGGTTTGGTGAAACCTCTTTTTTGGGGTATGTGTGGACTAGAATGTCTCTGAAATTCTTTTGTCGTTTAAAAGCAAACCATGGTGCAGTGGGTTTAAAGTCTGTAGTTTGCAAAATATGCCAGTTCTTTTGAATACTTTTTCTCAATGTATTGCTAATAGGACTAAATGTGGTGACACACGTCATTTTATCCTCTTTTACTTTTGGTTCCGGATGTAAACATCTTTCTCTATTTGAGTGTTGAGCTTGTTTGAAGGCAGCATGAACTGTCTTCTTGGGGTACCCTCGTGTTTTTAATCTTGCTTTTAGATCTTTACCTTCTTTTACATAGTCTGCGATATTCGAGCAGGTTCGCCTGATTCTAAGGAATTGCCCAATAGGAAGGTTTTCCCGTAAGGCCAGAGGGTGGAAACTGGTGTATTGAAGAACAGTATTTTTATCTGTAGGTTTTCGAAACAAAGTCGTGGACAGATGTCCACTTTCAGATTTACAGATTAGTAGGTCAAGGAAGGGAATAGAGATAGCATCAAAAGACATGGTGAATTTGATATAGGCATTCTGGGTGTTCAGCCAAAGTAAGAATTCGTTGAATGTAGTACTGTCCCCCTTCCAAACCATAAAAACATAATTGATATATCGATACCATTGCCCTATCTGATCTTTAAACAGGTTACTGGTATGATATATAGACAAGCCTTCAAAGTTGTCCATGAAGAGGTTTGCTAGGTCGGGGGCAAATGTCGCCCCGATGCTAGTTCCATGAATCTGCTGAAAGAACACTACATCACACAGAAAAAAGCTTTCTGTGAGTGCTAGTCAGATGCACTCGAGGATGAATGCTGTCTGGACCTCTTCTAGAGTAGTCATGCGTTTATTCAAATACTGTTCCATGATTTTGAGGCACTCCCCTTGCGGTATACTAGTATACAAAGATGTAATATCTAATGTTACAAGTAAGGTGCTGTTTTGACAAGGTAGGTTATTGATGATATTTACCATACTCGTTGTATCTTTCATAAAAGATTTCATTGTTCTTACAAAGGGTCTCAAAAACCAGTCTAAATAGACTGATAGAGGCTCCAGAATTGAATTTATTGCCGACACAATGGGTCTGCCCAGTGCAGTGGCTGAGTTGTATATAGCATGTGACAGAAGGCACACTTGGTTAAAATGCAAAAGAAGGTCTGGGAGCACCTCTACCAGAAAGAGCACAGCCCATTGACCTGTTCTTGGGTGGATGGCACCTGGGAGAGTCTCAACCATGCTTCAGCTCACTACGCTTTTCGCAGAGGAGAGATTTCCATATGCATATCAGTCTTTGTCCCACCCAAAGGCAGTCCAGCACCGTAATGATACGCAAATCTCTTCTGAACAAAAGTACCAACAGCAACCTCAGACACGTGTTTCGGCCTAGTCGGGCCTCATCAGTGAGGTGGAGCTGTGCCTCTCTGAGCACAGTGAGAAAGCGGTCCATGTCTGGATTATCCTGGTAACTTACGGTGAGAACCCAAAGTACCTCAAAATATGCAAAAGAAGGTCTGGGAGTCCCTCTATCAGCCTGAACACAGTCCATTGTCTGGTTCTTGGGTGGATGGCCCCCACAAGAGTCGCAACCATGCTACAGCTCACCAAACCTTTCACAGAGGAGAGATTTCCATTTGCATATCAGTCTTTGTCCTCCCAAAGGCAGTCCAGCACCGAAATGATACGCAAATCTCTTCTGAACAAAAGTACCAACAGCAACCTCAGACACGTGTTTCGGCCTAGTCGGGCCTCATCAGTGAGGTGGAGCTGTTCCTCTCTGAGCACAGTGAGAAAGCGGTCCATGTCTGGATTATCCTGGTAACTTACGGTGAGAAGCCAAAGTACCTCAAAATATGCAAAAGATGATCTGGGAGTCCCTCTACCGACAGAAGCACAGCCCATTGACATGTTCTTAGGTGGATGGCCCCCGGGCGAGTCCAACCATGCTTCAGCTCATAGCACTTTTCACAGAGGAGAAATGTCCATATGCATATCAGTCTTTGTCCCACCCAAAGTCAGTCCAGCACCGAAATGCTAGGAAAATCTCTTCTGAACAAGAGTACCAACAGCATCCCCATACACATGTTTCGGCCTAGTCCGGTCTCATCAGTGAGGTGGAGCTGTGCCTCTCTGAGCACAGTGAGCATGTGGTCCTGGTCTGGATTACCCTGGTAATTTAGGGTGAGAACCCAAAGTACCTCAAAATATGCAAAAGAAGGTCTGGGAGTCCCTCTACTGTCACAAGCACAGCCCATTGACCTTTTCTTGGGAGGATGGCCCCCGGGAGAGTCTCAACCACGCTTCAGATCACGGTATTGGTCAATTTGACCAAATATTTGTTACCGTATGGCCCATTTGACCAAATTTAGGCTGTACGAAATGATTGTACAACCAAAAATGCAGTCAAATGGGCTATACGGTTCCATTATAGCGAACCAGGGGAACAGGGGTTGCGGGGGTCCCCCCGCTTCCAGGAAGTTGGAAGCGAGGGACTTTATAAAATAAAAAACAGAGTAAGGTACCCTGCACCTCAGTTCTGACCTGCGTTGCAGGGACGGAACTGACGCTGCAGGGTCAGATGGAAAGCGGACGGTGAAAGGTAAGTGGGGGAGGGAGGTGGGGATTTATTGGAGGAAGGGAGGGGGTACGGATTGGTATGATTTTGCCCGCTGCAAAATTAGGCTTGCAGTGAAATTGACTACGGTCAATTCTGCCACGAACAATTATGCCACGGTCAAATCATACCAATCCCAGCTGACTTCGCTTTTTACAGAGGAGAAATTTCCATATCCATATCAGTCTTTGTTCCACCCAAAGGAAGTCCAGCACCGAAATGCTAGGCAAATCTCTTCTGAACAAGAGTACCAACAGCAACCCCAGACACGTGTTTGGGCCGACTCGAGCCTCATCAGTGAGGTGGAGCTGTGCCTCTCTGAGCACAGTGAGCAAGGGGTCTACATCTGGATTCCCCTGTAATTTAGGGTGAGAATCCAAAGTGCCTCAAAATATGCAAAAAAAGGTCTGGGAGTTCCTCTCCCGGCACAAACACAGCCCCTTCACCTGTTCTTCGGTAGATGATCCCTGGGAGAGTCACAAACATGCTTCAGCTCACTGTGCTTTTCACAGAGGAGAAATGTCCATGTGCATATCAATCTTTGTCCCACCCAAAGGCAGCCCAGCACCGAAATCCTAGGGTAATCTCTTTTGAACAAGAGTACTAACAGCAACCCCAGACACGTGTTTCGGCTTAGTCGGGCCTCATCAGTGAGGTGGAGCTGTGCCTCTCTGAGCATAGTGAGCAAGGGGTCCATATCTGGATTACCCCGGTAATTTAGGGTGAGAACCCAAAGTACCTCAAAATATGTAGAAGAAGGTCTGGGAGTCCTGCTACCGGCACAAGCGTATTTGAGACTCTCCTGTCGGTCATCCACCCAAGAACAGGTCAATGGGCTGTGTTTGTGCCAGTAGAGGGACTCTCAGACCTTCCTTTGCACACTTGATTAAGACCATTTTTTTACCTCAGAAGTTCATTTACAGCTACAATTAAGCTATTAACTCTCAGAAGACTACCCAAAAATAAGACTTGCAGGCCCTATACACCACCAAATATGATGTTACTGGATGTAAAGCTAGCTCAAAGAGATTCCACAAGGTTGTGTTTTTGGTCGGGTGATGCAGGAAGAAGGTGGGAATAGCCATAAGGATTGGCATGGCTAAGGGTGGTCAACGGGTTTATGAAAAGCCTAACAATACCCACGAGTTGTGTGTCCCTCCTCACAACCCATCTACCGCCAAACTGTACTCCAACGCAACTGATTTGGCTTATAGATGGTGCTGAAGCACCACCTTGTAGCCATCAGAAGATAGGGGTCTGACCATACCACACTCACATGTGAAAACCATGGAGCATGCACAGGTGCTGCACCTCTCTTTTGTGTGCACATATGTTGACTCGACATCCTAGCCATGCTAGCATCTGCTCAACCCACATCAGTACTCCCGGAGGCCCGGGCCAGGTCATTTAACCCAGAACAAGCCAGGATTTTCGGGCTCTGAAACTGCATCTCAGCATGGGGGATACATTAGATGCAAGGCAGGAAAAGACTGAGATAGGGAGTGCAGTCTGGCCATTTCGCCATTTTGACAGCTGGTGATGATCAGCTGTTAAGTGGCTGAGGGAAGGGGACTATCCCGAGGACCCCTTTTCCACAGCAACAGCTCTTTACACATCCACAGCAGTTCAGTCGCTCTAAGGGTGTATAACCTGGCTGCTCCCACTAGAGTGATTCATAGAAGAGGGGGGCTGTCCCAGGGCTTATCAGCACCTACAAGGGCAGGAACAGTTCTCTTCATTTTAATCCCAGAGAAGAGGAGGGTACCCTGCCTTCGCACCGGGTCCATGCCTCGATAGCTGGGAGGTCCCCTTTAAGAAGACTATTTACTACTGCCTTGTGGAGGTAAGCGCTTCCTAAATGTCAGAGGAACACCTCATTGCAGTCTGCTGTTTTTTTCTAGTCCCCTCACAGCTCAGATCTATTTTATGAATAATGCATGTGCAGTTTGAGGCTCTCTTTGAATTGTTGTGGGTTTTTGAATATAGGGTTTATTGTTCCGATTATTATACAATCCCCATCTCTGTTTCATATGCTAATGTCAAGCCCCAGACCAAGCAAACTGGATCCTTCTGGAACATTCCTACAGACAGTGCATATCAGTATTGGGCACAGTTTGTACTTAAATCCACTGAAAACCAAAATGTAGGGAATCCTATTTTACATTCGAAAATAAGAGGACATATTCCCTGATAATTCAAAAACGAGCCTATGCCAAACCCGCTCCCGGGTATAATTAAGAGTTACGAAAATTAAAAAGGGTCTTGACAGGTGTATTACAAATAGAGTCGAAGCTCTACTCGCCCATTTAAAAGCGCTAAGGAATCAAAGAAAAAGTATATTGCCCTTGCTGAATTACATCATCTTTCTAAATTGAGCAATTAAGCGGACATTCAAAGTCAGGCCTTAGGGGGGCAGTTCATCATTGCACTTACCATAACACTTAAGTAAAAGGATAGTTTCAGAAGGTCTCCACGATCACTTTTTTATGTCAAACAAACGTTTACATTGTAATTAAGAAATCAGTCGTGACTCAGGGATCTGCACCCTTTGGCTCTCCAGATGTTTTGGACTACAACTCTAATCACCCATACCCAGCGTAGTCAATATTAAGAGATTATGTGAATCGCAGTCCAAAACACCTGCAAGGCCACAGGTTGCGGACTCCTGCACTCGACCATCCTGTTATCACATGATTTCTTCATACATTGATCATGCCGGATGCATCCTGCTTCTAAGCACTCTAATAACCAGTGTTATTATCACCCAATGTAATAGTACTCAATCTATCTCGGAAGTTTGACGAGATGTGAAGCATTGACAGTGCATTCCACCCACATATGCGAGGCAAGTGCTTAAATCCTACTAAAACACATTGGCCCTCATTACGACCCTGGCGGAAAGGGGTTTACGCCGGCGTAATCCATGGCGTACGTTTCCGCCTGACTACGAGTTCCCGTAGCGCCATGGCGATTTTTACGGCTGCTTTTTGCAGCCGGAAAAATCCATGGCGCTACGGGACTTGTTGTTAATTACGCCACCGTAATTTACAGTGGCGTAATTAACGCCTTCCCCACTCCCATTATACCCTATGGGGCAAAAATGGGAATGGGGAAGGGTAAATGGGGATTGGGGACTTACCGCCCCGCCAAGGTCGGAATGGGGCAGTAAGTCCGCCAACCCCCATGGCGGAGTTGGCAGCTTTGCGCCATGGACCATGGTGCAAATTGCACCATGGTTCTCCGCCAGGGTCGTAATGAGGGCCATTCTCTGAATGACATTTCAGTTGTTGTAAATTGATTCACATGTCAGACTTCATTCGAGTTCTATAATCGGGCTACATTCTTTGCTGTTGATTTTTGCCAAAACGTTTGATGAAAATATTTAAGGAGAAGCCCTTTTAATCAATATCTAGTATTGTTAATGCTTCTCTAGCAGCGGCAATATTTCCTTCTGGCTTATAGAATGGCCAGGCGGCGCCTCTGCTAGAAAAAAGGCCAGTTGGATCCAGATAAATAAGTTAACTTATTACGTTACTCCAAAGAGACACTAGGGTACGTGGTTACAAGCGCTGCCCCTACAATGCTACTAATAAAAAGAAATACAAAAAAAAGCCCCTCTACAAAAAACACTCACCAGGTGGTTATTATTCAAATGTGACCCAATTTCGACTATCCTTTAATTAAAAAAACAATTACTTCTTATTCTGCTTTCAAAAATCCCAGAGCTTCAATTCAGTACAAGCTAAACATTTGTATTGAAGTCACAGGATACCCTTTAAGTGGTGTACAATTCCCCTTTGATGTTGGATGCAGGGAGTGCGTTCTTTAGTGGGCAAAGGCAGTTAATGGAGACAGGAACAACCAGATCACCCATACTCCCATCGGCTGTTGAGTGTGCCAGGGGTCGATCTTATCACACATCTTTTTTAATCTTTACATGGAGACTCTGGGTGATCTGCTGTCTGCGAAAGCACACAGCTCTAGCAATAGAGAACTACTTACCATTCTCAGAGAGCTTGAGGCTCCAATCCCCCCACTACATGCACTTACAAAGCCTGGTGCACCATGATTCAAGATGCCCTTTCTGGTGGAATTGAGACACTTCTTACCAAGATCAACACCAAAAAAGCCCTCCTTGCCTGCAAATTACCGCTACCTGAGCCTGCTGCTCACTCCAGCAGGACCCATGCCCCTAACACCCCCCCATTCAAATTCTCACAAGTCACACAAGAGCAAGTAAGCAACACCATTAAAACACTAAAACCATCCAACTGCAAAGGCAACTCTTGCCCGGCCAACATAGTAAAGCTCTGTGCCTCCACACTAGCCCCCATCATCACGGAATTTGCTAATGCATCTTTCATGACTAGCTCAGTGCCCATTAACATCAAATCTGCCTGGGTCACACCTCTGCTAAAAAAAAGATCCCTAGATCCTGCCACCACCACTAACAACCGAACCATCACAACAGTCCCCTTCGTTCTTAAAAGTCTGGACGGCCTAATGTATAGCCAAGTCCAACAATTCCTGGAGCAAAACCACCTTCTCGGCAGAAGACAATCTGGCGTTCGCCCTAATTACAGCACTGAAACGGCTCTGCTAGATCTAAAAATCCAAATAGATTCCATCTGAAACTCTGGCAATCTAGCAATCCTCCTCCTGTTAGACCTCTCTGCCGCATTCGACCTAGTCGATCAAAACATATGATCTCACCACTTCAGTCAGCACTTCCACTTCTCTCCCGAAGCCTGTGCTTGGATCAAATCCTTTCTGGGTGATCGCGCCACGTGAGTATTCACCAGGGAATCTTCACCTGACCCCATCCCGCACCTCTGGGGGTCCCACAAGGCTTGTGCCTCTCTCCGACACTGTATAACACATACACAAAACCCCTTTGTGATCTGCTCGACTTAAGAAGGATTAGTTACACTAACTTTGCGGACAACACCCAAATACTCATTCATATCACAGGTGACCATGCCAGAGACACAGACACAATCAATGCAGTGTACAGCACAATCCAAAGGATGGCCACTCACAACCTATGCCTAAATGATGAAAAAACAGAGCTCCTCATCATTGGCTCACCACACTGGCTCAACTGCCTGGATGCCTCCTTCTCCTCCATCTGTATTGATGGGTCATCCATTCCCATCCTCAAACAAATCGAAACCCTGGGAGTCTACCTCAAAGCCGACTTAGCCATGACAAGTCAGGTTAATGCCCTAGCTCCATCTACTGCCTACACAGCAAGACTCGTTCACTTAGCAGGCAATTCCTCTCACCAAACAATTGCCTCACATTGGCGTGTGCACTGATTCTCTCTAAACCTGATTATTGTAGTGTCCTACTCATGGGCACTACCTCTGCCAACATGTCCAAACTTCAACTACTCCAAAATAAATCACTCTGTGCCCCCCTTGGCTTAAAACGCTCTGAGACCACATCATAGTCCTGGGAGGATAGCTCAGCAGCAACGTTCTCGCCTTGAAAGAAATACGAGGCGAAGCAACACAGGTTCGATCCCTGGGTCCGCGCTTAGAAACCTCTGGGTATTTAAGCGTGTTATAAATATGCAACTAAGACAAACAACAAAAAAAACAATTCCTGTAACAGCGCCTCAATGCCTGCGGGCTGTGTGAGTGCTTTAAAAAATGCAAAATAATAATAATAATAACAGTTATGAGACGTGAATCCCATTGGCTCCCCATCAAAGCGTGCGTGGACTTCAAACCGCTGGCTATTGCATAACGTTGCATCCACCAAGGGGCCTCTTCCTACCTAAACAGTTGCATTGCCCAAATTGTCCCTATGCGAGCGCTCAGGTCAAGGACTAGCACTCTACTGACTACCCCACGCTTTAAGATCATAAGATAAGGCAGCGTCAGTTTCTGCATCACAGCCAGCACGCTTTGGAACTCTACCGGTGCACATCAGAAACGAGCATTCGCTCACCACTTTCAGCAAACTCATCAAGACCTGGCTGTTTGATAAATATGAGTATCAGTTGATGTCATTCTATGCCCTTGCAGTCTTCATGTACTGTATTCTATCTGTCTCTGTACTAATACCCTAGGGTCTGGGCATTACAAAAAGTTCAAAAATAAACTAAAATAAAATAAATATATCTTAAGGTGTTGTGGGTTTAGGATGTCCATTACCTGCAGAAGTGCCAGGATATCCACTGTTGTTAGGAAAAACCACCCAACTTCACAGGGCACCCCTCTTAGGTATCCAAAACCCTAGGCAAAAGACTAATGAATGTACACCCAATTAGCCTGCCTCTGGTGTCTTCTGTGGTACCATGATAATTCTCCATCAAGCACAGCTAAATCCCAGCCTGTGTGCAGCTGTGGGAACTGGATTTCCACAAGCCTCTTCCTACTTGTCAACCGGTATATAATGTAAGGGAAGAAGTTTCCGAAAACCCTTTGCGATTACTAGCAGTTGTCTTTGATGTCTGCATCCACATGTTCTAGGATCATCCAATTTCAGGGAATCCTCCACCTCTTTGTTCTCCAGTTCCTTCATAAGCACCACTAGGTTTCTTCAGGTGTGTTTTACGTTTTGTGAATAGGCTGCAAATTTACAATACATATGTGCTTGTACCCGGGAGTATTGTGGCAGCAAGGTATAATACAACCATCAGTGTCCCCGTGCAACACAGCACTATAGCCTTGAAAGAAAGCAGAGGGGTCTAGTTGGAGGATGGAACAGGGTTTGCGTCCTTTGAATAATGTTGTTGAGGCTGAGTTCCCGGTGGTTCCAAATCCTTTGTAATATTCCAACTGGATCCACTCACTTCACTGTGATTGATTGAAAAAATTCATTTTTCTCGGTTCCCTTGCACCCAAATTCTCAAAATCTCAATGCATTCACGTACTGTGGACAGAGATTTTAGTACACAAGGTTACCGCAGGGTTGTTAAAAATCCCCTATTATCTTTAATAGGGTGGTACAGATGGATTTGGGGAATTTACACATGCCAAGCACAGTGGTCCAGTACGTGGATGATGTGTTAGTGTGTAGCACTTCAGAGGAGCAGTGTCGAGAAGACTCAATAATCCTTCTCACTCTGATGGACGATAAGGGGTTCAAGGTGGACAAAGAGAAATTTCAGTATTGTCAGCCAGAGGTAGTTTACTTAGGGCAAGTAATATCGCCAGCAGGAAGGAAAGTGATGCCTGAGAGAGCAGCTGTAGTAATAAATACACCACAGACAGTTACTGTCAAGCAAATCCAACAATTCCGAGGGCTATGTAACTATAGTAGGTCATAGATCTTTGACTATTCTAACTACACAAGTCCCTTATTACAAGGATTTAAAGAAGTGCAGAAAGTGAAGGGTCAGATCAGCTGGAGAGAGAACATGATTACATGTTTCCAGGAGCTCAGGGCTTTGATCAGTAATGCTCTAGTCCTTAGCAACACTGGACTATAAGAAACTTTTTTTTATGTTTTCGCATTCAAATTGGCAAGTGATGATGGCTGTCCTGACGCAGTGAAAATCTACGGGTCACAAGCCCTTAACCTATTATAGTGGACTTTTAGATGCAGTGATGAAGGTTCATTTTCCTAATGAAGCAAGCTTTAGTGGCAGCGGCCTTTGTCATCCAGAAGTCGCCCATTTCTAGGGGCTGCCCCGTATCATTATATGTACAGCATGCAGTTTTTGCAATCTTGGAAATGTCTAAGTCAACCCTTACCATGCAGATAGCCTTGGGTTATGAGGTGATGCTATTGAATGCTTCCATTCACCCAGTAAGGTGCCACATGATCAATCCCATGACATTCTTAGCCGAGCCAGTGCCACCAGATGAGGTTGTGCATGATTGCACAACATACGAAGGAGAAACTGTTGAGAGTCTGAATGTCAGGCAGGATGCACTCAAAGAGGAAGAAGTACTTTTCATTGATGGTTCCTCAACGATAGATCAGGGTACTGGTGAAAGGCATACTGGTGGGGCAGTTCTGCGCCTTGGGGCAGTTCTGCACCTTGCAGATGGTGAATTTCGGATCAGGGTGAAGAAGAGATTGCCTTTGTATTATTCTGCACAGGCGGCAGAATTAGGGGCTCTCGTAGAAGCACTAGAAATGAGCAGTAAAAATGCAGTAAACAGTTATTCCGATTCTGCCTATGTTACATCTACTGTGCAATCAGGGTAGTTGAGATGGCATAGGAGAGGATTTAAGAGGTCAGACGGGGCACCCGTCCAACATGCTTCGTTAATTTCATGCTTAATTGAAGCATTAACAATGCCAGCAACAGTAGCAGTAGTGGACTAAGCCGCACATACTAACAGTACTGATTCAATTGCTCTCTGTAATGATGTATGGCGGACTGGCAACCAAAAGAGGTCCAGGAAATGCTTTTCAAAGTAGCCCTATATTACAAAGTATGAGCAAGCCCAACCCCTTTCCCATAAGAACATTTGGGAATAAAATAGTTAAAGGGGTAGTTTGAAATTGTATTGGGCCAATCGGTGGGGCATATATTTTAGAGCATACATCGATCGTTCTTATAAAAATGTCCAGTGCAACTTTCCCGAGTTTTTCACACTCTAACACATACGAAAACGATGGGTCCGGTACCGCCATCTCGTGCTAATCTTATCCGTTGATCCATTACCCTAGGTTCAAGTGCCCTCAGTGCCCTAATTCAGATCACGGGCCGCTAACGCTGACATCACCAGATGCTCACGATGAGCTCCACCTATTTTAATGATGTTAGTGGGCAGCGTAGCCAAACGTACCCGTCATCACCAATGTCAAAACGTTATTTAAAGCCGAACCAGGAACATAAACACACACATCCACCACAGATGCAAAATGATAAAAAAACAGTTTATTTTGAAGAAAACAGCAATAGTCGGGAGTACTTTTATTTTTGACATAAAGCTGCAAATTAAGTCCACAAAAACATGGGTAACTTTTTCCAATATAGATTATAGCTAGCGAACATTGCATGGTTCTCATTTTTAGTTTATGTGTGTGTAATAAAAGGCCCCAAACTGAAGGTCCAAGTGAAAAAGACCTATCTGTCATTACCCAAAGAATAGCAGCATTTTAATTAATGAACCAATAAGAAAATCAAAGGTCCCTTTCACATAAAAAATAGGATTTGTAAACATTGACACAAAAAAGGCTTTGCATGTGTGTTTGCATATTAAATGTGATAAATGTTCCCCTGCCAACATAAAAATGTCAGGGAAAAGATATGGTGTGTGTTGACAAAAGAAAATGTATATTATGTTTCACATTCAGAATACCAGCAAACATTTGAAAAGAAAAGCTGACTTTGATTCCATGCAAAGGTTCCTTAGGGCCGAGGCAAACCCTTTACTTGCTGTGGGACAAATGTCACAAATGACTTCCCCCATGGAAAGCCTAGTTTACAACCCCCACCCCCAGCTATTTTACAACTGCAATAAAATGTAGCCTGCCTGAAAGATGTTGTCCCTGAAGGCTTGGCTGTCTCTGCAGGACACTTTCTTTTGGCTGATGTATGACCAAAATGTAAGCAGGAGGTGTGAAAACAGGAGCTACAATTAAGGGAGGCTGAAACTGCAATTACAAAGAGCAAGCTTCAAACACAAAGAGACTAATAGAAAATAACTCTGGTTACAGGCTGGCCCAGTGAGAACAAATGGTCTGGAGGCAGGGGAGTTGCCATCTGTCCAACATGAAGATTTACTATTAATTTAAAATTACTATTATCATTTAGGCATTTTTCTCAGCAACCATAAGTCGATTTTCTTTAGTTATGTGTATTTTTTTTAGGTAATTTCCAGATGATTTTGGTGATGTAAAATTCATCCACCTACGATTTAGGGAACAGCAATGGCCATCTAAAGTGGGTTTCTGGCTGATCAGAAATGTTCCAAATTTCAGAGTTGGTGAACGGGTGGATGGTGAAATTAGGAATATGGATAATAAATTGCATGATCCTAACGGTTATACTTTTTGTGAAAATAGCAGAAAATTGCCACATGGCCGTGTAAAATGGGGCAGACCTGCCTGTCGTCTTGTTTAACTCCCCATGATTAGCTTGCCAAGACGGCAAAAAGAACGAATAAAAAAGAGGTGGAAATGCAAATCGGGGCAAAGGGAGAGGTGGCTGAAACAAACGTGGAGGGGACAGAGGCACAGGAAGTTCCCTGAACAATACCCGGCCAAATCTCTGCGCTCTGGCAAGTAAGCGAGGCTGATATACAAAACGATGGCAGCTTTAAAATAATAAACCTGTCAGATCACATTCTAACTGTTTCCCAACAAAAAGTATTCAGTTTGGGACTAAACTTCTGTCCTAATGCAAAAAATGATTATGTGGAGACTAGGATAGACTTGGATCATTTCATCAGAAAAGTTTGACTTAAGAAATTTTTTGCAAACAATAGTTGGCAACAACGCAAAAGGGAAGCACAAACAGGAAGAATAGAAATTACAATAAGGGAATTGGATACACTCACAGACCTTATGGAACTCGAAAAAGGAACTGACATGGGAGGAGAAACCCTGCCCATCGACCTTACAGAAGCAGGGATCAGTACAGAATGGATGGCCAAAAGCAACCTGAAATCCAAATCGAGATTTAACCCAATTACCAATACCAGGAGCAACATTGAAGTGTTTCAAAGCTTTGTTATAGAGGACCTAAAAAGTTTACGGAGAAGATCCTAAAACCAAACACCAAAAGACAACCTGACAGTCAATGAAAGAAAAGCATTGAAAGACCTTCAGGAACTGAAGAATTTTATCATCAAACCTTCAGACAAGGGACGTAACATAGTCCTACAAAACAAAAATGAATATATTAGGGAGGCGTACAAACAACTCAATGATATTAATTGTTATGAGAGACTGAAAGCTAATCCCATGAAAGAACTAGAACAGACGGTGAAATCTTTTTTAGAGAAGTATGAAGAAATGGGCATTATATCAGAAGAAACTTCCACATTTTTGCAGATCAGTAATGCCATAACACCCACCATATACTTTTTACCCAAAGTCCATAAGAATTTGAACAAACCACCTGGGAGACCCATAGTCTGCCTAATAGGCTCAGCATTGGAGAATGTGTCCAAATATATCGACGAGGCTTTGTTTTCCTCTTGTTTCTGTACTTCCTTCATATACTAAAGATACTACAGACTTTTTGTGCAAAATAGAAGACATTCCCTGGGAAGCAGAATATTTAATGGCAACGATGGATGTTGTTTCTTTATACACATCCATTGGACATGAGTACTGCAAAAAAGCATGTCTGCATTACCTAAACACCAAATCGTTGAACTTTTTAGAACATACGCAAATGGTGATGAAAATGATCAATCTATGCCTAACGAGCGTCTTCCTCTTTAATGATGAATATTTTAAGCAGGTACAGGGGACCGCAATGGGAACAACTTTTGCGCCTTCATACGCTAATCTGATGATCAGTGCATGGGAAGAACTAGAGGCATGGTCAGATATCAATCAGGAATACACACAGAATGTGGTTTTATGGCTTAGATTCATTGATGATCTAATCATCATCTGGAAAGGGACTGCAAAGGGCTGGTTAGAGTATGTCAAAAAATTGAATCAAAATACAAAAAATGTGAGATTCACCGAAACTCACAGTCAGACACTTATTACCTTTCTAGATGTGAATATTAGAATCGTCAACGATAAAATAACCTGTGAGCTGCATAGGAAAAAGATTGGCTTAAACACCCCACTACATGCACTCAGTGGACACACAAAAAATCTGATTTGGAGTGTCCTCTATGGGGAATTCATGAGACTAAGAAGAAATAACACTACCCTAGAGTCCTACGATGGAGAGAGCAAAATAACAGCCGCAGGTTTCAAACGGCAGATGTATCCTAAAAAAGTAATCGAGAGAGCCTTCCTCAAAGCCAGACTAATAGAAAGACAAACTCTATTAGGTGGCAGTCACAAGAAAGAAAAATCAGAGGGAGATAACAGCACACGGTATATACTCACGTTTGACAGCCAAGTGAAAACAATTAAACACATCCTGCAGAAACACTGGAATATCCTGTTAGCTGATCCAGATTTGGCCAACAGCCTCAAAACTCACCCGGAGATCAGTTTTAGGAGAAATAGATCTTTTAAAGACATTCTGGACCAAGATTTTATGACCAAAGAAGAAGAGAAGACACAGACAAACTGGCTAGTATCAAAGAAGAGAGGATTTTACAATTGCACACGCTGTAACATTTGTAAGTATGCAACCAATTGCGGAACATTTTTACATCCGGCGACAGGACATACAGTGACAATCCCAAAGTGGATCACCTGCAAAACTGATCATGTAGTATATGCCCTCACCTGTGCATGCCAGAAATGGTGTATTGGCAGCACGAAGTGTAAGTTGAAAATCTGCAGACAACTGCATGTGCGTGCCATTCTACATAATGATGCGAACTATCCAATGACAAAACATTTTCATGAATGCCACAACAATGAAATAGACAGTTTCAGATTCTTTGGTGTATACAAAATAGAAATGGGCCTGAGGGGAGGCAACAAGGAGAAGCTGCTCAGACAAAAAGAAACTCAGTACATACTTGAATTCGAAAGTAAACAGCCCAATTGGCATAACATCGACGAAGAATTATATACCTTTCTGGGTTGCTAAAAAATGCTCATGTCCCCTGTCCAAGTATCAATTGCAACAAAAAATCTCAGATAGTAATGATGTGTGCCCATGAAATCAGTTGTAGCTCTTTCATCACAGGTTATTGAAAACAATGGACGAAGGCAAAATTTCAGTTTTCGATTAATGGAAAAATAAGTGGTTGTTTTAATGTTTTTAACTCACATTATTTATGGGTTATTAGTGGTTGCTTTTAGGACACTTTTTGTAACTGAAATATAAATTCTCATGAGGACTAGATGGAAACAGATTAGAGACAGGAGGTCACACGTACATTTAAATGTGTCGTAGACCCACACATTGTGGTTATTGTTGACTAATAGCGGAAAAATACTGTGTTCCAAAAAGAATATGATGTGAATAGCTGATGTGGTAAACTCTGACAGATGGGGTTAATGAAATGAGATATAGGAGAAACCTTGACAACTGAGATCCGCACTGTGCACTTTATTGAACACTTGTTGCATTTTTCTTGGCATCAAAAAAAGTTGGCATAATATCAAGACATTGAATGAGACATCTATACGAATACCCAGGCATGATGTGATTGTGGTATATACAGTTGGAGAAATCATGATTATTGAGATTTGTGTGTAGCATCTTATTCTGAACTGAACATGCTGCTATTACTCTTGTCATTTTAGGTTTAAGAGCTAATGTTGCTAATGCACTTTATAAAGGCATTTTTATGTAAAGAATTTAGATGGGTTCCAGATGACTAGATGACTACCACAACCACAGCTTGCACTAAGTGATTGGAATTGTTCAAGGAGTATACAGCAAAGATTTTCAATATGCGGAACAAATGCTTCAAGGATTGGCATTAGGCATCCGACATGATGGGATTGTGGTGTATGCTACTGGAGAAACCCGGACTTTTAAGATTTACACTTAGCACCTTATGCTAGAACGTAGTATGGTGCTATGGCACTTGTGACTTTAATTTAAGAGTCAATGCTGCTAATGCACTAAGCACTTTAAAATGCTGCTATTGCACTTGGCACCTTACATTTAAAAGTTAATGCTGCTAATGCACTAAGCACTTTAAAATATTTAAAAATAAACAATAAAACAAGGCATTTGATGGAAAAAAGTTCAGGTGCCTTATGACTACCACAATCACAATAATCCACACTATGAGGGTACATCCATTCATGACTTTTACAGAAATGACACTCCACTATATACAGAGGCAGAGAAGGTACATCTTAAATGCATGTAATACCTAACATTAGAATGCAAACACGATAAAACACTAATAACAAATGGAGAAATACACAGCATGTAAACTCTAACGCACACTAGGCTAAGATGGCCGACACACGATCGCAGTGCTTAGGTTATAGGAAAAACTGGTCCCTTTTCTATTTCTGCTGTAACTCTTCCTCCAACTCTTCCTCCCTGCCTTTCCCTCATGTTTTAAATGGTTTTACGACAATGAGACAAATCGTTGTGAGCAAGCGGTGAGTCATCCGCGGAACGCGTGAACGTCTCGGCACTAGGAGTGCTGAACTTTTGGGAGGACCTATTATTTTGGTCTTTTTTCTATTGTGGATTGGATTTCCATGTTTTTTAAAATGCTACAAATTTTCCCTGTAAAATGAATAAAGGAAGAAATTGAAGAAAAACACTGTTGTGGACCCGGACCTCTGTTTCTCCAAACTTGGATGGGCTATGATTAACTGTGGAGAGTGCAGCTCGAATTTTCACCTGAAAGGTAGAATCACCAATATATATATATATATATATATATATATATATATATATATATATATATATAGCAACAAACAAGGAGGAAAGAAAAATACACTCCCGGCGGGACACCGGCCATCTCCAAAGCGGTCCCAAAGAAATGTGCAACTCACATCACAATTGACATGAGTTTATTAAAGTCATCCAAAAAAGATAGCAAAAATAAAAAAACAACAGCGGCAAGACGCCATGGGGTAAGTCCTATGACACAACGCGTTTCGCGCTGCACTGAGTGCTTGATCACGGATGGGAAACCATACTAACACACAGTATAAATCATAGCATGCAGTACTATTGCGCCTACTCTCCTAAAGGGTTGTTCTCAGTGTGGTACATGTGGCAGCCACATTGGGACGGACCGAAATAGGCAGTCTGAATCACATAAACTCACACAAGTAACCCAAAACAAGGGAAAACGTAAATGTGTGAGGTACATGTAAATGGTCAAGCAAGTATATTACACCCACAGTGGGCTTAGTAAAAATGATAGACCATATCCAGAATAGAATTAAAGAGTGCTGGTAATGGGGACCACACCGATAACATGACAGACATTAAATATACAGGCAGATCATAAATCAGAACCAAATGGGACTTCAGCTGGAAATGCAAACTTCGAAGTGTAGGCAGAGTGGTGCAAGCTCAATGCAGTGTTACAGCAGGTACAACTCATAAATGTACGCAGTTCCTTGAAAAATATAAATATAGCGATATTGAGGCAACATATGGACGTCAGTTAACTAAAGACAACTATCAAATGAGGTTCAAATACATATATAAAAAGCACAGTATTGAAATTACAATGCTAATATGGTCATGATGCATAAGATAAAGTGTAAGTGCGATCAGAGTTATTAGAGATCCAGATATAAAGTGCAAACACAGTGGCATGAATAGCAGTATTTCAGCAAATCTTGTAGTCAAGACGCATGAAATAAAGTGCAAGTGCAATCAGATTTATTGGAACTTCAAGATTAAAGTGCAAACACATTAGCATGAATAGCAGCATATCAGTAGATCTTAGGCACGTCATTTGATGAAAGGTTACAGGTACAATTGTAAAGACTGAACTTCAAGTATAGAATACACATATGATGACATAAATGGTGGCATATCCATAGGTTCATATACTGTCCGCACCATCAAAGAAAAATGACTGGTTGGAATCAAGATGTTAGTAGCAAGATATTAAAGTGCTAGTGCTGTCATAATGTCAGAAAGCGGGCATACCTGAGAAATCCTAAGCAATTAGATTGATAATAAGGTGCAAGTGCAGGACATATTAGTTTGGCTATGAATTTAAAATACATACATAATGGCATGCATGATAACATGTCCATAAATGCACAACAACTAAAAGGACGGTTTGTAGAAAAATAGATGCTGATCGGTATTAACAACATCATACTAGAGTGATGATACAATGAAAACCACTCTATAAAAGAGAATCAACTAATGAAAAAATAAATGCTGATAACAATTAACAGCACCATGCTAAAGTGCTAGTAAAATGGTGAACCCACTGAATTAAAAATAAAGAAGTGACCATAGCTCTACCACCGCACTCCACCAAAGAAGATATTCCCAAATGAACCACCAATCTGCAGTAATATGCTGTGATGAGCAGAGAGTAGACAGTAGAAGGACCAGACAGACAAGGTCAGAAAAAATCCAACCGAAAATCAATGAAGGTGTGTGTTCCCCATATAGTCTAGTCCAAAACAGCCAAGATTCATAAAAATAGAAACAAAAATAAACGTTAAAAGCATAAGGCCAGAACAAGGATATTCCTCCTAAATACCAACAAGTTGTATACTGAATTCTAGGAGGAGTATCATGACTACAGAAATTTAGAAATTAAAGTAGCTAGGAGTAGTTATGTTCCCAAAAACGTATGCAACTCCTCATTCACATTGTGGCCTTTGGGATACTTCGTATCGAAATGAAGCATAAATCTTGTTTGCAATTGACGTAGCTTCAAGATACGATCTCCACCTCGTTGATGGATAGGGACAGGTGCCACCGCAAAGAACGTTAATAGACGAAAATCATTTTCATGTTCTTCCTTAAAGTGTTTGGCCATCGGGTACGCAGGATCAGAATTTTTAATAGCTCTTAAGTCATGTAGGAACCTATGTTTCAGTTTGCATGTAGTATTACTGACGTACCACTTGATGCAAGGACATGAAAGAACATACACAACAAAGGTAGTGTCACAGTTCATTGAATGTTTGATCACATAATTAAGTTTAGTAATAGGGTGTATAAATGATTTCAACACTGTGGCATGTGCACAAGCCTTACATTTTGCACATTTGGTAAATCCTATCGGTGAGCCAGAGAGCCAATTAGTCATGGAAGGGCTCTTATCCATGGGAGGCAAAAAGCTGAAAACCAACCTATCCCTTAGTGACGGTACTCGCTTATAAATCAGTGTTGGACGTTTAGCTAACAAGGGGCAAAGATCCTTGTCCGATGTGATAATGCGCCAATGTCTCTCAACAATTTTGCGAACATTGTTCAAAGCATTATCAAAAGTAACAATGAGCCGAGGTTCATCATTATTGACAGTTTTGTCAATCTTAGTGCCATGCAGAAGTTCTTCCCTGGAAAGTCCATGTGCCCTCATGTAGGCCATTTCAATGGTTCTTTTGTCATAGCCCTGTGTTAGAAAGTCTGCCGCCACCGCAGCACAACAATGATCATATTGGAAAATGTCTGTGCAGTTCTGGTGAAGGCGAATTAATTCGCTGTAGGGAATGCTTTTTTTGCATGAAGGCAGATGACAGCTGCTGGCATGTAGGGACAGGCCTGTGTTAGAGAGTTTTTTGTGTAATTTCGTATGGATGCCTGAAGTATCAAGCATGACAACAACATCAAGGTATACAATTTCAGTATAGCTTGGCATTCAGTGAACCTTAAATTGGCCATATTCACATTGACGCTCTTCACAAATAATAGCCAGTCACTTTTGGTGCCCTTCCAAATTATAAAAAAGTCATCAATGTACCGCCCCCAGTAAAAGATTTGTGTAGGAAAACTTAACAAAAGTAAATCAGATAAGAAAGTTGCCTCCCACCATCCAATCGTTAAATTAGCATACGATGGGGAAAAGGTACTGCCCATGACAGTGCCCCTGACATGCCGAAAGAAAGAACATTCAAATAAGAAAACATTATTGGTCAAATAAAACAATAACATATCCAACATCATAGAACTATGCCCCAAATGATTCAATGATTGAGTGTCCAAAAAATATTTGCATGCTGTTATTCTCACATTATGGTCAATGGAGGTGTATAAGGAAACAACATCAAGATAAGCCCTTCCTCCCAGGGAGTATCAGTGATGTGTCGTAGAAAATCCTTATTATCCCGCAGTACTGAAACAAATGGAAATACATTTTCATCGATAAATTGTGCCAGGTGCTCTAATAGTGAACCACACAAAGTAATATAAAATAGCAGTTGCTAGTAAAATGATGAAGTTTTGCCACATAATTAGATTTTTGCTAAAATTTCACATGAGAACAAATGGGGATTGCAAATGAAGCTGCCATATGTCTGCTCTCTGTAGAGAGAGGCAGGAGTTGGGAGGAGAGAGAAGGGTAACTGTCCAATCCTATTTGCGAGAACCTTTCCAGGGTACTCCCCAGTATTGTAAATTTGATAGTGCCATTGCTGCTATATAAGGTGGAATGCACTATGAGGAAGAGACAGAGCTGCTCAAATTTACCATCGGGGAGAGCTGCAGGGAAGACCGAAAAGCTGACTGGGTCCTATGTGGAGATCGGGATGCTATCCTTCAGAGTGGAGTCACCAGACCCCTGCCCTATCTTTCCAGGGGGTCCTGACATGCAGCTGGTTGTCCTGAACTTTAAACAGAGGTTTTCAATGTAAGTAGACTTGAGCCCTTTGTATTCAAAGGTTGGGGGAATCTGCTGGCCTTAAATCCTTTTCCTTTATAGTGGGTGGGGTCAGCAAAGCTGTGTAGATCCTTAGCCTATTTACCTAAAAATATGAATTCCCTTTGGCAGAACACTACGGGGTGATTTTTGTTAAAATTCAAAATTAACAAAGTTCACTTCCCAGTGTGCACTGAAAAACTATAGCCTATAATTTAATTGGGTAATCCTTTTTGTCCTGTTGACCCCAACTTCTTTAAGGAAGAGGGGTTGCTTTGTTCTTAAATCAGTCCAATCTTTTTGTCCAACTTTCCCCAACATAGGCCTTTCAGTGGAAGGGGATCTGAAATCCAAAATTCTTCAATAATCCTAATTTGTCTGTCAGACTTCCCCAACCCATCCCAAAGTAGGGGGGTCTAAAAACAAACTGCTAAATCAGCCTGCAAATATTTTAAACCAAAGGTGTGGGTGAAATCATAATAGTCATGTGCATTTATCCAAATCTGATAAACCAAACTGCTAGCCTTTTAAGCACGCAGGAAAATCGAAATTGCACAGCACTCCATTTGTAAATTGTGTTCGCTGACCAGCGCTCATTATTTCTTGAAGTGGAACTTGAAGAAAGTAAAGAATTGCGATTTGTGTTCTTTTAACTCACTTGTGGGATTTATTTATGTTGAGAGAAGTTTATTGTTTTGTACAACGGATAAAGTGGTGTTTGACATTTTAGTGTGAGATCCGTAACATCTAATTCAAATAAATATAAATATATTTACTCTACCCTGGCCTGGTTCTTGTCTTGTTGGTAGCTTAGGGGTCGGAATCCAAGGGGCAGGATATGCATGTGAAATAGGACTGAATAAAAGAATCCATTAAACAGTTTGTTGCATGACACCTTGAGTGGGGAGGTAAGGAACTTGCTGTGTTGAGGGTGGCCTTTCAATAAACTGTTACATTTAACTGTGAACAGTGACCTTATAATGCTGATAACATTCATCGATCGATCAATCCCAGTCTTTGCATTCTTCATAGAAAGTTATTATATTCCATCAGCGATTTCTGATCAAGGAACATGTCATTCCATTACAGAGAGGAAATTAGTGGTTTAAATTTCAAATGCAACATTTTCACATCTGCACATTTTCAGAACCTATAGGCTGACATGTTGCTCCTTATTACTGCAACTGCAAAAGGACAGATTGGTGTCTGGCGATTGTCCCAGATAATGGTTATCACAGAGGCGTTGTTGATGATTATTGTCCAATTGCAGTTAAATAAGCCGTCAACCGGTAAGCTGTCCCCATGACAGGCACACATCGGTAAAATTTAACTATGGAAAATCGAGAATGCAAACATATAGTTCAGTACCCAATTTATATATGTAAATACACAGTACATATTTAAGTTAACTATCAATTTAAGTTAAATTAACACATACAATGTCTTTTATTTGCATCAAATTAAACATGAATCCGTCATAACATAAATCATGTAGCATACAGCACACCTAACATCCTCACTTGCATAAATATTATTTAAAACTTTGCTTACATTGCGTCTTGCATTTCCATTCTCTCTATGTGATGGATGGCCAACTACTTCAAAAGACAGATCTCAGTAATAGAAACTTAGCATTCCTACGTTAGCTTTCAATAAAGTAAATCTTATCACTGCCTTGTGGATATTCGACACATTTTGGCCATCAAATTGTTAGTGCGGTGGATTCAAGGACACATAACAATGCGACCCTTCATCCAGTGTTCACAGCGTGTCAGAGGGAGTTTTGTTTTGGGAACACATGCATCAGAATTGAACAATGTTAATGGCAAGCTGTGCAGTGAAAAACAATGAAATATTTCAAGTATCCCACATATGAAAATATTTACTTTCATTTCAACGGTATGAATGCCCCTCGTCCCACAACATGTATGTATTCTTTGAAAGATGACCCTAGGCGAGGTGCAGACATGCCCGGCTTTCTCTATACTTCAATAGGGCAATGACCCAAAAAAAGAAGAAATTAATAGTCTGGGGCAGTTTCTTTTTGCCAAAGTGGGCCACTTCTTTTCTGAAATAAACAGAATCTGAATACAAAAGCAGTTGGTTAATATATAGAGACGGCACAAATGGACAGGGAAGGGGTGGTGAGGCAATTGGCCACCAGGCTGGGTGGACTATTGCAGCCAGGGCAACACGTGCAATGAGCAACAATGAAAAGAAAAAAAGTGTACATCACTAAAATTCCAGCATTCCTGAAATGAGTGCAGTTTTGAAGGGCTTGCTGGCTTCTGTGTATATCTCTTCCAGCAATCATATGGATTCCTGCATTGATGCATGCGCGCTTGGTTGTCCTCCACATGTGTGCATCCGCAGTAAGATGTAAATGCGCAAAGGCCACATGCGTATTTTCACAATGCACATTGGCAAGACATATTCCTCTGCCCGTTATTTCAATGTTGGCTAACACTTTGGCACATAAACCTTTGATCTATTGCTATTTGAAGCCACTTAACATGATTCCTACATTCCAACAAGGTTAGACTTCATTTATTTTATTTATTTATTGGTTATTTGTAAAGCGCCTATACAAAAAATTGTGTTTTAAGGTGCCACAAGACAAAAAAGGGGGGGCAGGGAAGAAAACAATTACGGTCCTACTAGGCCCTGTGTCATTCGGATCATGCAAGAGCAGTAACAAGAAGTGCAGTTGCGAGGCAGTGAAGAGGGGGGAGGTGTAGGATGGGCAGAAGGGAAAATGCTAGGGTAGGAGAGAGGTACGGGGCAAGAGGAGGTATACAAGTGCAGGGGGGAGGAGGAGGAGAAGAAGAGGGCCAATGGGGTTAGGCAAGTGCTATGGGGAGGCCAGGTGGGCAAGTGCTAGGGGAAGCAGCGAGTGTGGAATACATGTGAAGGGTGAGGACGGGGTGGACCAGGCTCGGTAGGGATGTACACCCTGCCATGCTTGCCACGGGGAAAGGGGCCCAGAAGAGAAAATGCAGGTTGTGGGGGGGCAGGAAGACAGGGTACTGGGGTATACTGGGTGAGGACGGCCTGATGCCCTGTGGAGCTGAGAAGGGGCCAGGCAGACAGTTAATGCGACAGAGGGGGGCATCAGCAGGGGGGAATGAAGAAGAGAAAAGTTGAGTTTTGAGAATCTTCTGGAACTTAAGGAGATCAGGCAGAAGCCTGAGAGGGGCAGGGAGGCCATTACAGAGGGATGCTCCTGCCGAGGAAAGAGATGTACCCAACACTCTGTGCTTGCAATAGCTTCTGATCTGCAGAGAATTGCAGCTAGATGACCGAAGGTATCTAAGAGGGAGGTATTTAGGGGAAGAGTCAGATGTAGTGGAGTCCCTGGCCCCAGAATGCCTCGTGGATGATGCAGAAAGACTTGAACTTGACCCTCACAGCCACCATGAGCCAGTGGATATATTTTTGGGCTTGAGAGATGCAGTTCCTGGGCTTGAGGCCAAGGATACATCTTCAAGTCCTATTCTGGATTATTTGAAGAGGGTGAAGAAAGGATTTATGCAGACTGAGGAAGAGGCTGATGCAGTAGTCCAGCTTGGAGAGGAGTAGAGCTTTGGAAACATTGATGTTCTGTATGTCTGCTGCTCCAATTTTCTGCTTAGATTCTTCAAATATTGTGAGTTCATTAGAAACAGGCCTCAAAATTAGGATTGGATAAGCAGGAATTACATGCAATGCCTGGGTATCCAGCAGTAACCAGTCACCAGGAACTACCACTGCAGAACAAGGAGCTAGTTTATAGCGTTACATTAGGTGCCCCGTGTCACGATCCTACTCTCCTGCCACCCAGCACTGCTACATGCGCCTCTGCCTTTCTTTCCTTGTTTTACCGCAGCAGTTTTGGACGTATCTAATTGCATGTTCCATTCCGTCTTTTGGGTTACACCAGCAGATTCATTCTGGGACATGTATGCTGTCTAAAAGGCAGAGGGCTGGAGGAGGCATATTAAATACATTTGTTTGCAGCAAGCTACTAAGATCTGCAGAGGGCCTGATTGCATTCACCTGTTCCAAGCTACTGCAGGCTAGGCTGCAGAGAGCTGGAGAGCACTTGATTAGAAACCACTGCTGCAGGCTACTGAAGCCAGGACTGGGCTTAATTGAACACAGCTGCCAGAGTCTGCAATCAGCTCCACCCTGCTGACCTGCTGGCTGGGAGGGCCTTTATAAGCTCACTTTGAACAGAAGCAGTTGTCAGTCAACTGCTTCCACTGGGAGTTTGTGCTAGTGCTCCAGTTACCAGTTTTTGACCTTTCCTGGAAATCCTCTTTTGGCCTTTGATTCCTGTTGCTGTTGATGCTTGCAGCTCCCTTTCCAGTCTACTGCAGCCTTCTGCCCTTCTCCTCTGGGCTCCCACCTGGCGGCTCTGCCACACTTGGCTGCCTTCCGCTGTGCTCCTCTGGGCTCCCACCTGATGGCTCTGCCGCACTCTGCCGCCTTCCACCCAGCTCCTCTGGGCTCCCACCTGACTGCTCTGCCACACCCTGTTGCCTTCAGCCCTGCTCCTATGGGCTCCCACCTGGTGGCTCTGCCGCACTCTGCCGCCTTCTGCCCTGCTCCTCTGGGCTCCCACCTGGCGGCTCTGCCGCACTCAGCTGCCTTCCGCCCTGCTCCTCTGGGTTCCCACCTGACTGCTCTGCCACACTCTGTTGCCTTCCGGCCTGCTCCTCTGGGCTCCCACCTGGCGGCTCTGCCGCACTCTGCCGCCTTCCGCCCTGCTCCTTTGTGCTCCCACCTGGCAGCTCTGTCGCACTCGGCTGCCTTCCGCCCTGCTCCTCTGGGCTCCCACCTGACGGCTCTGCCACACTCCTTTGCCTTCCGCCCTGCTCCTCTGGTCTCCCACCTGGCAGTTCTGCCCTACTCCACTGCCTTCCGCCCTGCTCCTCTGGGCTCCCACCTGGCGGCTTTGCCACACTCTGCTGCCTTCCGCCCTGCTCCTCTGGGCTCCCACCTGTACCTTCCGCCCTGCTCCTCTGGTCTCCCACCTGGCAGTTCTGCCCTACTCCACTGCCTTCCGCCCTGCTCCTCTGGGCTCCCACCTGGTGGCTTTGCCACACTCTGCTGCCTTCCGCCCTGCTCCTCTGGGCTCCCACCTGTACCTTCTGCCCTGCTCCTCTGGGCTCCTACCTGATGGCTCTGCTGCACTCCGCTGCCTTCCGTCCTGCTCCTCTGGGCTCCCACCTAGCGGCTCTGCCACACTCTGCTGCCTTCCGCTCTGCTCCTCTGGGTTCCCACCTGTACCTTCTGCCCTGCTCCTCTGGGCTCCCACCTGACGGCTCTGCCGCACTCCGCTGCCTTCCGCTCAGCTCCTCTGGGCTCCAGCCTGATGGCTTTGCCACACTCCGCTGCCTTCTGGCCTTCTCCTTTGGGCTTCCCTGCCTGGCAGCCTTGCCACATTCCTCTGCCTTCTGCCCTGTACCTCTGGGCTCCTTGCCTTGCAACCTGCCTGTTCTTACTTCTGATATCCTATCCTGTCCTGTGCCTGGTTATTTCTTTCAACGCTGCTTTCTACTTGTATACATCTTGGTCCACTGTGGTGTCTCCACTTGAATCCGTTTTACAATGTGACCCTGGGTTGGTCTCCGTTCAGATCAGATAAGGGAAGACTTCTGTTGCCTTCACCTAGTCCGTTGAAGTCGTACCTGCCTCAGTATATGGCCTTTCAGTTTTACCCTTGCACTGAGTTCAACAGTTTCCTCGGCATGCCTAAGTCATGACGTTGCTGTATGACTGTTGTTAAGAGTAATCTGCTGGTACCTATCCCAAGGGCTTTCCTTAATCCATTATCATATTCCAGTACACCCTTATTTCTGATCTATCCAAGTTGCCCAGTGTACTTGCTTGTCTTTGCCTTTTCTCTGTCTCTTTGTTTACAGCCTGCTCCTGCAGTTCCTGTGAATACCTGTTTCAACTAACAGCTTGGTATGTACCTTTAATCCGTTATATGCTAACATTGTCTCCAGAATATCCCTTAATCTACTTGCATACAGTGAGAGATAGCCTCTGCCCTGTACTCTCTGCCTAGACTTGTGACACCCCAGGGGAGCAAAAAGTGACTCCTGGTAACTGTTGGTTCTAAGCTAATCAGTCTATTTTACATTTGATTTGGTTTGATTCACATACTTGAAATAATCAGACTGACATGTTATATTGATGGCAATAAATACATATATCAAAGAAAAATAGAACTTGTAAGGCCTATCCAGTGACATTACTTCACAAACAGTAATTAATTAAAAATACATTATTTAACAATTACATCTCAATTGACATACTATTCCATTTATTGTACAATGAAGACAGTTTCCGAACACTGTGCACAGGCTTGAAACTGGTGTTGTTAAACATTGTGAAGAGAGCCACACATCATTTGAATCTTGAGGTCAACCAAATTGCAAAGCATTCAATCTTGAGGTCAGAATCTTGAGGTCAGCAAATTGCAAAGCATTCAATCAACAACCTTGATGTATTTATCACAGAAACACATGCTACAATGAAAATAAACCTTCAGAAAAATGTACTTTGTCACTGAATAACATAGACCCTTTCACTATATGAATGGTATATGTTTTTGCTTATAAACTTTACCTGCTTAGCGAAAAATGTAATTGTTGAAACAAATAACATTAAAATGCATTAAAGAGGCCACAATTTAATCCATTTTTTTTCAGGATGATCTCACACCAACTCCCTGCGACACCTCTGAAGCTTATCAGGTACAGTTTTCAAACAAGTCTTTTTAAAATGTTATATGTACAAATTGTTCGACTTTATCTAAACACTAATTAAAATATTTTAATCAGACGATTAACCATATCTTTTTACACAGTTTAACTTATATTGTAAGGTCGACAATCATTAAATCAACCTTCTCAAGATGTACCTTGTGAGATCAAATATTTTAAAATTGAATTGTTTAACAATTTAATCAATGTTCTTTGAATTTGTTATGTACAAGGAATGTACTACTGAAGTGGTTGAAATTGAAGAAACACATGGACAATAGGTATACATAAGATATTGTAAAATATCAGTTATTATCCATTTTAACTGTAATGTAATATTTAATGTCCTAATGGTTTCCATAGTGACATTTTGTCATATATGTATATATGATTCTTTAAGTGGAAGAGTACATTTCAAGGTGTATACGATTTCAAAATGTTGTTTTTCAGCTTCGTCTGGTGGTTGGCAAATCCAATTTGACTGTTTCAAGGAACATTCGGAAACAAAGGGTACATTACAGAATGTTTTTTAAAATAAGTTGTTTATCAGTTATTTCACTGATCTTATATTTTCATGTTATAGTTCATATATTCTGTATGTGTGCTATAAATTAAGCATTTTATTTTCTCTTCGATTAGAGACCTAGGAAAAAGAGGAGCATAAAGACTCAGACAACTACACAAACTAATGACATCCCTTGCCAAACCGTTGTCACTTGGGAGCAGCTACATTTTAAAGCTCTTCATGGTCCTCGTAAGATTCAATGTCATGATGCAGATATCCAGTGGCTGGAACTTGAATTGAATATCAGCAGTGACCCATGGAAAGTAACCCTGGATCATTGTTACAGCACACGTAACCCAGAAGAAACAGGCAACACAGAAGATGTTTCAGAATTGCTTGCAGTACTGCTTACACAATTCAAACCCTCTAAAACAATGCTATCTAAGAAACAATGTTCCCCATTTCCCCAATAAATGTGGACAAATTGGAAATATCACACACAGAAATAACCAAAGTATCTTCGCTACTGATTGACGATTGTGCTAGTGATGCAGACTTCACTCTTCCTAGTGTTGAGGACTAATGCACCACCATGGAATTACAAACCAGTATACTTCAGGAGGATTGGCTATTAATGGATCAAGATCATGAAAATGATTAAATGTGTTCATAAATTGCATAGGAAGATTTGTGGGGAGCCATTGGTGAAGTTTACTTGTGTAGTCGAAGGCACCAACCTGAAGATTAAGGGTAGCTGTTTACACCACCATAACCCATTTTCATGGTCTGCTCAACCTATACTTGGAAAAGCACCTGCTGGAAATGTACTTTGTTCATCTGCTTTGTTGTTTAGGGGATCAACATACAGTACAATTTGAAGTTTTTCTGACTTTGTGGGACTCAAGTTACTTTAAAAAACTAGTGCTACAAATATCAGAAGGATTTCTTGCTCCCCACTATTAGCCAGGCATGGACACTCAAACAGTTGTCACTGGACAATGCTCTCATTGGCAAAAGGCTCTGGCTTGCTGGTGGTGGACAGTGTGACAGTCCAGGTTTTTCTGATAAATACTGCACTTATCACTTGCAAGACATGTGAACCAAATAGTGAGTTCAGTCATTGTAAAAGTATGTGAATGTACATCTTCTGTTGCTATGGTAAAATATGGTTTCATTAAATCCATTCAACTTCTGCAATCCAGATGAATGCAAATAGACCTGATAGCCATTGGCAGTTATGTTTCAATAGCCAAGGCCATGCAAGACAAGTTCCCAGACATAAAGCATCAATATGATGTATTGCATGTCGCCAAATTGATTTTGAAATAAATTACAGCTGCTGAAAAAAAAGGCTACAGAAAACATTTTAAATGGGTCAGAGTCTATCAGCAACTGTCTTTGGTGGAGCTCCAAAACTTGTGATGGATCTGTAGATATTCTTGAAAATAGCTTTGCAGTGTGCCCTTAATGAATTCTAGTGAACACGTGTTTCGACCCCTATTATTGGAGTAGCGCAATCATTCCAGTAGATGTGAATGTTGATTGTATATTGTTTAATAGGTGTAGGGTAACACCCATATCAAGTGGGTTTACAGCTATCCAAATACACCATGGTAGGTACCAGAGCGCATGTACAAACTGACCATAGCCCATTTGAGTCATTGTTCTAACATACACTCTTGCAAAGAAAATGAACATTTCTACGAATGTGCACATTGTCCTTTGAGCAAGGATCAGGAGTGTAGGAAAAGGAGGTTGGTTCCAGGCTCTCCTCCTCACACGGCACTTGAGAAGATTGTGTACAACAAAACACTTTCAAGAGACATGAGGAGACTCTCCGAGCTCTGCCACACTGAAGATTTGGAGATGTTCCATAATATGTGCCTAAAGTACAGACCTAAAAGGTTGCATTTTGGCATAGACTGGCTGGACTTGCACACAATGGGAACATTGGAAGGGAACAAGCAAAAACTGCAGGAATTTACGCGATGCCTTGTTACAACAAGAAGTTTACCAAAAGAAGAAAACAGTGGGTGGCAAAGCCAACCTTCCAGCAGATGGAATTTGAATTTGTGAAAGATCTGACATTGAATGTGCTGGCCATGCAAATGCATGGAATTGATCCAGATTTTGTTTCCAGGGCCCAGTCAATGCCACGGAACATTACGAAATGGGTTTGCCCAGTATTGCAAATTATCAAAACAATAAGTTATCTTAAATGTAAAAAAGATATTTTAAATCAATAACTATTAGTATACATCAATAAATTATCACTTCTCATATCTCATCCTCCAGACCGGTTGCAGTAGAAGAAAAGTATGCTGATGAAGTTCCAGGCTCCTCCTATATAATAATTGTAAAAAATGACATGTAAAAGATGGTCGATATTGACAAAAAAGCCTACAAGCCAGTTTGTAGCAAAAGCCAATATTATACATAACAATAATCAATATGTTTTAAGTTTTATGGTTTTAGTCGCATCTGATGGAATATTCTAAAAAGATTACTTGAAAGGTGAGTGAGGTTGCTGTTGACTCCAAAATAGTGGTCGATGTAGCATCACAGTCCTTCAATCGATGTATATATTCATACCATTTTTCAAAAGAAAATAAATGGACATTAGTATTATAATTTAGACCACATAAAACTATTTAAAATGTTTGTGTGCAAGTTGCTTGGCCTCACCATAAGGATGTTGGACGTGTCTGCGGTTTCCTCCATGGTAACGGTCTATAATCCATCAGGGTAGTCTACGAAAAAAGACAAATATGGTGATTTTAAAAAATGACCTTTTTGTAAAGGACTGAATGTGATTGTGTATGTTTGAACTATTCAAGTATCTCTGAAGTAGGGATACATAAAATAATCTAAAGGTCAAAATGTACCAAACACAGTACATTGTGTCATGAAGGAAACTTGTGTATTAAAATGTCTATGGAAATATTGCCCAAAAAATGTAAACTGTGCATTATGTTACCTGTTCACAGACTATTTCAATATATTGAGTGGTCATTTATAGGACATATTATACAGGCAAATTTCGAAAATGGTAAAATGCATTTAGAAATCCAGCCTCCACTACTCACGTGGGTCAGCGTGGGCTGAATTTCAGTTGGAACTGCATTGGGAAATAATTTATGAAGGAGTCTGGGGCAATGATTTTTAGTGTACTCTGACTGTTCGTACATATCGTCTGAGAAGTGCATGCTGCAGACACAGAATCAATTGCCTCTCATAGCACCCAAGACATCCTTGGCTCTGCTTTCAATTTCAGACACTGGAAATCCGCAGTTCAAGAGACATTTTCTTATTAAATTTAAATCCTTTGGAAATACATGCAGGACTGTACTTTGACTTTTAGCATGGCTGTTATTAGTGCACCCCAAAACTATACAAGAAGGCATTGCTGGATTGTCCCTATGATCAGTTAAAGAAATATAAATACATATTACTATTTTTTTTTTAAACTTTATTTTTGTATTTTAGTAAACAAATACATATTAATATTTTAAAAAGTATCACAGTGAGAAAATCAAATATCATAATCCTTTGACAATAAAGAAAAATGTACTTTATAAAAAATGGAACCTAAAGCAAACAAGCATTGAAAACATGCAATGCGAAAGATTACATTTGGCAACAATACTCTGCAATGTTATGTGCTAATTACAGAGATAAAAATGCATAAGCTGGTTGATAATGGTGTAGACATTTTTAATCAAATAAAATTAGAATAGGGTGTACATTGAGTATAAAGCAATAGAAAGTGTCCTAGCAGAGAACAATGACACTCCAGAAAACAATACTAAATGTTGACTAACCGTTACTTAGAGGAACAGATGAGTCGACTCAGCAGGCAAGGTAAAAAGTGGAGAACTGGCGATATCCGTTGTCGATCTCACAGATGTTTTCTTGTTAACTCCCACAGTGTTTATAAAGGATTACAGAAGTTGGAGTGTATGTGAATGTATGACATGTTCGTTCACACCCACCAGGCCTCTATGACAATGTTTGACATCCTCAATCCCGCCAGTGCAGCCCCCTTGCGAGCGCATGCCCACAGATGCGAACTGTCATTGATAGCGGAGGGGAGATGGAAGTGGATGAGGCAAGCATGATAGGCCCAGAACATATATAAAGGGCTTAGTCATATGTTGATTGTAGGGACAGGGGTCTTCAAAGGGAAGTCTGGAGACACCAGGTCTGGGGTGGCCATTATGGATAAGGGTCCCCATGCAAAAGAATCCTTTGTAGTGTACATGATATTTGACACCTTGACCGTTCCCACCCTCCCAGCCCCCTGGTGAGCGCACGCCCCCAGGTGCGAACAACCATTCATAGCAGAGGGGGGGTGTGGATGAGGGAAACATGATAGGCCTGAAACACAGTCAAAGGACACAGACATATGTTGATTGCAGGGACAGGGTCTTCAAAGTGAAGTCTGGAGACACCAGGTCTGGGGTTGCCATGTGGATATAGGTCCCCATGCGAAAGAACCCTTTATGGTGTAAATGGTTTTCAGCACCTTGAGGGTTGCCATCCTCCCAGTCCCCTTGCGAGCACATGCCCACAGGTGCGAACAGCCATTGATATCGAAGGCGGGATGGGTGTGGATGAGGGAAACATGATAGGCCCGGAACACAGTCAAAGGATACAGAAATATGCTGATTGCAGAGACAGGGTCTACAAAGTGGAGTCTGTAGACACCGGGTCTGGGGTGGCAATGTGGATAACGGTCCCCATGCAAAAGAACCCTTTGTGGTTTACATGGTCTTCGGCACCTTAAGCGTTGCCATCCTCCCAGCCCCATTGCAAGCACACGCCAACAGGTGCGAACAGTCATTGATATCAGAGGCGGGATGACTGTGGATGAGGGGAGCACAATAGGACAGTAAACTTGTTAAAACACACTAAACTTTTCCAATACTCTTAGATGTTTGGACGTGTTGTGGACTTACAAAAAATGTCTAACAACTGTTCAGATTAACTCCTTTTTTAATTTTTTTATTTAGTTTGGTAAAGTGGATGGCACTGACACTACAAATTATACTGCTGCAGTCGAGAACAGATTAGCCGACTCAGCAAGCAAGTTAAAATGTGGAGAGCTGGCAATATCAGTTGTCGATCTGACAGATGTTTTCTTATTAACTCCCACAGTGTTTATAAAGGATTACAGAAGTGGGAGTGTGTGTGAATGTATGAGTTTTTCGTGCACACCCACTAGGCCTCTATGACAATGTTTGACCTCCTCAATGCCGCCAGTGCAGCCCCCTTGCCAGCGCATGCCCTCAGTTGCTTACTGTCATTGATAGCAGAGGGGGGATGGATGTGGATGAGGGAAGCATGATAGGCCTGGAAGACAGTCTAAGGAAACAGACATATGTTGATTGCAGGGACGGGGTCTTCAAAGGGGAGTGTGGAGACACCAGGTCTGGGGTGGCCATGTGAAAAAGGGTCAAAATGCAAAAGAACCCTTTGTGGTGTACATGGTATTCAGCACGTTGAGCGTTCTCATCCTCCCAGCACCCTTGCGAGCGCACGCCCACAGGTGCGAACAGCCATTGACATCAGAGGCGGGATTTATGTGGATGAGGGGAGCACGATAGGCCAGTAAACATGTGAAGGCACACTAATGTTTTACGATACAAAGAATGTATAACAACTGTTCAGATTAACTCCTTTTTTATTTTTTTTATCTAGTTTGGTAAAGTGGATGGCAATGACACTACAAATTATACTGCTGCGGTTGAGGTGCTATCTGTATAAATCCACTGTATTGTCTGTGGTCACTGGGGAATTCATCGCATGCAGCTATTACTCGTTGAACATGAAATCTGCGTCTTCCACGAATCCACCATGTAAAGTAATAATATGCCACAAGTCTGTACCACCTGTGTAAGAGACAGAAATAGTTTCCTTGAATGAACCCAATAATTGCATTTCTTTTTTGTTTGCTCTACCTTGTAAAACGTAAAGCATTGTTCTGCTTTAAAAAAGTACTTTTCCATGCGAAGTACTGACACTACTTGTGATTTCAAGTAGGGATCAATTAGAAATGTGAATGCACATTCCAGCAAAACGTTTGAGAGAAGTGAAAAGAAACGTAATTGTTTTGGGGTGAATATTTGACAGCACTTTACATGCAATTCTGTTCCGCATTCTGTATGAATCTTGCTTTCCCAGCTGTGACTGTACCCAGAATAAATTGTGTTACTTCTTGCTTGGCATACACTCCTTTTTGGATTACTTTTGTAATTTTTTATTGGCGAGTTCCGAGGCAACCCACAGTACATATGCAAGACACATTTCTCTTAGATTAAGTAAAGGAGTGAATAATTGTGAGGGCCAAGTATTGAACAATCAAAGATGCAGAAAGCACATGCAAGACGGAGAAACTAAGTCTCCAGAGGCTGAGGAGAGTAATAGCACCCAATATAATTGACTCAAGTAGCACTAAACAAAAGGACAGAATGTACAAAATCATGGTCTCCTCACACGTGGTACAAGACCAGAAAACAAGTCCTATTCATAAAGCTCCTGAAGAAGATAGCAATGTAACTTCACTCCCTTTAAGGCTACAAGGAAGAAAACAGTCTGTAAGGTCAACTACAGAGAACAATCAATGGATTGGGGTCTAACTGATAAGAGATGGTAGGCTAATTAGTTAAGGAGGGCAGTTGTCTGACGTTGTTCCCTTGCACTTGGGTTTCATTGCTTGTGTGCTGCTAATGAGCCGAATGTTCAAGGTTGGAATAGAGTGCCAATCAATCATGAGGGCCGATGTAATGGTGGACCATACATTGTTGCAGAAGCCTATCCGCTGCAGTTGCTATGTTATTATCAGTATTTTGCATAGCTAGAGGTTTTTCAAGACGTGCCTACCAGATAAGGGGTAGCCAATGATGATACTAATACTTACATAAACTATAGATAAATATGCTCCCCTAACCAATCCCTCCACCTGGTAGGTGTTTACTGTTTGCCACGTAGGATGACATCATAGCTGGTGTATGTTAAGGTATTCAAACAACAAAGAGGGGAAGAGGGATATACAACCCACAAGCATACCCTCTGAGCTAAAGGGATCGACCCTTGATACTTTGAAACACAAAGCTTGTGGTTGTATTTGGTACCTTGGTATGTTAAGGTATAAAACCTTTCATGCAATTGAAATGCGTTGCAAGTGTGTGAGCTACAATCTGTTTGTTTGCCAGGTTTCCCTTCTTTATTGAACTGATAATGAAGTAGTATTTTGCCATATTCTTTGAGTCTGTCCAGTTATTTGGTCATGAGATCATTAATTTTGGTAATCCAATTCAGCACTTGGAGCGCTCTGGGTGCTACCGCACATTTGGTAACAGTACGTAGTGTTCAGGCACAGACTCTCGGATTCTTGATGTCTTCCACCATTAGCCAGAGGATTGCAGAGTTTCTTGTGGAGAGCGGAGTAATCAGGCATGTAAAACGAGACGATCAGCAGGTGCCTCTTTGAAGAAATTCCTGTCCAGACCCTATGTGCGCCCCGTGGACTAAAGGCGAAGTGGTCAATTGGGGAAGAGTCGATACCGAAGGGCTCGAGCTGAGCAACGGATGTAAGTAGAACATCGAAAGTGACAAATAAAAGGGGAGAGATTGCATTGCATGTGTAAATATATATATACTGGTGAAACAGTAACAGGATTTGTTTAAGAGAGAGAGATACCTTGATACCTATTCTCAGGGAGATACAAGGGAACGCACCACACTCCAAGTTGGGGTATTTTTAAGGGATTCCTTAGGCAAGGCCAATATGAAGGATGCGTTTCACATTCCAAAATGGGGTAAAATGGAAATTAGATACTTCTACTAGTGACAATAAGGAAGACGATTGTAAAAGAAGTTGTTGTGCACATTTGTTTGGGGTTATGAAATTATTAGTGTAAGAATTTGACTTGGTTTAAAAAGACACGTGTCTCTCTTAGTTGTGATTAAATAGTTTGTAAATGAAAAATTGTAATATTTTGACTGTTTGTCAGCTCCTAAAACAAGCAATTGGCGTCAATCATAGGAGGGTAACAGTTGAGGCAAAATATAGCAAATTAAGATTCTTAGATTGCCAATAATAAAATAAACAGGATAACGAGAACTGCCAGAACTATAACAAAGAAGCAAAATGAATATTATTGCGTAGGCTTGAAAATTGGTTGGAGAATTGTTTCTGGGAAATGGGTGGCGATTGATGGTGCTTGCCAAAATTGATTGTCTGATATAATTAATTAAAGTAATAGCAGAATAAAAGGTTTGGTATGTATTGACAGTTAAACATGTCTTGTCATCCTGGAGGACACTCCTCTTCTACACTTGTGCAAAATATTACTGAGTTACACACCTCAAATTATAAAATATCATGCTGAATGGGTAAGAGGCACTGCTGACAAAATGTTCATGCCTTGGCTCAAGAGGGTTCTCTATCAAGAACAGTATTACAACACATGACAAAATACTTACATGCTGTGTACACAGGGAAGAAGTTACAAAAAAGGTTAGCTATTTTAGAGCTATGGAAAATGTATCAGAACGAGAGAGAAGACCCACCCGAGAAGGAGTGGATTCTTAATCAGCATGTAGGGGAGAGAACAATGCCCTCTACTCCGCTTTGTCCTTCTGAAGACTATAATACAACCACTGACAAACTGGGATTTTACCCTCTGAAGGAGTTAAAGCAGCAGCAGGGTGTTTTGATCTGATATATGCACACCCCGCTTATAGTAGTGAAGATAATACAGAAGAAAGTAAGACTAAAGAACGTGAATGTACAGATGCAGTAAATATGAGTAGCAGAATGAGAGAAGGGACAGACTGATAGATATAGAAGAAGAGACCAAGAGACAAAAATGGAGAGAAAGATGAAGCTAGTGAAGAGACAATTGTACAGGATGAGTTGATGGGAGGACACATATTACTTAAATTAGACAGAAAGGGTATCGACAAAGTTAAAGAAAGAGAAGAAAGAGCGGAAAACGAGAGAAAGGAAAAGGAACGAGAAAGGGCATATAAAGATGAGAAGAAAAATAGAGGAACAATGAAAGGAAGAACGAAGAATGTATGAAGTCCAGGTAAAAGAGAGAGAAAAAATTGAGAAAAGAAGAAATGTGAGGAAATAGAAGCCCAGAGATTGAAAGAAAGAAGGTTGCAGAGAAGGCGAGAGGAAGAAGAGAAGAGGGAGAAGAGGGAGATGAGAAGAAGGGAAGCAAAAGGAAATAAGACGGAGCAGGGAAAAAAACAGAGGACAAAATAGATCACATCGTTAATAGATGTGTAATACCAGTTGGAGAATGAGAAGGAAGAGCGAAGGTGGCAACAGCACCACAGGGAGCTGCACACGATACCTAGAGTACTGACATGGGCTGATGAGCATGCAGCATAAGGCATAGGTAAAAGGATTGGGGAATTATATAGACAGATGAGGAAAAAAGAAGGCTATGAAACCAGAGGGAGAATAGAAGGTTCTCCACTCAGAGAAACAAGAGGTAGATTGGATGACATAATGATGGACACACATAGAACTTTGTCCCTAAGTAGATCTTGATGATGAGGAAAGGGATAACAGCCATACCACTTGTGGTATCATGATGTCAGACGAAGAATAGGAAGAAAACAAGAGTGTGTGAGAAGAGCGCACATGTGGCTCTTTGATAGATCCAGGCGTAGGAAAAGGGGTAAAGTGGTCAGATTAAGTAGAACCAGAAGCAAAAATAACAAAACCTATACCATATCCTGAACGACCAAAAGGACGGCTGCATAGTGTAAGGGAAATGTCCCTGCCTTATGTAAGTAGACTAAGGTCATTGCCAGGACAAGGCGAGTAGGCAAATCCGGCCCCACCTGGAAGACTGGAAGACAAGAAGGGTAGGTGGATATGATTGTAAAACAGGCTTCACACAATTCCCATTATTAGAGAAAGGGGGAGGACGACCACAATATGTACCGTAGCCACCGATAGATAAAGATAATTTAAAATGCAAGTTGCCTAGTTTTGACCACTGGAGCAGGTAGAAAGAGTGACAGGGGGAATGACATCAGCAGTGGGTGATGTAAAAGACCTACTAGCAGCTATATTAGGGGAGAAAGCTGAAGACATTTGAGGTGAGCGGGACATGCCAGTGTGAAAGCACAAATCACAAAACACGATGGAGTGCCATTTAATAATTGTAGATCAGACTTACGGAGGGGACCTAGAGTACAGTATCCTAATACGTCAGACACGGGCATGATTATGACATGGAAAATGGGGGAGAACGAAGATCCTGTTGCTTATATTCAGGAGATTCAAGAATGTTGGCGTTTTAAAATGAGAGAATTGTGGGAATAAACAGTAGCATTGTTTTATCATACTTTATGGAAGGGGCTGCCCGAGTCAGTGCAAAGACAGATGAAAAAACAGGTAGGGATGGAAGAGAAGCCATGGCTGGAAATACAGTTGACTATTATACATAATTGTTGATTGTTACAAGAGAGGAATAAGAAAAAAGCAGAGAATAGGAAGTTTGAGGAAGCAAAGATAGTTCAGAAAAAGTTGTGGAAATTTGCTATAGAAGGAGCAGTACTGACGAGGGGCGAAGGAGTGGTTACACAAGAGTTACAGCCTACACAGCCAATCAATGTAAGGTATCCTGTAAATCAGGGTGGGTACAATGTTTGGCCATGTGCTAGAGGGAATGGACCTAAAGGACGAGGAGGCAGATTTTGAAACCCTCAAGGGGGAAGAGGATTTAATGGAGGCCAGCCTCAGCAGTACTGGAATTGAGAGAACAGGACATATTGCCCGAACATACAGAAGTAGAGGGGGCAAGAAGCAAACCTGGCAATGTCCAAGAGGGGGGATGGCTATTTTCCACCTTATAGTAGAGAACAACCAGAGTATTATGGCCAAGATCACAAACAGTATCAGACGCGTGTGCCGCAAATACAGCAAACGCAGCAAATGCAGCAGATTCTGCTGCAATCACAGTCACTGCAAGGGCAACCACAGCAAGCACCTATGCAAACACAACAAGTATAGACCACAGTACACTCTGACACAACAGGTCATGTTACCCCAATGGAATGCAAATACAGGAGCCCCACAATCACCTACAACCAGGATAGAGAGTGTGACAGTGTTTGGAGGAAATCCTTTTACGGGTACAGGAATGAATTTGTATCCACAATAGGAAAGCCCACAGAGCGACCTGATGTGTTCAGTACTATCAGTGACACCAGACCCCCAAGAGGAACCGAGACTCATGTAACGATAGGAGCCAAGACATTTTAGTTTCTTGTTGACACAGGAGCAACTTGTTCCTGTGTTCTGAAGGGAAAGTATCCAATGTCTGGCATTGCAATGAATACGCAGGGCTTCTCTGGGGCAATGAGTTTGGTTCCTTTTACTGTTGAATTACCAATTTCAATAGGAGAACATGACATGTCTATGCCACTATTGTATTCCCAACAGACACCAGTTAATAAATTAGGATGTGACTTGATGACAAAACTTAACATGACAATGGGCCTCATTACTAGTCAGGCGTTAAGGGGTTAACGGTGCCGACCCTTAACGCCTGATTACAAGGTCCCTTAGCGCCATGGTGATTTTAACGCCTGCTTTTTGCAGGCGTTAAAATCCATGGCGCTAAGGGACCATGTTGCTAATTACGCCACCGTAATTTACGGTGGCGTAATTAGCGCCTTCCCCACTCGCATTATGCCCTATGGGGCAAAAATGGGAATGGGGAAGGGTAAAATGGGAAATGGGGATTTACCGCCCCACTCACCTTGGAATGGGGCGGTAAATCCGCCATCCACCATGGTGTAAACATAGTTTACAACATGGTGGTAAGGGTACGACCCAGGCGGTAACTTACCGCCTGGGTCGTAATGAGGTCCAATATAATTTACTGACAAGGGGGTAATATGTTCCACTCCAGGGATACATTACAGGAATGTAAGAGAATATATATTACCATTTACATGCCAAAAAGCATTGAGGGGTGTTCCTTTAGATCCGGAAGTATTTTTGTATGGAGTGAACATTTTGTTGTCATGGCTTCCTGGATTGACAGATAAATTGTTGAGGACACTTGACAAGTTTTTGTTTAGGACAGAAAACATATGGATGATGTGGAAGGGCAGGTTATTCCCATAGAACTAGGGGCAGCAGTGGTAAGAGAGGAAAGGGTGGTTGTTGAGGGGACGGATGATGAAGGGAGAGGATGGAGAACAGTAATAGCTCTTGATGAAGGATATAGACAAACAGACTTGACAGACGAAGAGTTGTTCAGAGATGAGCATTCAGATGATTATTTAGTATTTTTCATAAGTCTTGCATAATGGATAAAAGTTGAGAATAGGGAGAAACCACAAAGAATGGCATTGGCAAGAAAGAAACCACATTCTTTCCTGGAAGATTTAGAAAAAGTGGCAAGCATTTTATGGAGCAACAGTCCATATGACGTGGATCTATTGAGTGGAGCAGGAGCGCTTAAAATAAAGCTTAAATCAGGAGAAATTTTACCATCAGCAAAACAGTACCCTATGTCCAGAGAACCAGATGAAGGTATATTTAAAACAATGTCTGCTTTAGTACAGAAAGGAAGACTGGTACCATCAGACTCCACATGTAGCACAGCTGTGTGCCCAGTAAAGAAACCAATGGGGGTAGGGGGGTCGTGTGGATTTATTCAGGATCTACGCCCCTGAAAAAATATTGTCAAAGCAGAGTTTCCTCTAGTTCTGAACCCAGCTACAAAATTATGTAACATCCCAGCTACAGCTAAATATTTTATAGTAGTAGATTTAAAAAATGATTTCCTTTTAATTCCCCTTCATGAGGCCACCCAAGATTTGACATCCTTTTTGTATAGAAATCAGTGGTGGAAACATACAAGATTCCCACAGGGGTACAGTGAGTCCCCATCAATCTTCAGCGGGGTTCTTCAGATGGACCTAGGCAATATACAACTTGAGAGCACAATAATTCAGTGCATAGATTACATAGTAGTGTGCAGTGAGACAGAAGAAAAATGCAGAGAAGACTCAGTCCAGTTAATGACAGTATTGGCAGGAAAAGAATACATTTCAATTACAGTACATATATTAGACCACTCTTTAAAGGATTTAAAAAAGCACATACAGCTAAAGATGAGATAGTATGGACAGATGAGATGATAAAAGGATTTGAAGAATTGGATTTGAGGAATGCGCTCCCTCCCCACCTCAGAGACATTGGGCCTCATCACGAGTTGGGCTGTAGCCCTTAAATGCGGTGGTAACGGTAATACCGCCGCATTTAAGGGCTGGCCCTATCACGAGTTGGGCGCTAAATTGGCTGTTTTACCTCCAGCTTTTTTCTGGAGGTGAAAATCTCTGTTTACGGCTGTATTACAGCTGGCTGTATTAGCCCGCAGTATTAGCACCGAAAATTCCCCATTGATCCAATGGACCCATTCAGGAATGGGGATTTACCGTTAAGGCCCAACCCGTGATCTGGTGGTAATACCACCAGACTGGTCGGCGCTAGGGCTATTACAGTCGGCAGTATTACAGCCGGGAATACAGCCCAACTCATGATGAGGCCCAATGACTCCCACACTGTCTTCCGTAAAGCCATCAAGGCCAACCTTTTTGTTTGATGTGCTAGAACCTGCAATATACTGTAACTTGTAACTACCTAAATGTAAATAAGTTCTTTCTGGGGCGACTTCTTTGTAACCCTTAAGTAAGCCTCCTTAAGCTCTGATTCAGCACCTCGATGCCTGCGGGCTGTTTGCACGCTCTACAAATACAAATAAATAAATGAATAAATAAGTAAATACATTTCTTTATCCCCATGTACGCAGGTAACTCAGACTAGTTTTTGATTTTCAGGGTCTCCCTGCAAAACCAGGTCTGCTCTGACTGCTGTTTTTATGCTACCTGAATCTATCAAGGCATTCACTATTCTTCCATTAATGGAAGCCTTCCCATGGCTAAATTCAATAGGTGAATGACAAAAACATATGCTAACAGACTCGATATCGTCTTCTGGTTCCTCCCATTCATCTCCCATCAAACATCCTATTTCCATGGGTTCTTTTTTCTGATTCTTGGGGTAGCTTCTAGCTATGTGACCATCCTCTTGTAGTTTCTTATTCTCTTCGGTTTGCCTTCTTGGCCTTTGCCAAAACTCATAGTTAACACTTCTTGGTATTTGTAGTTTCTTATTTCCTTTAGGTTGTCTTCTTGGCCTCTTTCAAAGTTCATGCATTTTACCCTCTTGGCATATTCAGAGTTCACATATTTTGCTTTTCATTTATTCAACTTTCTTTCGGGTTCGCAGTTACTTTCTTGTCTTAGGTTCCCTTTCAACTCAGAACATTTCACAGAGACTTTGGAATGTGCGATTTCACCTCGCAGGACCACTCTACTACGTTTGTTCCTTTTACGATTCAGCAATTGTCTTTTTCATTACATGTTTTATCGGCACACGTGCAACCTTCAACTTTTAAGTTACAGTTACTTTTGGCTTTTAACATAAACCAGACTTTTGTTGTCTTCGATATCTCACCAGTTGTGTTAATCAGTCTTCTTTCATCAGTTCCCTTCATGCAGCAGTCAAGGCCGTTTCCAACGCCTCCTCTGCTCCTCCCCAACTCTGTCATTTACCCAGGAGGGTCGCGGGCCTCTTTCAAGTACCTTGAAGGTTTCCTTCTTCGGCTCACTTGGATTCAGTCTTTGAACGCTTACGGCTTCTCGAAAGTGTGGGATTATCACCTGGCTCTTTCTCGATCTTCGTAACTGTAGATCAGCCCCTTGGCCTTCGACTTCCATTGCCTGGTTCACATCAGCCCCGAAAGAGCTGTTCCTTCTCGTACCCAGCCTCGCTCTCCATGTGCCTGTGCATGCCACATTTTATTCGCCTGAAAGGGCGTTTTAACAAGTGGTAGTAGGATTACATGCTTGTACATAGTTAGGATTATGTGCCTGACTCTGCCTGGCCTTATTACAGGGACAGGGCAATTGCAAGTCAGTAGGAGTGATCTGCCCGATTTCATTCTGCATCTTCCTCGGCCCAGTAGTGTTGTCAATGTAACAAAGGGAGACATTATGGGAGCTGTAGTTTCTCATAAAATAAGCAGGTATAGGGGTAAAAGGGGTTGTGGAAAAAAGGGGATACCATGTCTCACCATCAGGGGCTTTTCCCCCACTCCCTGAGGACCCCTACCCAGGTGATCCTCCCTCACTTGTCCACCCCCAGGGGCAGGATCTAAAAGTGATGGCCCTTCCCTGGCCATCTCTGTATGGGATCTCCAGAGATTAGGTCGTGAAACACCCTCTGGTTTTTCACATTACCAACAGCCGGCTGCATCTGAACGTGTCAATCCAGAGTCCCTACAGCAACCTCAACACTTCCCAGGGGAGAGCATTTATATATTTCACTAATCCAAGTGCACTTAAGGTAGAAGGTCAGAAGTTTTGGATTCATCTTTCAGATTTCAGATGGGCACCAGCACCAACTCGCATATGCAAGTGAAAAACCTTAGTGGAAACCAACCCAAAGACTAAAAAGATGAGTACTCTTACAACATTTGTGACATATTTCAAATTAGGGCATCCTTTTGGATGAATGGACAATGATGTTTCTTCGGTCACTCAAGGAGCAGCATACAGGAACAAGAATGTTATGATGTATATTGTTTTTCTCTTTTTTCTTTTATTTTTGTCTATGTATAACGAGATTGTGCGGGTGGGGGATGGAGAGGGTAGGTATGAAAATGTTGATACGGTAGCAGTCATTGACATAAGGTCTCATGATGTGCCAGTGCCCAGGAGGAGATGGGCCACTGAGCAACAAAGAGCTGTCGAAAATGAAGGTGCTCTTTCAGACAGTAACGTAAATGTGCATTACCCTGATTCATCTATATAAATAAAAATGTAAATGTTTGTTTGTTCAAAATCTTAAATCTCTGAAAGTTCCTCACCGATTGCTTTGAAATTTTGACACAACGTTTCATTCGAATAAGCACATGTTTTTATATACCTACTGTGCATATATGTCACACCTGTGACAGGTAAAAACATGCTTTTTCTGAAAAACAGCGCTATCTGTTGGATGTAAAAGCAACACACGCTATGCTAAATATATATATATTTTTTCATTTTGGTTTTATTGATTTTGAACAAAAGAATTCCCAGTATATAGTACGTAATTACTAGCTCATGGTTACATTACAAGAGCAGAGTTTATGGCTTTGTTACACTTTAAAACATCTTTATACATGTCTCCATTCTCTGGCTGTAACAATGAATAGAACTTTACCCTCACCCTCCCCCCTCAGCCCCGTTGGTTGAGCAAACATCTTATGAACATTGTGTGTGTGTGGGAAAAAGTGGTCATAGTTCTACTGTTGTGGGGGTTTCTCAACTGCGAGATCGGAACCGTCTCCCTGCGTCATCTTTTGGTTCCTCTGACTTACATTAAGTCCTTGGGAGTTCATCAGATTGAGGGTCTGAAGTTGTTGAGAGGTGTTTATTTTTAAAGTCCATCCATAGGGCCTCACATTGCAATGCTTTATTGTGCAGAGAGGCTGTGATCATCATTTCCATTGTGCAGATGTTGAATGCCACATTGATCCATTCATTTTTTCACGGGACTGTTGTGGATTTCCATTTCATTACTAGTAAGGCACGAGCCGCTAGCATTAGTTGGGAGGCCAGTCCTTTAGTTCTGATCCCGTCGTCCTCGTTTCTCTCTGATCCAAATAGAAGCAAGTGAGGGTCGGGGACCCTTTGCATGCCATCTATTTCTTTGATCCAACCCAGGACCTCCTCCCAGAATACGTTTATGAACGGGCAACTACACCACATGTGCCAGTAATCGGCTACCTCCCCACATTCCCTCCAGCATCTTGGACTCGTTGTTTGGAACATTTTGGAGAGCCTGAGCGGATCATATTGCCATCTGTGTAGTAGCTTAATGGCGTGTAGCTTATATTGGCTAGATATGGACGTTTTGGACGCCGCTTTACACATTGGGCCTCATTACGAGGTTGCCGGTAAGCGAAAAACGATGACGGTAAAGGATTACTGGCATCGCTTACCGCTCCGGTGCATTATGACCCGGCAACCCGCTATTAGCAGCACCCTAAAGAACGGTGCCTCTAATAGCGGCATGGGTGCGTACACGCGCCCCTTCGTGGAGCAAATATCAGCATGCCGGTAATAGGAGGAAATCCCAACCCACGCGGACATGCAAATACCGGCATCGCGAAGCCGGTAATGCCCAGGAGATAGCCAACACCAAAGTAGGCTTCCATGCACTGGCTGGCATGCCCAATTCTGTTGGTGTCCTGGACTGCACCCATGTCGAATTGGTAGTCCCCCATGCCATAGAGGCATGTACCGCAATCACAAGCAATACCACTCCATCAATGTGCAAATGGTATGCGACTCCAGCAAGATCTTCACACATTGCTGCGCCCGATTTCCCAGATCAACACATGATGCCATGGTACTGCGCAACTCCACGCTAACCTGTCACATGGAGCGACATGCTGGACCACTTGCCTGGCTGCTTGGTGAGTTGCACAACTGGCCCATGGCAGTGCTTTGGGGTACTGATGCGTAGGCATGCATACTCCACCTGGGTGGGAAAGGGGGGGATGCATACTACACCTGGTTGTGAAAGTGGGGGATGCATACTCCACCTCTGTGGGAAAGGGGAGGGATGCATACTCCACCTGGTTGTGAAAGGGGGGGATGCATACTCCACCTGGGTGGGAAAGGGGGGATGCATACCCCACCTGGGTGGCAGTTGTCGGTGATTGGAGAATGCATGCAGAGCTAAACACTCCAGACCTGAACCCCCCAAACGGAACATGACACATCACTGGCACAAACTTCACAAATAAGAGGCACAACCAGGGCACCATGGTGATGGTAAGCAATGCATGACGGTACAGGATGGCAACTGTGCCAATGTGGCTAGTGTGACCATGCATAGTGTAGAATAAACTGCATGAATGGGAGGCTAAACATTGTCGTACTACCACAGTACATTCGCCTCCGCATGCATTATTACACCCTGCATCATCTATTGAACGCCATCCAGACTACCACACCTCATAACAGTATAGAATGCATCTAGGTGACAATTTTGCATACATACAGGGACATGTGCATGTCCACACCAAATAGCTGCCGCCATGACTGTGCTTCCTGAAGGTGGCAGCTCAGAGTGACACACATCTATTTGTATTTGCTTGCAGGTGATGGAGGATATCCCTTGAGGCTGTGGCTACTTACCCCTGTGCGGAACCCGCAGAACAGCCATGAAGAGGAGTACAATTGTGTGCACACCTGTACCGGTGTTGTGATTGAGCAGACCTTTGGCCTGTTGAAGGCGCGTTTCCGCTGCCTAAGCAGGTCTGGTGGGGCACTCCTATATAGGCCTGAGAAGGTGGCAAAGATCACCATGGCCTGTGTCATGCTGCACACATGTGCGTCCGGAGAAATGTACCACTGCCACCTGACATTGACATGCATGCACCGGGTGAGGATGATGAGGATGGAGACGGAGGTGAAGTAGCCCCCTTGCCAGTATGCGATGCACGGGATGGCCATGCTGTACGCCAAGCACTAATTCACGAATACTTCTGAACCACAGGGACTATGATAGACATGCGTCAGTGACACACTGGCTCCATGTGGACATGCACACTTGGATTGTTGGGAGTTGGCCACTGAACACCATCACACATTAAAAGGATATGCACAAAATGAACAATGTCCAGCCATTGAATTTTTTGGCACACAACGGGTGTATTTTTTCAACACAAAAATGTGCACACTCCCCCCAACCCACAGTGAACTCCCTAACTCACGCTACAAGCCCCAAAAACCCCCAGTGAACTCCCTAACCCACCCTACAAGCCCCAAAAAACCCCAGTGAACTCCCTAACCCACCCCACAAACCCCAAATGTCCCCAAATGTACTCAAAGAAATGGTTCCCTTCACCCACAACCACATGTCCCACTCCCATTGTCTGGGCACTCTACTTCCTGGCCTTTTTGTTGTCCGGGGGTGGCATCTCTGAGTGCCGTGTACTCCTCCGGGTCATCCGCACAGGGCTTGCGGGGACTGAGGATGCAGGTGTTGTAGCAGAGGATGTATCTGAGGTAGGTTCCACGCCTGCTCCAAGGCGTGGCCGCTGCTTATGGAGCAGGATGGACGTTAGGACTTGGGGTACTGCCCCCAGACAGTCCCTCATGAGGACAGCCGACGCATTCACGGCAGCAGTGTTCGCAGCGATGGCCGCTGTGGTCTCCCCAATGGCAGTTGTGGTCCCTGCAATGGCAGCAGCAATGGCCCTCCTAGTGTCCTCCCCATCGGCAATATACTGCCGCATGAGATCCAGCATTGCCTCCTGTCGTGCCTCCACCCTCGACAGGCATGCCTCAAAGGTGTTGGTGGGAGCTGGAGTGGTAGGAGGTGGAGTGGTGGGAGCTGGAGTGGTAGGAGCTGGTGTGGTAGGGGCTGGAGTGGTGGGGGCTGGAGTGGTGGTAGCTGGAGTGGTGGATGGTGCATGCACAGGGCCTACATCCTGGGTGCTGTCCTCCTCGAAGGGGCACACGTCTGAATCCCTGAGGTCCGAGTCATGGAGGCAGGGATCATCACTGCTGTAGGCATCCATTTGGGGTGGAAGGGACACCCCTCCAACTGTTGTGGGTGTGTGCTGCTGGTCCTGATGTGTGTCAGCCACACTGGCAGCAGGTGTTGTTTGCTGGCTTTCCACCCGGTCAGGCACACTGGATGTGGGTCTGGCCTGTTTGTCTGGCTGGGGGGTGGTGGTGGCGGTGACCCTTGTCCTATGGCGTGATGTGCATGCCCTTGCGCTCCTCTCCTGACTGGCATCTTCCTCATCGGTGCTTGGGGGTTAGAAGAGATGCAGGTCAGCAGTGATGGTGTCACATGCCAGCGCCATTCAATTGTGCTGTTCAATATTCATACATTCATGCATCCATGTCTTACAGGTGTGTCGCACTTGGTGTTGTGAGGGGGCATATTGGTAATCAATGCATGGCAGGTGGCATGCCGTTGATATGGGGTTTGTGTGTTGGGTTACATGGGCACGGTCATGGTATGTTGCCCTTATGTTGGTTATGGGATTGGCACTCATCATGCATTTCTGTGTGGCAGGGTTTGGCATGCAATCTTGACTTGGATATGTTGATGTGGGTGTAGGGACATGCATTGCCTTGCCTGGTCTCACTTCCACGTCACTTGTGCTACGTCATGGTTTCCTCTACAGGGATGTGCAGGGTCACTCACCTCCTTCTGGGGATGATGCGGCACCCATCTCCATCTCTCCGAATCCCTCAATTGACTCAGGATATATGAATGTGCTGGCAGTCTCCTCCCAGGGCATCAATTTAGCAGGTGAGTGGGGACCCCCACCTTTCGCCATGGCCGCCCTCCTGTTGCTTGACAGGATGTTTCTCACCCTCATGTGGAGGTCATCCCACTTCTTGCGGCAGTCACGCACAGTACGTGGGGTGGTCCCCACGGCCGACACCTTCCGGGCAACCTCCTGCCAGATTTCCTTTTTCCTCATCTGAGCAGCATGCTTCATGTCATTGGTCTTGATTATGTCTGCATGTGCAGCAAGAGTGTCCGCCAGCTCTGCGTCTGAGAAACATTGTTTCCGCTGCTGGGGGGTTGTCTTCCTGGTGGCTTTGGACATCTTCAGGGTTTTCCAACACAGCACAACACAAATAGACTGGTGGTTTTGGAGGATTGCAATGGATTGTGTTTTTAAAGATGACCGCCGGCCAATTTCCCGTTCCGACACGATGACTTTATTTCCGGGTCTGGTTTTGCGAGCCCAGTATTAGCATGGTGGTATTACCGGGTCAGTATTTAGGGGTTCCTCCTAGGTAGTGCCGGTATCGGTGGTTCCCGTGATGCCACTATCGGGGGGTTGGAGGGCCTTTAGCGGCATGGCGGTATGGCCATTACCGGCATGGGGGTTCACGCGTGCTCGCGCACTCATAATCAGCCGCTATTAGCGGGTTCACACAAGCATGGACCCGCACTAACCGGCATGCCGGTAATGAGGCCGTTTTTACCGGACTACTCGTAATGAGGCCCATTGTTTCCCACTGATCAGGGCTTATCTCATCTCCTATGCCTCTTTCCCATCTGTTTCTCAGAAGTTCCGTGGACCCATCTCCTGCTTCTATTAGTTCTTTGTACATTGCAGATATCAGGCCCTTTATTTCAGACCTGGAGTCTAGAAGTTTTTCAAGCGGGGTAAGGTCTCTTTTCAGTTTATCCTTCCATTCAGATTTATGTATTGGAAGGTGGACAATGGGCCTATTCCTAGGGCCTCAGTCAGTTCCGGGAGCGGGATGAAAGAGTCTTTTTTCTGCAATTGCCCCACACTTTCCAGGCCCGCCTTATACAAAGATTGGAATCTTCCTACGTTGGGTATGTGGTCGTTTATGCCAGGGGACCATAGGTGGCTGAGCGGAGATGGCCAGGTGGTAATCTTGCGCATCTCTTTGCCTATTTGCCATACACTCCATATGGTGCTTAATATTGGATGGCCTTTGAGTCTACGTTGAAGCCTTTTTTGTGGGGTCCATAGCCACTCTGATACCGTAGCTGGTGATAAGTAATGGTTGTCCATGTGGATCCATTGGGGGTTTTTGTGGCCACGTAGGTGAGGGATTAGAATGCGTAATTGGGTGGCTCTGTAATATATTTTTAGGTCCGGGAGCCCTACTCCACATTTGTCTTTGGGAAGCTTTAGAGTGTTGTATGAGATCCTCACCTTCTTCCCCTGCCAGGGGAACCTTACCATAAATTTTAGCCTCAAGAAAGAACCCATTTGGTATCTCAACAGGTAGCATTAGGAAGGGATACAGGAATCAGGGGAGACACACCATTTTAATAGCGTTAATTCGTCCTAACCAGGAAATTTGTGAGCTTGTTCCATCTATTTAGATGAGCAGAGAATCGCTGGAGAAGGGGAGGGAAATTAGCTTTGTATAGGTCCGTCAGGGTTTTAGTAATCTGTATACCTAAATATTTCAATGTGGAATGCTCAATCTTGGGGCCTAATGGGAGGAATTTAGTTTCGTTTTCTTCTTTCGATCCCTGTAGGGGAAATAGTATCGATTTAGTCCTATTCTCAATAAACCTGGAGAGTTGACCATATTCTTCTAACAGATGGAGGGCATGGGGGATGGATACGGAAGTGTTAGTTATGTGTAGCAGTATATCATCTGCGTAGAGTGCTACCTTATATTCTGTTGCTCCCAACTGCATACCTTCTACCATGGGGTCAGTACTCATGTTTTGGGCCAGGGGTTCTAGGGAAAATGCAAAGAGAATTGCGGAGAGGGGACAACCCTGCCAGGTTCCGCGTTCCAATTCGAACCATCTGGAGTATTCTCCATTTACGAATATTGATGCTTTGGGGGATGTGTATATCGCCTGTATTCCCTTCCTAAATCTTGGCCCTATTCCTACCTTTCTCAAGAGCGCCCTCAGGAATTCCCACTCCACTCTGTCGAAAGACTTCTCTGCATCTATCGATAAAAGGGCAGGGTCACCGGCAGGGAATGAGATGCATGGACGAGGTGGAGTGTTTTGCGCATAGTGTCCACCCCTTGCCTACCCAATATGAATCCAACTTGGTCAGAGTGTATAAGATGATGCATTAGTGTCTCATATCTAGCCTAGGGAGATAGAGCTATATGATCAACAATATTTAGGGTTTCTTCCTTCTTTGGGGATCACCGTTATCAGTGCTCTGGTAAAGGAGTCTGGGGCCTCTCCCGCCTCTAATATCTCATTAAATAATTCTGTTATGAATGGTGTTAGCTGTGCACTAAAGGTTTTGTAAAAACTGGCTGTGTAGCCATCTTCCCCCGGGGAACCTTTTTATTGCGTCTTGGACTTCCTGCTCAGATATTGGGGAGTCTAGAAGCTCGGATTCTGGGTGTGATATTTTAGGCATGTCGATTGAGGATAGGTAGAGATCTGTGTCTGATTGGCTAGGGTTCGTTTTGGAGGTGTATAGGGTCTCAAAAAAGTTGGCAAAACTCTCTGGGATGGTGTGGGGAGTGTGAGCCGTGGAGGGGTTTTCTTCAATTATTTCTTCTACTTTTCGCTCTGCCCTTTGTTCTCTAATTCTGGCGGCCAATAGTGCGTCGGCCTTATCCCCTTTTTCGTAAAATTTCTGCTTGAGAAATCAAGTTTACGCACTACTTGTTCATGTTCCAACAGTCATAATTCCTCCCTTTTCCGCTGTGCTGAGTTTATTTTTTATCAGGATCTACCCCTGGGTTCTTTCTTATGTCCCCTTCCAATTGACATATATCAGCTCTGAGTCTGTGTTCTATGATCTTTCGCTCCCTCTTCTTAGAGGACCCTTCTCATATTAAAATGCCCCTTCAGGTGGCTTTCCCAGCTTCCCATATTGTTTGCTTGGATACCTCACCATTATTGTTCAATTTGAAATATTCATTAATTTCAGTCTCCATTTCTGTCTTAAAAACGGCATCTTTCCAAAGACTCTCATTACACCGCCATTTCCCTCCCGTGTCAGGTATGCCTACCCATTTAATGTCTACCAGGACCATATCGTGATCCGACCATGTTATCGGGATAATTTCTGAGCGCGTTGTAGTATCAAGGAGATCCTTTGTAAGGTAGATGTAGTCGATTCGGGTGAATGTGTTGTTCGGTTTAGAGTAAAAAGTATAGCCTCTATCATTGGGGTGCATGATCCTCCACACATCCTTCAGTTCGTACATGTCCATCATGTCTAATAATTCAGTGTGGTCGCCTTTATTCTGGTTTCTCATTTCGGGATTACCTGGTTTCCAGTCTTTGGCCGGGTCTGCACACTGATTAAATTCACCTCCCAGAACAACATGACCTGAGGCTTCTAACATTATTTTAGGGATTGTTTTCTCAAGGAATTTAGCATGTCCGGTGTTGGGGGAGTATATCACTGCAATCGTTACATTTACCTTTGCAATTTCCCCAGTTATCAAAAGAGCCTGCCCTCCCACATCAGACCATGTCTTGTCCACCTCAAAGTTAATTCCCTTCTTAATCAGGATTCCCACGCCTCCTTTCCTGAGTGGCCCAGAGCCCCAGAACTCCATTCCCTCCCGTTTCCTGATAATGCATCGTTCCTCGCCTTTAGCGAACTTTGTCTCCTGTAAGAGAAGGATGTCAATTTTGGATCTTCAGAATTCTCTAGCTACCAATGACCTTTTGGTTGGTGAGTTCAGGCCTTTCACATTAAGTGTCTCTACTCTAAGGGACTCCTTTCCCTTCAGCTCATCAGTTGATGTCATTGTTAGTACTTGTTGGGTAGTTGCTTATGTTCCATGCCCAGTAGATTGTTTGTTCATTGAGTCCCACAGTGTCTTGAGTGCTCTGAATTAACACAGATGTTGCTGCAACTTTTTCCCATCTTCTGTCCCCATGCCCCCATTTCCCTCCCTTCCCAAGTTGGTGGCGTTCGATGGAACCAGGATGATAACATTGGTCTTGCATCAAACCACCTGTGGGGACCGTTACTTCACGCCCCTTTACTTAATATAACATCTCAGTCTTAATTGAGCCCCCTCTATCCTCCTCCCTCATGCCCGTGTCCTGACCTTGTTATAAACCAAAACATGTTTCTCCAGTCAAGTCACTTTATTTTACATTGGAATAATTGTCATCTTACCTAATTTACGGATGGTCAGTTGTCTCCCCATGGGGAGGTGTTACCTCTTCGGTATTTCCTCGAGCCCTTCACATGTTTTCTCCTGGGACCTTGTATCCGCCATCCTCTGTCTTCTCGTCTTGGTCCTTCCCAGTTGTCTTCTTCTGTGCGCGGTCCAAGTAGGTCAGAGATGCATGCCTTGATTTATTTTTCTGAGCTCAGCTTCATTTTATTGTCTTCATATTCGAAGGAGAGGGAGAAGGGATAACCCCACCTGTATCTTATATTCTTTTCCTTCAAATGCTTTGTAAGGGGTCCGCACATCCATCCGCGTGCAAGCGTCATAGATGATAGATCTTGGTATATTGAGATCTGGGCACCTCCCAGAGTGATCGTGCCACTGCTCCTCGCCCTTTCAAAGACCCTGGTCTTATCCTGAAAGTGGTGGAATTGGGCGAGTACAGATCTTGGTCCGCCCGGGGGGCCACCGGCTCTGTGTATGCTCTCCGTTTTGAGTTCGTCAATCGCCTCATCAGTGACTAGAAGTTTGATGATGTCATGTTGGGTATTCCTCAAGTCGCTCTCTGTCTCTCCTTCTCGTTCTGGGATACCGAAAATTTGCAGGTTGTTCCGTCTTTCCCGGTTTTCCAAGTCATCAAGCTTAAGTTTGAAGTCTTCTTCCCATCGTTCTAGTTCTGTCATCCTTTGATCAAGCTGTGCCTCCAGGGTATCTATGGAAGCTTGATTATTCTCTACACCTTCCAGCCTTTCTTCCATGTTATCTAGGTGATGTGTAATCTTGTCTATTTTACAGCCAATGTTGGCCCACATATTCTTTATTTCTCCTAGTAAAGCAGCGATGTCCCCTTTGGTGGCCGCTGATTCACTTGTCGTATTGTCTGTTTTTGCCATGTTGAGGTCGCTGGTTTCAGAGGGCGAAGAGGTGTAGGCAAATAGAGCTAGTTTCTCTTTTATGCACATAGGGTCTCTAGGATCTCGGGGGTGGTGTTGGTGCTATGAGGCAGGCCCAAGATATGTGTTCAGTTCTGGGCCAGTATTATGTATCTTGCAGGCAAGGCGTTGTGTCTCCCCGCGTTCTGCCGGCCTGATTCCTTGGTTTCGCTTTACTTTGTGCACCACAGTTTTAGTTTGGGAGGAACTGTACCTCAGTGTCTTTTTAATCACTTTTCCTGTTGTGCTCACTGTATGGCGGGGCGGCCTTCCTCTGTTCCACTGACGCTAAGTGAAGCCAAATTGCGGGGTCGTACTGGGTGGGCGTCTCAGAGGGTGATTTCGGGTTGGTCTCCAGTCCTGGTCATGGTTCAGGATCTATGGTGGGACCTCTTGACTTGTGTTCAGAGTAGGATTAGAATGTCAGTTGGCAGTTGCTTGGAGTTATGCGTTGCTGCGGGTAGCCTGGGCTCCAAGGATGAGTGCTGTTAGAATATAGGGTTGTTTCTTTTCAACACGTGATGTGGCTGTTGGTTTGAAGTAGTTATTTCTTCTGTAGCCCTTCACCCTATTTGTGGGCTTTTGTCTCCCTGAAGGTGAGTCTGGGCTCACTGTCGGTGATGGGCATCCTGGGATTCAGTATGATCCGGTGGGTGAGCGCGGGGCAGGGTGTTGTGTGGAAGGATTTTTGTCCTGCTCGAGGTTCTTCACCTGCTTAGGGGTGTTCTGCTCCACAAGGGACAGCTCTGATTCCCCCTTTGGTCCACGGTGCTGGTTCTCTGTGCACTGATGCATGTGGGTTTTGTCGGGCAGGTGAGGCCACGTCCTCTGGTACCTATTGGATGAGGAAGTCGGATCTTGATAGAAGGCTCCCTGCACAGCTCCGCTGTGTGTTGCGTGTCCGTGACTCCACCGGGGCTGGGAGCAGATGGGTCCCCGTTCAGTGGGCACCGATTGCAGTAAGGCGGGCTGTCTGACGGGGGTGCTGGGGGCTTTTCATGTGCGACTGTCTTTAATTGTTGTTAGGCGGGTCGCTTGTGGGGTGAGGAGCGGTGCCTGTGAGGGGCCCGCTATTCTGTTTGTGTCAGCTTCGTTGGGGTTTGAGGGGTCGGGAAGTCTTTGTGCCGGTGGGCTATTCCAGTTCGCCGTGGCGCAGAGGGGCCAGGTTCCAACAGCCGGTCCACCTCACACCACGCATCACCCACCTTCGGGTCTGTCCCGCCACAGGCTCACTGCTCACAACGCCGGTCACTAGTAGTGGAGAGCCGCACGTTCCCAGCAAGCTGTGCCCTCCTCTTCAAGGCTCCCAGTTGCGGGACCTTCTCTAGCTTCTTCACTGTTCGCCGCGCGTCGCTGCCTGAGGGCCCACCAGACTACTTAGCACGCATATGTTGACTTCAGTTTGGCCTTGTCTTCACAGAGGGATTTCTCTGCAAAAACCTCTGCCGTTTTTGCTCTGGATTTTCACCACATGGGGGGGGGGACCTTCCGACAGCATTGCTTCAATTCTTGTCACGGGGGGACCTTTAGTGGGGGCTCAGTCCACTTTGGGGGCCGTGGCAGCGGAGCTCATGCACAGAGCATGCCTGTCTATGCGCCTCCTGGTGGACAGTCTATGGTAAATATTTTAATGAAAAACAGCGCCATCTGTTGGACGTAAAAGCATCACACGCTATACTAAATATTTCACGATTCCATTTCAATGTTTCCGAATGGCTCAAATACGTGCCAAGGAAGCAGCAGAGCGACGTGCAGCCAGGCTTCAGGATGCATGGTTGCGAGCATGGCGATTGTGTTCTGCAGCTTCAGAGCTGCTTCGTTCTCAAAAGTATGAATGCAACAGGCTGAGAGTGGCTGAAAGACATCAACGAGAAACAGCAGATCAGCGTCAAACACGATTCTGTGCTCAGCAATCACGTGATTACAATCGCATTGCATTCCGGTACAACCCAGGTGATGATTATAGTTTGAGCCGGCATGTTCTCATCGGCACCATAACTGAAGTGTGTCATTATTGCAAGGCTCTGAAATTTAATGGAGAAACAAAAGGAATGTGTTGCGCCGCCGGGAAAATTAAACTGCCTCAACTTGGAGAACCGCCAGAGCCATTAAAAACTACCCACGAGCATTGTGAAACTAAACATATTAGAAATGTGCACTTCCTCTTTTGTTTCTTTTCCATTTAACCAGACTGAGCCACAGCAACACATGGCTGGGGAGAGCTAGTATAACATATGCTACAACCACATGAGAGAGGTGGAAAAGGAGAGGTCTACAGATTCCTGTTATATCTGTCCCCTCATCCCACACGCTACTAGCACTAACAGACTGTTAATTCTAAGAGAAATGATGCCTCAGATAGCACAATATTTAGTGCATCTAGCCTTAAGCATTACCTGTTTCAAGGAAAATCAGCACCAGCTACTATCACACCAATCGATGAAAATGAGTGCGTTAAAAAGGACGGCAGGGAGCAGGATTATGTGAGGTGCAGCCTATGTTCTCAGTTGAATTTGGAAGGTTCTGTGGTTTCGCACAATAAATGGGAGAAGAGGGTGATGAGTTGCAGAGCAGGAGGATTGTGGGGGATCACAGAAGAAGCAGTGGCACATATTAATGAAAACTGTCTTGGGATTTGGAATGTGCACATTAAAAAACAGACCTGGCTGAAGTACAAAGAAAAACCTGTTAAGATCCAGTTGCTTACACGCTTATCCTTGTGTTTCAGGAGTGATGGCACTGTGCCAGTAGGCACCGATCAGAACTGTAGTAAATCATATGAATTGCAGACTTTGTGGGTGGACTTCCGTGATCATTGATGTATACTGGACATGTGGAGACTTTACCTATTTTCAGTTCCCACCAGATTGGAGAGGAGTGTGTAGTACTTCTATGTTGCATTTGCCAGTATTTATAGTGCCTGATGCTCATCTTACTCTTGTTAATGTGCCACCCTAAATTACACCTGTGCCCCCTTCCCTACAACATGCTTAGAGATTAGTGACTTTTGAAGGACACAAAATGTTAACGACCTTCCAGAGACAAACGCTCCAACTATTTTTCATTGACAACTTCAGAGTCATTAAAGAATATTCCAGAGCAGTACAAGATGTTCAGCAAGATGGAAGTGTTTTTCACCTCCCTCCTACCTCCTAGTGTTCAGGTTGCTGTGTATGTCCAATGGCTTCAAGTGACTCAATATGAACTGCTCCAAATGGATAACCATACCGAACATGGGTGCAATGCCATCAAGGAGGAAATTAGAGCGATTCGATTGATGACACTCCAAAATCGGTATATACTCAACCTCCTTGCTGCCATGGAGGAAGGGTGTGTCAGAAGATCGGCAGCTCTTGCTGCACCTACATTCCTCCTAATGACCTAGATAATGACTCCTAAACCCATGCCATTGAAGCATTGCATAATCTTCGTATTGCCATGGAAAGGGAGGCTTGAATACAAAGCCAAACATGTCTGGAATCTTTGTTTTCTTGGGTACCATCTTGGTTGGACCTAACTGTCAAAATGGTAGTGCCCATTTTTGTTTTCTTGCTTGGGATATTTTGCTCCTGTCACAGTCTTCTGAGGTGCTGTCTGGCAAGGCTACATAGAACAGCTATTATGATGTTGGTTACTTTGAACACAGGTAAGGCCAATCCCATCATACAACATGTCGGCATAGAACAGATTCAGGGATCAGTACGAGTTTAATTGGTGCTCCAGGTACTCTTTTGTATACTCCACCTAATTTTGATAGTTATACTGAGAATTGGGTAGATTGTGGAAGAGATGGAGGGTGTCTGTTTTTATCTTGTACCCCCGGAGGAGTAAGCTCATTGTGAGGAGAACATGCTTGATGTTTGCAGGGTGTGAGGTCCCAAGGATGACTTTATCATGCAGAGGGATGCAAATAGATTAGTTAATGGATTAACTCAAGGGGGAGTGTTGTGATGCACATACAGCATCCCAATAGGGGAAAGATGTTTATGCTAGGTAAGTTGTATTAGTCCATGGCGCGGTTTGGTTAAATGCAGTAACGTTGCAGTTAGCATGTGTTCAATGTAGTTTGGAGATTTGGTGCATATGTTACTTTGTATCTAGTTTTGAATACATTTATTTTGCATCATGTAGCAACATAATGAACAACAATATAATCGCAATATCATCATTCGGGGTACAGCTTTTTGGCACTAGAATGGAGTTGCGAGGAGCTCCGTGAGACCACATGAAAACGGGATTGTGTTTAGTGAATGTATTCAATGGGGTTCGAGAATATAAGAATATAGGGGATGTTTAGGTTCTTTGTATAGGGTGTAGCCAATGGGGATTGTCGGATGACATAACTATTATGTGTAATTATGTAAATTAATTGATTTTGTGTATAAACGAGGTGGAGTCATTAATTTTCAGCTTTACGAAACTGACTAGCCCACCCCGACCCCTCTTCTGTTTCCAAGTAATACATTTGCTTTTCAGGCAATGTTGTTACGCTCACCTGGACCCCACAGGGGTGTCGATCGGACCCGGACAGCTGCGGTCTCCGTCAACGTGATGCGTAGTGCAGAGATGACTGTCTGGACTGGCCCGCCTAGTCTTGTCTGCTGGACCCGAAGAAGTATTTTCCTACAAGTGGAGACAGGGATTAGCCACCTGTGGGTTTTAGTGATGGCCTCCCAACTGTTCTCGCTCTCCCCCACTAATCACCTCTGATATCCCCTTAGTAACCTCACCTTATGTTTGTAAAAGATGAGCTCTCCATCCTGCGTGTCTTGCAGGGGCGCGTAGATACCAGTTACTTCACTGGTTTGAAGGCATTGGGAGAGTTCCGGTAAGCATTGACTCTGAAGTCCCAGGCGGGATTGAGAAGTATCAAGTTCAAAGAGTTCAATGTGCCCAATGTTCACTCTTGTCCCCTTCCTTCCTTAAGTTGCAACTGAGTTCGTGAGAAGAAGGTCTCGTAGCTGCTGCTGGCGTTCAGGTAAGAGGCTGTGTTACCCAACGCTGTCTGGTAACTATTGCATGCGTTAACGTGTTGTTTTTCTCCCTCTTTACAGATGCGGCATATGAGGATATGGAGAATAATACCGCCGGTGGTAAATCAGGTAGTCTATGGTGGTAAGAGGTATTTGTTGATTCCCTTGGCTCACCTTGTTATTCTTGTGCCCCTAGGTGCCGGAGTTTGGCGAAGAAATGATGGAGACAGTGCCGGATCGAAAGATGCTGTGAGAACTCGTGAGTATGGCGCCGTGCTGGAGCTGGCGAAGCGACGCGTGCAGGACTGATGTACTTTCCAGGTCGGGAGATGAAATGGATCCGGAATCAGGTGAGGAATTTGAAATAAGTTTGTTTTCTAACCTTGTCCTTTTCTTCCTCTTTATTCTAGGAGCTCTGGATTCGAGGCGGGCGTGGCAGAAGACTGGATGCTGGCTGCAGGCTCGCGGGCGTGGCAGAAGACTGGATGCAGGCTGCACGCACGGTGAGAGTCACGCTGCTGGATGCAGAATAACACGAAGCATGTGCTGCTGTTCGGGCGTGGTTTAAATAGCCTTCAAAGTAGTCCCAGGAAAGAAGGTCCCCAGGACCACACCCGAGTAAAAAATAGTCCCTGTAGTAAAATAGTCCCATCCAGGCCTCACGTTGGCTTGGATTTATTTGCAGCATGGTCTGCATGAGGTAAGTAATGTCTATGAGCCTGGCGCCTATGGCGCCAGGACTGATTTTTATTATGAGCCTGGTGCCTACGGCACCAGGACTGAACCCAGACAACCCCTAGCTGAGGCTGCTGGGGTTTTTGTAAATGTCTGGATGCCTGCTCCCGGGGCTGATGGGCTTGATCCGGATGCCCGGGGGTAGGCATCATGACAAATGTGCATTCACTATCTTTTTGAGTTTTATCGTATCAGGCTTGGGGTCTACCCTGCTAAACCTCTGAGGCCCATCTTGGTAAGCAAAGAAGAGGCAGGTGGAGATACGCCTTGCACTGCCTCCCATGATTGGCAGCCAAGACCCTCCATATGTTCATGAGGGTCACATTAAAATGTTCACAAAGTGAATTGATGGCAAGGTAGTAGATGAGGAAGTGCTAATCGTTGCCACCACTGGTGTGCCAGCGACGCTGACAGCTCATTATACTGCTCAGAAACGAGGTTCCCCTGTCAGAGATCCCCTTGAAAGGGACCCTTACCATGATCAAATCTGCACCCCGGGCTTAGTCATTGTGTTGGTATGGATCAATATGAGTGCCACACTTCAGGGTACCCCAACGCATAATCCACGATCTCTAGAAAAAACTGCTCTTGGGGAAATACCCTTTTTGATGCTTCACATTGTGACGCTCACTAATGCCGTCAGAAAAGCTGTGGCATGCTCACGGCATTACTGGGGGTCAAACCTCATCTACAGATTTGAAATTTGCCAGGGATCTCCCTCTCCATGGAGCTCCATATCAAATATGTACCATGTGGGCACATATTGTCTGTGTGCACCGCCTCCGAGGTAACGATTTCTAATTTGAACCAAGTGCATGGTCAATCACTCTCCCTCATTTGCATGGGGTGTACACCATACGTCTGGCACTATCTGCATATAATATGTTTGTCACTAAGTCTGCCTCTCACATGTCTGGCTCTATGTCTGCCTATCACATGTCTGGTACTATGTCTGCATACCATACATCTGGCACTGTCTCCATACCAAATATCTTTCACTATGTCTGCCAATCATATGTCTGGAACTATGTATCCATATCATATGTCTGACATTATCTGCATATCATAAAACTGGCATAATGCCTCCATATCATATGTCTGGCACGATCTGCATATCATATGTCTGGCACTATCTCAGCTCACCCAACATATAACCTTTGGTTGCTGCCTAAGTGAGAGGCGAGTTTCATATTCGAGGAGGTCTATGACCATCTGTCTCCAGCACTTTGCATTAACCCTCTATTTGGTTATTATTTGCCTGCATTAAATGACAAAGTTAAATGAGTCCATACAAGTTTTTGTTTTTTTAAATCTCTTTATTATTTTTTAAACGAACAACAGATATAACATACAAACACATAACATAACTGGCATATTGGCATTTCTATGGATTTCTTCTATGGGTTCATTATCCTGGAGCTCTCTGACGACCTTGCCATCTTCGTCTATAACGGCTTATGTTGGCAGGTTGGACCCTCCGGCCTGTACTGTCTTGGTTGATTAACTCTGCACCACTGTCTTGTGTCCATTGTTATTCTTGCGCCTCCTCGGGGCCTCCTCCTCCTTCTTCCTCCCCCTCTTGCCGAATAAGTCCTGTACGAGGGAGTTCCATGCAGCTATTTTCTGTGCCATTTCTCCTTCCCCCCTTTGCACTGCTCTTATCCACACCGCAGTTTCCACTAGTGTACACTTGCGGAGGTCCGACCATCATGAATCTACGGTCGGGCCTTCTCTTGATTTCCAGGACATCGCTACCCTTCTTTTGGCTAATATACATATCAAGTCCTTCATTTTTGCTAGGTGCATCCCATGTCTGCCTCCTCTCGGGAAGAGGCCCAGCAAGTACACCTCTAGGTGCTCCGCCTGTATTTGGAGTCCACTTTCTGTTATTTTGGCTCGGATCACTTCCCAGAATGTTTGTATAATTGGGCAAAACATGTGGACCATGTCTGCTTCATCGGCTGAGAATCGGGGACAACTTCCAGAATCACCCCCATATATCATGTTCATCCTCTTGGATGTGAGGTACCCCCTGTGTGTTATGTACAGCTGTGCCTGTCTGAACCTTGCGTTCCTAGACACTTTTTTTCGGATATTTTAACACCCTGCTCCATTCTTGGTCACCAAAGGGCCTGTGAACTTCCTCTTCCCAGCGCTGTTTTATGTGTAGCTCTTTTGCATTGTTGGCTCTTAGCATCTGTTCATATAACCTGGAGGTTGTGTGTGTTCCCTCGGCTATATCGTACCATGTGTCTAGCTCCCCTGTGGTGTCCTCTTGGTCTTCCCTTTCCGGCCATCTTTTCTTGATTTTAAGGATTATTCTGTTATAGAGGATGAATTGGCCTTGGTGTATATCATATTCTTCCACCAATTCCTGGAAGTCTGCCCACCTCTCCTGCCTCCTCAGGTCCCCGATTTGTGCAACGCCTTTGGCTTCCCACTGGGTTCGGTATATTGTTAACGTGTTTGTGTCCATGCCCACAAGGCCCGCAAGAGGGATTTGTGCTGACTGGGGGTCCTGTGTCCCTTGTAATTTCCACGCTCTGTTCCATAACCCCACTGCGAGGTTAAGCAGGCGTGGTAGGTCCCGAGCAGGGATTTGTCCAGCCATAATATTTCTCTCAAGTAGTATGTTTTTAGTGTTGGTTGAAAGATGATTGTCTCGATTGTCTCTTCTTCACCCAGCCACTTGACTGCGAATTGCAGCTGCCCCGCTAAATAATACTTTTCAATGTCCGGCAGCCTAATGCCCCCTTCTTCAGAGCCTCTCTGCAGAGCCTTCAGTGCAATCCTGCTTCTCCCCCCTGCCCATAGAAAGTTCCCTGCTATTGTATTCAATTTGGTGAAGAAGGCCTTGGGAATACTGTGTGGGATATTTGTGATGTAGTATAGCAGGTGTGGGAGTACCACCATTTTCAAGAGGGCCGCCCTACCCATCATCCCCAGTGGCAGTGTTCCCCAGACAGAATGTCATAGACCTTTGTGTTTTTTGGAGGGCTACCTGCGTGTTATGTTGATGAGAATCTGCGGCGTTATGGTGTATCTCTATTCCCAGATATCGGAAGGAGTAGGGTGCCCAAGTTAAACCCAGGTCCGGGAGCTCTGCCGGGGGAACCCGCTTCAGGCCAGCCAGGGGAAAGATCAGGGACTTCTCTTTGTTAATTGCTATACCGGAAAGTCTTGTGTATGCCCCGATTGCTCCTAGGAGGCAGGGCAGACTAGTGCACGGATTTCCCACAAAAAGCAGCATGTCGTCTGCATATAGCGAGATTTGATGCAGCACTCCATCCAAGTCTATCCCTGTGTCTCCATATTATGCCCTGAGAAAAACCACCAGTTGTTTGAGGGCCAAAATATACAGCATTGGTGACAGTGGACACCCCTGTTTAGTTCCCCTATGGATTCTCCATTCTTCCGAGATATATCGCCCCATCTTTACCCTCGCTCTGGGGTCCCTGTACAATAATCTAATCCATCTGAGGAACCCCTCCCCAATGCCAAAATGGGCAAGGACCCTCAGCAGCCACCCCCAGTTCACAGAGTCAAATGCTTTGACGGCGTCCAGAGACACTATCGTGCACTCCCCATGTCTCTGGTTTGTTTTATCTATCACATGGTGTAATCTACGGAGGTTCCATGACGTGTTCCGTCCCGGGACATAGCCTGTTTGATCAGAGTGTATCAAGGTGGGGATCACTTGTTTTAGGCGGTTGGCAAGAACTGCCGTGAGTATTTTGGCGTCTTGGTTAATGAGGGAAATCGGCCTGTATGCCGCGCATTTCGTGGGTGGTTTTCCTGGTTTGAGGATCGGTACAATTATTGATTCCGACATGCTAGTCGGTAGTTGTGCGCTTTCATATGCATCTTGATATGTCTCTAATAGTTTTGGGGTGATGGTACTTTTGAAGGTTTTATAGAACTCTACCGGGAGTTCGTCCGGACCCGGGGATTTCCGGTGGGGAGCTCAGCGATTACGTTCTCTATCTCCTCCACCGTGAGTGGGGCATCGAGTACTTGAGCTTGCTCTTCTGCTAATTTTGGCAACCTTATCTCTGCTAACGCGTCTGTTATGTTCTCCGGGTCAATTTCCGGATTAGGGGCATACAAAGGCAAATGACTGATTAATGTGTTCTTGATTCCTAATCTCCATCCCTGTTTTGTCTTCTAGGGCTGTTATGGGGTCTCTTTTGATTTCTTGCTTAGTGAGCCATGCCAGGAGCCTACTAGGCTTATCCCCTTCTGCATGCAATCGTTGTAGATACCTCCCGTAGTTCAACCTTCCCAGTTTTTCCCATAACTCTCTACATCTTGTCCTCAACTCCATCAGCTCCCTAGGTTCCTCTCCTGCCGCCTCTGCTCTACGTTCCTCTGTTTCTATCTGCCTTTCCAGTTTGTTGAGTTCTTCTATGGCTGCACCTTTCAGTCCCCCCATCCTGCTGATAGCCGCCCCCGTATCACAACTTTAAATGCATCCCAGAGTGTGGCGTTACTTTCTACACTTCCCTCATTATGTTCGAAGTAGTCTTCTATCACCTCCTGAAGGTGTTCCTCAAACTCTCCCTTTCCCAAAGCCCGGAGTCGCCATGTTGGTATCAGGGCTTTCCTGTGTGTATGTGCCCATGTTGCTAGTATTGGGGCGTGGTCTGAAAGTGTGTGGGCTTTGATGTTAATCCCGGTAAATTCCTGCAGTGACTCAGTGCCCGTGAATATATAGTCTATTTGTGTAAATGTTCCTTGGGGTGCGCTATAGTGTGTGTACCCTCTTCTCCCACCATGTACCTGTCTCCAAGCATCCACCAGCTGTAGACGGTCGAGGGTTCTATGCAGCTCGTTGGCACCGAGTGCTGGTTTCTTCTGCTTGTCGTCCGACCTATCCAGTAGCGGGTCCAATGTGCAATTAAAGTTTCCGCCCCAGATAAACGTTGCTCCTCTGTACTGGGCTAGATTGGGTGCCAGCTTCTTGAAAAATTCTGTCGCATCGTGGTTCAGAGCGTAGGAGTTAACTAAGCACACCTCTTTGTTCTCCAACATGCCATGCACTAGCACCAGTCTACCTTCTGGGTCAGTTTCCTGTTTCATGAGCTGGAATGGCACTCCTTGGGCAATCCATATTAGTACTCCTCGCACATAATTTGAGTATGTGGCACTGTATACCTGTGCTCCCCATTTCTGATCGACTTTGGCCTGTTTCGTTGGTGTCAGATGCGTCTCCTGGATCATATCTATCTTGACCTTCATCTTCTTCAACCAGGTGTAGACTCGCAGCCTTTTGCCGTATGCATTTAGTCCTCTCACGTTCCAGGTTGCTATTATTAACTCATCCAGGCCCATGTGTACTTATTTGATCCGGCTCTGTCGTCCCATAGCCTCTCGCCTGTCCTCCGTCTCTTGCGGCTGCTCTTAGTGGTGCTACTTGAAGTCATCCCTACCGGGCTCCCTCTCCCTGTGTCTGGGCGGTCGTGTCTCCAGATTTGTTGCTGTGGGCTGCACCAGTCACTTCGTGCTGGAATTGTCCCATTATAGTTTTTATTATTTGCTCTGCTGCCAATGCCTTTTACAAACCATTCACTCAAGTCAATAACTCAAACTGTAACTACATAAACCAAAACTTCCAAACTAACGCCCAGCCACCCTCCCCCTGCTCGGGCCTCGCTGCTTCTCTTGCTCTGTCCGCCGAAGTAAAACAGGCTCGCTGCTGCGTGATGCCTCCAAACTGGCATCCGAACTTGTGAAACGTTCATTTTGGGGTTGTGGTTTTCCTTAGCCATCTCAGCTGGATTGAAGCAGGTTGCTCCTTCATGCTCTGCATCTGGCTTAGTGGCCTTACTTTATGTTGACGTCTTGTTTCTAAATTCGATGTTTTCACTCACCAGGGCTGGCCCTCATTATTATTCTGGTTCCTTTGTCTCTGCTGGGGAATGCCCTGCTGGTCCATCCATGCATGAACATCCTCAGTCGAGTCAAAGAACCATGATTTCCCTTGATGGAGTACCTTAAGTTTGGCGGGGTGTAGGAGCATGTATCACACTCCTGCCGTCCTGAGGCGCTCTTTCATCGGACCAAATTTTGCTCTCTGTTTTTGGACCATGACTGTATAATCTGGGTAGATAGTAATTTTGGAGGTGTTCCTTGTAATCACTCCCCCTTCTCTTGAGAATGATAGTATCTTCTCCCTATCCTTGAAATTCATGATCCTGGCGATCATCGCTCTCGGAGGGGCGCCTGGCTGAGGTCTTTTGGTCAGTGCTCTGTGCGTCCTCTCCACCGTGAAGCCCTGGGAAAGAGTTCCTGCTCCAATCTCTTGGAGCAGCATGTTTTCAATATATTTGGTGGGATCTCTGCCTTCTTTGCCCTCCGGAAGCCCAACTATGCGAATATTGTTCCTTTGTGCTCTGCCTTCTGCATCTTGCGCCCTTTGTTCAAGGATCTTTACCTTTTGTATCACCTCTGACATTTGTGTTTGCATGACCGCCAAATCTGTGGTGTTTTGCTGCACTTGCTGCTCTGTTGTTGTTACTCTGTCCGTCAGATTTCTGGTGTCCTGGCGGAGAAGACCCACATCTACCATGACAGTGTCCAGTTTATTTTCTAAGGATGCCTTGAGGGTGCCTATCGCTGCGTCCATTTTGGCCTCAAGGGATGCTTTCAAAGCAGCTATTGCTTCTAGGATCGGTCCTTCATTTGTATTTCCTGCCTATTGTGTTGTGCTTGAGGAAGCCATTGCTGTGTCCAGCTGGACAGGTTGTTTGTTTCCGGGTGTTTTAGTGAAGGCTTCTATGCGGGTTTGTTTAGATTTTCCCTCTGTTTTCTGATTTGGCATTATATCTATGAAACTCGCCATTGTACTGCTAGATGGTCAGCGGATCCGGGTCTGTTGTTGCCCTGGTCCTATTAGTCTCTCAGTATCTCGAATTCTGTTCCTGGGCTTCCCCGCTATGGATTCGTAACCGTCCTGTTAGTTGTTGTGCGCCCTCTTTATCTGCCGGGGGAGCTTGCTGTGCTGAATGTTGTGCCTTGGCTTGTTTCGTACCGACCCTCCTTTAGTGCACTTCACTAGTTCTTGTGTGGCTCTGGCCTCTCAGACCTACAGGATGGGTGGCGGTCCTGTTTCATGTTTTGTTTGCGTGGATTAGCTCGTAGTCAATATTGCTCCAGGTGCGCCAGTTCTCGTTCCTTGTATACTCTGTTTCTCCCAGTCTATATCTGGTCTGCCTGCTGGGCGCCGTGCGATCTGCCCCGCATGTGCTTTCCGTTCGCCGCCAGTCCCGGCGCTACTGGGTCCGCCTCCCCTTATATTGTCTGCCCCTCTCGGTTCTCCATGCCTCTGGATATGTTGTCTCCGCCGGACGCGTGCGTTCCTGGTTGGCTATCTTGACCTGCTTTATAATCCTTGCCGGCGGAGTGGCTCCAGAGGGAGATGGGGCCTGTATGGTCGAGCTCGGGTGCCCTCTCCCCACTAGGTTTCTTCAAACCCCATACCTTTATGGTGTCTGCATCGACTCCGGGGCTCCCTTTCCGGGTCCGCTTCTGCTCGTCTTTGGTCAGCCACGATGGTGTTTCTGCCGGTTAACTTAACCCACCCTGGCTTATTGATCTTACAGGCGGGGTGGCTCCGGATGGAAATGGGATCCACGTGTGCCCGCGCCCGTGTCTGAGTGAAGCTCAAGTGCGTTCTCTACACTGGGCTTTCCAGCTCCGTACCTCTGTAGTGCCCGTTCCTCAGACCACCTATGTTCGTCTTCGGTCACCTCTCCAGGAGGGCTCCTACTGTGCAGGCTGTTGTCTGTCCTCTGCCAGCCGCACCTCGCACGTGGTTATGAAGCACTGACTTTCTCTCCAGCGGTTCGGCCGTTTGCACCCGCCATTTTGTTTCCTGCGGGCACCGTCTTCTTTCGCCATTTTCTCAATTCCTGCTCTGATTTCCTTCGGGAGACTCAGCCAGTGATCTACGGATGTTCCGACGTCTGTTTCTGTTAGTTTTATGTGCTTTTTAGTGGTTTTTCGTCAGTTTTAGCTGGATTTGCTTCAGGATCTCGAAGGAGCTTCTCGATCGTGCCTCCTAATGCATGGCCGCCAAGCCACGCCCCCCGAGTTCATACAAGTTACAGTAATAATACAAAGAATAATGAATTTAACAAGATTAAGAATAGTAAAGTGTCAAACCCACAGGAAGACACAAAATATGTTAATGAATACAGATTTTTCTCTGCATTTGTATGCAGGCATATTTGACCACAGCTAGTACATAATTGCCAATGTGCATTGTACCTCGTTAGCACATCACTGCCACTTTCCAGCTGTGATGAACCACTAAATGAAGCTAACAAACACAATGTGAAAGATGTTTTATTTAAGTTGTCAAAATTGAATTTCTTTACTAATGGTGTTAGAGGGGTGTTTGTGGTCATGAAAGTCTCTTAGTATTTTGGGGGGAAACGTACTCCATTTCCCAGTATGCAGTGTTTTGTTATTAGAATATTTCTCTTTCGCTTATGGCCGATTTGTAGCTTTGACTTCAGTCACCAGAATGCGGCATCATAGCGCTCATTCTCCTAGAGTCTCTAATGAATGCTTTAGTACTTTAATTTCTGTGGTGAAGTGACACCCACTAGTGACATCAAACACTTAATAAAAATACGTATTTGTTGTATGCAGAGCCATGGGGAGCAGAAACCCACCATCCAAACCAGCATCCAAAGCAGAGGACAACAACCTCTAGCCAAACAGCTCCAAGCAAAAGGATGGAGCCTGAGAGTTCATCAGCACCCTTCCCTGGACCTTGCGATCAGGGTCTGTGCCTGAGAGTGATGGGGAACGAGCAAACAGGGACCAAACCAATGAGGCCAGCAAGAAAAGATCACAGGACTTTCCACCAATGGGGGAGAAGCTGTGGACACCTGTTAGAGGCGAGATAGAAGCAGCAGCAGAAGCCTTTGGGGGAACTGGCCCAGAGATTGATTGATTGAACTGAGGTACTCTGACCTTTCTGTGACTTGTCATGGGTGGAGGACAACAAAGGAGAACCCAAGCTGTGGCAAAGGTCCTGAGACCTCGAGGACATGCTGGGGAATCGGCGTAGAGCCCCAGAGAGCGGGTTGCCCGGGAATACAAGATGCTGACGATGCTGCCACGATAATACATAGGAAGTTCTGCGAGAAGTAGAGAGATGTGACAAAGCTCTGGGGAGTAGGAGCAAGTAAAAGCCCGAGAGGCGTGAGCACCCAAGTGAGGCCTGGCGCGCATCCTAGGATATGTAATCAAGCACCGAAGTATTTAAAAACATTCGGAAATAAAAAGAGCCTGAAATAGGCACTCATGGAAATATAGTGAAACTGTTATAAGACGTTCTACGATAGAAATAGCCCTGATGCTGCATTCTGGGAAATGTATGGAGAGTACCAAAGTGTTTAAGAAACATTAGGAGTTTGGCTGTGTGGCTCAAAACTGCAGTAAAGTGGATGTAATTGGTGACAGTCATTTTACCACCTCTGTACTACGAGGTTTGGAGGTGAGTTAAAGGAGTTCCCTAAAGAAAAAATGCCTGAGGTCAACCCTCTACTTTACCTTCCCACATTGGCAGGATTGCCACAGTGGAATTACCACTCTTTTTCAATCTGCCAAAATCCCTATGAAGACCTATGGGGAATTACATCAGCATGCCACCACTCATACTCACATGGTAATTCCATGGAATTATGGCAGAATGGTAATTGAATTCTGTGGATTTATCACAGAATTATCACCAAACTCGTAATGATCCCCATTGTATGATAAAGAGAGTTTTGAAGGTGCATTCTGAGAACCATAGAACAATAGTAAAAGGATGCCTTTAGGGATACATAAAATGCCTAAGTATCCAAAAAACATTATGCAATCTGGAGACGCTTGGCAGTGGATGCTGGATAATAGAGTGAAGTTCCCAAAGAACCACGAGAGACTTTAAATAGGAAGAATTGCCATTCTAACAATATAATAACAAAATTCTGTTCTGACAAATTAACTGTAAAACTACTAAAAATACTCTATAGGATTTTGTGAGCACCTTTCAAGGGTTTGCCCCTAATTTCGTTTGAATGTAGCATTAGCTCTCTCTTGCATACTCTAATTGACCATTTGGTACTTTGACAACTTTTCCCAAAATGACACACCAGAGCTCTCTTGCTCTCATAGTTTCTTATGTACGTGTTTGTTCTCAGTAGAGGGGCTTCCAGACCTTTGCTGAAATGTTTACGAACTTGGAAATTCACCCTACATCACCCAGAGTAATCCGGATGTGGACCCCTTGCTCACTGTGCTTAGAGAGGCACAGCTTAATTTGACTGAAGAAGCCCGACTAGGCTGAAATACGTGTCTGGGGTTGCTGTGGGTACTCTTGTTCAGTGAAGAATTGCCTAGCATCTCAGTGCTGGACTGCCCAGGTGGGATCAGACTGATATGCATTTGGGTTTTTTTCTTTGTGAAAGGTACAGGGAGCTAAAACGTGGTTGTACACCCACCTGATTGGCAACCCACCAGAGAACAGGTTATTTGGCTGTGTTGATTCTCGGTAGAGGGGCTGCCAGAGCGTTGTTGAAATATTTTGGAACTTTTGGTTTCACCCTACATTACCCAGGTTAATCCAGATGCTGACCCTTTGCTCACTGTGTCTTAGAGAGGTTCAGCTTCACCTCACTGATGAGGCCTGACTAGGCCGGAACACATGTTTGGGGTTGCTGTTAGTACTTTTGTTCAGAGAATAATTGCCTATCATTTCAGTGCCACCAGACTGATATGCAAATGGATATTTCTTCTCTGTGAAAGGTACAGTGAGCTAAAACGTGGTTGCAGACTCTTCGGAGTGGGAACCCACACAGAGAACAGGTTTTTGGCTGTGTTAATTCTCTGCAAAGGGGCTCTAAGACCTTTGTTGAAATGTTTAGGAACTTGTGGTTTCAACCTAAGTTACCCAGGGTAATCCAGACATGGGCCACTTGCCTACTGTGCTTAGAGAGGAACTGCTTCACCTCACTGATGAGGCCCAACTATGCTGAAACACATGGCTGGGGTTGCTGTTGGTACTCTTGTTCAGAGAAGAATTGCCGAAAATGTTGGTGCTAGGCTGCCCCAGTCGGTGGGACCAGACCGAATGCAAATGGATATTTCTTATCTGTGAAAGGTACAGTGAGCTAAAACGTGGTTGTAGACCCTCGCGAGGTGGGAACCAACCCAGAGAACAGGCTATTTGGCTGTGTTAGTTCTCGGTAGAAGGGCTCACAGAGCTCTGTTGCAACGCTTTGGTACATTGACTACATTTCCCAGACTGCAGTGCTAGTGAGCTCTTTCTTTCATGCTCTTTAATGGCTGCTTTATGTATTTTGACTACATTTCCCAGAATGCAGCATCAGAGCTCTTTCTCTCTCCCTCTTATAATTGTATATGAATGCTTTGGTATCTTGATTACTTGTTTTAAAATGCAGCTTCAGGTCCAAATTGTACACTTACACCTCCAGGGTCTCCCTTCCACTAGGTGCTGCCCTTGTACTCTCTCTCTCTTTCTATGCTTTACTTGCAACTTTTCAGCATCAGTTGTTTTGCTTGCTTTCACAACATACTGTTTCCTGACCCCGATATCAGCCATGTCTCTCCAGCACTTACTAGCAGCCCACCACCAATCCTTCCTGCCTTTTTTCCTACATGCTGGGCACCCTATTGTTTCCCAAATGTGCATCTTACACATTCACAAAAACAGTTATTTCCAAACTCAAAAATGCTGCTTAAACTGGAATTCACAAGTTTTCTTTGAAATGTGTTCTTTTTTTGTCAGACTACCACATAAATACCCTGTCATTTTTGGGCCCCGTGCTTTGTGGTTTTTCACAGGTTATATTTATAAAGATGTTATATGCTTGTCAAACTGCTTAATCTCCAAATAAATGCTTATGTTGTGCTGACAACAGTTATTAGGAAATTAAACACTGGGATCACGGGTAACAACTTTTGATTTTCACTACAGGGGCAGAAATACCCCCACCTCCGGCCTGAATATAAGCAAGTGACCAACCCAACCCATCCCCTTGTCAAAAAGCTTATAGCGCTTGTTTTTTTTTGTTTTTTTTCACAAGGAACTGAAACGAGTTATACGGTGAACCATCAGTTTTTTAATAAATAACATCTCAGCAACGGATTCTCAACCAGCTGAGCTACCTCAGTAACCTTCTGCTGTCTATGGATCCCTTAATGTACTAAAAATCACAGTATTTTCCGTGCACCACTGCCATGGAAGTGATTTAAAGTGGAATTGATGTACAATGTGGAGTTTAGGAAGAAGATGCATGACAGGAATTGCACCATTTTTAAACGATTATTTTGAACATTCCATTAGAGCATGGTTCAACTGCTTGCTCGGATCTCCACCCCCTCCTCCAAACTCCAGCCCTATCCTGGTCCTTGTGGCATCCCCTTTACATTTTTTCCATTTCCACCACTGCATACCTCCCAGACATCCTCTACATTTGTGGGAAGCACCATGACGTGTTCTTCCTCACCCAATTGGTCTGTTTTGATTTGTGATCCGCCTTACTTCACAGCGCTCACCGTTTCCGTCGTCTAGTGGTTTAGGAAATAAGAGATAGAATTGCAAGCCAACATCTTCGATATCATTATTATTTCTCGCTGGGGATGTTGGACAAAGGTCGCAGTTTTCTGTCCTAAGTTATGAAAAAGAAGCTACCTTTAGTTCTTTTTCCAACCGGATATGAATTCAAAAAATGTCTCTTTCTACGGATGTTGCTCGATGGAAGACCTTCATAACCACCCACCGTCTCCCCTAACTACAACATCCCCAATAAGTGATCAACTGTGTTGCAAAGTTGGTTGTCTTTGTCTCTGAGTAATAATATATATATATATACCAACATAACCCACCATTGTGGGCCATCCCTCAAGCCAGCTCTTAAAAGGCTCAAGATCATTGTTCAGATAAGGCTCACTGGTGTCCGCCGTGATAGGTCCACTGGCTTCAACATGAGTCTCTTCCTCCCTTTTCAGCAATTTGTGGAAATGAGGAAAATCTGTTGAAATAGTCTCAGGTCAAGGGCTTCTGACCACTAGGGCTACCTTCCCAGCAACGTCAGCTCCATCAACCTAAAAGAGGAATTTGGCTGGAGGATTTCCCCTTCGTGAGCATTTAGGGTATTCTAATCGCCAATTCTTGCTCATGGGTGGAAACTGCCTAGATTGGCAATATCAGTGGTGTCTTTTCATCCCACTTGAACTGGGGGGGTCGAATGCTCTACTGGCTCTGTGTCCTCAGTCCTTTGGAGTGACAGGAAGGCCGCGACTCTGGTCCTGTGCATTGTCTGGGATACTCCTGGAAATGCTGCGGACGTCATTCACAATTCCAAATATCGTGCACGGCTCCAAAATAGGAAGGAGAGATGTCTTTGCCATTTTCCCAGCATGGAAACTGGAGCATTGGTAATACGTCCCCATCAGGCCCAGGTCGACATATTTCCCGTGTTTTGTCGTGGGCTGTGTAATGCCATATCACTTAACTCTCTGCGATTATGAAACATCATTGATAGCCTTTTTGGAGGAATAGGGGTCTTGACACCGGTCCCATGCATTCCCCAGTATTTCCCTCCCTGATTTGTTTCTTCCCTGAATGCATGCATAGGGACATTTTACTCCTCACTGATGAGGCCCAACGTGGCCGAAACATGTTTGGAGATGCTTGTGGTCTCGTGCAGAAAGGATGTGACATAGCAGTTCAGGCTGGCCTGCCCCTTTTAGGGTTGGACTAAGCCTGAATTTGATATGTTTCTTTCCTTTTGTAATGGCTTGGCAGGCAAAGAGTGATGGTCTGGAGGGTTGCCCAGAGCAATGCCAGAGGTTAAGATTAATTCAAAACCTTCCAGCCATCACCTCTTTTGTTTTGCTGTAGTCACTGTGAGTGGGACGGGTATACCTAGATGTGGGTCCCGTGCCTGACTGGCCTAGAGACCCAAGCTACACCTCACTGATGAGGCCCAACGAGGCCGAAACATGTTTGCGGATGCTAGTGGTCTCGTGCAGTATGGTTGTGACCTAGCAGTTCGGGCTGGACTGCCCCTTTTGGGCTGGGACCTAGCCTGATTTGCATATGGTTTATCCTCTTCTGTAATGGCTTGGCAGGTGAAGAACAAGGGCCTGGAGAGTTGCCCAGAGCAATGCCAGAGGTTAAGATTAATTCAAAACCTTCCAGCCATCACCTCTTTTGTTTTACTGACCTTTCAGCAGCATCTTCTGAGGTTAGGTGATGATGTTTTCTAACCCATTTCCATCAGTACTGTGGCACTCAGCCTAGGAATAGGTCCACAACAATCTTCTCTATAATGTATTAGATGGAAATATTGCGCTGTCACTTCACTGCTAAATCCTTGGCGGTATTGCACAAATGGCAGGTGTTTCAAAGAGACACAACCTCAGGATTCTAAACTCTTGCCATTCTCGCATATTCTTCTTGATGTCTCTGTTAGTATCCCCTGTCTTGTTTGTGGTGACAAGGAGTAGACCAAAAGCGACTATCCCTCACCCTCTGGTGATAAACAAGTTAACATGTCACTCAAGGCCAGTGCCTTGCCCTCCTGTCCAACATTTACAAATTAGAAGCATAATTCATTGAGGCAACCATACCACCCTTATCCCTGACAGGTGCATTAGGAAAGGGATACAATGTAAATTGAAAGTGGCAAGAATAAGTGATAGGGGGTACATGTACACGGCCAACAGACATGAAGCAAATTACATGAATCATGAAGATACATTAATAATTGTCATGATCTCTGCTTCCAAAAGGTCAGGGTTTTCCCAACTCCCTTGGAAGCAGATCCATAACCCAGGTTCCGAGTGCCAACCAGTCCCAATTGGGACCTTTTGGACCCAGTCCTGGCGCCAGTGGCACCAGGCTCATAAATATGCCCAGTCCCAGCGCTGGAAGCGCCGGGCTCATAATGCTTGGGTGGACTTACCTGCAGCAGACCATGCTGCTTACTTGCCTGCCAGTTGAGCCTCTGATCCTCTTCTGTTTGGAACTACTTTTCCTGTTGGGTGGGGCAGGAGCCACTCCCTAGATTCAGAACACTGGAACTCTTCTGGAAAGCAGGAACTCTTTTCTTACCTAGGCGTGGCTGTGGAAGGAGAGACCTAAGCACTACAGGAGGCTATTTAAACCACACCCGATGGATGAATCTTGCTTTGCGTTATTCTGCATCCTCTGCAGCAGAACGCTCATCGTGTCTTCTGCATCTGATCCTGGGCCTAAGGAAAAAGGCTTACCATCCTGAATCCAGTCTTCAGCAACACCTATAAAGACAAGAAAGAACAGGTTAGCATTACGGTCTTCAATGCAAGCTCTTCACTTACCTGGTCCATCGGCTGTCACCAACGCCTCGCGCTGCATTCCGGCATCTGAAAGACAAAGGCTTACCTACTCTTCGTGCGCTCCGGAGGTCTTCACACTGCATTCCGGCATCTGAAAGACAAAAGCCTACCAACTCTTCGCACGCTCCGGAGGCCTTCGGCACTGCATCCCGCATCTGAAAGACAAAACAAGGTGCGTTTAAAGACATTGGGGAACTTTAATACTCACGTGCCATTACTCCTTTCCACATCTAACCCAGTGGGTATTCCGGCACCCTGCAGCCGCTCCGAACTTGTACCTGCAAAATAAAAAGACAGTTAGAGCGCATCGTGAAGCAGGCAACAAGCGCTTACTTACGTGCTTCCAGGCGCTTCTATTCATCACACGGGCTCCATCTTCAACTCACTTCAGCCCGTCATCCGCCATCGCCGGAACCCTGCAAAAAAAAAAGAGACATCATTACTAAAGACTTTAAAGACATTAGAATTACTCGAAACTTACCGTTCGTGCAGTAAACGACGGACAGCAGTCCTCTGAAGTCAAGAGGCCTGCTCCCCTTATCCAGTGAAGAAACTGGTTACAGCACCCTGCCCCGAGGCAGATGGAGAGCACAGCGTTCACTTACCTAAGGTGAGAGCGTTAACCTTTGGGGTTCTACAGGAGAAGAGAAAGGGAAGAAGAGAGAGACATTCAATAACCCAGTTCCTTAATCCCATATTTTCTATCTGCAGACATCTTACCCTTCGAGTCAGACATACAGTGCACAGAGGTCCAGCCCAAAGAGCCAGCCGTGTGTTACACATCACCTTTGAAGATACGGTATACGCCCAGTCAAGACCGGCGCCTCTACGGGAATCAGGTGAGCGTTACAGAACGCAAAGCCTACCACAAAACTCCCGTCCAGGCGCTATGGAAACCTCGGATACCGACCAGCTAGCCCAGTTACTTGGGGAACTAAGGGCAGAAGTGCATGCAACCCGTCAGGAAACGAACGCTCTAAGAAGGGAACTGATTATTTCCAAGGAGCGAACAGATGATCTCGCTAGACAATTGCTACATCACAAGCCGGACAGACCCCGTTACCCGCATCTGGGGGAAATCTTCCTTCTACATCCTCTATGAATCCAGTGCAGATCAACCTACCTGGGAATGTACCTCTGGCTCCGCCCGAACGATTTTCTGGTGACCCAAAGAGGTTTGCAGTATTTATCAACCAGTGCCGGTTGCATTTCTTATGCCGTCCAGCAGCCTTTCCAACTGATCAAGCTAAAGTAGCTTTCGTGCTTTCGTACCTTAGTGGCAATGCGGCAGACTGGTCGATCCCTCTAGTAAATCAAGATGATCCGGTCCTCCATGATTTTCAAGCTTTTCAGCTCAGTATGGAAAAACTGTTCGCAAGACATTCACAGGGGCAGGCCTTGGACAATGAGCTTCTTTCGTTGCGACAAGGTAATCAAGACCTTTTGGCTTATATTGCGTCTTTCAACAGACTGATAGTGGAAACTCAATGGCCTGAGGACAAAAGGATTACGCTGTTTTACAGAGGTCTATGTGGAGAGCTCAAAGATGTGTTAGCCCAAGTAGTGAATCCCCCACAAGATTGTTCGGACTATATAGACTTAGTCGTTCAAATAGATCACAGACTGCAGAACAGGAAGGCCGATCGTTCCAAGTTTGATGCTCGAGTATTTTCCAAACCGCCAACTCCTTCCAAAGGAGTAGACTCCGGGGAACCCATGCAAATAGGGGGTCTGAAAGGTCCTCTAACACAAAAGGAGCGGGAAAGGAGAAAACAGCTCCAATTATGCCTCTATTGTGGAAACTCAGGGCACTTTCTTCGAGACTGTCCGGTGAAACCTGCCAAGAAGGCAGTAGGAGCTGCAGTTACCAAAGTTACAAACTCTGAGCAGGGAAACGACCTCGCCCGACAAGAATAGAGGTCCTCTTGCCGAGCGTGAAAACCAGTTCCGTGACCTCGCATTTTGTGATACCTATGGTCCTCATTAGCCCTGATACTCCGGATCGATTACATGCAATGGAAGCTTACGTCGACAGCGGTGCCATCGGCAATTATGTGGATCATGAAATGGTTTTGAGGATGAATCTAACTCTTTGTCCCAAGGCTGTAAAGGACGTCATTACTACGGTGGATGGTACGGAGATAGCCTCCGGGCCAGTAACGCATACCACTCAAGAGGTGACGCTAGTAAGTCAAGATGGACACCATGAGAAGATCGTGTTCGATGTGATCAAGGCCCCTCAGTTTCAGATTATTCTAGGAATACCTTGGTTAGAGAAACACAATCCTCTGATCGATTGGCGAGCAAGAACGGTCCAGTTTCCAGAATGTGTCTCTACTTGTCACCCTCCACCTGGTGTTGCACTGGCAGCAATTTCTTCAGAGACTCCCCAGTTACCTCCCGAATACCTAGAATACCAAGATGTTTTCCGGAAGGATCAGGCTAACTCTCTACCTCCTCATAGGTCTTATGACTGCCAGATAGACCTGATACCTGGATCTACTCCTCCTTGTAGTAGAATTTATGCCCTCACCGAGCCTGAGAACCTTCACCTTCGACAATACCTTGATCAATACCTGGCAAATGGGTTTATTCGTCCTTCCAAGTCCCCTGCTTCTTCAGCTTTGTTCTTCGTTCCAAAAAAGGAAGGAGACCTTAGAACTTGTATAGATTATCGCTCCCTGAACCAGATCACCGTTAAGAATAGATATCCGTTACCTTTGATCCCTGAACTCCTGGACCAAGTCAGAAAAGCATGCATATATACAAAGCTGGATCTTAGAGGAGCTTACCACTTGGTACGAGTAAAAGAGGGCGATGAATGGAAGACGGCCTTCCGCACCAAGTATGGGCTATTTGAATATCAGGTCATGCCCTTCGGACTTTGCAATGCCCCGGCCGCCTTTCAATATTTTATGAACGATGTCCTCAGAGAGCTCATAGATGTGTGTGTTGTTGTTTACATTGACGACATCCTCGTTTATTCTTCATCGGAATCTGAACATCGGAAACACGTGAAAATGGTCCTCGAAAGATTGCGTCAACACAAACTTTTCGCTAAGTTGGAAAAATGTGTTTTCAACGTGACTGAAGTTGAATTCTTGGGATTCATATTATCACCTGGCGGAGTGCGTATGGATTCAAAGAAGGTCGATGCAGTTCTCAGATGGCCATCACCATCCTCCGTAAAAGGTGTGCGAAGCATGTTAGGCTTCGCTAACTTTTACCGCAGGTTTATCCCCGAATTCTCTCGAATAGTCCAGCCCATCACTGCCTTGTTAAAGAAAAACAAACGTTTTGAATGGTCTACCGAGGCGGAACAAGCCTTCCAGGATTTGAAGACTAAATTTATCTCTGCACCAATCTTAAAACACCCTCGCCCCGAACTCCCCTACATCGTGGAAACTGATGCTTCAAGCCTTGCCATGGGGGCAGTTCTATCACAAAAGGACCCGGTAACCAATCAGTTGCATCCCGTGGCATTTTGGTCCCGCAAATTCTCGCCTCCTGAAATCAATTACACGATTACTGACAAGGAACTTCTGGCTATCAAGTCTGCCTTTAAGGCTTGGCGGCATTATCTGCTGGGGGCCCGACACACCGTTACTGTGATTACGGATCACCGAAACCTGCAATATTTGAAAACCGCAAAAGCCCAATCCTCTAGACAACTCCGTTGGGCATTATTCTTTGCCAAGTTTGACTTCATAATTACCTATCGACCTGGTACAAAGAACGGTAAAGCTGATGCCCTTTCTCGGATGGGAGTGGAAGAACACTTGATCAACCCTAAACCTGTACCAATCATTCCCGAACAAAGAATTCTGGGTGTAATCGCCACAGAATCCATAGAGGAAGTTAAGGATAAAGCCAGGCAACTTGTAACTCCAGCAGACATACAGAATTGGCATCTGCAGGGAAAGGACTTTGCAGTAAAGGACAACTTATTGTATTTCCAAGAACGATTATACCTACCCAGCACAGATTTACAGAAAAAAGTAATCTCTTGTTATCACGATTCTTTAATGGAAGGACATCCCGGTATGGCCAAGACCTCAGAAAAGATCAAGCGCTACTTCTGGTGGCCGTCTTGGAAAAAAGATATCAGAGACTTTATAATGTCCTGTGGAGTATGCGCCCAAAACAAGAGTCAAAAGGAAAGACCAGCAGGCCTCTTACGCCCTATTGACATCCCACCTCGCCCTTGTCATACGCTTTCTATGGACTTCATCACCGATCTACCTCCATGCTCCGGATACAATACGATTCTAGTAATCGTGGACTTATTCTCCAAGATGGCGCATTTCATTCCGCTCAAAGGCTTGCCAACAGCAGCAACTCTGGCCCGAGAATTTCTCGAAAACATCGTCCAACTGCACGGTTTTCCGTCGGTTCTAATTTCGGATCGAGGTAGTCAATTTATTTCTCATTTTTGGCGAAGTTGCTGTCGGTCGGCTCAAATTGATGTGAAACTATCGACCAGTCACCACCCTCAGACCGACGGACAAACCGAGAGGACCAATCAAACTCTGGAACAGTATTTACGCTGCATGCTGCAACAAACTGAAAAAACTTGGAAAGACATCCTTTGGATAGCCGAATATGCCTACAATAACTCTGTCCATTCGGGAACTGGGAAAACCCCGTTTTTTCTTTTGTACGGCAGTCACCCTCGAACCTCGGAGTTGGATCCCCTCCAAGATCTTGAAACACCAGCAGTAGACTACCTGCATTCTACAATCACCCAAGCCTTTAAGGAAGCTGTTTCTCACCTTCAAAGGGCTAAAGAACAATACAAGAAAGGAGCAGATCAACATCGGAAGGAAGCCCCTCAATATCAAGTAGGGGATCAAGACTGGTTATCCACCAAATATCTACCTCTAAAAGGGCCACGCACATTCAACCCAAGATACCTTGGTCCCTATTCCATCACTACCATAGTAAACCCAGTAGCGGTCAAGTTGGACTTACCCCCGCACATGAAGATACATCCGGTCTTCCACGTCTCTCTATTAAAACCCGTGCAACCTCAAACCCGACTAACTAAATCTCCAAAACCTATCCTAGTTGATGGAGAACTCGAGTTTGAAGTCAAAAGCATTCTGGACTCCAAGATCTCCAAATCTAAACTATTTTACCTAATTGACTGGAAAGGCTACGGCCCCCAAGAGAGATCCTGGGAACCTGCTGAATATGTCCACGCTCCTCGCCTAATCAAAAGATTTCACCGAACATTTCCTGACAAGCCAAAACCCCCGGAGAAGCCCGGTTTGGGAGGGGCCTTGAGGGGGGGTACTGTCATGATCTCTGCTTCCAAAAGGTCAGGGTTTTCCCAACTCCCTTGGAAGCAGATCCATAACCCAGGTTCCGAGTGCCAACCAGTCCCAATTGGGACCTTTTGGACCCAGTCCTGGCGCCAGTGGCACCAGGCTCATAAATATGCCCAGTCCCAGCGCTGGAAGCGCCGGGCTCATAATGCTTGGGTGGACTTACCTGCAGCAGACCATGCTGCTTACTTGCCTGCCAGTTGAGCCTCTGATCCTCTTCTGTTTGGAACTACTTTTCCTGTTGGGTGGGGCAGGAGCCACTCCCTAGATTCAGAACACTGGAACTCTTCTGGAAAGCAGGAACTCTTTTCTTACCTAGGCGTGGCTGTGGAAGGAGAGACCTAAGCACTACAGGAGGCTATTTAAACCACACCCGATGGATGAATCTTGCTTTGCGTTATTCTGCATCCTCTGCAGCAGAACGCTCATCGTGTCTTCTGCATCTGATCCTGGGCCTAAGGAAAAAGGCTTACCATCCTGAATCCAGTCTTCAGCAACACCTATAAAGACAAGAAAGAACAGGTTAGCATTACGGTCTTCAATGACAGCTCTTCACTTACCTGGTCCATCGGCTGTCACCAACGCCTCGCGCTGCAATCCGGCATCTGAAAGACAAAAGCCTACCAACTCTTCGCACGCTCCGGAGGCCTTCGGCGCTGCATCCCGCATCTGAAAGACAAAACAAGGTGTGTTTAAAGACATTGGGGAACTTTAATACTCACGTGCCATTACTCCTTTCCACATCTAACCCAGTGGGTATTCCGGCACCCTGCAGCCGCTCCGAACTTGTACCTGCAAAATAAAAAGACAGTTAGAGCGCATCGTGAAGCAGGCAACAAGCGCTTACTTACGTGCTTCCAGGCGCTTCTATTCATCACACGGGCTCCATCTTCAACTCACTTCAGCCCGTCATCCGCCATCGCCGGAACCCTGCAAAAAAAAAAGAGACATCATTACTAAAGACTTTAAAGACATTAGAATTACTCGAAACTTACCGTTCGTGCAGTAAACGACGGACAGCAGTCCTCTGAAGTCAAGAGGCCTGCTCCCCTTATCCAGTGAAGAAACTGGTTACAGCACCCTGCCCCGAGGCAGATGGAGAGCACAGCGTTCACTTGCCTAAGGTGAGAGCGTTAACCTTTGGGGTTCTACAGGAGAAGAGAAAGGGAAGAAGAGAGAGACATTCAATAACCCAGTTCCTTAATCCCATATTTTCTATCTGCAGACATCTTACCCTTCGAGTCAGACATACAGTGCACAGAGGTCCAGCCCAAAGAGCCAGCCGTGTGTTACACATCACCTTTGAAGATACGGTATACGCCCAGTCAAGACCGGCGCCTCTACGGGAATCAGGTGAGCGTTACAATAATAAATTAAAAGAATGCATTTAGACATGAAGAATATTACACTGCACACATTCATGTAGAAAAACACATATATGATGAAATGCATATATTTGTGCAAAACATGAATAACATATGGATGTATTTCGTTAACACAGAAATGCGACAGCAAATGTGTCCATCTCATTTCTTTATTTATTTGCATTTTTATGTTTACATTAACATTTTTAGCAAAACTGTATCCTGTAAAAGAAAAATATTCATCTGAATTCTATGTATGATAAACATCCCTTCTGTAACTGCTTGATCCTTATGTTAGACATGATGACTGGTAAATTAATGTCACAATTTCCTTTACATCAGTTTTTGTAATATGTTCCAATAAAATCAGACCATCGCAATTATCAATGAGCGTTTAGTTCCTCCTAATAGAAATCTCCACCAGCCTTCCATTGTTACGGTTTGGAACTTCTCCACAAAGTGACCAAAGTATTCAGTATGTTTCAAAGTGAAAGCCGAGCAGGAGGAAAAGAGGTGACAGAGGGTTTCCTTAACTTCTGCCCTTTTACAGAACCTGCACGTTGGATCACATTATTCTCCCTTGGATCTTACTGCTATGATTTCATTAGATCTACACAGATGGAATTGGATCCTCATGATAGCTGATCACATTTTTGGATTTGGGCATTTCCGAAGATAGGGTTGGATCTCACCTTGTTTCCTTGACTCTTTTGCCAACTGCATATACAGTTTTAATTTGGAAACTTCGTCCTGATTCTGTAGCCAATCTAACTCCCTCAGTTTTTTTTTCACTCTGCCTGGGTTTTTCAAGAGATCTTTCATCAAACAGCTTGTTTCTTCGAGCGACACAGTACATTTATTTCCCCATGCATTTAGGTAGTTATTGTTGCCTTTCAATAGTTTGTCTTTGATCCCTTCTATCAAGTAAGGAGGATTCAGATAGTTGCATTTTCTGAAATGTCTGAGTGCCTTTCAATCCCATTTAAAATGGACACCAAAGCATGCATTACAAATAAATACAGTCCTTAAGCCTCAGGGTAGTTAGAATTGCTGAAGCCACAGAAATAGTACTTTAAGCAGGATTGAGAAAATAGAAAAAGGGAGGGTCTGCTCAACCAAATCCAGACACGCAAACTTGGCAGCATTAAATAGTAGAATAAACAGTTTTTGCAGTGTTTCTCAAGAGCTTTTTTATAAATGAAATTGGCAGTAAGTGAGAAAAAGATAAGCTAGACAAATGAGCCAATGGGGATGAGACAGCAAGCCTTATGTCCTTGTGAGAGTTGGCTAAAGCCCACGTCATCTCAAAACTGCCTCCATCCAGCCTTTGAGTTACAAAACATGTCCTGTGTTCATTAAACATTGGAATAACACGTGTTATGCTGGTTAGCATATTACAAGCTCATTGGAAGAGGAAATAGTGATGCATTTAAGGAAGCATGCATAGCCAATGAGAGAGGGTGACGTATTTTATTCATGAAAACCTGAGCAATTAGGTTGTAGGATTTATGTTAGAAGGACTGGTGTGACATGTATTTTTGGTTATAAATATATGTTAGACATAGAAGAACTTTGAGATTTTCTTTTGTCAGTTAAATGACCCTGGTTGTCAGGAAATGCTCCAGCCAAATAAAATGGAAAATAAAAGTCTCTTTGTTGCAAACTGTGTGTTTCTATCCAAGGATGGCTGTATTGGGTTATGTCTGAGAAATGACCCTATCTCTACAGTGGCTTGGTAGGCCAGCTGCACATCTCCTGTTAGTAATGGAGCAATGCATTTGCCCTGTTGTTCCCCTGGCCTTCTTGCAATGCACGCCCCACCCCACAAATCATGTACAAAGGAAATTTGTTCATCTTCCTCAGGATACTTTTGCAGCCATGAGGCCCCTCTGTTGTCATCTGCCGGTCCCATGGGCTTCTTGGAAGCTTGGGATCTGTGCCCTCCAGTTGGTCTCTGCATTTCGAACCTGAATGGTAACATCTTGGTGTAAACTCCAATAGCCCATCAGACAGGGCCTTGATCAAAGTGTTCATAATAGCAAATGTTTGTCCCTAAAGACTGCAGTTTTTATGGGAATTATTGTCAGATACCGCTTTTGCCTTTATACTACTTCCGAGGGTAGGAAAAATCATATGGCCCTGATGATCCTATTACTAACAGTTTGGGCCTCATTACGACCATGGAGGTAGCCATGCCGTTATTTGCGGCATGGCTACCCCCGTACCGGGTACCGGGTCCGCGTTCCCTGAATGGGGAAATACCGGGCTATTCCGACCTTGGAGGGCCCGGTATTTCCCCATTCAGGGAACCTGGACCCGGTACATCCCCATTCCCATTTGAGCCCTTATAGGGCTCAAATGGGAATGGGGAGGATGTGAACAACGGGCCCATTAATGACAGGCCCGTTGTTTGCATCCGGGTCGGCTCACGGTACCTGCTAAGGAGGCCTGCTTTTACCAGGCATCCTTAGCGTGTCCCGCAAGGAGACGACCTAATGAGGCGGTAGGGGATTAACGGGGCCGGCAGCTCTACTGGCCCCGTTAACCCCCTACCGCCAGGGTCGTAATGAGGCCCCATGCGTGGCAAGTGGCCAAATAAGTTTACAAAAGTGTTACAGTTTAGATTAGAACTTGCCAGAATGGAATTTCTTAACTAGTATCATCAGAATGCTGGTGATGCAGTTCACTTTGCATTCTGTGGTTTTCATGGCAGTGGTTCTTAAGTCTTTCTTGCCTACCTGAGTCTTTGGGTTGATATGCCCCGAGGCAGTGGGACAGCCCTGTCGGTAACAGCCCGCGCCCAAGTGCTGCTTATCAGTGAAGCTGGTTTTCAATGTTGATGGCGTCATCAGCATGAAAACAGACTTCACTGTTAAGCAGCGCCGGGCCACGGAATAAAGGTACATTTCTTTTTTTAAGACACCATTAGCCTCCGTGTAGGTAACTACATGGTTGCCTAGTGGTGAAGTGGGTCAGGGGAAGCGAAGAGGTGCTGGCTGCTCGGAACGCGGGCTTGTCCCATACAGTACAGCCCAAGTTCCAAGTCTCCTGATTGGCCAGAGCCCCCACCACGGGTCCTAATGCTAATATCTTGCTGCTTCCTACAGGATTCAGAAACCCTCCAGCCAACAACTAAAGTTCTTTGGCTCACAGCTCCACATGAGGCCGACCCAACCAGCGTCAGAGTGCCCCGACTCATGGTATTCTCTGCTATTATCCTTTTGGGCTTCATCAGATATCACCTCAGTGTCATATCTGTCAGGTCTCCACTGCTTCCTTTCTAATCTCCTGCCTCTCCGGCATCTACCAGATTGTGGGGAGTCCCAGGAGCTGTTATTCCTGATTTTAGCTCACCGTTATTCCCCAACATTCTCGGTTTCTTTTTTTCCACATATTTACAAGATTTACATAACAACAAAACAGAAAGAACCACACACCCATCCCACCACCCAGACCCCCCCAACGATATAATCACAGAATTAGCACAAATCCAAAAATCTGACCCAGATATCCTCGAAAAACTTGATTTTCTCCTGATGTTTATATATCGCTCTCTCCATTCCAGCCAGTTCAGACATTACATTTCATGAATCCATACACTCTCCTCAGGACAAATCCTTGACTTCCATTTTTGTAAGATTATTTTCTTAGCCATCAAAGAACCCCTAAAGAGTCACTTCTTCTGTGCCACAGTCAATTTATCTACAAGCTCATCATCGTCCACGATTAGCGTCTGAAAATCATAATCCAGGGATAATCCCAACACACTGTAAAGATCTGGGTCAACTTCTCCCAAAAATGTCTCGCTCTGATGCATTCCCACAACATGTGTTCCAGTGTCATTCTCTTTTTATGACCTGTAGTCACATGATTTAGGGAAGTCAGATTATGAAATCTTAGGCCGCCTTCTTGGATATCATCGTTCAGTCTCTGTGGAGATGTCTGCATGCTATACTCGGTCCTCCTGAGTAAACAAAGTAACTGCCTGTGTTTCCTCTTCCACTCATCTCTTGCAGGATAGGTCTCTTTTTATAGTCGGTAGATGGAAGGACTTCATCACACAGCGTAACCACTAAGAACACCATCATCAGTTTACATTATGCCCAGTTACCATACTGTGGTTTGAGGAGCTTTTTGTGATATCACTGTGAAACCCCCGCGACCAGTATTTTAATTTAGATTTGTAGGTGTCGTATTGGTGTGTGAAAGACAGAGACTAAGCGATCCCCCACTCCGTTTGTTTGTAAGGAAATGTGTATTTTCCACACACCTTCTTGCAATCACATGTGTTGGTGATCCAAATCAGGGCATATCTATAATCTGAAAATGTTTGTTTCTTGCAGCTTACGTCATGTGTAAGCGATTACACACGACGCGAGCTGCAAGAAACATTTTCAGATTATATGTATGCTCCAATTTGAAAAAGGCATAGTCAATGCTGAAACACGTGTAATCGGAAAGGGCCAATAAACAAAACAAATTGGATCACCAACACATGTGATTGTAGAACTTTGTTCACAAATAATTGTGGCGCAGCAAGAAGGTGTGTGGAAAACACACATTTCCAGTTACCATACTGCATTGTACCCACTTAGCAGATCATTCCATTATGCCGATGAGCACACTGTTGCTGTTTTCCAGCATAGCCACTTGGGACAGAATTACTAGTTTACATTATGTCCGCTCAGCACAGACATTTCAATATCTCTTGAAGACTGTTGCCACATCATAGCTAGTTTCCAATTCGTTCAGTTAACCCACCACTGTCAGGAAGTACATGGGAGTGGGGGCAGACTGGGTGCTTGCTTGTGTGGGTTAGAGTGAAGTTGGGCATGGGACGGGGTGAGTGGTGTGTGATGCACATGCTGCTGGCTTCCCTGGGATGCGTGCAGCACCAGGTCCAACAGGGATTGCCCATCTCTTCATCTGCCATTGACTTTAAATGCCTGGGCGACAGATGTCATGTGATGCAAGAGATCATAAACGAAAGAAAAGTGTGGGGCTGAGAAAAATGATGTCAAAAACAGAACCAAGGGATGGATAGCAGGTGGTTAGGGCAGAGGTCACATGATTTAGCTTCCCTTGCACCAGGTGACCACCCGCCTTTAACTCCACATGTTTCCCCTGATAGTGCTTCATCTCTTCTGCAATACTTGGATCTGCTGACTGTAATTAATTGGTTATTTATAATGCGCTTAATAAGTCCGGACCGGGGATGGAACCTGTGTTGCTCAGAGTCGTCTTGTTTCCAAGGCGAGTGTCTTGCCCCTTAGCTATCCTTCCGAGACTGTCTTTCCTCTGCCCAGTAATCCACAGTCACTCACTTCTGTAGCTTCGGCCCATCCCTTTGTATTCTTTGCGCAAACATCCATTTTCTCTCTCGTGTACTTCTTTCGCACATCCACTACACATTTTCTTTCAATTGTGCTCCTTTCTCTCTAGCACAGAATTTCTTTCACGTTTATTTTCGACGCCCCGTTCAAAGATTACTTCCCCCCTCAGTTCCTTGCTGTCACATTAACATTCAGGGCTGGACTGGCCTATAGGGAACTCTGGAGATTTCCCTGTGGGCCTCTGCAGCCTGGGCCTCTTTTGTGTGGTATTTTTACATTTTCTCATAGGAAAAGCATTGGGTTTGCTGAAAATGTGTAATTTGGGGCCACTTTGAACATACTTTCCAGGGCCTCTTTTAGTTCCCAGTCCACCCCTGTTAACATTGTAGTTCAGTGATGTTCCTCATTGCATCCCACACGTGTTTTACTTCTGTGCCGCTCTCCCCTTATACCCACGTTTCATTTTGCCACCTTCTATTCCTCCCCAGAATAGTTCCTCCTTCTTCAGATCGCCTTCTTCCCTGCCCTTGTGGCTGCAGTAGAAATTGACACCATCTGAACTGTCTCTCCGTCACACTCGGCCCGATGATCCCTGCCGCTGCCACCTGCCTGCATGCACCATTTAGCAGCCGTTTACAGAAACCAGTATACGTCATTCTTTTACTAAATGTGTCGGGAAGAGTGGACATTTTGAGAAAACGGGACTGTTCCCCCATACCGGGACATCTGGTCACCCTGCTGCAGTCATGGGATTAGGCAGTTTCATGCTCTGATCCAGACATGCCCCGGACCCAGGCCAAACATCCTTTCATAAGCACCTGCATGTGGGTGATTCTGTCGCCTGTGCTCCCTGTTGACTTCTCATCCCAGACAGGATGCTTTCATATTTACCCCTGAAGATATGACTCTAAATCCTGTTGCTTTGCATCCAACTGTTTCTGACAGTTCTGCTGCAAAATGGACTATGTCGAACAAATAATTTAAAAAAAAGATTATGGGGGGCGCTCAATCCCCGCTACAATGACTCAGGTTGACTAACACAGAGCCACCACAGGTGTGTTCTTAAAGTGACAAGACTGCAGTATCTGGTTATACTCAAAATGAGTGTGCTGTTACAGTGGTAATATCGGCTAGAGTAATGAATGGGTTACATGATATGATATGTTATTTATAACGCGCTTAATACCCAGAGGTTTCTAAGTGCTGACTCGGGGATCGAACTTGTGTTGCTCCGTGTCGTCTTGCTTCCAAGGCGAGCATGTTGCCACTGAGCTATCCTCCCAAGGTTGTTGTGACAAATCAACTTCGGCCCGGGGCACCAGTGGTCCAGGGATGAATATCGGTTTCTAATCCATCAATCAGCCCCACACCTCTAGTACACCAGAAAGGATCCAAACAGATTGGAAACACAAGTAAATTATAAACCTCCTTTTCCAGTTTTGATAATGTGGTCGGAACGGCAGACTTATATCTGCAAGGTCATGGATCATTTGTTAGTTGCAACACTGCTAAAAAAACCTATTACCCAATGATAAAAGGGACTGTCCAGTCAAGGTTGTATACAAATATCTACTTTATTATTATTACAACAGACAGTTCTAGCACACTACAAAATACAACCCGCCTTGTAAAGGAACACAGTGGACAGACAGTTTCACGAAGGAAAAGAATGCACTCTGGATACTGACAGGAGGGTAGTTGGTAAAGCAATCAGCCTTGCTTCCCTCTTGTAAATCCTGGCCTTCCTTCACTAGTGGAGGCTGTAAGGCACACTGTACCTTCGGCCAAGGTCCAAAACAGTCCTTCTTACTCCTTTCAAAGTCTTTGGATGATCTCTCAAAATAGGGCCTCAGCCCTCTTTCGAAGCCAAATGGGCTCCAGTGATTGGTGCAGTTTAAGCCTACCTTAATTAACCAACCTGGGTTCCCACCAACAATCTTCTGTTATGAGTGAGGTCATGACCAGAGTGCTTTGCAACATGAAATGTAAGGGGTGACAACATGTACTACTAAGTCCCACCCATCTTCCTGTCTGTTGTAGGTCAAAGTGTCTCTCTGGTTAATTGAGCTCTCTGTGGCTCCTGATCAAAGTGCAGGTCTCCCTTGAAGTTTGTGGCGAGAACAGAATTTCTGTCTCCATAAATTCACATACTTCTTCCCTCTGAAAGTTAGTCTCCCTGAAGGGGTTGCTTACTGTAACAATTGTCTCAGACATGCTATTCACTGCCCTTCATACACAAGGTTTGGAGCTAGCTTCAAGTTGATACATTGCATATCAAAGAGTTGTGGGGTTTCCTGTCCCCTTTTGTCAGTTCTGCGATCAGGCCTATCACAGGCCTGTTGCATTTAACTCTCGTCAGTATGCACTGCCACCACACAGAACTTTGACAATGAAACAGGGCGTATCCAGGGAGCCTTTGATATTTTAATTAGGTTGGCCACGGCTGGAGGAAGGTGTTGGCTTGTGAAAACAAGAAGAAGATATCGAGGCTGAGTACCCCAAAAGGAAATACTCCAAACGCGGGTTACAAAGAAAGATACAAAGATCTTTATTCTATACTGAACAGTTTCAAAGGACAAAGCAACAGATAACTATCGGCCCTCAGTACAACACAGCAAACTCCAGCTTGGTTCGGTGTGCTCAGTGAGTGGGACTGTACATTAGAATAGTCGTGCCTTTTATGCAGTCCAAGACATGATGTTCAACCCACCTATAAGTTAATACAAGTTAATACATCATGGATCTAGGGTTCGTGCCAAGTTCATACATCTATACGTTTAGGGTTTACCTTTAATACATTCACTAACAAATCACAATGGCAGCAGTATGTCTTAGGATTTCTCGTAGAGCCTTCTCAAACATGTCTGTACATTATGGTTAAACAAGTGTTCACATTTCAGTATTTGAACATATTGTGTTTAACAGGTGCTTGCAGATTACCTTCGTTGGCGCAGGTAATCCTCTAATCACAGGTCAGCGAAGGACAAGGTCTCAGTTCATGACCCCAACATGTGGCCTGCAGGCAAGTTACATATTAGCTTGTACACAGAGGTCAAGACGGCCATGTTACATTCGGAATGACAATGTCCACCATCTTAGAACACAGGGTGACTTTAGAGGGAGAATCTAAAATGGCAAATAGACCTAAAATGGCGGTTTACACTGATCTAAGGTCAAGACCTTGCAACGCGGATTTCCTCGCAAGTGGCTTATAAGCAGCTTGGCGTAGGCCAATATACATATATTCATACAGTATAGGAGGCACAATATGATTTTCCGTTCGACAAACCCTCCTTTTTGTCAAGGAGTTCCCCCCTTCTCACCTGGGTCCGGTGTTTGCCGGTGTCTTCGATTGCTGCCTTCTTGCGAGCGCTCCTGGTCTTGAACAGCGCTTGAACAGCGCTGCTCGAGTCTCGTCTGGTTCCAGGTTGCGTTTAGTTCCGGGAGCGCAGAGTCCAGGAATCCGGGAGTCTGGGAAAGGCTAGTAATGCTCGGAATCAGGAAGGTGGGAAAGGGTCAGGAGCGGGTAATAGCACTGGGACAAAGGAAGCAATACCGCGAGCTATGAAGACACGTCTGAGGCTACTCTGCAATAGCATTGAGATGCACAGAGCCGCGGAAGGCGTGGTCTATAAATAGATCACGCCGCGTTCAGCGCATTGAGCGAGCAAGGGCTTCAGCTCTGGACGGCCATGTTGGAAGTAGTACGGAACGTAAGCCCCGTTGAGACAAGGACCAGGAGGTCCAAAAGGGGCATGATCTGAAGTTCATGACAGCATGCCTCCTCCGAAGGCCTTTTCCTCCAGGTTTGCCTGGGTGTATTAGGTGAAATCTTCTGAGCAACCGAGGAGCCTTGATATTTGAAACAGGTTCCCAGGTCCTTTCGCTAGGAGGATATCCTTTCCACTCCACTAGGTATTGAAGATGGCCCCGCTTATACCTGGAGTCACAAATCTGGGACACCTCATATTCCAGTTGGTTGTCAACCACAAAGCCCCTTTTCGATGATCTAGACGGTCTTGGTATCACCTACACCAACTATGCAGACGATACACAGATCCTCATCCCGTTGACGGGAGATTATGACAAGGATTTGGCCTTTGTGAACAGAGTCTACCTCATCATCTAGGCATGGATGGCCCCCCACGGTCTATGCCGGAATGATGACAAAACCAAACTCCTCATTCTAGGCACCTCCTCCAGCATCAAAAAACTGGGCACCAAATATGACTCCTTCATAATTGATAACAACACCATCACGGTAGCCAAAGTAGTCAAAACCCTCGGTTTTTACATAGATTCCACACTCTCATTTGACAAACAAGTGAATGCCATGGCCTCAGCTACCTCTTATACATGCAAACTAATCAGGGCAGCTAAACCCTTCCTCTCACCCAATAACTGCGTCATCTTAGCAAGAGCACTAATCCTATCGAAACCAGATTATTGCAACGCCCTTTACATAGGCAGCAACAAATACATCACCTCTAAAATTCAAACATTGCAAAATAATGCCCTGAGAGCTGCACTAAATTTCCCTAAAAATGCCCACATATCAGACCTTAGGAGATCCACTAACTGGCTCTCCACTAAAGACAAAATCCTCCTTAAAACAGCTTCCCTCACTCATAAATGCCTTAACCATGCAGCCCCGCAATACCTAATAGACAGATTCACCAGACAAACAGCCGCCCGTCCCCTACGAAAAGCCAACTCAAACCTCTTATTAGTACCCAGATTTAAACTCACTAAATCTGGCGGGAGTAGCTTCGCTGTTAAAGCAGCACAACTGTGGAACTCCCTCCCAACCGATCTAAGAGAAGACCTTCCCTACCAGAAATTCAGATCTAACCTGATCCAATGGCTTGAAGATCATGATGTCTAACATCTCGCTACCGTCACTCAAGATCTCATGTATTTTCTGTATTTTTAACTGTTATTTATTTCTGTCACATCTGCATACTGTAAACCTGCTGTACATACTCTTATGATCTTTTGTCTCTATTCGCCTACAGCACTGTAACCATAGCTGTACCCCTTGTTTATATGCAACATGTAACCTAAGTTGAGCAATCCTCTTTCTGCCTTAGCGCCCGAATACCCCTGGGTCTGGTGCGCAATATAAATCAATAAACAAACAAACAAACCAGTAGAGGAGGAGGTCTACTGGATTTTCGAGAGGATTGGATGTAGGGCTTCAATAGGGATGTGTGAAAAACTGGATGAATTCTTTTCCAGGAGTCAGGTAGCTTGATTCGATATGAGACAGGATTGATAATCTCCTTGATGGGAAATGGACCATAGTAGCGGGGAGCCAACTTGTTTGGTCACAAGTGTCGGGGAGTAGTTTTGATGACATCCAGACTCAGTCACCGACCGTATAGGAAGGACCTGGTCTTCTCTTGGAATCCGCATACCTCTTGGTCTGTAATCTGGCTTTCTCTAAGTGTTCTTTAGCCTCCCAGTGAATGTTGATAAGAGTTTCGATCCAGGAATCAACAGTAGGTACTGGTGTAGGGTAAGGAAGAACAGAGGGTAAAACCGATGGATCGAACCCCTGACTACAATACAAAGGGCTGGTCTGTAGCACTGAGTGTTCGGAGATATTGTTCCAGGGTCTGATTTGCACGTTCTGCGGCTCTGTTGGTTTGGGGGTGATATCCTGAAGAGAGGACACGTTGGATTCCTAGTACCCGACAGAGGTGTTTCCAGAATTGTGAAATGTATTGGGGACCCCGATCTGATATGATCTTGGAAGGAAGCCCATGTAGTCGGAATATGTGTTCATGAAATATTCCAGCTAGCTCTGAAGAGTAGGGTAGTTTCATCAGTGGCGTAAAATGGGCCATATGGGTAAACAAATCTATGGTGACCATGATGGTACTATATCCTCGGGAAGGTGGTAACTCCACTATGAAGTCTGTAGCAATGATTTCCCATGGTTTAGAGGGTAGAGTGGGCTGCAGAAGAAGACCCGCCGGTCTTTTGTTATCATGTTTATTTTGGGCACAGGTTATACAAGCCTGGATGTATTGCTGTATGTCAGACTTCATTTTAGGCCACCAGAACTGTCTCTTTATAGGATGGAGAGTGTTGGTGATACCTCGGTGCCCGGAATGGAGTGTGTCATGACAAAGGTTTATTATTTTTTGCTGTAACTTCCGTGTAGGAATGAGTAGTGCATTGTCCTTGAATAAGTAGCCTTCCTTGGCTCTTAATTTCCACTGATTTCTTGTTGAAATGTCCTTCCATATTTCCGAGGATTGGGTTTGCGATCGGATTTCTTCCAGGAGATCAACTGCTTGGGCTAAGAAGATCGTGGGAGAAAACATTTTAGGAAATGCCTTATCTTCAGTGGTCACGTAGTCAGGACGGTGAGACAAGGCATCAGCGATCAGGTTCTGTGATCCAGGGACATGAGTAATGTGGGACTGATATTGGGCAAAAAAGTAGGCCCAACGTGCTTGACGACTGTTCCTGCACTCCAGTGACTGTAGAATCTGAAGGTTTCGATGATCAGTACGGACTTGGACAGGATGTCTGGCTCCCAGAAGTAGGTGTCGCCATTCAGTGAAGGCTTGGCAAATGGCTAAGCGTTCCTTTTTCAGGACGGAGTAGTGTGTTTCACTCGGAGTTAAGGTTCTTGAAAGATAAGCAACGGGGTGTTCCAAATCATCCTCCATTTTCTGCTTCAACACTGCTCCTATAGCGTAATTAGAGGCATCCGTTTCCACTAAAAAGGGTCGACTTGTATCGGGTTGAGCCAAAATGGAAGCTTGTGTGAACTCAGTCTTCAAACGTTGGAATGCAGTTTCTTGTAATGTTGACCAGACAAATGGGGTATCCTTCTTTAGCAGAGCCACTATAGGTTGAACAATCTCGGAAAAGGTGGCTATGAACTTTCGGTAGAAATTGGCTAGTCATAGGAAGGATTGAATTTGTTTCACGGACGTGGGAGTAGGCCAGGCGAGAATGGCCTTTACTTTTGAAGGGTCCATTCCAATCCCCTCTGGACTAAGGATAAATCCCAGATAGTGCACAGAGGTAACGTGAAACAAACATTTTTAAGGCTTGGCTAAGAGGTGATGTTCCCAGAGTCTTTGTAAAACTGCCTTAACATGTCCTTCATGCTTCAGAGGGTCCTTGGAAAAAATCAATATGGCGTCCAGATAGACAATGACGAAGAGAAACAACATATCAGAGAACACCCTATCCATAAAACGTTGGAATACTGCTGGGGCATTGGCTAGTCCAAAGGGCATGACCAGGTACTCGTAGTGGCCAAAAGGTGTTCTAAAGGCGGTCTTCCACTCGTCTCCTTCCTGGATACGGATCAAATGGTAGGCACCTCTGAGATCCAATTTGGTGAATATTACGGCTCCTCTCACAGCTTCCAGGATATCCGAGATCAGGGGCATTGGGTACCGATCTTTGAGGGTGCATTGATTTAAGCCTCGATAGTCGAGGCAAGGTCTGAGTTCCTTAAATCCTTCTTGGGAACGAAGAACAACGAAGCACCCGCTGGAGATTTCGAGGGTCTTATGGTGCCGTTTTCAAGATTAGTGTCTAGAGATTCCCGAAGGGCCTTTTCTCAGGTTCGGAAAGAATGAACATTCTGCCGAAGGGAATTACAGCTGAGGGATCCGTATCTATGGCACAGTCTTCGGGCCTGTGAGGGGGTAAGGCTTGGACTATGGCAGTAGAAAATACATCAGCATATGCCTGATAGGCCTATGGAACTTGTATGATATTGGAAACCATGAGTGGTGTTTCTTGGTCTCTTGGTGGTTCTTTAGAAGTTATCGAAGAGGGGTCCAGGGATAGACAGTGGGACATACAGAACTCTGAGCCCAGGAATAATGATCCTGCTGTCCAATTGATATACGGATTGTGCTTTTGTAACCAGGGCATTCCCAGAACCATGGGGTAAAGGGCTGACTTAATGATGTCGAATGAAATCCGCTCTTGATGATGGTTTATGGAAAGTTTGATCTCTTTAGTCTGCAGGCTTATGGGTCCTGAAGAGAGGGGTCTTCCGTCAATTGCTTCCACCGGCTGCATGGTGTTTCGTGTCTCGTACGGAATATGATGACTAACAACCCAGTGTTGATCAATGAAAATTCCCATAGCTCCGCAGTCACCAAGGCCAGAATGGGATAGGTCTTGTCTTTGGAGGGCGACAGGAAGGCCTGTAGTATCACCAAACTGTTTTGTCCAGGAGAGTTCAAGGATGGAATTGATGTGGAGCAAACATCTCTCTCCCGAATCTCTGCTCCGTTTAAGATCGGGAGCTGGTGTTTCCTGAACGCTGAGGAGGTGCCAGAGGACATTCGCTGACCAAAAGTTTGTCTGAAGCACAATACATACACAAACCCGTATGGATCCTTCTCAATCTTTCTTGAGGTGATATGGGTCCACGAAAGGCTCCAATTTGCATGGGTTCAAGTTCTGGGGCTGGACTTGGGTTTGCGTCCGTTCTGGCAGTGCTCTCAAAAGAACGTCTTGGGTGGGTTTCCCTTGGATTTCTTCCTTTCTGCCTTCCTTTCCTGGATGCGAAAGTCTCTTTGCAAGGCCAGGTCCTTTACTGCTTGGAATGAATTTGGTCTGGCCACCCTGGCCAGTTCATCCTTGATCTCATCGTCCAGGCCTCTCCTGAACAGGGTAAAACTAGCCTCAGAGGACCAGTCTGCTTCCTTAGCCAATTGTTTAAATCTGGTCACATTAGTGAGCATATCTTGGGAGCCCTGTTGAAAGTCCAGCAAGCGTTCTTGGGCAGTATAGACCTCTCTGGACGGTCAAACATGCCTTTAAGGGCCTGTATTAACCCATCATAGTCGTCTAGGAGTGCATCGCTGGAGTTAAGAAGGGGTGTTGCCCAAGTTAAGGCGTTGCCGGAAAGGTGGGATATGATGAAACCCACCTTAGCCCTAGGAGTCGAGAAATAATAGGGCTTAAAGGTAAAGTGGACCAGGCATGAATCCAGGAATACGCGAAGTGTTTTTGCTGAACCATCATACTTGTCAACAATACTGCCCAGCAGGGCACCCTCCTTTGTAGCAGAATCCCGGCATAAAACCAATTGTTTGAGCGCAGCGTTTTCCGCCTTAAGATTTTGAACCTCGGTTGATAATTTTTGCATGCGTCGCATTAAGTCCTGCACGGCAGCTTCCATCTCGTTTTTAGGTTCGATCGGGTGGATTCTCAAACTGTCAAGGAGTTCCCCCCTTCTCACCTGGGTCCGGTGTTTGCCGGTGTCTTCAATCGCTGCCTTCTTGCGAGCGCTCCTGGTCTTGGACAGCGCTGCTCGAGTCTCGTCTGGTTCCAGATTGGGTTTAGTTCTGGGAGCGTGGAGTCCAGGAATCCGGGATTCTGGGAAAGGCTAGTAATGCTCGGAATCAGGAAGGGGGAAAGGGTCAGGAGCGGGTAATAGCACTGGGACAAAGGAAACAATACCGCAAGCTACGAACACACGTCTGAGGCTACTCTGCAATAGCATTGAGACGCGCGGAGCCACGGAAGGCGTGGTCTATAAATAGATCATGCCGCGTTCAGCGCATGGAGCGAGCAAGGGCTTCAGCTCTGGACGACCATGTTGGAAGTAGTACGGAATTTAAGCCCTGTTGAGACAAGGACCAGGAGGTCCGAAAGGGGCGTGATCTGAAATTCATGACACTTTTGGCCTATGCCATCTATTGCCATTAGATCGGTTATCAGAATTTCCTTCAGAACATATTCATTGGAGCTATTGTCTGTGGCGTATACCTTGTGCCTATTGTACTTATCGCCTGTGCGCAACACCCCCCTAACATCGAACATATACTAGGTAGACACTGTACACAGCAACAAAGGAACAACAGAATTCCCAAAATGATCAGTAAGACCGAAAGCACCTTCCAACCCCAAGATCGCAAGAAGTCCCAGAACCAAGCACTAAGATCCCAGTTTCCCTCGCGAACATGCCCTTCTGAACTAAGGGCGTGCAAATTCTGTATTGCCTTGAAGATAGTTGGGGAGGAATCTGGCACGAAAACACAGCAAGCGGACCCCACTAATTTACACACTCCACCACATTCAGCCAGAATGACATCTAATGCCATCCGATTCTGAAGTGCTACTAATCTTATTGCTTTCTGTTCTAATGTCATATTATCGAGTATGTCTGTGGTCCGGTTGATGGTTCTCTCCAGTACTCTTGCTAGTCTCCTGAGATCTTCGGAGTTCGCTATTTGTCCCCAAAATGGTACAAGGGATTTCGCTACGTCACCCAGAACCTGTGCTGGAGTGTCATCATCCTTGTCCCGCCACAGACAAGCCTTTGAAACCTCCACAGTACTAGCTATGAATACCCCCGGTAACAGGATCACTAAATAACAAGTTCCCTGCCAATCCCTGGGTAACCATGGAAATGCTACATTACCGCAAACAAAGTAGACAGGTTCGCCTACATACAAAGGTCTGTCTTCCCCAGTCAAATTTGCAACGTTGGCACAACCTCTAAAATTTCCCATTGACTGAGTACCATTCCTCTGTATGCAGAAAGAAACTGAATCGGGGCTAGGGTTAACAGCGTAAGAAGGAGGCACGGCATCCTTATTGCCTATAGGAGCCATTTTGAAAGAGATCAAAGATTGAAAAAGACGAGACAGTCTGTCAGAAGGCCTAATAGAAGCAACGTTGAGCTTGCTCCTATTCGCGAAAAGCGAGCATCCCAGGGGCGTAAGAACACGTTTCTCTAAACTATTCAAATTAGTACCGTCAAAGTTCCCAGAGATGCTATCGTTCCATCGGCCAAAGAACAGTGCTCTAAGAGAAGCATAGCAAGCAGTTGTCAAAGGTAAAGGATGAATATACCAACCTAGCCCCTCATCCCCGTGTTGCGGTAAATGCGAACAGACCCAACAGTTGGATTTATTAAAAATGGCATGTGTAGCTCATGATAAGTAACAAGGTATTATTCTAGTATCTCTGTCTATGCTGAGAGTCCCTAGGAGATAAAGTGTGCAGATACATGAAAGGAATAGAAACAGTGGGTACATTTTCAGTCAGTAACAAGGTTTCGAATGGATGCACTTCTTCCAGGTACCAAAAGCCTAAAACAATTACTGTTATAAAACCAATTGACATTATAAAAAGACAGCAGTACGTTTTCGTGGCCCAAACAGTTTGTCCATTCTCATAGCTGGTCACACGATCATTTATCAGTCCTGTACGAGCGGTAGCAGTTGCAGGCATTGCAGTCTTCAAACGAAAAACCCCAGTGTTTTTGGCTGGCGACCTCCCGGGCGAGCGACTTCTTAGTCCTTCCACAACCCTAGCCGTCAGAATCCCCTTTTCCGAACAATTACTTGGGCAAAAAGCAAGCCCTTAATGATTTTTCCTTCCTTCTTCGAATGCACAGCCGAACCGTGCCATAAGTCTATTTACTTGGACACAAATTGTACCTGGTTGTCCCTGGTACTGATTGATCCAAAAACAACGTGTTGTCACTTCCCGTATCAAGAGCAAGTGAAGATGCAAGATCTGGAACAACAGTTTCTGGAAGCAAAACTTTTGGAGAGTGTGGAGACAAAATGGCAGTTTCCCCAGTCCTCACAGACTCAGGGAGAATCTCTGATGCACTCTCAATGCTGTTTACTGCTTCAGGATCGTTGGTTGCAGTATTGGTGAGGGGTTCTGTTTCTTCTGTATCGTATGGCACAGAGTGTGGAATCCTCTTGACATGCGTCGCGTGGACCCACTTTTTTCTGCCTGCGACCCTCACCGCCGTCTGTGTGACCAGCAGGACCTGGAAAGGGCCTGCCACCGAGGTACAAGGCAAGAGGATTGCTCAAATGCCTTCGTCAACACCCAGTCACCAGGCCGAATGCTGTGACCTGGGCCCTCGTATCGTACAGGTAAAGCCCCTCGTACCTGGTGATAAATCAAATACAGGTGTTTAGTCAACTGGCTACAGTAATCTGAAAGAAGTACATTTTCGACATTTTTCAAAGACCGACATTTCGAAAGGTTCCAGATGTTAGCAGGTCTCCCCATTACCACCTCAAATGGAGAGAGCCCAGTCTTAGTTTGAGGGGTTGTACGCATGGCTAGCAACACGATTGGTAAGGCGTCCGGCCATTTTAGTTTGGTGCCGGCACACGTCTTAGCGAGCTTGTTCTAGGGGGGCGTGGCCAGCACGTATGCCTTGAGTACGCGCACTTGTGGAGCTCCTGCCTGAGATACTGCAACGGGTGGAATTGTGCCATTCAAATACTACAAATCGCAACGAAATAACCATCTGCCAGAAGAGGAACCTCTACCCTAGGTTCGACGCCACTTTGCAACACAATCGGAGTTCACAAAGCTCTGTACGAGACGGGGGAAGAAGCTCCCCTCACCCATCCAAGATGGTGGCGCCCACTGTGCTCCTGGGTGCCGTGGGAACCTGGTACCTCTGAGTGCTGAGTCCCTGACGCGACTAGAGGGAACTGTCCTCAACTGCCCGCGCCCTGCACACCTGGTGAACGGTCCGCCGATTTCGCTCAGAACGCACAACAATTACCGGCGAAACCCTGAGGCCCGGGTGGCTGCTTGCAGCTGCGGAGGCGACGGGCCCTTGGATAGGGCAGGGGAGGGGTCGCGGATGGAGACTCCCCTGAGCCACTCTGATGCTTAGAGTGCGAGCATCCCCGGCCAAGGGAAGCAAACAGCGGAGTGCAGCTGCCCACAAGGAATCAGGGACACAACTGAGCGGGGGCCGCTCAACTAGACCCGCCAGAAGAAGGACTGGGACCCCCCTGAGAAACACAGTGAGTGCTTAAACAAGACCCTTCGCCCACGCTGACACCGCACTAACAGACCTGGAGGTAAGCTGAGCTGTCCAGCCAACGCGCGGGGGAGGGAGAGACACCCAAACAACCTAATAACTTAAAGACAGGCACAACAAGAGTACTGATCAACCTGCGCAGCAGACGAACCAACGCAATGACACATGTGGGCATGGTGTGCGACTCCGTGCCAAACCCAAACCTAATTACCAGGTCGCTGGGCTGAGAAACATTCGGGGACCCTTGGATCGCAAAGGACAGAAGGGAGCAGACATACCTAGAGAGGTACATAACCACGCCACGGCCTACAGAGGCATACATGCGCATGAGTGCTCCTACAAACCTCGCCTAAACCGTAAACAACAAACTACGGGGCTAAGCAGGGCGACAACCGCATATACAGCACAGAGCCTCCTGCACCTTCGACCCTGAGTGAGGTCTGGTACCTCACACGCCCCCAACTGGAGTTCCTTCTGTCCCTGTAAACCGCGCATAACCATACAATTGAGAACTAAAGCGCCTTACCCAACACGCAGCACTGACCTACCAGAACCACAGAGCCAACCACTGTGCGGAAGGATCAGAACACTGGGCCTAAAACAAGAGTTGTCCCCACCCAGATCCAAGACAAAAACAACGACAATGGACTCCTTCACGACAGTTAGACCTAAACAGCTGCCACAGCATGAAGCCACGGCCAACGCAGAACCACCACAACTGGAAACAGAACCCAAAGACACGCAAGTTCTCCAGGCCATTGCAGCACTACGCACCTCTATTGAAACTAAGATAGAAGAGGTAAGGGCGGACATGCAACTCATGCGCCGAGTTGCCCGTAATCTAACAGAAAGAATGAACGCAAATGATGCTACCCTACAGGACAATGTTACAAGTACCTCAAACCTAAAAGCAAAGGTTCTAGATCTGGAGCAGAAAGTAGCAAGACTAGAGGCAAGATCTGAAGATGCATAAGGGCGCGCACGGCGCAATAACATTAGGATCTTGGGTGTTCCGGAAGACATGGAGGGCCTGGACCCGACAGAATTTATAGAGACGATGCTGCAACAAGAAATAGGGGCGGGAAAACTTTCGCAAGGATTCTCAGTGGAACGCGCTCACAGATCCCTTCAAAAGCGCCCCCCGCCAGGCTCACATCCACATCCAATAATAGCTAAAATCCTAAATTTCCGCAACAGAGAAACAATACGTCGCTATTCCAGAGAAGGCGGGGAGATTAGCAGACAAAACTCCAGAATAGTTATGTACCCAGACTATACCCCTACAGTCCAGCTTGCTAGGAACTCTTTCATACCAGTGAAAGCGAGATTGCGTACACTGAACTTAAAGTATATGTTGCTCTACCCGTCTCGCCTCAAAGTACTCTATAAAGGAAAAGCGATCTTCCTGGAGACCCCTGCTGCGGCGAATATGTGGCTTGAGCACAATAACCTAGTAGATGATGAGGAGGCACCAAAAAAAAGCAGATAAAAGGACAAACTAGTACACAAAAAAAAAGGGAACAAAAAAAAAAAACACGAACACCAACAGAAGGTCCCACATCGGAGAAAAAAAAGGACAACTGAATAGCACAAGGGACCATAACAAGAAGATAGCAACATCGGGCAAGATGTCATGTCACGCGGGAGACTGGGGTCTGCCGCTCCCATTTCCTCCTGGCGAGTCTACCCGCGCGTTCGCGTCTGGGGACTCGCCGGGAGGGGAGCAACGGATTACAGGGCCGGCGGCCTTCGGCGCATGCGCGGAGGTCCTCTCTCTCGGTTCCGCGCATGCGCCGTGGGGGCTTGCCTTCCAAGCCTCGTTCTGGGTTCGCCGGCGCCCGGAAACGGAACGGTTTGCGTTCCAGGCCTCTCGGGCGCCGGCGGCCCATAAAAGAGGCCGCTAGTCAAAGCTGCCCGCGTCTCAACGCGGTTTGCTTCGCTTTCCTCGTTGTTCCTGCCCAGCCTTACCTGTGGCCTGTCCTGGGCCTACCTGCCTCCAGCCTTACCTGTGGCCTGTCCTGGGCCTACCTGCCTCCAGCCTTACCTGTGGCCTGTCCTGGGCCTACCTGCCTCCAGCCTTACCTGTGGCCTGTCCTGGGCCTACCTGCCTCCAGCCTTACCTGTGGCCTGTCCTGGGCCTACCTGCTTGCCTCCAGCCTTACCTGTGGCCTGTCCTGGGCCTGCCTGCCTCCAGCCTTACCTGTGGCCTGTCCTGGGCCTGCCTGCCTCCGGCCTTACCTGTGGCCTGTCCTGGGCCTGCCTGCCTCCAGTCCTTACCTGTGGCCTGCCCTGGGCCAGCCTGACTCCAGTTCTTATCCGGGTCCTGTCCTGGGCCTGCCTGCCTTCAATCCTCACCTGGGTTCGGCCCTGGGCCAGCCAGCCTCCAGCTACTACCTAGGTTTTGCCCTGGGTCAGTCTTCCCTCAGCCCATTCCGGAGTTCTGTCCTGAGTCATCATTGTGTAGAGGGGACTTATCCCACACTAGCCTGCATTCCCCCTGTTCCATCTTGGGCACGTTCCTACAGTTCTCTAATTGGCCAGACAACTAGTTCCAACTGTCCTCACTCTTTCCTGTCTTGCCTGACTCCGAATCTCATCCTGTGTACCATTGGAACTATCTGCACCAGCCAAGCTCCTTTGCCTACTACGAATACCTTTCTGCTACACTGGTCTATCTATCAACTGTCGCTGCACTGAGGTTCTTGGAAGATTCATGGTCTGGACAACAAGCTCTACCTGGACTATGGTTCCCTCCATCTGAGCCTACATCCTCTTGTCACGCTTACCTGGGAGAGTGCCTTTGTGACATTGGGGGTTGGTCCATCCTTCACCCAGTTCCTCATTTGGGTGGTGGAGAGGCTGATCCCTCGTGCCGCTATCTCATCAGTTCCTGGACTCCAGACTGGCGACCTCTGCGAGACCAACCACCAAGACTACAGGTACGCGGTCCTCTCGGGCCAATCAGCTTGACAGATTGAGACGCCTTCCTCCTGATTCAGAGATGGATGAATCGCAGGACATGAGGAACGAGTTGCTAGCGCTCAGGGCCGAGATGACCGCCCTGCGTCAGGAGAATCAAACATTACGACAAATGATAACGCAAGGAGCACCTAGTACCTCTCAAGGAGAGGGATCATTGGCTCATACAACACCCATCAAATTCGACGGAGACCCTAGACGGGTGGCGGAGTTTTGTAACCACTGCAGAATACACTTTCTCTTCAGGTCTACCTACTTCAACACTGATAGGGCCAAGATTGGTTACATCTTGGGGAACCTAACTGGGAACGCATTAGCTTGGGCAACTCCGTTTGTGGTTACGAACAGTCCTATTTTGAATGACTTTGCTGCCTTTGAAAAGGCCTTTCTTGAGGTATTTCAGACGCCGAACCTGGTCTCCGTTGCACAGAATCAATTGATGGACTACAAACAGGGAAGCAATGACGTCATCACCTACATCAGCCGTTTCCGACTTTTGGCTACTGACTCCCAGTGGCCCGAAATTACACAGAAGACACTGTTTCGTCGAGGCCTGAGAGAGGAGTACAAGGATGAGTTACTTCACATCCCTGAACCAGAGAGCCTTCAACTCTTGATCGATCAAGTACTCCGTATTGACCAAAGGCTAGCCGAACGAAAGGCTGAGAGACGTCGGCTTGACAGAAGCGGTCCCCGGACAACCAACACACCTGCTGGTTCGTTTGGGTCGACCGAGTCCGGACCTGAGCCCATGCAAGTAGGAGCCATGAGGGGACCTTTGACGGAAGAAGAGAAGAAACGAAGGAGGTCTTTGCGTTTGTGTCTTTACTGTGGAGCAGCTGGACATTATTTGGGTACGTGTCCTTTGCGTCCGCAGAAGAAGAAGTCGGGAAACTAGGAGACCTGTCGTATACAGGAAGGGCAACGACAGGTCCCATTCCTTCCTCAGACCCTTCTGTTATTTGTTCTATACGTCTGCCCATGCAACCAGCGGTACTACAGACCCTGAAGGTCCGAATTAAACTACCAGACAAGAACCTGGAAGTATCCGGTCTACTGGACTGTGGGGCTTCCGGCAATTACATCGACGAAACGTTCGTCACCAGACATAAGATACCACTCGTTTCCAGACACACGCCTCTGTCGGTGGAGCTTATTGATGGTACTCCCTTGTCTTCTGGACCCGTTAGTCAGTTCACAGTTGGACTGGCCCTTCTGATTGCTGATCATTACGAGGAACTAGCCTTTGATGTTATCAAGTCACCGAACTACAAGATGGTTTTGGGATTACCTTGGTTGCAACACCACAATCCTTTGATAGACTGGAGAACCCAGACCTTGACCTTTTCATCCGAACGGTGTGCTCAAGAATGCAAGCTACCCGTTCCCACCAGGACCGTCTCGACTTCTCTAATAACGGACAGCAATGGGGTTCATCTATGTTCCACGTCTCTGGTCCCACAGGAATATTCCGAATTCAAACATGTGTTTTCTGAACCTGGCAACATACCCCTTCCTCCACACCGTTCTTTTGATTGCTCCATTGACCTGCTACCGGACCACGTTATTCCCCATGGGAAACTATATGCTTTGACACGTGACGAGAAGCTAGTTCTTCAGGAGTATTTGTCGGAGAGTCTAGAAAAGGGGTACATTGTGCCATCGAAATCGCCTGCAGGATTCCCCCTGTTTTTTGTAAAGAAAAAAGAAGGTACATTGAGACCCTGTGTCGACTACCGGCAGTTGAATGACATAACAGCCAAGGACCGGTATCCTTTACCCTTAATTCGCAGCATCCTTGAAACCCTGCATACTGCGCGAATCTTCTCCAAATTGGACCTCCGCGGAGCTTATCATTTGGTGCGCATCAGGAGTGGGGACGAGTGGAAGACAGCTTTCAAGACATCTTTTGGGCATTTTGAATACAGGGTTATGCCTTTCGGCCTATGTAATGCTCCCGCTGTTTTTCAACGATTCATGGACTACATCTTTGGTGACCTGTTAGGGTTATCCGTTTGGGTTTATCTGGACGACATATTGATATTCTCTAAATCCTTAGACGAGCATGTGGAACATGTTCGTGAGGTCCTTCATCGGCTGTCCGTCAATAACCTGTTCGCCAAAGCGGAGAAATGTAGCTTTCACCAACCCAGCATTGAATTCTTGGGATTTGTTATCAATCAAGAAGGCATTGGGATGGATCCCAAGAAGGTGCGAGCCATACAAGAATGGAGACATCCACACGATATCAAGGCTCTCCAACGCTTCCTGGGATTCGCAAACTTTTACAGGCGCTTTATCCCACAGTTCTCACAGATCTCGGCGCCCCTCACCAGGCTAACCAGCAGCAAGATCACGTTCGAATGGGATCTCGTGGCTTCCCGGGCTTTCGACGTATTGAAGTCGGCCTTTATGGCTGCCCCGATCCTGCGCCATCCCCAGGAAGAGTTGCCTTACATAGTGGAGGCCGATGCTTCCAGCTTTGCTGTAGGGGCAGTCCTTCTTCAGAAAGATCCTATCACGTTGGTAGAACATCCAGTAGCCTATTATTCTCGCAAGTTGAGTCCCAGCGAACGAAACTACGCGGTGATTGAAAGGGAACTGTTAGCCATCAAGACCGCATTCGAGGAATGGAGACATTTTCTCCTCGGAGCACGCTTTTCTGTGGAGGTGCGGACAGACCATCGCAATCTGCAATATCTTCGCTCTCTGCAATGTCGGACTCCTCGTCAAGCCCGGTGGGCCTTCTTCTTCTCTCCGTTTGAGTTCCATGTTACTTATATCCCGGGAACCTCCAATACGAAAGCGGATGCGCTTTCCAGGTCCCTGGAAAACGTAGATGGGACGCCCTGTCCAGAACAGCCACTGATTTCTCCTCGCCATTTTCTGCTGGCCTTGTCCTCTCACCTTAAGTCCATCGCGGAAGCCACTCGGTCGGATCCAGAAAGAACGTCCCTTCTTAGTCGGCAACTAGTATCAGAACGAGACGGACTGTTGTTTTTTCGAAGAAGACTCTACATACCCAGAGGAGCCATTAGAAGGGGCATTCTACACGGATTCCATGATTCACCCATAGGAGGACATCGCGGGGTCAGAGCCACTCGAGAGTTGATATCCCGACAGTTCTGGTGGCCTGGTTGGGCGACCGAGGTCCAGAAGTACATTGACAGCTGTCCAATATGTGCCCAGTGCAAGGTTCCCAGAAGACGACCATTGGGTTTGTTAATGCCCACCGAAGTGGCTCCCTATCCATGGCATACCATCGCCACCGATTTCATTGTGGATTTGCCTCCATCTGAAGGGTACACCTGTATAATGGTGGTTGTGGACAGCTTCACCAAACTGGCCCATTTCATCCCATTCCGGAAAATCCCTACAGCTACTCAAATGGCTTCAGCGTTTCTGCACGACATCTACCGGTTGCACGGCCTACCGGAGAAAATCATATCGGATAGAGGTACCCAGTTTCTTTCATCATTTTGGAGACAGGTGTGTGGTCATCTGGGAATACATAGAGCTCTAAGCTCAGGCTATCACCCACAGACAAATGGGCTAACCGAAAGGACCAATCAGACTTTGGAGGGGTACCTCCGCTGTTTTGCCAATGCCACACAGTCTAATTGGAAAGGTGGGCTAGATCTGGCCGAAGTATCCTACAACAACACTGTTCATGCCTCCATTGGAGTCAGCCCATTCTTCTGTTCCACTGGTCTACATCCTCGGTTAATGCCTTTTCAACCAGTTCCGTCTAGTACTGTTCCCTCTGCTGATGGTCTGGTCTTACACATCCGGGAACAGCAAGAACTTGCACACAAGATCTTAAGTGAAGCCAAGGATCGGATGAAGAGACAGGCAGACAGGAAGAGGAGTGCAGAACCTAATTTCCAGGAGGGCGACAAGGTGTGGTTGTCCTCAAAGAACCTGCCTCTCCGCAATCTGCCCGTCAAACTGGCCCCTCGATATTTGGGACCCTTTGTTATCACCAAACGGTTGTCCTCTGTAGCCTTCCGTCTTCACCTACCCTCTTCCTGGCGTGTACATCCCGTTTTTCACGTGTCCCTGTTAAAACCCTATGTGGTCGATGATTATGGCCGCACCTCTCCTCGTCCGGCCTCTGTTTTGGTGCAGGGGGGCCCTGAGTTTGAGGTACACGAGATCTGTGATGCCCGGTACCGTAGAGGGGTGCTCCACTATTTGGTTGACTGGAAGGGGTACCCGGCCTGTGATCGTACCTGGGAACCGCGCCAGCACGTGCATGCTCCCCGGCTGATACGTGAGTTCTACGTACGGTTTCCCTGGAAGCCTGGGGCCCCGGGTCTTCCTGGGAGGGGGCATAGTGTCATGTCACGCGGGAGACTGGGGTCTGCCGCTCCCATTTCCTCCTGGCGAGTCTACCCGCGCGTTCGCGTCTGGGGACTCGCCGGGAGGGGAGCAACGGATTACAGGGCCGGCGGCCTTCGGCGCATGCGCGGAGGTCCTCTCTCTCGGTTCCGCGCATGCGCCGTGGGGGCTTGCCTTCCAAGCCTCGTTCTGGGTTCGCCGGCGCCCGGAAACGGAACGGTTTGCGTTCCAGGCCTCTCGGGCGCCGGCGGCCCATAAAAGAGGCCGCTAGTCAAAGCTGCCCGCGTCTCAACGCGGTTTGCTTCGCTTTCCTCGTTGTTCCTGCCCAGCCTTACCTGTGGCCTGTCCTGGGCCTACCTGCCTCCAGCCTTACCTGTGGCCTGTCCTGGGCCTACCTGCCTCCAGCCTTACCTGTGGCCTGTCCTGGGCCTACCTGCCTCCAGCCTTACCTGTGGCCTGTCCTGGGCCTACCTGCCTCCAGCCTTACCTGTGGCCTGTCCTGGGCCTACCTGCTTGCCTCCAGCCTTACCTGTGGCCTGTCCTGGGCCTGCCTGCCTCCAGCCTTACCTGTGGCCTGTCCTGGGCCTGCCTGCCTCCGGCCTTACCTGTGGCCTGTCCTGGGCCTGCCTGCCTCCAGTCCTTACCTGTGGCCTGCCCTGGGCCAGCCTGACTCCAGTTCTTATCCGGGTCCTGTCCTGGGCCTGCCTGCCTTCAATCCTCACCTGGGTTCGGCCCTGGGCCAGCCAGCCTCCAGCTACTACCTAGGTTTTGCCCTGGGTCAGTCTTCCCTCAGCCCATTCCGGAGTTCTGTCCTGAGTCATCATTGTGTAGAGGGGACTTATCCCACACTAGCCTGCATTCCCCCTGTTCCATCTTGGGCACGTTCCTACAGTTCTCTAATTGGCCAGACAACTAGTTCCAACTGTCCTCACTCTTTCCTGTCTTGCCTGACTCCGAATCTCATCCTGTGTACCATTGGAACTATCTGCACCAGCCAAGCTCCTTTGCCTACTACGAATACCTTTCTGCTACACTGGTCTATCTATCAACTGTCGCTGCACTGAGGTTCTTGGAAGATTCATGGTCTGGACAACAAGCTCTACCTGGACTATGGTTCCCTCCATCTGAGCCTACATCCTCTTGTCACGCTTACCTGGGAGAGTGCCTTTGTGACATTGGGGGTTGGTCCATCCTTCACCCAGTTCCTCATTTGGGTGGTGGAGAGGCTGATCCCTCGTGCCGCTATCTCATCAGTTCCTGGACTCCAGACTGGCGACCTCTGCGAGACCAACCACCAAGACTACAGGTACGCGGTCCTCTCGGGCCAATCAGCTTGACACAAGAGCACGAAGAACCACAAGCAGACACACCGCTGACCCACCCCACAGGGACAGTGCGGGTCGAATGCCTACACACTGCCCGCACCAAGAGGCCTGGAACGGCCTAGAAGGCTCGGGAGCCCCCGAGCGCTGCAAGTTGGAAGCAACTGCTGGAGGCAGTTTTCAGTTAAAAGTTATGGTTTACTCATCCACCAGGATGGAAGTTACAAAAGTTAGTAAGTCTCCAGATTATGCTAAAACAGAAACAGGGGTAGAGGCGGGAGATGGGGACATGCTGCGGGCAACCTCCCTGAGAAATAGCGAGGCCAGAGACACCCTACCTGAAGCGATATGGCAGGGAGAATACGGATAATGACATGGAACGTAAGGGGCCTTGGCACTTACCTCCGAAGGAACAGAATCAAATCATATCTACACAGGAAAAGGGTGGGAATAACGCTATTACAGGAAACGCACTGCACCAAGGAATCCATGAGCAAACTTCAAGAACACTGGGGCGGGCAGGGGTTCGGAACCACGTACTCTAAGTATGCTAGAGGGGTATACACTTGGATCCACCCTCAACTCCCTTTTCGACCATCTAAATCTGTTAGCGACCCGGAGGGCAGATATGTGATATTGTGGGGATATATCGAGCAACAAGAGCTATGCATAGTGAACTCCTACTTACCCAACAAAAACATCCCAGCCCACCTAACCTCAATGTACGCTAAAATCATGCAACACAGGAACGGCTTATTCATTTTGGGTGGAGATTTTAACTGTGTGCACAACCTAACACTGGATAGGTCATTACCATCACCAACAAGCATATCGGCAGCCACAACTGCATTGAACGCTATGACAGACAGATTAGGCCTGGCTGATATATGGAGGGAGCTACACCCCCAGACCCAAAATTACTCATATTACTCTTCCCCACACGGCCTCCACACAAGACTAGATTATGTTTTTGTGAGCAGAGAACACCTGCCCCGGATGGAAGAGGCACAATATTTGGGCAGAACGATCTCTGATCACTCTCCCTTAGTAATAGAATGGAACCACACAGGCCCCAGGCCCCCTATCCCCATGTGGAGAATGCCAGTTGAGGCCCTGAAAGATCAAGCATTTAGAGACGAATAACAGGACTCGATTGATGATTACATAGAACTGAATAAAGGGAGTGTAGAGCACGTGAGTACAGTATGGGAAGCCCTAAAACATAGTAGCGAGGGGAGTGATCATGGCAAAAGAGGGAGGTAAAAGGAAACTACTATGTGAGGAACTAACCCAAAAGGAAGGAGAGATCGAGAAGCTCAGTACTGACCCTACGGACCCACAGCAACACGAGGACAGGCTTAGGGCACTTCGAGAGGAATGCTTGAATGCCTGGAATAGGTTTGCCAAGTTCGACTACGCCACTAGGACAAACAGGGCACACGTTGAGGCAGATAGACCCAGTAGGCTATTAGCATGGCTCTGTAGAAAAGAACACCCCAGGCACACCATCACTGTAATACAAGACGCTCAAGGCAATGTACTCCAGACCCAACAAAGCATAAATGACACCTACGCGCACTTGTACTCTCACGAAATTAAAGTCCATGCAGGCCATATAACAGACACCTTTGAAGAGATAGGGTTGCCCAGACTCGTCCTAGAACAAGCCGAAGCCCTAGAGGCAGACATCACAACAGAGGACATAGCTGAAGCGATTAAGGCACAGGCTACGTGCAAGGCCTCAGGTAGTGATGGGCTACCCTCGGAATTTTACAAGACATATGGCCCCTCCCTGATACCACTCCTACACAAGGTCTTCCAAGAAACGTACGAGAGAGGAATCCTACCCGACAGTATGAGAGAAATCCTAGTGATCCCAGTTCTTAAACCAAACAAACCAGCTGAAAACTGTGACTCATATCGCCCGTTAGCTATGCTCAATTATGATATTAAACTACTAACTACGATCCAAGCCCAGAGACTGTCCAGGCTGATAGGCGACATTGTGCACGTAGACCACTGCGGATTCGTCCCGGGTCAAAACAAGACCATGAACTTAAGCAGACATCAGCACATAATAAAACAAACTGACACAAGCATTGAACCCTAGGCCTTACTACCGCTTGATGCTGTTAAGGCGTTTGATTCCATATATTGGGAGTGGTTGCTGGCGGTCCTAAAAGAATTTGGGTTTGGCCCAGGGTTTATTAGGTGGATTTGCATACTCTATACCGAACCAAGAGCACGAGTAAAAACTGGGAGACACGTGTCAGAGGTCTGGGATATATGCAGGGGTACTCGGCAAGGTTGGCCATTATCTCCCATGCTCTATATACTGGGCCTGGAACCCATTGCCATTTATTTCAGAAAACAATTTTTTGATGCCGGGATAAGATTAGGGGAAATAGATCATATCATCTCACTTTATGCGGACGATGTCCTATTATATACATCAGAGACCCACACCTCAATGTCCCAACCATACTAGAAGTTCTTGACAATTTCTCTGAAGTCTCAGGCATACAATTTAGCAGAGCAAAGACCTGTTTGTTCCCAATAGCAGGTCTTAAAGATAAAAAGATGACGGAGCTTCCAACACTGGGGATACGATGGCAGACCACCACGTTCCGCTACCTAGGAATCCAGGTCATGCACACTCCACAACAGATGCACAAACACAACACAAAAGCAGTAGTGCCCGCGCAGCGCAGATCTATGACCTTTTGGGCAAAACTTCCACTATCAGCAATGGGAAGAGCTTCTATAATCAAAATGATTGTCCTCCCTAGACTTATGTACAAATTTCAAAACGTCCAATATTACATTAAAAGTACATTGTTCCGCCTACTAGAGTCGATAATCCATAAATCTATCTGGGGACACGGCAGGCACAAAATAGCACACTCCACTCTAGTCCTACGATACGCCCAAGGCGGAATCCAACTCCCAAATCTCGAAAAATACTACTTAGCTGCCCAACTCAGCTTCATGTCCAAATGGCTATCAGATGAAACCACATACGAGACTCCTCTGCTACAATCCATGGTCTCCCCGATGCAACTAAAAGAACTAATCTGGGCCCCAAACCCCCTACTGAGAAACATACCTTACGTGGCCACCCTGGGAAGGCAAATATGGCAAAGAGTGAAGTCTCTAAACCACCTAACACACCTATGCTCCCCAGAAATACCAATGATCTGGGACCTGTGCAGAACAGACTCGGACCTGCTACGCTTTAGGGTCTGGGAGAAAAAAGGAGTTTACACATGGGGGGACCTGTATGAGGAGGGCTCCTTTAGGGAATTTAGTTCACTGCAATGCTAAAATGGGATACCCGCTAGTCAATATCTATGGTACCGGAAGATACGTGAAATAACACGACACAAATGGGACACTTGGCCCAATGAACCTGAGCCGAACCCCCTCACAACTCTATTATACAATTTGGGGGAGGGACAGAGGCTGGTCTCTCTGATATACAGCCACCTCAGCGAAAACCCCAACCCAAAAGGCGAGGTAATGAAAAGCAAGTGGGAGACAGACACAGGACGAGAATTGTTGGAAAGTAAATGGAGTAGAGCACTAGCATTCCCCAAAGCCGTGTCAAGAAATCACAGGTTCCGCTTTATACAACTAAACGTCTTGCATTGGACATACCTGACCCCTTACAGGATAACGACATTCAACAAACAAGCAAGTCCCAACTGCCCATGGTGCAGAGCAGACAAGGCAGACTTCATACACATGTTTTGGGAATGTAGCACAGTCCAGTCCCTATGGGCGAAAGTCAAGCAGACATACGAAAAAGCGGGCACCTCAAGCTACAACTGGACCCCTGAAGAATGCCTCCTGGGAACATATCCCAGACCAGCAAAACTTAGACACTGGGTGAAATTAATGGACTTAATGTGCATAGTGGCCAAAAGACACATCCCCATGTCCTGGAAAAGGCCTGCGGGACCTAGACACAATGTGTGGTATAATGAACTAGAAAGATGGGCCAATGCAGAGATGAGGGCATGGGAGGACAGTGTCACCAGGTTAACTGATGAGTCTAGCGCAGCCCTCGACACATGGAAGGAGATAACTAGAACTGTATTCTACCCCTCAGACGATAAACCCCCATGAACGAACAAGGCCTAGACCGCAGAGAGTTGCAAAAACACACTCTCCCATAAGGGAGGTCCCAAAAGGGACCCAACGGAGCCCTTGAACTTGAGAATCCCCCTCAGCCCAATGCCCTACCCTGCTGAGAACCCTGAGCCCAAAGAAGAAGACTAGACAAGGAGACAGTTAATGTTACCATGTTACCTTTACCTTTTTATAACTGTTTTGGTTTATTATGAAACAATGCGGATCCTACAACAGTTGACACACTTAATATGTTATCTGTATAGATATAATGTTAAATGCCAATAAATACATTTGAAAATAAATTAGTGAGCTTGTTCTTGATGATGCCGTTGTGTCTTCCTACTAATCCAGCACTCTGGACGTGTCTGGCCGAATGGAACCGTTTGTCGATTTGTAATGCTGCACATATCTGCAGAATTACAGCAGCCACAAAATGTGGACCATTGTCCGACCAGATGACTCTTGGTAACCCAAACCTAGGGAAGTACTCCTTTAACATAGTTTTTGCAGTAGTCATGGCTGTAGCGTCTTTAACAGGAAAAGCCTCAACCCATTTGCTGAAAGCACAAATGACAACTAACACATATTTCAAATTATTGCACCGTTCCATTTCGATAAAATCAAAGTGTATCACTTCAAAGGGGACAGAAGGTGGACCAAAACTTCCCCTGGGAGTTGATGTTCCCTTCCCCACATTGTGCTGTAAACAGATCATGCAGTCCTGAACATATCGCTCAGCTATTTTAGAAATGTTATCATTTGCCCAAACTTTCTCCGACATTTTTGTAAGCTTCCGGGCACATATATGGGTAGGGCCATGAGCCATGACGACCATCATTATTATGTATGCGTCAGGAAGTAACCATTTCCCTTCAACTATGTCCACCCAACACCCATCATCGAGTTTCCCCAAGCCTTCAGCCCATCTCTTTGACTCTTCTAGTGTGGCATCGGCTTGGATGTCCTTTACAGAGTCAACACCCTCATCCTTGAGCCATGCTGGATCTTTGTACCGTGTGAAGTTAAGAACCCTCTTTCTGACCAAAGTCTACCAAAGTCTACCAAAGTTGTGAACCACCCCAAAGGCACACTGACTGTCAGTGTATATATTCACAGTAAGCCCTTCGGAAAGTTCACAAGCTCGGGTCAATGCTATAATCTCTGGGGCCTGCGCGGAGTTATGCGTGATTCTCTTGGTTTCCACGACCGTGCTTAATGTGGTGATTGCATAAGCAGCTGTGGATGTACCATCTGGAAGTTTGAAGCAGGAGCCATCGCAAAACATCTCCCTTTGTGGATTATTCAAAGGAGTGTCTTTTAGATCAATTCTACCCTTTGTCTCTTGTTCGGTAGTGTACAGGCAATCATGTGACTCTCGTCACTGAAAGCAGTACCTTGCGGGAAAGGTAAGAGTTCAGCTGGATTAAGAACACAACATCTTTTAATTTGTATGTGAGGAGCAAACAAGATCAATTCATATCTCGTCAACCGTGCGGAAGTGAGGTGTTGCGTTTGAGTTCTGTTCAATAGAACATTTACAGAGTGAGGCACCATCAGGGTTAGTGGATGGCCTAGGACCATTCCCTCACTCTGCTTTACAGACGCAGCAGCAGCGACAGCTCGCAAACATCTTGGCAAAATGCATGCTACAGGATCAAGGGCGGAAGAAAAGTAACCGCATGGCCTATTCTTCCCTCCATGTTCCTGTGTTAATACAGCCAAAGCACATCCATCACATTCATGCATAAACAACACAAAGGCCTTTTCATAGTTTGGTGTGCCCAAAACCGGTGCTGAGCACAATGCAGTCTTGAGCAGATCAAATGCTTGCTGGTGCTCCATGTTCCATGGCAATGGTGAAGAAATGCCCTTCTTCGTCAAAGCCAACATCGGCTTAATCACTATTGAGAACCCGGGAATTCCCTGCCTACAGTAAGAAGCCATAACTATCAAGGCTCTAACTTCCTTCTGTGTATTTGGGACAGACATGACAGAAATGAGTTTTATCCATTCAGGTGTCAATCTTCTTCCCTCCTTTGACAGGAGATAGCCTAGATAGGCGACCTCCTGACAAAAATATTGAAACTTTTTAAGCGAAGCTTTGTGACCATGTTTGGCCAGATGTATGAGTAATAACACAGTGCTCTCCTTACAAGCGCTCTCAGAGTCCGCAGTCAAAAGTAAGTCATCAACATACTGAAGCAGTGTACAAGTAGAGGGCATTTTAAGGGTATCAAGCTGTTCTTTCAAAGCCCTACTATAGATGCTAGGACTTTCCGTGTAACATTGAGGTGCACGGGTAAAGGTAAACGAGCGTCCCCCTAAGGTGAACGCGAACAAGTATCTACTGTCCTTGTGTATAGGAATACTAAAAAAACATTTTTCAGATCCACAACACTAAAGTGAGTAGCTGAAGCCGGGATCATAGTTAATATTGTTGTCACATCAGGCACAATTGGAAATTGCGGAGCAACAACCTTATTGATGGCACGTAGATCAATTATGAAACGAAATGGAATTGCATTATCGCCTTTTTTGTACATGGCCAAAATTGGGCTATTGCACAAACTACCTGCAATTTCCTCAATCACCCCTCGATGCACAAAATTGGAAACGATGCATTTCAAAGCTTGCTCGCCCTCAACTGAAATCTTATATTGTGGAAAACGTGGCAGTTTTACTCCATGTTTCAGAACTATTTTAACAGTCTCGATCTGCAAAACACTGACATCATTGTCGTCAATTGCCCATAAACACTCTGGTACATCAATGAATTCTGGCGGTAAAGGTCTAGTCAAGAATTGAGAGACAGAAAGTTGCTGTGGTGAAATCGTTAAACGCACTCCATCAGAAGAACAATGAATTACTGCATTTAACTCTTTCAACAGATTCAACCCCAGCAAATTCTCTCCACAATTCGAAGTCAAAAGAAATGGACAGTGGTCCGTAAAGGGACCCAAAGAAATAGGTACCGGCGAAGAAACCGGACAGACAACTGGTGTGCCAGAAAACCCTACAGAAACATTAGTTTGCCCTGACAGTGGAATGTTTGGAACCCGAGAATGATCAATGGAACACTTCTGTGCCCCTGTATCTACCAAGAATAGATGTTTCCTATTTCCCACTACCATTTCAATGTAGGGACCTTTCTGATTAACGTGAATAAGCGTCAGTTCCAAACCCTGCTTCGGGCAATCCTAGCGAAACAGAATATCATCAAAAGGAAGTTCTTCAGAGAGATAAGTGGCAGAAGGATGATCGAATATGTTTCTAGTATCCACACTCGGAGCCTGATTATCCAGTGAAAAAGGTTGCTGTGGATCCTGTGCAAACTGACCTCTACCAGGGCCCCCAATACCCGGGGCGACCGCTTGATCGTCTACCCATATTTCCAAATGTGTTATTTGACCTTTGTCGAAGGACCGGGCATGTTTACAGGACCCAAGGGCACATTTCCTTGTGTAACATACTGACCTCTAATTTGTGAATTACCCCCTCTAGGGCCTCTTACAATTTGCTGTAATAATACTTTCGTCTTCAAATCACCTTTTCTCTTTTCGACTCTTTCCTTTTCATTATTGACGCAATTCTCATAGTACTGAGCCATGTGCAGTACTTCTGATTGAGACTTCGCTTGCCAAGCACTCTCAGAAGACATGATTTGCAACTGGATGTCAGGCAACAATCCACGCACAAATTTGTCTACGAATAATCTTTTCCCTAGACTCTGTGCCTAAGTCTTGTCCACTGAAATACGAGAATACCTGTTCGAACCGATTAAAGAACTCAGTAGCACCCTCAGACTTCCCTTGGACACAGGCTGTCCCAAATAATTCTCTTTTCGGGAGTTATGGTTTTCAATTTCGCAATGATTCTATCAGGTAAAGTTAGTATCACCTGAGGCGGTCTCTCGCCAGCTGGCCTTTCTCCATTGAATCTGATTATGTTAGCGTATGTATCTCCTAACCCTGGTATGTCATCTATAGTCCTAACCTGTTTCCACAAATCTACGGGCAGGAGTACAGGAAACAACAGTCCAATATCACCTAAGGTGAATACTGAGGATTGCAAGACAGACTCTATTTCTTTATAGAATCCTGTCGGATTTTTCCTAATGTCGGGAATATATTGTCTAATGGTGTTCACTTCCTGTCTTGAGAACGGGACGTGAACGAACTGAGACACATAATGTGCAGGAATATCCACAGCAGCTGCACCCGTTACAGCATTAGCCACAATCTCAACTTTCGGGAAAAATGTCAGAGGATCCTCGACTCATAGACAACTGAGAAGTAGGCAACTCCGAACGCTTACTAAGCAACAGAGCCAAATCGAGCGCTAAAGCAGTCGAAGAAGTGTCAAGTGAAAAAGCTCTCTTATAAATACTCAATAGCTCTGTGGGACAACAAATCTTCCTTTTTACACATTGATCCTGCAGGTACTCTACCATTACCCGTATCACTTTCCTCTGCATTTCTGCTGCATACTGACTATATGTGTCATAAACTTCAACTGGAGTTATCGACATGTCTGAGATCCATCTAATCGCATCTTTCATACAAATTTGTGTTTCCTCGGATATCGATTTACGACAAGGGAGGAACCGTTTCTGTACATACATACTATCCTCATCTTCGTGCTCCTTCTGTAACCTTTCCAACTCCTTCCTATACTCGAATATCCTCTCAACATGCTCTTGTACTTTCTCCACAGTGTCTCTAGAAAGCGCTAAGGTGTTCAGACCCCACAACCCTTGTGGGAGAACTGTATTGTTTAGTCTGTCCCACATTTCACATAAGTGAATCCCTAATCCCTCAATAAAAACATTCTTCTCAGGAAAATTGTCCATATTAGAAAGCGTGGCAAAAACATTAGCTCGATCATCTCTCTCCATACAATGTTTAGCCCACGCAATCAAGTCACATTTCTTCTCTGGAGGTACAGTATTGCGAGTGACAACCCTTGATCCCGCTCCCTGATCGACTACAAGCGTTGCAAGACCACTTGGAAGAGGAAGAGCAGGCAAGTTCAGCGGAGGTACTATTACTGGTGCAATAGGAAGAGGTGGAGGAGAAGGTGGAGGAGCAGCAACAAAAGGAGGAACAACGACTGGAGGAAGAGGAACAACAGGAGGAGCAGGAACAGCAGGCGGAGCAGGAAGAGCAGGAATAACAGCAGGAAGAGGCAAAGCAGCAGGAAGAGTAACATACGGAGGTGGCGCAGTGGCATCAGGCCTATGTTCATTTAACAATTTATCAATAAATTTGTCGGAAACATGAAAGTCTTTAGAAGGATAGATTTTCTGAATGCCAAGTGAGAAAGCCCTATCCATATTCCTAGCCGACTCAGACTGTTTATCTTGGTCATATAGCAATGCTTTTTCAGCGTTCGTCTTATGACGGCGCGCATGTTTTTCCCTACTCTTAAGCTGCAGCAAAGCTTCTTTCTTCCAATTCTGTAAGACATCGAATGCTGCAGGTCTAGCCTTTTTCTTTAATAAAATTGACTCTAAATACTCAATACGAGGGATTTCAAAACGGCCATTGATTGGCCACTGAAGTTCAGAAGCATGTCTGGTTTGTCTTTGCCAAATATCATTAAACACTATACTACCAATGCCATGCTTACAGTACATAGTACAAGCCGGCGACCCCTCCTGTGGTGCCGGACGGCTAAATTTGAAAGATTGCCTATCGCTGCGGAATAACGCCCTGAAGCAGGTAGACAATTTCCCAGGCATATCAAAACATTGGTGTTACCTGGTCAATAATTGTATTTGCAGATACAATGTGCCAAAACAAATGATCAGGATACTTAAGAATCGGGTCACCACTCAACTGATCAATCCTAAGAAGGTCCGATCGGATTTCAAAATTCTTTTCTAACAGACTTTTCCTCGTGTTTGGTGATTTCGGCAAATCTGCCCACCTCGATAAGTGGACCCTCGTCAAGATGCCGACTCGGACCACAAGCTCATCGTCCAGGGATCGGGCCATGCAGCGCTGTTGAGGTGTCGCGTCTCTTTCAGAAAGGGGCCCCCTTTTTGTCACACCATCCGATCCCGGTCCGATAGCGTGCGTCAACCTTCAACGAGCTGATAACGTGCGTCAACCTTCAACGAGCTGACATCAATCTTGAGGGTCCCTATTCGGGCGCCATCTGTGAAAACAAAAAGAAGATTTCGAGGCTGAGTACCCCAAAAGGAAATACACCAAACGCAGGTTACAAAGAAAGATACAAAGATCTTTATTCTATACTGAACAGTTTCAAACGACAAAGCAACAGATAGCTATCGGCCCTCAGTACAACACAGCGAACTCCAGCTTGGTTCGGTGTGCTCAGTGAGTGGTACTGTACATTAGAACAGTCGTGCCTTTTATGCAGTCCAAGACATGATTTTCAACCCACCTACAAGTTAATACAAGTTAATACATCACGGATCTAGGGTTTGTGCCGAGTTCATACATCTATACATTTAGGGTTTACCTTTAATACATTCACTAACAAATCACAATGGCAACAGTATGTCTTCGGATTTCTCGTAGAGCCTTCTCAAACATTTCTGTACAATATGGTTAAACAAGTGTTCACATTTCAGTATTTGAACATATTGTGTTTAACATGTGCTCGTGGATTAGCTTTGTTGGCGCAGGTAATCCTCTATACACAGGTCAGCAAAGGACAAGGTCTCAGTTCATTACCCCAACATGTGGCCTGCAGGCAAGTTACATATTAGCTTGTATACAGAGGTCAAGACGGCCATGTTACATTCGGAATGACACTGTCCACCATTGTATAACACAGGGTGACTTTAGAGGGAGAATCTAAAATGGCGGATAGACCTAAAATGGCGGTTTACACTGATCTAAGGTCAAGACCTTGCAACGCGGATTTCCTCGCAAGTGGCTTATAAGCAGCTTGGCGTAGGCCAATATATATATATTCATACAGTATAGGAGGCACGATATGATTTTCCGTTCAACAGCCTTCCCCATTCAGAGATGCTTTGATGTTCCCATGGCTGTCACATTCCTGCTAAATGTGACAGGGAGGACTGCGCCTTTAGGCTGTGTCCCCCAGGGTACAGATTACGATGTTTTTGTGGTGCAGTGAGAAGAGGAAAATGTGTGCGGATTAGCCCCAGACATTTTCTGAGGTTGATATCCCATCATTCATTTTGATTACAAAACTTTCAGAAAAAAAAGCCCAGGTGAGCGCACACTCCCTGTGCGGATGGTCGAATTCCTCACAGTTCTTACAGTGCAGTGCTGCTATTACAGGGCACAACCAAGATCAGTGTTGGTTCAGTTGCAGTGCCGGTATATATTTGCACAACCAGCAAAAAAATAAATGCTAAATAAAATAAAATGTGGTTTTATAGTGGCAGCATACTGGGCCATAAAACTTCCTAAAACTTAGCACCTCTTCCACTATCCGGTTCTTATATCGTGCTCTACTGTCCTTGTCTCTGGTTCATGTTTCTACCTCCTCTGCATCATCTGTTCATATATGCCATCCTCTCACCCATTTTTAAGGAGACAGGTGCTCCGCTCTGTAAATCAATGTTAAGAGATTTGTAAGCATTTTTGTGCCAAAAAAAGGAATTGTTTTCCCTGTAATTTTCATTAAATAAATAAATGTCTGACTATTGTGTGGGCACTGCACAGTCACCATGAAGTATGCTATATAGTGACAATGCTGGAATATAGTACAAGCAAAGGCCTCATAAAAAGGATGGTAAGGGCACCTGTGTACTATTGATGGCTTGGCATGTATTGGACTTTTTCTTGTGTTACATACACAACATAACCAATTATATGGCTTCTTACCAAATAAATGTTTCACCAAATGTGTGCTATAAAGTTAATTTCAACCCTTTATTTTAAAAATGATATCGGTTGGGTGCCCATCCCCACCTCCGCACCCCACCCATCCTGATTGATTGGGGTTTCCTCACAATGCTTGGTCACTTGTACTCTTGGTGGGAAAAATGTACTCCCCTCCAATCGAAAAATGCACCCCCTTCCACTAGTCTTTGGATTTCTGAGTCCACAACACAGAGACCCATTATGTGCCATGCTGCCAGCAGCTCTGGAGCTGCAGCAGAGGGCTCGACACCTGCACGCGCCCAACTGCTTTTCTCTGCACTCCCCGTTGCAGGGCGAGTAGCAATCCATGATAAAAGAGAATGGGCCTCATTACACGGATGGCGGTAAGGGTTTACCAGTACCGGTATTTTACCGGTATGGGTAAATCCCTACCGCCTTACTACGACGTCCCTTTGCGGGTTGGGGAATTTAACGCCTGCTTTTTGCAGGCGTTAAAAACCAACCCGCTAAGGGACCAGGGAGCTAATTACGGTACCGCAATTTGCGGTACCGTAATTAGCGCCTTCCCCATTCCCATTCCCACCCATCTGCGGTGTAATTTACTCCAGTCTCCAGCTATGCCTTGATTTTAACATCATAAAATGAGAGCTGTCAGAAATGTAACTTGCCCTCTCTATAGAGGAAAGCCATGGAACAGACAAAGGACAAAGAGGCAGGGGGCATACCGGGGCAGCCCTGGGTGCACCACTGACTCCACAGGAGCGTGCCCTGAAACTGCATATAGGTGGGGGGGGGGGTCTTGCACGTACCCTGGAAGGCTGCTCTCGTTAGAACACACACACATGCTGCATGTTGCTAAATAAATGATTGGAGGTCGAAGTGGGCGGGAGCGGTTGGGAGAAGTACTTTTCTATTTGTAAAAAAAGAAACGTTTTATTGTTCCTGTACTTTTATTTTAAAAATAAACCTTTCTGGAATGGTTGAGTTTTAAAATAAGAGTGTGGGAAGACGTTGAAACTTGCACTTCAGTGCATTGCACTGAACGTTCCCTTATTAAACAGCAGGTGTGTTCGTTTGTATGGCGGGGCGGGCGATGTGGGGAACGGGGGCAGGGCAGTAGGGAGCATCTTGTCGTACACTTAGACCTCTTCTTGAACACCAATAGCTCCATGTGGCAGTGGAAATAATGGGAACAAAATTGCCTAGTAAAATAATCTGAACTAATTATGATCTGATCTAACCAGGAAAAATAGCGTTAGCAAAATCTGCTCATTCTTTTATTAAGAACGAATGTGCGCGTTGCTCTCCCGCAACTGTGGAGAAGAGCGAACTTGAAATAGTCCGGCAACCCCGCCAGGAGTGGGCGGGGTTTAACGTAAATGGCATCCGACTTGGTGACAGTTTAACTAAATAAATATCGTTTTTATATTTGTGTTATCTTGTGGAGAAAATGACTCGATTACACTGTCAAATAATGTAATTCGGTGATTATTTTATACGTATGCTGCGATTAAAAAAACTAAAATAAAGATATCGCATATAATGCCGCAAAACAAATGAAAGAGAATTATCTGCAAAATGTTAGAGTGCTTCAGGATCAAATGTATCCCTCCCCTGTCTCTTTTCCGCTGTTTTTTTGTTGGTTTTTTTTGGTGTTCTGGGCGCAAAGCCCAAGATCACGAGTGTTAAGGAAAACTCGGACCCGGGTCATACACTCTGCCAGATCGCATCGGACACCCCGATACCCACCACACCAGTGATTACGATTCCAGAGAAGGCGTGATTGTAGGTCAGAGGGCAACTCTGTGATACTATTGCCATACTAAGATGTCCAAACTTCGGTGTATCGTTCTTCCTATAGTAGTGACAGATTAATCAAGCTATCTGAGTGTTGCCAAGCACTCAGGGGTTAAGGAGTGCTGCCCCCACCGTTGTGAGGGCGGGGCTATGATACGGCGGGAGGACGAGGGAGAGAGAGGGTTTTATGGGTAAGGCGCGCTAAGCGCCAGTTCGAGCTACGTTTGTAAAATAAAGTAGCAGCCTGCAATCTCCGGTGTGCGCGTCCTCCTTTACACGGCCTCTACGAGGCAACACTGGCGACGAGGTTTCGTTCCCGTGCGCCCACGGAGTCCTCCTTGGCAGTCCGTCGCTCCTCCGTGGCTTTCCGCCACTCTCCGCGCCGCAAGCGCGTTCAAAGGCATCCGTATTGGCAGTCCGCCAATTTCTCGCCCCGAAGGCCCCGGGCCTCCTCCTCCTACATCTCGACGTCCGACACGGTCGTACTCTCAGTACTCCCTCAACACCTCAAGAGGGTCGTCGGTGGATCCTGGGAGCCTCCCTGACCACCACAGTGTGACGAGCGCCCCAGGCACAGCGCAGCACAGCGCAGGGAAGCATTGGACATCTGCTGCGACCCCCCCCCCCACATCGCAGGCCGGTGAGTTTGCCCAGGCCCCCTGGAACGCAATAAAGACACGCGGCGAAGTTGGAGTGTGACACCCCCCTCCATAACATTCCACCTTTCAGACGGGCCAAGCTCCACCAGCCTACCCAAATCAGGCCAAATCAGGCGCAAGGTACATATTTTTCCGGCATCATGAGCACGCCGGCCTCCGCTTCAGGGTCCAACCCAGGGTCGCCTACGCCAGCTCACGTGGTGCAGCCAGCTCACGTGGTGCAGCCAATTCAACTGCGGCTACCACCGCCTTTCACCATGACCCCACAAGCCACGAAAGGACCCAGATGGACTGATTGGATGGAAGATTTCCAGCACTACGTCAGGGGATCTGGTGATGGAAATTCCCCCAATATCAGGGACATCTTCCTTAATCTGGTGGGGGGCGAGATAAAGACTGTGGTCAAGACTATTCCTGCAGCTGAACAGAACAATTTCAAGGACTTAATAAGTGCCCTAGACAAACTCCTCATCATAGAAGTCAATCGTGACTATGAACGCTACCTTTTCAACAAGTGCACTCAAATGTCACAGGAGACAGTTGATGAATTCATAACCCGCCTGAGAGTAAAAGGTGCAAATTGCCAATTCGACGCATTTTCTCTGGAAGAAGCCATAAGATTGAGGGTCATTGAAGGCTGCTTATCCCCTGCCCTCAAGAAACAGCTCCTGAAAAAACCCCTCTCCATCCAGGAAGTGAGCGAGCTTGCTCGCATACATGAAAGGGTCGATGACCAAGCTACATCCATGGCCAGTCCAAGCAACCCCAAACACGACGCAGCGGAACTGGTCGCAACCATACAACCATCTCGTCCAGGTGACAGGGGGCAACAGTTATATAGAACTCAAAACATCCAAACACCCCGCCTACAGAGACAATGTTATCGCTGTGGGATGTCTTTTCCGCATGCAGGATCTTGCCCAGCTTTGTCTCAACGATGCACAAACTGCGGAAGAGAAGGACATTTCCACTCGGTGTGCCGCGAAGGCGTACCATTTCCTCCCGCGAGACCCCAAACGCCAGTCAGGACATTTGTCCGTCCGCCACCTCCTAGACACTTTCAACCCAGATATTACCAACAAAGCCAAGGACAGAGACGGTACGTCAGAGCCATTGACGAATACCATACGCCGGGGTACCCGCCACAGCCAGAGCAGACTGATCGGACCAGATACTTCACGGATGAATATGATCATCCACCAGAGGAATATGGGCCTGAGACTCTCTACCAGGAGGTGCAGGAAGCCGCATATGACATGCCGTATGACTCATACGACCAAGATGAGTTTGTCAACCTCATACTCGACACTGAAGAGGCCAGAGAAGCCCCGAAAATCCCCATCAAAATGGGGAATAGACAATTCCAATTCATGATTGACTCAGGCGCTACTGTTAACATTATGGGCGAACAGGACTATGCCGTACTACCGAACCCACCTGCACTTCAACAGTCCCGCTCAAGGATATTTCAGTGGGGCGCCACCACCCCCCTACCGACAGTAGGATGTTTCACACAACGCCTTCTCCTGAATGGCCGGAAAGTAGACACAACAATACACATCATCCGGTCACTTGCCAGAAGCCGATGCCTGCTCAGTTATCACACGGCGTCCCGCTTGGGGTTAATCGAAATACACGTGAGGGCGGGAGACTCCATCACAGCAACCTCCGAGAGCACAAACGCGAGAGACACAGTTGGCGCCATTGCATGCTACCAGCTGCAGAACCTGGTCACACAGGCTGACATCACAAGAGACTTCCCCAACCTCTGCACGGGGCTGGGCAAACTCAAGGCCCCTCCCATCTGACTCCACATTGACGCATCGGTGAGGCCGGTACCGCAACATCCCCGGAGAGTAGAATTCCACCTGCAAGCGGCAGTATCAGACGCACTCCAACAACTGTTGTCTGATGGCATCATTGAACCAGCCACAGGCCCGACACCATGGGTGTCCCCACTCGTGGTTGTACCCAAAGAGGGAGGGAAGATCCGTTTGTGTGTGGACATGAGGGTGGCAAACACTGCCATTCAGCGCGAGAGGCATCCGGGCCCTTGCATCGAGGACATGATCGTGCAACTGAACAACGCCCAGATGTTCTCCAAACTCGACCTCAACCAAGGATACCATCAGCTGGAGCTGCATCCGGAATCCAGACCCATCACGACGTTCGCGACCCATGACGGTCTCTACAGATATCGGCGCCTGAACTTCGGCATCTCATCGGCCGCAGAAATCTTCCAAGAGGCCATCCGGCAAGTGATCAGACCCATCAAGGGCACACTGAATTACAGTGACGACATCCTCGTTTTTGGATCATCGAAAGAGTCTCACGACAAGGCTCTGCTCGCTACATGTGCAGCACTCCAAGAAGCAGGCCTCACCCTCAATATTGCAAAATGCCGTTTCAGCAAGACCAAGCTGAAATTTTTTGGACACATCTTTTCCAGCGAAGGCATGATGCCGGATCCTGATAAGGTTGACACTATCACCAACCTAGAAGAACCACGACAGGTTGCTGACGTCCGCTCGTTTCTCGGCATGGCTGGCTACTGTGCGAGGTATATACCGCACTACGCGTCCCTCACCGACCCTCTACGGAAACTCCTCCAGAAAGAAACGGTGTTTGAATGGACCCCTGCGTGTCTCCAGGCTTTCTCCGACATCAAGCGGGCCCTGATGGAAGCACACCGCCTGGCATATTTCAATCCCGCATGGCACACTGAAATGGTGGTGGACGCGAGCCCGGTGGGCCTTGGTGCCATCCTAGCCCAAACCAGCGGGGCGGATGTCCACCCAAGACACGTTGTCGCGTACGCGAGCAGGGCCCTGTCCACCCCGGAACTGGCCTACTCCCAGGCGGAAAAAGAGAGCTTAGCCGCCGTCTGGGCGTGCGAACATTTCCATGACTTCATCATTGGGAAAAAGTTTACTTTAATAACGGACCACCAAGCCCTGCTATCGCTTTTTGGCAACCCGCACACCAAGATGCCTCCTAGAATCGAGCAGTGGGGAATCCGCTTACAAGAATATGACTATGACATCGTGCATCGTCCTGGGGGCGACCTTAACCCCGCTGACTACCTGTCACGTCACCCAGTTGGGGCCCCACTGACCCGCGAGGGAGACATCGCCTATGTACAATACATAGCGTCAAACTCGCTACCACCGGCGCTGTCCCTGGAGAGAGTAGCTGCCGCATCAGCTGCTGACCCCACCATGGCACTCGCCATCAGCCACACATTGTCCAGCAAATGGAGGGATCACCACAGAGCAACGCTGGCACACCCGGGAGCGTGCAAACAAGAAATTGAAAGGTTGGCCAGGGTACACAGCGAACTGGCCGTCAAGGACAACGACATCCTCCTCAGAGGGTGCAAAATCGTCATCCCCGCCACGCTCAGGAATGAAGTAGTAAGCACGGCCCATGAGGGACATAGAGGAGCGGAGAACACCAAAAGGCAGCTGAGGCGCCATGTCTGGTTCCCGTTCCTGGACGCGGCAGTAGAAGAATGGGTGAAGAACTGCCATGCCTGTCAGTGCACAGCTCCTGCGGAACATCCACCCCCGCTCCAACACACACAGATACCCGAACGGCCATGGGAACGTGTAGCCATGGACTTCTACGGACCCACGGAAGAGGGTGACTACCTCCTGCTCCTAATAGATGAACACTCACGTTTCCCAATTGTCAAAACGGTCACCACCACCGCATTCCCCCAAGTAGCAGCGACAATAGAAGAAGTGTTCAGCGAGTGGGGGATCCCCAAAATAGTCAAATCCGACAATGGGCCCCCGTTCAGTGGACATGAATTTGGAACACTAGCAGAACACCTGGGGTTTGTACATACGAAGATAACTCCTCGCCATCCTCAAGCGAATGGGATGGCTGAACGATTCATGGCGTCGATCAAAAAAACGAGACAAAGAGCCAGAGTAGAAGCGGTCGACCCACACCAGGCGCTGTGCCGACTCCTACGGGACTACAGAAACACTCCTCACGAAGCCACCAACAAGACACCTGCCGAGCTCATGTTTCGCTACAAAGTACGAACCCGCATACCGTACAACCCATCTGATGAGGAGCCGCTTGACATGGATGTGCTCCGAAGGGATGCAGAAGCCAAGGAGAGAGCGAGACGAGAGACAGACGCCCGCCGCCATGCAGTGATACAAGACTTCCACATTGGAGACGAAGTACTCGTCCAGCAACCAACGCCCAGAAAGACAGATCCGCGGTTCGCTCCAAGCCCCATGAGAGTAACCGCAGTGAAAGGCACGATGGTGACAGCCGAGGATCAAAGTAGAGCTGTCACCAGGAACTGTCAACAATTCAGACATTACTCCAGACGAGAAGGAACAGAGCCGCTCCAGCGATCGGCCTCTCCAGAGCCGCGAGAGACGCGGGATGACTTGTGGGTCCCTCCAGGAGGAGACCCAGGAGGGACAAGCAGAGAAGCAAGGACCACGGAACTGCAAGAGGCAGGTGATCAAGAGGAGAGGCCACAGAGAATTGTAAGAAAACCTGTGAGACTTGTTGAAGAATGTTGATCTCGATGTTTGAATATATTGTTCGGGGGTGATGTTGCCAAGCACTCAGGGGTTAAGGAGTGCTGCCCCCACCGTTGTGGGGGCGGGGCTATGATACGGCGGGAGGACGAGGGAGAGAGAGGGTTTTATGGGTAAGGCGCGCTAAGCGCCAGTTCGAGCTACGTTTGTAAAATAAAGTAGCAGCCTGCAATCTCCAAGTGTGCGCGTCCTCCTTTACACGGCCTCTACGAGGCAACACTGCGTTAGAAAGAAATGTATTTTTGTATCATCTAAAAATAACCCTTGGGATGACCGGGGCTAAAGGAATGGGGCTCCGCCTCCGGCATACAACGCTCCTGCTTCCACCCGATGGAAAAATAAGATTTCGTTTTGAACCCTGGTGAGCTCTCCTTATGTGGAGCGCTGCTGCCACCTCGTGTACAGCTGTCGTACTGCAAGAGTCTCAGTAAAATGGGGCAAAGAGACTGTGTGGGCGGGACGACGTGGTAATGGAGGAAGCGGAGTACCCAGCTTGTGTAACAAGGTGAGTGACAGCCAAGTAAAGGGGTGACGCCGGGAGAGCAGCCGGGTGTAAGGGGCAGGGGAGAGGTGCGTGGCGTCGGGAGCAGAGTGTGTAAGTGGAATAGCTGTGCAGGCAGGGTGTGTGAGAGCATGAGCAACATGTAACGGGGATTAGAGTCTGGAATAGAGGTGCAGGGAGGTGTGTACAACCAATTAGCGCGTAAGTGTGCTTGTGACAGAGCGAGAGAGAGAGGATATCTATGTACAACAGAAGGGAGTGTATGCAGGATATAGACGGAACATGAATGTGTAAATAGGCAGAAAGATGTTGTGCAGCGCCCGTCCGAGGTTTTGTGGGGCCATGGGCTGAAAAAGATATGTGGCGGCAGGAGCTTTGACTTTGTTTTCCTGACGGGGCTGGGGGAGATCAAATGCAACATATAGGGACTTTCAGGAAATTGGCCTTTTGTGGGTGGGGGCCCGGGCCCTGGAGCATGCGCCTACTCGGCGCCCCTATGTAGCGGTATCTTTATTTGCATGTTCAATGTCAGCACAGGAAATGGACCCGAACCACGTTATCACACGGACGTGCAACCAGGCGGCGGCTTTTAGAAGATTGTGTTGCCGAGTCTTCTGAAAGTGGTCTGCTCGCTGAAGCACTGGTTTCTTGTGTTTGTGATAACTCGCCTTCAGAACAGGCCCCTCCCTGGAAGGCAAGTTATCACATGGACGAGCAAGCCACGTTTCAATAGACACTCTCAGTAGCCTCTATCCAACTATATATTGTGATTTTGTATTGCGCCATATTGGGCAAAGGCCTCAAAGCGCTCAAATAGACAAACAGAAAACCTCAAGCAGGAAAGAGACAGGAAACTCAGCACAGGAAACTGAATACAGAAACAGCCAAAGCTTCGCATACGTGTTGCAGCTGTCATAATTGGTATATTTGTCATGCAATGTGCAGGCATGTTTTTCTTAGGGTGAGTACCAGTCAAAACTGCAGAGCCCAACTTCCATTATTTGTTCAAAAGGGTTTCTTACTGAATCACTATGTCATGTTTTAAATGTAATTCTGATATTCTAATAATGCTCTTTGCTTTTATGCAAATCGCCAGTATTGGGTTCTATATTATGTGACCTAGCCTGTGGCCATGCCTCTCCAAGGGTGAGAGGGTTCCCCCAGTACATTTTTTCCCTTTCCAACACTCTCATTGATATCACAGCTGCTTCAAATAGAGTCTTAGTCCTGATCTTGCCGGACTCTCGGGAGGATAGCTCAGCAGCAACGTGCTCGCCTTGGAAGCAAGCCGCACGGATCAACACAGGTTTGATCCCCGGGTCCACGCTTAGAAACCTCTGGGTATTAAGCGTGTTATAAATAACTTACCATATCATATATCAAATGTAATAGCTAGCCATGACATTTCACAAACTGGAAATCCATTTGTCTCTTGGGAACTTCTTTTTGTGAAACTTTACCTGAACACATGAAGTGTTTCAGACGCAGCGTGAGCTGAATCAGCTCTACAGACTTTTATTTTTGTGCTGTGTATTATATATTTAGCCATTTTGTCCAAAGTAGCACTATGTTGTTTTTTTAATTCAGAAATACAGAAATGATTATTTTGACTGTCAAAAGAAATGAATCCCCAAGCGATGCTGTAATTATTTTAAGCTACATACCTCGAAAATGGCTACTTTTGTGACTGCGGGTTTGAAGGATGTCGTGGCAGGATTCGGTCTGGGGTGGACGGGGCAAAGTTCTTCTACTTCTGGATTGCCTTATAGTGGGATCAAAGCATATGTACTGCAACGCCATGAGGCTGAGAGAGTAAGCAGTCTCAACGGTCTACACGTGTAAACACAGTCAGTAGTGCTCAAGTCCTAAAAAAAAAAGTGGGTGGACTTTTTGATATACATACAGTAAGTGAACACATCGTAAAGTGAAATCTGCAAGTGTAATTCAGTTGGCTCTTATTAACAGAAGAAAGTGTCAGGGACACACGAGCCTTGGCCTTTCAAAAAATCCTCACCACCCAATATGTGACCTAAGAGAGCAGATTTTCTCATAATGTTGCAAGTAAAGGTGCACACTTATTAAACCCAACAATCTATATTGAAATATTCCCCACAAAGCAAAATCAGAAATACCATGGCATGCTTTGATGACACTTTCATGCTTTGGTGACACTTTCATGTGGTTTTATGCATGTCTGCCCTGGGAATGTGACGAGCTGCGGTCAAATGCAAGCGGCCGAACACAAGAGCAAAACTTTTTTTATAATGCTGAGCTAAAAAATATAATAAAACCGAGAGGGAGGGCATCTGCCCTCTGGAAAAAGTGGGTAGACACTGTCCACCTCACGTACGCTTGACATGTGCCTTACAAATCAGCACAGGGCTATGTGCAAGGAAAACCACCTCTCCAGTCCAGCAATCCCCTTTCCTACATCCCTTTCTAATCGTGATTGATATGCCCTCGCCTCCTTTCCCTTCCTCATCCCCACGTTTGGCTTTGAACAATACTCTGTTTTTTATAAAGATGACTTGAAAAGTACACGAATTATAATAAAGTACTCGGGCAAATATATAAATATAAATAGAAATTGTTTGTAAAGTTAGTTTTCCCTCTCTTGAACGAAAGACTACTAATACCAGAACCCAACTCAGCAATAAATAAAAAAAAATGCCGGTGGGTTTTGTATAGGGACTTTCAAGACTTGTCTGAACAAAAATGCGTGAAAAGGTAACCTGGTTGTGTTTCAGACGGGCTAAAAAACGGTGGTGTGGAAGGTTGCCCAGAGCAATTGCCAGTGGTTTAGATTCATTCGAAACCTTCCACCCATCACTTTTGTGGTCAGTTTGTTTCTCCTTGTGAGAGAGGGTATGCCCAGACGTGGGTCCCTTGCTCGCTGCGCCACAGGGAACCAGGCTGCACCTCACTGAGGAGGTCCAACAAGTTCGAAACATGTCTGGGGTTGCTTGGTTTTCTGTGCAGAGGGGACCTGGCCTAGCAGTTCGGGCTGGGCTGCTACCTTCGGTGGCGGCAGCTGCTGACTGATTTGCACATGGCTGGTCCCCTTTTGCAATGGCGCAGACGAGCTAAAAAACGGTGGTGTGGAAGGTTGCCCAGAGCAATTGCCAGTGGTTTAGATTCCTTCGAAACCTTCCACCCATCACTTTTGTGGTCAGTTTGTTTCTCCTTGTGAGAGAGGGTATGCCCAGACGTGGGTCCCTTGCTCGCTGCAGGCTGCACCTAACTGACGTTGCGAATTAGGATCGGGTCTCCTACAAATAATTTTGATACAGGTAATAATTTGTGCAATACGGTTGCTGAATGGTCTTCACCTGGGTCCTGAGACCGACACCCCTTGCTTCTGTGTTGATCTGAAAATACAGAGATACTAGCGGTCATATATGTTAAATAAGCAAGTAACTAATTTCCTTTTCTGCTGTCTTCTGGGCATCACTTCTATTCCTCGATGGATGATTTCAAGGCGTTCTCCCCTGTTACTAGTTCAAGAGGTGGAGGTCCGACCTGAGCTGATTCTTTAATGCATATAATGCCAAGTTTAGACAATAGAGCCATCCCCTTGTCAATGACATTTCTAATTTAGCAATTCTTTCTTTGAGAAGACCGTTAAGTGTCTCACATGCCGTTCACTTGCAAGTGATAGAAAACCTATGTTTTATATTTAGTAACAAGCTAATCTGTTAGAATAATTCATTAACAAAATGTGGACCATTGTCGGATCTCAGCACCTCACATACTCCCTATCTAGGAAATACTTCTCTTACAAAAAACTTTGCTGCCCAAGTGGCATCCGGGTGTGTACATGGACCGGCTTCAATCCATCTCGAAAAGGGACAACACACCACTGTCATAAACCTGTATACACTACATACCTGCAGCATATCAACATAATCGATATGTAAATGCTGAAAAGGACCATTAGGTCTAGGGATCACTCCCCTGATTGTTCGCAATGTGTGCCCAAATAAACCTTTGACATACGATGCAATTTACTATATAAAATGCAACGTGTTGTAAAATGTTTGGTACAAACCAATGCTCCGCAATAGCTGCTGCAAGGCTTTCCCTAGTTACATGCGTGGGGTAGTGCAGCTGTTCAAGCTCTACGTTTAATAATGCTACTGGCATCACTGGCTTCCCAGTGCTATCTTGCCTCCATAAGGCTTTGGAGTCGGATAATGAACATCCCCTCCTTTCTCATAACTCCTTCTCATCTTGTATAGCATTACCTTGAATTTCCATGAACTGTGTTTTCGGGAAATGATTAAATCCTTCCTGCATAATTACAGCCATAATTTCTCCCTTTCTTGTGTAAGGAGTATCAACACTTGAAATGCCTGACAAAGTTGCAACCCTCCTGGCTTCTTTGTCTGCAGCTTTGTTTCCGTGTGAAATAAAAGCAGCTCTTTTAGTGTGAGCTGCGCATTTGATTATTGCAATGGCTGCTGGGAGCTGTAGTGCCTTAATAAGCCTGTCCAATAATGCTGTGTGCTGCACATGAGTGCTGTCCACTCGAAGGTAGCCCTCCTTTTCCAACGCGCTAGCCCTGCGTGTATGGTTGATGTCACATAGGCAGAGTCCCTGTACACCGTCACTTCCTAAACTTCATATTTCTCAAGCGTGATAAGTGTCACCAATTCTGCTGCTTGTGCCAAAATGTGAGATGGCAGCCTTGTGCTTGCCACAATTTAAATTCCCCATTCTCTCTGCCTCACCACGGCTGACCAGTCAATCGTTCTCCATTTATTTGATCGATTTTTGATGACCTATCAATAAAGAGAATCTCCCCTTCTGATGGCGCGTTTTCTTTTACATGCGCTATGTCTTCATATGACTCCTCATAACTGGCGCAGTCATGTACATGGCCGCCCTCTGCCACAAATTCAGCTACAAATGTGGCAGGGTTCACTATTCTACACCTGACTATCTTAATCACAGGATTCAATATCGCTACGTCACATGCAGAGGCTCTCCGAGATGTCAACGTACCCTTAGGTTTTTCCAAAATGGCAAACAGAGCATGCTTAACAAACCATGTCATGGAACACCCCATCACTATGGCCATAGACCTTTCAATTGCGAACGCGGCTGCAGCCAGCAATTGTTGGCAAGGAAAGTGTCCTCTCATAACTGGATCTAGAATCCCACTATAATTTGCCAAAGTTTATATCCCAGTGCGGTCCTCTGTGTAAACACTGCTGTCATAACTGTCCCATTTGTGTGCGAAAACAGGTAGAACTCCTCAGAATAATTGGGAATTCCAGAGTAACTTGGAATTCCTAAAACTGGAGATTTACAAATTGATTTCTTTAATTCTTTAAACCCTTCCTCCATTTCCTCAGTCAATTCTATTTTCTCATTATTCACTTGTGCCTTTTTTAAATACCTGCAAAACTGGTCTTGTGTATGAACCGAAATCAAATGCCCTTGCTCTAACATAGTTGCATAGTTGCATAGTCCCAAAACTGCTGCATTTGATTTACTGTGTACGGTTTTGCTGTTTTCAAAATTGCCTCAGCTCTTTCAGGTGTGACCTTTTTTTCCCTCATGAGAAATTAACTGACCTATATACAACACCTCTTCTTGGCAATACTGCAACTTTTCTTTGTCCACGTTATATCCCTTGTGTGCCAAGATAATCATTAACTGAACTGAGCCTTGCCTGCATTGTTCTTCTGTTGTGCTACAAACCAAAATGTCATCTGCGTACTGCAATATTACGCTTTTCCCTTTCAACTCAGTATTGCCTAGGTCCATCTGGAGGACTGGAGGACAGTATTAAAGATCGATGGAGACTCGCAGTACCCTTGAGGTAAGCAAGTGCTTTTCAGTTTTGTATAATGAAACGTGAATGACGTCAGATCTTGAGTCTTTATTCAACAGGATTGAGAAAAATGTATTTTTCAAGTCAATCACAGTGAAATATCGTGCCTCAACAGGGATACTACATAGTATTGTCGCAGGATTTGGAACTAGAGGAAATTCTGCCTCTACAATCTGATGAATTGGCCTCATGTCCTGGATTAAACGCCATGACGTTTGATTTCTTTCACAGGATACTCTGCGGTATTTCACAGTGACTCTGACGTCACTAGAATACCCTGTTCCATTAGTGCGGAAATAGTTTTGAAAATACCCTTATCCACCTCTCAAGACATGGAATACTGTCTTGCTCGAGGTAAAATTGCTCCTGGCTTCAGCTTAATCTTAACTTATCCTACCCCCTTCAATAGGCCTACATCATAGGGGCCTGTAGTCCATAACGAGGATGGTACTTTTTCTAAATCCTCGTCAAAATATTCTGGACATTGTCGCACTATCATCATTCGCTGTGGGGCCTCTCCTTTCTCTATTTTAATCCAATAGGCTATATTAATTTCAAATACTACTTTGTCTGCTGGATCGTTTTTAAACTAATCCTCATCTGTGACAATAGTCAGTCTGTACCCTTCCCCAATAGCAATCACTGTTCTCCATGGCATGCCCCTGACCCATCCTTCGAGCATGGCCAGTTCCCCACGTACTATAGCTACAACTAGTTCTAGAGGAATCATTCACCCCTCCCCCCCCTTTGTCCATAGGTATCTGTGGCCTGAATGGAAACACATTAGTTATTCTTAGTCTTTCTCACTAAACCAGGCAACCATGTTAACAAAATGTGTATCCCATAAATAAAAAAAACTTAAGGTTTCTATTGGCACTCCCCCGCAGAGTCATATGCCCTGTAAATCCCATAATAAATGTGTCCACGTTTAAATAGTGTATTCCTGGAGTAGAACACGCTATGCCGTCATCAGTGAAAGAAATAATCATATTTAAGTTTGTCATTAAATCTCGTCCGAGAGTATTAACTGGCGTCTGCCGTGAATACAATAATGGAACAGACATGTCACATTCTCCTATTGAGACTGGTAATTCATCAGTAAAATGAACTCTGCTAGGAGCTCCAGAGAAGCCTTGAGAATTCATGGCATTTCCTGATGACGGAAATGTTCCCTTCCGTATACATGAGCGAGTTGCACCCATGTCTACTAAAGAAAAAAAAGATTTTCCTCCTATTGATAGATCAACCCTTGGTTCCTCTTGAGAGTCTGGTGTTATCGATAGTACTGAACACATCAAGTCACCCTGTCCTATTGTGGATATATGCCCATCCTTGTACTTGTGAAATGATTCACTCCCACAACAGAAACATGCCCTATTCTAGGAATTAATAACTGTCCCATGTTTGCATACTGTTGTATCTGCAAGGATGTGTGCAGTGACTGTCCTTGTGGTTGATTCAGTGATACTTTTTGTGGCTGTTGTGCTTGCTGTATCCGTGGCGCTTGTTGCATTTGCGGCACTTGTGCTTGATGCACCGTTTGATCTTGGGCAAACCCATTCCTCGCCTGTGGGCTATAGGCAGGAGGATAAGCTGTCCCCCCCTCTTAAGAATTGGGCATTTTGTACATACTCTTGGTTTCCACACATGCATGCTATGTGCCATGCCATGCCACACCATACGTCCATCGTACAGGAGGTCGTCTTCTAACTTGCCCTCCTTGCATATTCTGGTTATCATTCTGCATATTCTGAAAGACACTCTGATTATTTTGGAAGTTAGCTTTCCCTCTGAAGCCCATTCCCCGGCCTCTTGGCATGAACCCACTCCCTCCTTGGTCTATCTGGCATTTAATTATTTGCCTGTGATGCACCTGCTATTTGTTGTTGCATTCCCAACCATTCTCTGCTTGTCAATACTGCACCTTCTATGGCGTATTTTGACGGTTTCATCTGAACAAATTTATCTTCCTCTAGATTCCTAGCATCTTCCTTCTTGTTTTTCTCTTGCAATAGACGAAAGTGGTGCACTGTGGCCAACTGTATCTCCGCCCAAGGCCTTGCCTCCATTCCCACTAATTTCTTGAGTTGTCTGTGTACTTGCTCTGGTAGTCCCTGACATAAAATGTGGTAAAATACTGCCACTGATTTCCCCCAAGGCTCGCGAGTTTCCAAAGTCCAGCATTCCTGAATACTTTGAATGTAAGCAATCAGATCTTTGCCCTCTTGCATTTTACGTGCCATAATTGCACCCATGTCTGACGTGTCAGGATACTATACCCTAAGAGCTCTCCACATGTCTGCCCTACAATTATTGAATGGCGCTCCATCATGAGTTGTATTCTGCACAGTAACACTTGAGTAACCTGCTTGTGTCCAAATGTCATCAGCACTCTCCCCAAGAATTGCTGCTAGGAGACCCTTAATGTCCCATATGGCTAGAGTATTTCCTCCTGTCAGTTTTTGTAGTTCATAAATCCATGCTCCCACACCCGCCGTTAAGCTGGGGAGTTTACGTCTTGAATTGTCCATGTCCATCTGGGGCCAAGGGATCTTCTGCAGTTTGGCCCCTATTTTCTCCAATAGGGGGAACTGTGTAAATCCAATTCCATCCTCGGCTCCCATTGTCTGCCTATCCATAGTAGGGACAATGGTTCCACATCGTCTTCTACCTGACAATGACCTTAACCTGCTCACATATGGTGGTTATTCTCCTTTTTCGCTATGTGATCGTCCTTTAGGGCGCTCGGGATATGCTACGAGATCTGGTGTCCTATCCTTAGGTTGTTCCAGATCAGACCATCTTACTTCCCTTTCTGACAGCGTGCATCCTTCAGGGCTACATGCGTTCTCTTCTCTCCCTCCTCTCCACAGAAGGTTTCCCTGTCTTTGTCTGACATATTCAGTCCCCAACTAATGTGGCTCTCATCTCCATCATCTTTATTTAACATCAGTCTGTCTAACAACAAGGCTCAATGCTCAAGACTAAACGGGCTTCCTTCTTTGTCTCACGTTCAGGCAATTATAGATTGATCATCTCTCCTCTATCTCCTGATTCACCTTTCACCCTCATCCTTTGATAGGCTTTATCGATCCTATTTCCGATACTTCCGATCTCAAAATTCTCTTCTAGGTTTACCCTAGATAGTCTTGGCATTGCCTCTTTTGGCGGGAGAAACTCCCCTAGGTTTATTCCAAGTGGTTCTTTCATTGCTCCCTGTGACGGGAGGAACTTCTCTATATGACTCCATGATATTGCTGCAATTGCTTCGATTAGCTCTTTCTGAATGCGAACAATGACACGTGCTCTCTGTCTCCTTTTTCACTCAATTTCTTCATCTAATTCCCTTTGTTTCTTTGCTTCCCATCCAACCCTTGCCTTCAGTTTTCTTTTCTCTTCCCTTTCGTTTGCTCTACGCACTTCCTCATCTTTGTCCTTGCATTCTTTTATCTTGTAATTTCTGTTCTTCCTCTTCTCTTTTCTTTTCTAACCTGTCTTGTTATTCGAGTGCTCTCTGCCTGTTGTCATGCTTTCTTTGTTCCTCCACTATTTCTTCCTTTCTTAGCTGTTCTATTAATACATCTGCTCTCGTCTTTGTCTATTTCTTTCTCTTGTTCTCATCTTCCTTTAATCTTCTTTCTTGTTCACTTTCTTTTTCATCTTGCTTGCCTTGGTCTTCCGTTTGCCTAACCTCAAGGCTTTTGCCATCCGTCCACCCATCCGTTCGTTCTGTACGAGTGTAATCTCGTCAGCTTTATCCTTTTCTCCTTTCTTTCTTTGAATCTCTTGTTCTTATCGGCAGCGTTCGATCTGCTCGATCATGGAATCTTGCTAGAATGATTGATCTATGTGGGTGGTCTCTCTAAGAAGGCGGTCAGATAGATTAAATCCTTCTTGGAAGGATGTAAATCAAGGGTTTATTGGGGGAGATTCATCTTCGGAATCAGAAACCATCACCCGTGTAGCCCCTCAGGGGGCATGTTTGTCCTCCTTGCTTTTTAACATTTATATGGTACCCCTGTGCATGAAGTTAGAAGAACTGGGCTTCTTTTTTATGAATTATGCAGACTATTTTCAGCTGCTGATAGAGATTAACAGAAATCATGCAGTAGACCAAGAAAAGCTAAGCCAGGCCTACCAAGTTATAAAAGACTGGGTGTCAAACAACTGTCTATGTCTAAATGCTACTAAGACTGAGTTGATGATATATGGATCGCAACATTCCAGGGACAGTCTGAACCAAGCTTTTAATAACTTTAAGGACAAGGGCAGTCGGACAATGGTGGCGTCTAAAGTAAAAACCCTTGGTACCTACATGGAGGGCAAACTTGAATGCAGGGGCTCATGTGGAAGCCATTGTAAAAAAGAACCAACTAACATCTAAAAGTACTAAGGCAGGTAGCTCCCCTAATTTCCGCAGATAATCTGGCTAAATCAGCCAGGGCATTGATACTCCCACGTTTGGATTATTGCAATGCCCTACTGACTGGTGCCAGTAAAGAAAATCGCCAAAAAGTGCAGAAGGTACAAAATGCTGCAGGTCGCGTGGTTCAGCAAATGGGCCGCAATGAACCCACATCGATAGCCTGGAGGGAGCTGCATTGGCTACCAATTGCCACAAGGATTTCTTTCAAATTGCTGACAGTATGCCACAAATTCATCTATGGATCTGCCCCTCCATAACTTAAAGAAAATGTGGTCATTTATCACCCGAAAAGAAATCGCCTCTCCGCACAGGGCTGTTGCCTTAGAGTAGATCGCATAAAAAGAGCTCGAGGAAATTGGTGCGCATTCCCAGCCATTACGGCAAGGACCTGGAATGAGCTGCTGGAATTAGCTGCCAGAGGCTCTCCGAAAGCAGGTGAACCATTTGGTCTTCAGAAAATTGCTGAAGACCAGACTATTTGAGTAAAGTTGTGCCCCAGTTTGCCTCTCTGCTCCATCCCTTTGTGACAGCGCCTGGATGCTCACAGGCTTTGGCGCTATAAAAATGCAATAACATAACATATCTAAAGATAGGTTTGGTAATTTGCTTTTATCTTCCTTGCCATGCAAGACCTTAAAGATCTCTTCTTGATTGTCATCACTACCATAAGCATGTAGTTCATATTTTGTCGCCGCTTTTAGCTCCTTTAACGGATACATTCTTGGATCTCCTGTAGTATCGCCATTTACTTCCAGCGGAGTAAGGCGAGCTGAAAACTCAACACCTTCCTCCCAGCTCTGGTTAAGCATCCATTCCTCAGGGTGCGTATCTTCTCGCTCCTCCTATCTTCCAAAGCTCTAAAATAGCTAAACTCTTTTCTAATTTCTTTCCCATGTATGCTGCGTGCAAGTATGTGGTCATGTGCTGCAATACTGCCTTTGCCAGCAGTGATCCCCCTGTGGCCAATGCATGAAAAGTTTGTCTGCTGTTCCCTTTACCCATTCTGCACTGTACTGTTTGAACTTGGGCATATGTTTCGGTAGTGTCCTGCACATGTGCATCAGTGGTGTAACCTCTCCCATTATGACAAGTCTGAATTGACTGTCTATACTTAACAATGATTTTACATAAAATACGTTTTAGCAAAATTATAAATATGAGCGTGCACCAACAGTCGCCGCTCAAAAGCCTCTACTTCTCAGTCATCACAATCTCTATGGTTGGCACCGACAATGACCTAAGATAGCTTTTTCTCTAGGTAGCACAGCCTATCTTTGTCGCTCTTCGACACTCTTTAAATATAAAAAATATAAAGGCAAACAAACTAGTCGATTCCTTACATGCACACCATGGTTATATAATCCTCTTCTCTTAGCCCCTAAAATACTCTGATAGCAGTTGGAATTGTCTTCTCTCACAGATTTATCTGTGGGCAGCCTAGTTTTACCCCTTTTGGGTTTTAAGCCAACTCCTTCTTGAATTCAGGACTCTGGGCTTTTCTTATGGAACGTTCCTCGTCCAACACACCTTTTTCCCTTTGACACTCCTTGTCTTATATCCACCAACCCTCCGTTACTTGTTTGTGGGTGTGTATGTGGTACCACAACCCCGCTCCCACAATTTGCCAGTTTCCTCAATTCACTCACCATTCGCCTTTTGGCTCCGGACTGTTGGGATCGCCCCCTTCTCAATTGGCCACCATCACCTTTGGTTCGCTCAGCACCTGCGGAAACCAGGAGGGATTTCGTGAAAGAGAGGCCTGCCCCACCTGCATCTTCTTTACTTGCAAGCTGACTATTTCGGCCGTTCTCCACAGGAAACCTTGCGTTCCTCCAGCTGGATGACAGAAGGTGTCCGATGTTCCGACTACCCCAGAGACCTACTTATCAATGGGTCTTGTCTAACCATCCCATTCTGCTACCAAGTGTACCGTTTTAGGTCCTTTAAGACCAGGTAACACTCTACAGGGTGGATGGGGATGGAGAAATTACTCAACATCAATAATTCAGGAAGTTTGCAAAAGACTTTTGTTTGTTTTAATATCAATCATCTAAAACAGGGCGTACAACGGACATCATCCAACGTCCGGCAGTAAGGTCTCGTACATATTTCATAAAAAACATGATTATACAGTAAATATTTATCATCAGTGACATCATCCTACATGGCAAACTAAGAAACTTATGTAGTGTTGTGGTTGGGTAACGGGAAACATCTAAATATATTTTCTATGAGGGTTGGTGTTGTGATTGGGTCTCTTCTGTCAGGTGGACAACTCTGCCCACCCCTAATGCAACTCTGCCCACCTCTAGTGCAAGTCATTGCAAGCGCCATCAAATACATGACGTCGTATTGGGTCTCTAAATGATAGGGCTCTTTGGTACGTGACTCTTTGTAATTGGTTGGCACGCATGTGCCCTTCTGGAATATTCCACTCAGCAGCATGCATGCTGGTACCCCTGGTGCCAGTGGGTCAGGCTTGACCATTTCTCCCCACCCAATTAGCCCATCATCGATGATCACTGAAGTTGACTGCCATGAGAATAGTCTTTGTACTCAGCCTTTTAAAATAGCACTGCGCCTGGGAATAAAGGGAGTGTGGGTATGACTTTACTTTCTGGTCTCTGTGTAACCTGGCCAAGAGCCTATTTTTATCTGACCATGTGACAGGAGACCAAGGTTGAGCTTCCTCGCCGTATTTAATGGTATTAAACAAATAGAACTTGGCACCTAATGTCCTTCCGCCGCACCTTAACAGGAGCTCAGTTTCTCGCCTTCTCATACATTGTATCATTCTATTATAATTGACTAGTTTCTTGGCTGCTTCACCCCTTGACACTTGGCCAAGCAGGCCTCTTGATGCTCCTTCTATTCTCAGCTGAGTTTATCTAACTGCGCCACACTTTTCCAGCCCTTCCATTTTCGCGGTCCTGTTTGTTCAAAATACGATGTAGAACTTCCAGATTCCTATACAAATAATATACCTTGGCACATCACTGCAATCTATTCACTACGTATAGCCAGCCTTATGATTACTTTGTCTACTTGTGTTACTGCATCTTTACAATGATAAAATGATTGTCGTTTTCTTACGTGCTTCTTTACACGTGTGATCTTCATTTTGCACGTGAACGTTTACTCTGTACTTGCTTTGTCATCAGATTCTATCTGGTCTATACATCTTTTCTCTTGTCATCTCTTCTGAGGTGTGTCACTTTATTCATGTGACGTCACCAATCTCTTCTTGTATCCGTCTTCACGTACTCGTCGGGGATCTTTCCCAAAAGGCTGTCGGTTCTTCGTGGGTACATAAAGAAGGGTCTTCTCAATGGATACTTTGCTTCAAAGGCTGCTCGTGTTATAGGCATCATTACAGGTGTCTTGCTTGTCACTATTTCCGGTTCCCAACATATAGGCAATTTAGGGGCGGGACTTCCGATAGAGGCTTTTGGCTCCTCATCTACACTTTTAAAAAATGGGTCTCGACTAGGGCCATGTGCAATGCCCCCAGAGTGCCTGCATGCCCACTCTTAGTTGTGCCTTTTCTTTGTGCATTCTGGCCTCGGTAACCCTCATAGATCAAACTGATTCTCTGCTCTCAACTGTCCTGAAAAATGTGCATACGGATCATTGTTGATAATCTGGGACAAAAAAACGGGGCACCTTCTCGATTTGAGGCAAGGCGATTACAATGCCGGGCATAGCAAACAACGTGCATCAGTGGCTCAACATGAACTAGATGCGTTGCCTGCAGGTTACACGTGGCTGCTGTAGGTGCATTAACCCACTGCACTGTGGACCTCTCCCCTTCATCTGGGACGAGGAGGCTGCATATCGATTGTGCCTCCCCTTGATCCATTAGTCACACAAAGTCTCATCTCCAATGAGATGCTTCTCATTGGAGATGTGAGGCGTCTAAGGGCTGAGCAGGGCAGTTTGCCTTCCCTATGGTATAATGATATGGGCAGGGCAGGCTTCTACCATTGGATTTGTGTTGCGGCTGCATGTTAATGACTGCTTAAACTTAAATACTCTGCTCTCACATGTGTAGCGCCCCTTTCCCATCTGTGCACTTCCTCAATTTGGGAGGGCCTAAGCCCTCACGGTGGCTGGCACCACCACTAAAGTGACACAGGTTTGTGTGTGTGTAGTGCGCACGTGCGCGCCTGGGTATTTGTATATAGCAGATAGGTGTGTACGACCATCAGAGAGTTATGATTGTGAGCATGTAACAGAGAGTTACACACAAGCAACAGTCATGCAGTAAAGTGGTGCAGGTCTGGTGTGTGTATTAATCGGAGGTTTGTGTGTGTATGCAGCAAAGAGGGGTGGGCAGGAAGTAAAATATGACCTTGCACCCGACTTGTGTGCAGCTACCAAAGCCACGTGCCAAGGCAAGTGGTGCTGCAGCACCCCCTGAGCTTCTGAAGCATGATGGGGAGCATAGTTGGAAACAGTGCTGGCTTTGCTTTTGCATTTTATATTTCAATAATAGCGTGCCTGGGAATTGTCAGACACAGTGCAGGCATGTAAGGTGGTGGCAGTGGAGGAGCCAGGGGGGAGTGCAGATGGGTCCTGTTCCTCCCCCTCGCTGTGCTTCTGCCTCATGCTCTGTGCGACCCCCATGCCTCCTGCACGGGTTGCCCTTAGTCAGGGCCAAGCGCCTGCCTTGACATTTAAACGTAAAATAAAATCTGTGCAGCGCAATGTGCGCGGGGCAGCATACCGCTTACGGTCGTTTGGTGACAACGTACTGTGGCACAATGGGTTTTCAAGCTGTTCGGGGGTGCGCTGGCACTGAATGCCTGAATTCATACCATTTGGAACTCTCTCTGTGGCAGTGCTGATGTTTGTGCCTAGCTTTGCCCATGCCCCCAGAAGAGAAGACAGAAGGGAAGAAGACCTATGGTAAGTGTGTGTGGGGATTGTATAATATATGCATGCTTGCTTGTGTGTGAATGTAATGCTGTGTGCGTGTATTTAAGACTAATTGAGTGAGTCTGTAGCTTTGCATGCATGTCTGGCCATGTGTGTGCATGTGTTTTTATGGTTGGTCACTGTAAATCCCTTGCTGGCATAGATGCGCCTTGGCAGCAGCTTCATGCATGTGATTTACATTGGCCATTACTGCCATAGATGCGCCTTGGCAGCAGCTTCATGCATGTGATTTACATTGGCCATTACTGGCATAGATGCGCCTTGGCAGCAGCTTCATGCATGTGATTTACATTGGCCATTACTGGCATAGATGCGCCTTGGCAGCAGCTTCATGCATGTGATTTACATTGGCCATTACTGGCATAGATGCGCCTTGGCAGCAGCTTCATGCATGTGATTTACATTGGCCATTACTGGCATAGATGCGCCTTGGCAGCAGCTTCATGCATGTGATTTACATTGCCCATTACTGGCATAGATGCGCCTTGGCAGCAGCTTCATGCATGTGATTTACATTGGCCATTACTGGCATAGATGCGCCTTGGCAGCAGCTTCATGCATGTGATTTACATTGGCCATTACTGGCATAGATGCGCCTTGGCAGCAGCTTCATGCATGTGATTTACATTGGCCATTACTGGCATAGATGCGCCTTGGCAGCAGCTTCATGTATGTGATTTACAGTGACCATTACTGGCATCTGTAGGCTGTGGCAACAGCCACATGCATGTGGTTTACAGTGACCACTACTGGCATAGATATGTTGTGACCACAGCCTCATGAAATTGGTATAAAGTGCTTCTGTGTAATGCACTCTTGTTGATATGGCATATATTGGATGTTTTTAAGTGTTACCCGAGAGAACCAACTGTAAATTACATTACTTTTTAACTCATTTTTCTCAAAACCTGTGATGCAAAATACACGAATTGCTACACATTATTTTAAAAAATGTGATGGGGGTGGGGGGAAATCTAAGCCCCTTAATTGTTTTGGGATCCATCGTCGCACTCGGTCACTTGTGCTAATTTGGCCACTTCACTGAAAATATTCATCAGAAATGACTGTGAATCATGACATTTACTGAATATTTTCATGTTTCCCTAGAGAAACAATTGTACATTTTGTAGCATTTTTTTCCAATTTTTCTCCAACTGTGCTGCAAAATGCATCATTTGTAAAACAAATTCTTGAGTGGGGGCCTCCCAAACCCCCTTAATTAATTTGGCCTCCCTTGCTCTGCTTGGTCGCTCGTGTTAATTTAAGAACATATTTAGGCTCCTCCACTGGAAACAGTAACCACCCTGTGAGGGCTCACCCATGCATCACTTATAATCTTGGTGCCACTTCTGGAGCTTTCTGCCCTCCCTGGCACCAAAAGCTGCCTCCGCCACCGGCTGCTCGGCTGGACTACAGGGATCTCTGGAGATTTCCCAGTGGGCCTCTGCACTGAGGGGACCCTGGTGTTCTGCTGCTCTTACCCCCTGTGCCTGTGCCAGTGCCCCTGCCACGTCATCTCTCCTCATCCCTCCCATTAGTTTGAAGGAGTTTGTTATACAGCTGCCAGTATGTTATTCCTCTCCGTTAGCAAATATTATATGTTCGTTTTTTCTTTAACCCTCAAAACCCTACTTAGAGGGGCTTGGCTTGCTTTCTACATTGACTGGCATGGTGCTATTTGTAGCCCCTTTCAAAAACATTTCCAGGGCCACTTTTGGTTTCCAGTCCACCAGGGAGCAACTGTATTTGATTGACCAAATTCATCTAATTCGCCGGGAAAGCAGATCTAGGTTAGATATTCCGGCCGCAAAGGGAGGGCGTGTTTATTACGTGTACATAGTATCACTCTTACAGGGGCACACCTGTTTCTTAACAATTCACTGCGTTGTAACTGGCAATGAGGAAACTAGGATTGTGTGTTGACTAGGGAGCAAAGCTGTTGTGTCTCCATAGTTATTAAAGAGGGCCAGTGCAAAAGCCCCCACGCCGTTGATCACAGCCTGAGTGTGCGGCGTGAAGTCCCCTTTCAATCCTCATAGCTGGTATATGATATGATACAATAGTTCGATTTATATAGCACCTAGACACAATGTGTTTCAAAGCGCTTCAAGGCAAGGGAGGGAACAAGGGAAAATGCAATGACATTCTTACAGGCCATGAACAATTAACTACCGTACTCGGCCTGACGACATTTCAGATAGTCCAAGAGCTAAGACCTAGATAAGGAAGAGAGTGGGAAGGAAATGGAAACAGACATGCGCACTGGTCGGTTGTGTCAGAGATGTAGCACTTCTCAGCAGGGGTCTAGTCAGTGGTCGAAGTGGGCGGGAGAGGTGCTCCTCTACTTTTGAAAATTAAGTTTTACTGTTCCTATACTTATTTTAAAAAGAAGCTTTTCCGCAATGGTTTTGTTTTAAAATAAAAGTGTAGGAAGATGTTGAAACTTGTACTTCAGTGCACTGCACTGAACATTACCTTAAACAGCAGGCACATTTCTTTGGGTGTTTGTATTGTGCGTAGGAGGGGCTGTGGCAATGGGGTTTGTGGGGAACAGGGCAGGCCAGCAGGGAGCATAGTTTCATTACTTATTTTCATGCACTTAGACCACTAGGTCTAGTTTAATGCATTTATATTGCGCCGAGGCCTGCAGGCTTCAGGGCGCACAAGCAGAAAAAAGTCAAAACATGAAGCACGAGACATGGCCCAGGTGGAGAGTGCTGATGTTTATGTAAGCAAAAGCGTTTATGTGGACAAAGGCGTCCTGGGATGTTTGCGAACACGCAGAAGATTGGTTTCCTGGCTAAGGGCCAACGGTAAGGTGTTACCAGCGTTAGGTGCCAGTGTTATGAAGGATCTTCCGTTTCCCAGAATCTGCCTGGCTTTAGTGCACGTCGTTTCAGGGTGGCGCAGCCGCTGTCATTTAAAGGGCCAGTGCCAGCCCGTTTCTCGCCATACATTTCCCATTCCATTTGGAGAGCGCCATCTTTTTTCAGTGCGGCTGCAGTACATTGAACGGGATGAGGCTGGCACTTCTCAGCGGGGCTGCTATTTCTTTGAATAGCACAGTGCAAAGATTCCTTGGCAGAACTGCCAGGCACTACTTTTAGCCGCGCTGTGCCATACTTTCTCTGTAGATCACCACATTTTATAACGTAGACCCAGTACTACTTGCCAGGGTTTCTAAAGTGGCACAGGACCAGCATTTTTCAGAAGGTCTGCCATATTTGATGGAACAGTACCTCCACTACTCCGAAGAACTGCCATACTTTGAATGGTACAGTACTGGCACTTGCTGCAGTCTCGGCTGAGAAACCAAGGCTTGCATAGCAGGGTCCGCACTCCCGCTTACCTTCCTGAGCATGTGTGCTGCACACTGAAGGGCAGAATCTGGTACATTTAGGCCACAGTGCTTTCAATCTGATACTTTAAGGACCTTTCACTCTTATGGACACTCTTGTAGTGCTACGAGTCTTTCTGGGGCACAGTCTTGGCACTCATTATCAGCGGGTCCCTGGAGATGGGCATGGGTCCCCTTGCAATCCAGCATGTGACCTCTTTTTCCTATGTGTCCGATCTGATTGCTTCCACTCCCGCCCCTATGTGTCCGATCTGATTGCTTCCACTCCCGCCCCTATGTGTCCGATCTGATTGCTTCCACTCCCGCCCCTATGTGTCCGATCTGATTGCTTCCACTCCCGCCCCTATGTGTCCGATCTGATTGCTTCCAATCCTGTTCCTACGTGTCCGATTGCTTGCAATCCCGTTCCTATGTGCCCGATCTGATTGCTTCCAATCCCGCTCCTATGTGTCCGATCTGATTGCTTCCAATCCTGCTCCAATGTGTCCGATCTGATTGCTTCCAATCCTGCTCCAATGTGTCCGATTTGATTGCTTCCCTTCAAAGCTAAGGTAACCAGTGGAGCTGTCGCCATTCAATTACAACAGCTCATAAAGACCGCAGACTCTCTTTATGTACGCAAAGCAGGGTTCTGCCCAGTCAGAGCCATTCTCTGTTCTGGACTACCTCAGATGAATAATGATGATGATGGTGGTATTTATGCGCTGTGGTTAACAAGTTTCTTGGGAGCATTCAATACAGCGGACCACAAAATACCTAGGCTTCAAGAAGCAGCTATTGAGGGCTCTGTGTCACCCGGCTCCTCCCCTTTCTATCGGATCACCAACAATCGCTTATCATTGGTTGCTGAGCCTCCAAGCTTTCTTCCGTCCTTTGTGGAGTACACCTCACCAGACCCCGCCCCCCCTTCTGTTTAATGTTTGTTAACACAGAAGGGAACCCAGAATTTGACTTGCGAATAGTCAGTAAAATTGAAAGCAAAATTACCCTCAATAAGTACTAAATTTAATTCTAGATGATGGTGAGGGCTATACAAGGGTCGAAATTGAGATTGGACGAGCAGGTGCTAAAGGCAGCGCCTGGGTATTGGGGCTCACCCAGTAAGCAGGAGCTACCTTGGTAGTACCGGGATCTATCTCTCCATGATGTGCGTTCCATTCTTCTTTAGATGTGTCCTTTTAGTTGCCCCTTTTCATATCAGCAAACGTGCTGCCTTAATATCGTCACATTTGCATGTTTGTTTGGCATTGGGTGGCCTGAGGAGACAGAAGTGGCTGCTGGTAGCTGATGGTTTGAAGGTAACCAGGCTTGCCTCAGCTAGAAGCAGGAGCTGAATAGCTCCCAGCAATTTTGAGCCCTGCTGTGAGGCCTCCAGAGCAGAAATGGGCCAACCAAAGACAAAACAGGTTATGAGACCCCCGACTCTTCCATGGCGAATTCTCTTCAGTGCAGACCATCTTGGTGTTCAGCGCTGAGACTGAAGGGCGTAGGGGCGCCCCATGAAACTCCCTCTAATCAAAGCAAATCGCTGACATGTGTACACCTCTTCTGGTGTCCATATTGTATAGTTCTTGAAAGATACTGGTACGGCTGGGAGAAAGCCGTTCTAAGCAATATATGCTTACATATAATTTGATATTACCGGAGGGGGAAAAGAACTCGGTGGTATCCCCCCAACATATAACTCCAGTCCCTAATGGCTATTGGAGAACATTGTTTTTAAGATTTAGATTCCATTTATTGGCGAAGAATGCGATTTTGGGAATAAGAGCTGCGCTTCCCCCTGCAGATTTGTTTTTGTCGGTTCTGTGGGGACAAAACTAAGGCTTAACCTTTGTTTCATGTCTGTGTACAATGCCCTCTTCTATATGCGATGAGGAGTAAGTATTTGACCAAATTCGTTTTGAAATTTGATGTAATAGACTGCGTAGCCCTGTGGAATTGTAATCGTGCATCGTTGATGAGAGCACCTTTTAGGTTTGTTGAACTTGTTTTTGAAATCTAATTGAAATCTAGTTCCATTTTGGGATTCTGTTTGCATTGCCAGCTTTATGATTGTAAACTAAGTAGCTTTCGAATGTTATTTCTCCCTTTTCATTTTTCTTCATCTACTTTTTCTTGTAATTATTGTCTCTCTTTTTTTTTTGTTATAAGGTTGATTTTAATAACTTTTGCATAATGAATAAAGTTGATACTACCCAAGTCTTATCAATCTTCCAGAGGAATCGGCCTGATGGAAGTATAGCACAGTCTGTCAATGCCTCTGCTGCAGGGGATCTTGCTTTCACTTGCAGGTCCCACGTTCAAAGCCCGGGGAGGTAACTTGGTGGGGTAAATGTGCCTGCTGCAGCCATGTTGCAAACACCGTCCTGGGTATGGCTCCTGCTGGTGTCATTTATATATTACCCATTCCTGTCTTACAGCCACTCCAGAGAAGTGTTTTGTAATCCTCGGAAAAGGTGCACTACATTTCATGCAGCAGTGCAACCAGTGCAGAGCAGATATGCTGCACTCGTAATGGGATGGTAGCGGCCCTTTTCAGAAGACCTGTTGCAGCACAGTACCAGACACATTGGGAGAGCCTGAAAGCATCCGGAGCACTTTGGAGTGTTGTGGTGTGTTGCGGTGTGTTGCAGGGGGGCGTAGGAGCAGGAGCTCCCTGACGGTGCACCAGTGAAGACACGAGGGAGGGAGACATGGGGGAAGATGGGAGTGTTGGGGGACTGTTCCACCTGCCTGGGGGGAGTGCCACACCCACACATCAATAGGCACTAAATGCCTATTGAGCGGATCCCCCCCTACCTTGTCAAGAACCTGACCGAAGCAGTGTGTGCATCCGGTATCCTGCAGGAAAGGGACTTGTCTTGACATGTGATGACAGAAGGGTTGGGGCATGTATAGTGGGAGTGAGCAAATGGGCCCCCGGGGCTTAGGTGATCGAGTGCTGTGTGAGTGTTTCCTGAGTTCAGTGAGGTCCCACCAAAGGTCCATCTGCCTGACCGACTGCACAAAGCTACGTTCCATAGCGTGGGACATTGTTTGTGTGACACCTTCAAACCGGTTCTAAGCTTGATGTCCAGTTAAAATGCAAATGAACACATATTCCTTAAGGAATGGGACGAAGCATCGCCATATAGTGAAATTGGCACTCAAAAACGCCAATCTGGGTCAGATCACACCCATAACTCAAATAATTGCTCCCCCACACCGTATTTCTTTATTTGTAAAGCGCACCTGGCCCTCGGGCATCTGGGCACATATCTTAGGTAAGGTTACATAGACATGAAAGCCAAATACAGCATATACAATCACAATATACATTAGTAGGCATATACAGGTCATATACATCAAAATTTACAATAGCAGATATATACAGGAGTGTGCCTGAGATGGCCAGAGCCGGGTCTAGGTAGCGTGTAGGGCCACTACTTAGTGGGATTGTTGCAATCATAAAGCCACTGTTTTGTTTTACATTTGAAGGCGTTGAAAGAAGGTTCGAACCTGAGTGTAGTGGGCAATGAGTTCCATAATTTGGTTGCTAGCACCGGGAAGCTGCTTCCACCCGCTTTCTGCAGCTTGAACCTGGGAAGGGCGAGACAGTTGGTTTGGGCATATCTTAGCAGTCGAGTAGAGGTGCGGGGTGTAAATCGAGTGGAGAGGTGCGAGGGAGCATTGTTCGAAAGACACGTATGCATGAGGGTCAGGGTTTTCAGTGAGATTCTCTGGGCTACTGAAAGCCAACCCAGGTTACGTCTGCTGTCTGAAATGTGATTATTTCTAGGAATGTTGAGGGTTGCCTTGATGGCATTATTCTAAGTGACCTGGAGCTTGTTTAGGTTCCGTTGGCTAGTGCCCAGATAAAGAACATTGCAATAGTTGATCTTGGACATGACGAGCGTTCTAGCTAAGATAATACAGTTAGCCGTGGAGAGAAAGGGACAGCAAGCGGTGATAAGTTTGCACGTGTAGGCCGAGGCAGATGTTACGGAGTTGGTTTGTCTGGACAGTGACAAGGTGGAATCAAGGTAGATACCAAGGGGTTTGGTGTCATTAGAAACCTTGATGGTGTTGCCGTCGATGATAAAAGACTTGAATGCAGGATCAAGTTTACTAAGATGATAGTGTGAACCCAGGATGAGGAGCTCAGTCTGATCATCGTTGAGACAAAGCTCATGTTGAGCCATCCAAGCCTGGATAACCAGGTAGACATCATTCAATGATTTGGTGTCCACCATGTGATCTCCAGTGATGGGGATGAGTATCTGGGTGTCATCGGCATAATTCGTGTAAGGGACACCCAGATAGTCAAGAATATCAAAGAGAGGTTTGGTGAACACGTTAGAGTGTAGGTGACACACATGAACCCTGGGGAATGACGCAAAGAACAGGTGAGGGCTCAGCGGCCGCGGAGGGGGAGAAGACCCGCATAGATCTGTTGGCAAGGAATGATCTGGTCCAGGATGTGGCAGAGTCAGAAAAATTGGCAGTTGAAGAGAGGTGTTGACAAAGGATGCAGTGGTTGACGAGGTCAAAGGCTGCAGGTAGGTCCAGTAGGAGCAACAGAGCCAGTTTCCCTTTGTCTTTCAGGCCCTCAATTTGTGTTTTCAGATCGTTAAGGGCAGTTTCTGTTCCAAGCCTCGGCCGGAAGCCTGATTGCCTAAGGCCAAGGAGTTTGTTGGATTCGAGGTGCTCCTGTATCTGGAGGTAAGAAGCGCAATCCAGGATTTTAAGCAGGAAAGGGACCATAGTGATAGGCCTGTAGTTGGTTGGTATAATAGGGTCAATAGAGGGCTTTTTGAGCAGGGGGATAACCCATGCATCTTTTAGGTTGTCGGGGACAATGCCTGTTTTGAAGGATGTATTGATGAAGGTGGTGAGAAAAGGAGCTAGTTCATGTGCCGCTTCCTTAATAGTAGGGACAGGGCACAGGTCATCTTGGCAATTTGATGGTTTAAGTTTGCTGATGATGTTTTCAACCTCAATGGTACTAAGAGGTGTGAAACCGAAAGGCTTGTGAGTAGAGTCGGACAAGGTGGTGGTGTGAGTGGGAGGAGGTGGTTGGTTGTCAGTCTGGAGACAAGATTATTTGGCATTCATCTTGGCCTGGAGAGTGGCAATTTTACCAAGGAGAGCAGTTTGTATGTTTATACACCACGTACTGTTCTTACTACAGGTGTCTGGGGGGGTTGCAGGAGATTCAAGTTCTTTGAGAATTTTGAAGAGCTCTTTGGTGTTAGATTTGGCTTCCATAATGCAGCTGTTGTAAGTATCTTTTTAAGCCTGGAAAATTACTTCTTTGTAGTTGGGACGCAATGGTTAGGTAGTCTTTCTTGGCGTCAGTGTGGTGACCTTTCCAACAGCATTCGGCAGAGAGTTTTACTTTGCAGAGTTCTCTTAGGTGGGGGGTGACCCACGAGATAAGGTGAGCTCTGGGTTTGGGTTTCCTGAGCTTAATTGGGGCAAAGGATGTGCAAACGATGTTTCTACCGCTGTCTGACACAGCGATCATGCAGCTAACCTGCCAATCGGCAACATGAACGAACATTCTCAGCATGCAGAGGGTGGGTTATATAAGGTTTGCAAGTACACCTCGCTAGAGGTAAAGTCTTTACAAAACCCGAATATAGAGGAGCGGCGAATTTCCTTCTCCCTGGGTACCCACCAAATGGCAGGAGAAAACCTATCTTAATCCCTTTCTCTGTTCACTTCCGAGGCACCGGACCACAAACAATCGTCATCGCAACTGGATTTATCTCTCTGGGATTTTTCACATGACGAAGAGGGATTGATAAGTATGCACACCTCAATTCAAGACTGCCCTAACACCCCAGGCTCTGCTCTTCATGCTTTAAACTTTACTTTGTCACAGATGGAAAACTCCTTAGATCAAATAGTGGAAACATTTCGAGAACATCGCAACCGCTTAACCACAATGTGTTCGAAGCTTGCTTTCCTGGAGGGTTTTATATATGGAAGAGCTCTGCCTATGGCAGACAAAACGGGTACTTTGGGCCAGCCCGAGCTTGAGCAGGGGGAAGAGGAGGTAGTGATAAATATCACTACTGATATTAGAACTCAACCACCGGCCACCAATGCAGTTACTAAACCCACTCGAAATCAAGGGCCTGTTGGAGCGATACATTCGGTGGAAAATAAAACGCATCTCGAATCCCTGAAAATGAAGAAATCAAAAAACCAAAAGCTCCCTCCAAAATGAGGTTGTAGTAGCTCATGTAGCTTCATGGGAAACCTGTGGAGGAGCCAAAACCTCCCCCCTACAATTGAGGAGGAGAACACGTGTGTCAGCTCCAAAACTACAAAATCTAAGACTCTGACCGAAAGTGAACCTGCAAGTCCATCTAGAAAGGTAAACATGAAATCAAAGAAAATGTACAGTGTGGGATCGTATATCTCTCTGCGCGCTAGTGACCACTCTCAAAATTACTTGATTGCCGGTTCTAGTGATACAAATCTATATCAAAAAAAGAGAAAGGAATGCTGGCTGCGAACAGAAACCCCCCCCCCCCCCACAGAGCCTCCCACTTTATCACATTAAAGAACTTCTGAACATCAAAACTCCTTCGGAATGATTTCAAGGCATTTTAGAGCCATTATTTGGACATTATAGCTTTTCAAGTTTGAGCGCGGACTTCAAAATAACCCCCCCAATCCTTTGTAGACTAAGAAATCAAAGAAGTGAGCAAAAGAATCTGCAGAAGTTCAGAAGGGCCTTTGGACAGATTTGTAAAACCTATACAAAAAATACTTGGACCTTTTTGAATCAACCTATCATGGTAGTTTACTCGGACATGAAGAGTTTGGGCGAACCAGCAGCTTTGAACTTGGCGTGTATGGGTGAAGATTCACCTACTTCTGCGCTGGTAAATGTTATGATCTTGGTAGAGAGGCAAGAGCTTGAAACCTTTGAGGTAAATCAAGAGGATTTACAGAGAAGGGCCACCACACTGCCACCGAGACCCAAATCGCGTGGTCTGGGGCCTAAATTACCCCTACAAAAAGGTCCTGATGAAATGATGGAGTTGGAAGAGAATGTCTTGACTATTAGATCAATGAATGCCAAAGCCCAACATGTGGGTGGGGGCAGATAATTCTTCCCTCCGGGTATCGCTCTCTCTGGAAAAGCAGCCTGATACACAAAGGGACCTGGAGCAGCAACCCTTTTTCACATTAGAAGAGAGAAGGCAAAAACTGTCGGAGGCTCAAAAGGAGTCCCCAAACAGAGATGAATCTCCTCCAACAAGGATTGACATGCTTGGGCCAGCTGAAGTGGGGTATTGGGCATCATCAGTCAAGGTACCTCGTAAAGTATAAACAACCAAATCTCCTAAACAAGGAAAGCTTTTTCTACACAAAAGCTAAACTACTTGGGGAAGATTCTCGCTGGAAGGTAGACCCTTGCGTAAACCACAATGTAAACCACGCAGTAGAAAAGGCCAAACCCCTACATGAAGAAAGGAGCAGGCCCTTTGCATCAATAGAGCACACCTTGTCCCTGATCGAGGTGTTTCCAGACAGGGACTCCCTGCCGCTAAATCGCTCTCAAATTCTTGCCTTTTTCTGGGAGATACCAAGCATAAGATTGATCTCTTCAGGTGACTTTGCATTGGTGGAATTCCCAGTGAAGGGCAGACTAAGCTTGTCCAAACTTCACTTTTGCTCTCGTATGATCAGGCCCTTCGTTTTGTCTGAACTGGAATCCTTCTTATCTTTGGGGTATGACATGGTGCAGCACTTAATAGATCCAAACCCGCCACCAAACGAGAGCCCATTGCTTCAGTCTTTGATCCCTCAAGTCTCTGTGTCCTTTCAAGACCAATTAGCGTTGAACCCGCTGTCTGTAGTAATAAACACTCAAGAGTGGGGAATATGCAGAATTGTAGAGAAAAATCTACCAAAATTTCCGATAGATTACGACTGGTCCATGGCTCTTGCGGCATTACACACAGGGGTCAAATATCAAAACTCTAGCGGATGATCAGCAGCATTTTGTTTGGCCTCATGGAACTGCTGAGGTCACAGATTTTTAGAGACTAACTTGGTTTCACTACCTGAACATGCTTTCTTTGGCTAACGGTTTGCCCATTAATAAATGGCTATTTGGTCTTCGCAATGGACGCAGCCCAGGGTGTGCAAGACCGTCCTTCTGGGGGGCTGTTATGTGCTTTGAAAAAACAGACTGGGGATAATAATGTCGACTATAGATACAAGAGGAGCGACATTTAGATAGTAAGGGTGGAAAATGAAAGCAAAATGTCTCAATGCTTCTGCTGTTATGTTTGTAATTTATATTTTAATCCGCAATCTGTTGAGATGGGCATATTCCTCTAAGCATTTGCAGCATTGGTGGCAAAATTCTTAGAACAAGAGGATGCAGAAATAATAGTACTGGGAAATTTGAACTGCAAATGCTTAGATGCCAAATGGTATATCATAAAGAATGGTCGTGGGGCATTCCTGATGGCTAGGAAGAGGGGGAGGTTAAGGTCTGAAATGAAGGCCTGGGATTTATTTTTAGTCAATGGAAATCTTAAAGAGGAAAATCCACCTAGATTTATTTCGACTAACGGCATCTCGAAATCCACATTGGATTATATATTTATGTCAGAATCTCTGTGGCTTAAATGTGATACTTTAAAGATGATCCCTCTGACCTCTAGCAATCATTTTATGCTTACCCTGTCATTGAAATATATCCTAAAGTCCTCAAGTGTAAATCCCTGGTTGATAGTGGAAGTAAATCCAAGAAAATATGCATTGGTATGGAAGCCAGAGTTATCGCACCAATTTAATGAACTGATCTTCTTTTTGGGATCAAGTGAAGAGAAAGATCTCCTAAACCCCAAGACATATAATAGGGCTATGAACTTGGCTTTAGCTAATCTCTATAAACCAAGTGGGACAAAGGGTGGACTTGAAGAAATAACAATAATTGTAGACACACATGCGATATGCCATTGGCGGAGAAAAAGAAAGAACTAAACAAGGCATTAATACACTTGAGAAACCATCCCTCAGAGTATGAAACTGGAGTATGAACACGAAGATGTATGTATAAAGCCATCAATTCCTGCTCTACATAAATGACTCGGAGGCGATGCTACAGTCAATAATTTGTAAAAACTCTGTTTCCTTCTGGAGACTGATAAAGGATCCATCGAACCGGCTAGCCTTTCAATTCCAGCCTAGCCCGTCTCTCACACGGGAAACTCATTTTAGTAAACTTTATAGCTCACACGATGGGGTAGAGGAAAACAATGGCGTCAAACAGTAACTGGTTAAATGAAGTAAAGATTGACGTGGGAACCATAAGAAGAGCCATTATGAAAAACAAGGCCTCTAATGCCCCATGCCCAGATGGATTGGCAAATGATTGGCAAATGCCACATTTAAATTAGATTGTAACCTTTGGGCATCCTATTTCTATGTACTCTTTTGTGAAATTATAAAAACAAAGATCTTGCCCCCTTCTTGGAAAAAAGCTAATATTGTCATAATTTACAAGAAGGGTGACGGAGCACTTCCATCTAATTCCGCCCTATTTCTCTCCTTGACGCATCCAGTAACCTCTATGGGACTATAATTCTGCATAGATTACAGATGTGGGAAAAAGAGAAATATGTCATCAACAAATTGCAATCAGGTTTTCGGAAGGGACTGAGCACATCCCATAACTTCTTTGTGATGAATCTTTTTGCAAACTCAGGCAAAACAACAAAAGAGGCTGCTTTTCTGCGCATTTCTTGATCTCTCAGGAATTTTATAAAGTAAATAGGAAAGATTTGTGGGCAAAACTTAGGAAGATGGAATGCCCAGCGGCTTTGGTCAATATACTGACACTAAGGGAAGGGTCAGTTTTAGACCAAGACGGAAACTATAGAGGGTGGGTGAGTAGCCGCTGTGGGTTGTGTAAGGATTGTGTGCTATCCCCTTTCCTGTACATCTTATATACCAGTGATTTCAGTGAATTAGAAACTTTCCCCCAAGGCTAGGATACCTGCAAATAAATGACCTAGCCTATGCCGATGACATTGTTCTTCAAAGATCATTGGTAGCAATAAATGCATATTTTTTAGCTCTAGACTTGCAACTAAATGTGAGAAAATCTAAAGTTCTAGTGCTAAACTATGGTGGAAAAATCATGCCCAAATTCAGATGGTCTATAGCTAAAGAACAACTGGAAGTCATCCAATCATTCAGGTATTTGGGCGTAGATATTGAGTCAAAGAGATCAAATCAGCATGACTGCAATCGGCTGACCACAAAAGCAAGCCTGAACCCTACCGAAACATTAGTATTTGGCAGGAAGTTAGGGAGATATTCAGCTACCCCCATGATCAAATATTACAACCAAAAGTTTGTTGCACGACTGTTGTATGGAGTGGAGTCAGGCTGCCTAGCAAATACTTGGGGATAAAGTGCAGTCAAGGGTATGGAGGGGCTACTTCCACTCCCCAAGGGGACACCTATGTCAGTTATTACGCACAAGGTAGGGCTGGTATCCCTGCAAGCAGGTGCAGACTTGAAACAATTTCAATTATGTAGGGCCCTCTTGCTCCCTCCAGGGAATTGTATTCTTGGAGAACTTCAAATTGAATTATTCAATAGTACCTCAAGAGTTCTGCTAGAATGGTTTGAAATGTGTGTAAAATTACTAAGTAACTATGACTTGAACATAGACAAGCTGATAGCTGCCCATGTAAATACAAAGAAAATTGTTTTCGAAATTGATTGAATTAGAAATAAAGAGTCAGCTCTGAATAACCATCTATTTTACAATCTACAATATGAAACAAGAACATAGGAAAGGTATTGAGTGATCCTTGAGAACATGTAGACTCTGCTCTCAATATATTGAAACCAGTCGTCGTCTCTTGTTGGAATGTTCTGCCCTGGCTGATCTTCGCCTTAACGTCTTTCAGCGCTTTGTGCAGGATGTGGATTTTCTCAATTTAGATTGGTTCTGGGCCAAGATTTTAAAAGGTCCTTGAGTTGGCTTTAGATGTGACCATTTTAAGATTCCTGGAGACGACACTATGTGAAAGAAAATGAAAGTTGGCTTCTTTTATTTATTGCTTTTTATTTTTCTTCCCTTTCTTTTCATTTTTTTGAAATGTTATTTTATCTTAGCCTAACTCTAATTATAATATTGGAATTAATCAATTGATACAATGAGTTTGATGTTTTTAATTTGTATGCTTTTAAATCTGTTTTGCATGTGTTAAATGCTAATAGTTATTTGTACTGAAATGTGAAGTATGTCTAACTTCCTTTTTTCTTTTGACAATTTTTGTTAAACCAAATGCAAATAAATGCAATAATAAAAAGCAATCTGGCAAGCATAACAAATCACAGCTCTCACACTCTTGAAAATATTTGCATTACACAGTCAGCTATGACATCATCAAATGTGGCAAATAGTGACACCCTATCGGGCGGAGGTATAGGTTAACAGAACATATCTACCTATAGCTTATTTAGGTGTTAACATAATTGGCTGCCCCTTCTTGAGTAGGCACGCCTGGAACAACCTCTAACTACTTATGATACAGATCGCAGATTTTTACTCCTTTGCTTAATCTAAGAGAAATATGTCTTATGTACAAGGCTTATTCTCTTTGACTCCTTTGTACCTTGCAGTTGCTTCTTGCTGCGGCATCCTTGATCCTTAGCCAAACAAATATTCTTTGTTCTTGCACAAATTTGTATTTCAGTGCCTGTCAGCTCTGCAGCCTTGGTCTCTCTCCTTTGGGCTTTTAGCTTACTGTTATACGAAACGGACTCCACACTTCCCTACCTCTTGTGCCTTCTGGAAACTAGGGAGGCTAGAGCCAGGAACCACATTGTCCCAGACAACCATTTTTGAAGATAGAACACAACCATACACTTATCGCTTGTACCCTCATAGCATTTAGTGGAGCATCTCACTTCCCAAATTCTTGACACACTTTATCACCCCCTCCCTGCTATAACACAGGAATGCAGCAGGATAACCCCCAGTGTCAGCTGGTAGGTGTGGGATGGCCGCTCCTTTTTATCGCATGCCAAGTGCTTATGTAAGGCTCTTCCATCTAGGTCACTACTTCTCCACAGGTAGAATTCCTGTAATGCACACAGGCTGCTGCACCAGTCACCATCATTTTCTTCCAAGTCACTACTTCTGCAGATGTTCCATTGCTGTAATGCACACAGCGTACTGCACCAGTCACTACCACTTCCTTCTAAGTTCAGCGTACTGCACTAGTCAGCATCACTTCCTTCTAAGTCGCTACTTTTGTGGATGTACCATTCCTGCAATGTACACAGCCTACTGCACCAGTCCCCAGCATTGTGTAAGAGAAGAGCATAGGTTGGTGTATTTCCTGTTTAGTACTTGGACTCCATTATAGACCGCCCCGCTATTCGGAATGCTTGGAATCCTGTTTTATATAGGCATCATTACAAACTTTCCCATTTGAGCAGCAGCCCAGAATCATCCACTTTAATTCTTATTTGCACAACTCCATGTGCTAATAGCCCTTATAACCCCGGGGGGTTACATGATTGCTTGAGATAATGATCTCTCGAGTGCTGCAAGGCTTCATTACATTGTGTGCACTTACAAGATTGATGTTGTTTACTGACTGTCAGTGACTTTGCAAAAGAGACTTGATGTTTTTACTCTTAGTATTAGCTCTTGCTCAGCTAGATTAGGCTCTCTTTAGCCAGACCTAAAAACCATTTGCTAGCACCCTTTTATTAAACAGAGCAAAACTATGTTTGAATCTCTGTACTATCATCAATAAAATTGTTTATTAAATCGAATGTCGGGATGGTAGAAGGCCTAACTTGCCCTATGCTATGGTGGGATTACCCTACCTTAACGAAACTAAGGAAAGTGTGAGTCAAAGAGGTCAACTTAAGACTGTGTCCAAAACCTATGTCTGCCCTCAAAACTAAAGCTAAACATGTAGGGATGTCAATAATCAGAGAAATGGTGTTGAACATAAAGTTCTGAGCTTCGTCCAGCTCCTAACCTCCTCTTCAGCTCCCCTTCCCCAAGTTCAAGAAAGTTACACAAGGGAGACCACCAGAGTGCGTGCAGTGGATGGCAATTTAGTTGCTTTAGCCACCGACCCAGCGTGCCTAACGGGGGAATGAAACCCCCGCTTGGTATCCCCGACTGTGGTTTTGAAACCTGCACAAGTTGGCGCAAGCCTCGAGGCACCTGCTCTGCAACTTTGGACTCATTTGGTAGAGCAGGTCCGGAGCCCCCTGTGTCAGTAGCCCCTCTGGTGGACAGCGTACTACCCACTCCGAGGAAGAGTTCCAAGAGGGAGCCACAATACTGTCATGATGCCTACCCCCGGGGAACCAGACCAGGTCCAGCAACCCCGGAAGCGGGCATCAAGTTACTTTGAGCAAGCCCAAAAACCCCTGCTAGGGGCTGTTTGGGTGCAGTCCTGGCGCCTATGGCGCCAGGCTCATATGGAGAGTCAGTCCTGGCGGCATAGGCGCCAGGCTCATAGAGTAGAACTTACCTGATGCAGACCAGGCTGCAAGCTTACCTGATGCAGACCATGCTGCAGAGCTCCAAGCCAAATGAGGCTTGGAAGGGAATATTTTACCTAGGGACTATTTTACTCGGGTGGGGCTGGGGAGGAATACTTACCTGGGACTACTTTGGAGGCTATTTAAACCACGCCCGAAGAGCAGCACACGCTTCGCGTTATTCTGCATCCAGCAGCGTAACGCTCACCGTGTCTGCAAGCCTGCATCCAGTCTTCTGCCACGCCCGCCTCGAGTCTGCAGCTCCTAGAAAAAGGGAGGGACAGAAGGGAAAGAGGTTAGAATAAGAGCAAAACCTTTGATCCTTACCTGAATTCCGAATCCACCGCACCTTCGAGCTGGAAGAAAGAAGCATTTTACGCGCGCCGCCTCGCCTGCTGCAGCGCCGCGCTGAACTCACCGGCCTTCGCAGCATCCTCCCGATCCACCGCATCCTTCTGCACGTTCCCGCCGCACTCTGGCACCTAAGGGGAACACAAGAACAGCAAAGGTGAGCCAAGGGAATAAACAGCGGCAATAGTAACTACCCCCATAGACTTACCTGATTACCACCGGGGGTACTATTCCTCTTCACGGGTCGGCCCAGTCTCCATTGCATCCTCGCCCTACCCCGGCCCTAAGGGGAACAAAAGGACTCCAAGGGGAACTCTTCTCACCACAATAGACTTACCTAATTTTACCGCCGGAGGCATTATTCCCCGAACTTCATATTTTCTCTCCACACCTGAATCAGGGATCAAGCCACGGGTTACATTCTGGCCTTATTTTATTGAACTGTGTAGGATAAGCCAAATCCTTAGCTGAACTTCGTCAGATACCACGAGGACCTCTTTGCTGGGGTTAAGCTGCAAACTGCAAGGAATCGGACAAGAGTGAAAGTCAGACATGTGAACTCTTACGAACTACATTTTTTTCGGAGTCAATATTGTTCGGGAACTCACCAATTCCCTCGAGCCAGTGAAGCAACTGGTTATCAACGCGCCCCTGCGCTCAATGCAGGATGGAGAGCTCATCTTTTCAAACCATCAGGTGAGACTATAAGAGGGGACATTAAAGGTGATCTGTGGGGAGAACAGCAGGGGTGGGGGGATTTATGCTCAACCCCACGGGTGGTTAATTCCCTTTCTCCATTTACAGAAGAATATTCCTACGGGCCAAGCAAACAAAGCTAGGTGGGCCAGTCCAGTCCGTCATCTCGGCCCTATGCGTCACATTGGTGGAGACCGCAGCTGTCCAGTTCAGATCGAAGCCTCTGTGGGAGCCAGGTGAGCGTAACAGATACCCAGCGGAGTACAGGCCGCAGAGCGGGACCCCTGATGCAGGGCGGGGGAATCCTGGTCTCTGTTGTGTCTACAGCAGTTACCTGCCTGAAAACATCAGCTGTCGCTTGATCGGAGCGGAGCAGCAGGGCACTGAAGGTCCCTCACAGAGGGTGGAGCAACTTACACATCCCACCCAAAATTTGAAGAGACCGGCATCTGCAATAAGCAGGGTGCTGAGTGGCACCCCGACCAACGACAGACCTTTGCTGTGCCCTGTAAGGCCTGCCTGCTTGTGTGCAAGTGGGAGGGCACTGCGGGTGACGGACATTCAGGACCATATCGGAGTGGGCAGGCAGGGGATGGTACCTCTGCTATGGGGTTTGGCCAGGCCGTATCTCCACACACCACAAGGAGTGAGCAGGAGAGGTGAAGGCGTGCTGGTGCATGTCACTCGGAGTGGAATCTTGGGGGAGTGAGGGGCCCTGTCGACTTGGGAGCACCTGACCAGGAACTAAGGAACAATAAATAGCAGGGGCGACGTGGGGCATAGCCCAGGTGGAGCCCTAGGGGCTGGTGGGGTAGTGCCCTGCACACTATACCGCCCAGAAGCTGTCACAGGCTTTACTACCAACCTAAGGAGCCACAGCCCCTGGGATTTGAGCACTGCACCCAGAGCTTGGGAGCCTCACTGTCATGTTGCGGTCGGTGATCCAGGAGACACAGAGAGGCTTGACACAAGGCACCCTGCAGCCTTCTCCTCGTGGTGCGCGGGGTGCTGTACCTCGCTGAGGCCCCCCATGACTGGCCCACAGGAGTGTTGTCCACAGGAGTGTTGTATGGTGCTGCCCAGACATTGAAACTACAACAGGGCTGTCAGTGGAAGTTACAGTCACTGGTAGGAACAAGGGGGCACAAGTGTGGGAGGGGTCAAAGTGGTAACAGACACCTTGGGTGCCAGACCCCCAGCACCTTGCGGATGGACTGGAAAGCCATGCTCCAGCAGTATCACTTTTCCCTCAACCCTGGCCCGGTCTATCCTGCTGTTAACAACGACATGGCAGATGGACTCAAAGACCAGGTGGCCACAGAAAGACATTGCAGCCCCTTTGGAAGAAATGAGGGGAATGAGGGCGGCAGTAGACAGTAGATTTGACAACCTGGATAAGCGAGTCGACCGGATCGATGAGAGACTAAAAGGCGTGAAGACAAATCAATCCTCCATGAATGTAATGGACGCCCAGATGGACATGTGGCTGTCAGAGCTGGAAAGAAGGGAGACTGAATCGACACTAAGATGGATGACTTTGAAAATAGGGAGAGAAGGAATAACTTGTGCTTTTTTGGTTTCCCGGATAAGGATGGTGAAACTGAAAGGGACCTGAAGAAATCTATCTATGAAGCGGAAAAGGTGTTATTTGATGATGACACTATTGACGAGCTGAAGATTGACAGGGTTCACAGAGCCAGAGGGACTACAAGAGGCCCAAGGTCGGTCTTGGCCCATTTCCACAATTTTCTGGAGAAGACAAGAATTCTCGAGAAAGCACGACAATCGGGACCGATCCAATTGGGACCCCCAGATCTTCCTGGACCTTTCCTCCTTCACTCTCGCCAGACGCAGACGGTGTGGGTCACGCAACAGAAAGGGGGTTCGCTATAGATGGGTTTTTCCTTTCTTCATCTCGTTTGAAATTGATGCCCAATAATACCAGGTGATTACGGAGGATGACATATAAGGGGGGGATCCGGAGAATCCAGTGCAGAAAAAGGAACTCGGGCCCACAGGAGAGCCGTGGAAGTCTAAAACCCCCAAGAAACATTGCATGCCGGTCTTGAGGAAATGTATGAATCTGAACACCCCAATGGGGCAGATCCCTCCTGACACCCGATGTGATGCATACTGGGGAGCGAGAGGGTCTCCCTTCATGCGGCGACACACTGGGACCCTGACACTGTATAGATGGTTATTTGTGTGGAGGGTTTGGTGATTGGAGGGATGTGCAGGTGCCAGTATATCTTTTGCCATCGCTAGGGGGTCACTGGAGAGGGGCAAGCTAAGGAGGAGGGTGGTTGAGGGAGACTAGGGTGATTTATAGAGGGGGGTTCAGATCATGAGGCGTGATGGTGCAGGTCCTACGGCTGGAAGGACCACTGGAGATTCGATCCTGACTAAGATGCTTCAACTGGGGGGGATTGGATGTCAGGTGTGGTAGGAGGGGGGAAATGTATGGGTGCTAAGTTTTCTCCAGTTCCAAGGAGAGTATTTGCAATGGTTCCTATGTGTTTTAACGGCCTGGGTGGGACGGGCAATTTTGATTCTGGCCCGGTTTTGATTTTTGGTTGAGGTGATCCTACCAGACCAGGCCGGACGATATGCGTTTGGGGATGTTTGGCTCCCAAATAAGGATGGGCTCTGTGTATGCTCCCAACTTGGGTCAATGGGATTTTTGTGAGGGTGTCTGGGACAAACTGATTCTGTTCGTGGAGGGCCACCTGGTGGTGGGGGAGGACATCAACGTGGTTTCGGATCCAGTAAGAGACCACAAAAGAATGGGGAAGGAAGGGGCAGCCCAGCTGCAGGATGGAGATTCATATCCCTTTAGAAGAACTAATGAGGACCTAGGCTTAGTGGACTCGCTATTCCCCCCCCCCCCTTTCCCTCAAGAGGTGATCGGCCATTTACCTACTTCTCATAAGTGCATAACTCCTTTTCACTGATAGATCTAGTCTTAGTGGATACAGTCTTACAAGTGCATGTCCTGGGACCCAGGTCTCACCAATCCCGTGGTCGGACAATGACATGGTGAGGTTGGTGATGGGTATGGAATGGACACGAGATGCCCCAGGGAGCTGGAGGTGTAATGACTTCCTGCTGAAGGACGGGGAGGTGACACAAGTGCTGCTCACAGCGATTCAGGAATATTTTGACCTTAATTATACTGGGGTGGTGAGCATCCAGGTTTTCAATGCAACTACTCAGGGGGTCCTGATAAGGATGGGGTCCTAGAAATTGAGAAAGAGGAGGGAAGAGGAAGACAACCTCCATAGGAAAATAGCTCAGTTGCAGCCAGGGGCTAACCCGGGGAACTACATGTCTCCTGCGTTGGCGAGTAAGCTCTGACCGTACAAAACACAATAAAGAAATATGCTGATTCAGGGTACTGAGAAGAAACTCCTATTTTTGAAGCAGATATATCACTAAAAGGGGACAGGGTGGACAAGATTCTGGCATGGAGATTAAGGGAGGAAAGGAAGCAGAGAACAATTGGGGGTATTCCAACCGAGGAGGGAGTAAGAGTATGTCCAGGAGGGTATTGGGAGCGAATTTGCAAAATACTATGAGAAATTGTACACCTTAGAGTGAGAGGGAGAGGAGGCACAGATTGAGGCATTTTCGGGAGGGCTTTCGCTCCTGGGTCTTTCGGAAACTATGGTGGAGAGTCTTGACTGGCATACCCCAGAAGAGGATGGAAAACAGGCAATCAAGGGTATGAAGTCAGGAATGGCCCCAGGGGAGGATGGCTTCTCCATGATGTTTTATAAAATGTTTTGATCGTCACTAGCTCCATATCTGGTGAGCACATTTAATGCATGTTTGACTGGGGAGGCTCTGCCTGTCACGAGAATAGCGGCTATTCATAAGGAGGGTAAGGACCCCGAACAATGCTCTTCATATAGACCCATCTCCCTCCTGAATAATGATGTAAAGATTCTAGCAAAGATCCTGGGGATGAGATTGGAGGTAGGGTTGCCGACGCTGATACACAGTGATTAAGTAGGCTTTGTCCGGGGAAGGAAGGGAGCAGACAATATACGGTAGACAATGGACCTGGTCCACTGTGCACTATTAGAAAACCAGGATGCCTGTTTGGTTTCTCTTAATTCTGAAAAAGTGTTTAACAGGGTGGAGTCGCCTTTTATGATGAAGGTTCTGGGGAAACTAGGGTTTGGAACAAATTTCTTGAGTTGGGTCTCTGCAATTTACGATAGACCCAGTGCGAGAGTCCTGGTTAATGGGGGGCATTCAGAAGCTTTTCGGCTTTCGAGCGGCAATTGACATGGCTGCCCCCTCTCGCCACTACTGTACGCCCTGACGATGAAACCCTTGACGTTTTCAATTTGAGAGAACCAGCGAATAAGGGGCATGAAAGGGGGTGTACTCCAATTTAAGCTTTCATTATTTGCCGACGATATCTTGGGCTATCTCACTGATATACATTATTCGCTCCCAGCCTAAATGTATCAGATATCTATGTATGGCCACATTGCAGGCCTTAAAATAAATGTGGAGAAATCGTGCATCCTGCCCATACAGCACATTTGGACTTGGATTTGCAGAATAGATATCTGGGTATGAGAGTAGAACACAAGAGCATACAATACTTGGGGATTCGAGTGAGGAGAGATCTTGGGGAGATGGTGAAGGCTAATTATGACCCTTTATTGACTCGGTTAATAGAAGACCTCAATAGGTGGGCTCCCCTAATGCTGTCCTGGTATGGACGTATGACCTCCATAAAGATGATCGTGCTCCCCCGCCTCCTGTATTTCTTTGTCGCCATCCCGTGTTGGCTTCACTGAATTGCTTGGAGAACTCTGCAGATTTATATGGCAGAATAATATGCCTATGGTGGAAATGGCGACTCTAACGCTCCCGAGAGACGAAGGGGGGTTTGGGTTCCCTGATCATTTATACTATAAGGCCGCCCAGCTGCGGGTCATGTTTGAACACATGCGAGACGACGAAAGGACCTATTGGGCAGATCTTGAGGACCTGATGGTGCACCCCCTGAAGGTGAGAGATTATCTTTGGTCCCTGCCTCAAACCATCCCAGAGTGACTTAGGACTCATCCCATGTTGGGGGTGCGCTGGACAAACTGGCAGGGAATGAGGCCAACCAACAGTTTTTTGACCTGGCCCTCGCTGATGTCCACATTATGGGGTCCCCCTTTCGGCCCTGTGTTTCAGGGCTAAAATTCTCACCAAAATGGTCAGGCGCGGGCCTCGAGAGGATGGGCCAACTATTTAGAGATGGGGAATCTTTTGAACTGGAGACAGCTTGGGCAGTGTAGGGGAGTGAGTCGATCTTGGAATATCTGTGCGCAAAAGCGTGTTGACCGATCCAAAATGGGAGGGGGCTGTGTCAAGGGAGCTTACCCCCTTTGGAAGGCTCTCGACACATCCACAAGAAAGGGCATTTTATCAAGGTTATATAAAGCAATGAATGTGACGTGCCATATAGGGAGGCAAACATTCCAGAGGTACTGGAGGGAGCTGGCTGAGGAGGACATATCGGAGGAGGAATGGGCAAGGATCTACAGAGTGACCTTCCAAGGCAATCTGCTTAGCTCCACGATGGAGCACAATTATAAGATGTTAATGGGTTGCCATAAGTATCCCCTGAAGCTTTCCAGGATGTTTGCAGGGGTCTCCCTGCTCTGCCCTAGGTGGTGTGGGCAGGTGGGTCCTCTCTCCCATATGTGGTGGCAGTGTCCTAAAGTGCAGGTCTTTTGGGATGAAGTGCTGAGCTAAATGAAGGAAGTCACAGGGGTCCAGTTAGACTTAGACCCTCTACAGATACTTTTGGGAGTGCCAGCAAAGGACAGAGAGGAGCATAGACTACCCAGAATATGGGAACATATTCTGATGGCAGGACATTTGGCCATAGCCCAGAGGTGGAAAGAGGGCAGACTCCCTACGAAGGTGGATTGAGAACGTAAGGTGCACACTATGATGGTTATTGAGAAACTGATGGCTATAGTGAATGACCAATTGAGGACATTTAGAGAGGAATGGTATGCTCTTTGGTCCAGGTGGGAGAGGGTAGGGGGGTGGGGGTGGGGGGACATCCCGAGTCGCGAGTCCCAGTGATTCCTAGTTTGATAAGTGGAGAACATGACGGTAAGAAGGGAGCCGAAGCTTCAGAGCTTGGTGAAGAGACTTAAAGCTCCTGAGACACCTAACATGGGCCCAAAACATATGGGTAGTTTACGATGGGGAACTTGGTAAGTGTTGGTGTGGGGGGGAGCAGGAGGAGGGCGTGGTAGGTCCTTAGAAAGCCTTATAGTGGTTTTATAAACCAGCAGGGTTACAATGTTTTCTGGAAATTTTTTATGCTGGCAAGTGTGCTTTTAGTTGTCTCCATGACCATCAGTCTGGCTTCAGAGCAGCCAGAAGTATGGAAACTCTCTTGAACATCTGTGAAGACCTGCTCTCCAACCCTGATTCCAACACCCCCTGTGTCCTCATCTTACTTGATCTCTCTTCTGCCTTTGACACGGTCAAACATGTCATCCTGCTCAACCGTTTCTGTGATAACCTGGGTATCACTGATCAGACTCTGACCTCTTTCCTCTCCGATCGACCTTCCCAGGTCCAACTTGGGTCCTTCCTCTCCTCTATCTCTACCTGTGGTGTTCCCCGGGGGTCTAACCTCTCTCCCTGGCTGTTCAACCAATACCTGGCACTAAATTGCCGCTCTCCTCCCCAACTTTCAGTGTTATGCGGATGACACTCAACTCATTTTCAGGCACCCTCCCGCCACCTCCTCTCCTTCTCTCATCTCCGATTGTCTGTCTGCTATCCAGGAGTGGTGTGCCGCCAATGATCTCGGCCTTAATGCCAGCAAGACCGAGATTCTCCTCATCAGAACACCTACTCCCTCCTTTCCTGTCCCTCTCTGGCCGGCCTCTCTTGGCCCTCTTCCTTCTCCCACCTGTGAGGCTAAAAACCTCGGGGTCATCTTCGATTCCACACTCTCCTTCTCTCCTCACATCTCTCACATCTCTGACATCTCTAAGAAGTCACACTACCAGATGCACCTGTTCAGGGGTTTTCTTCCTTTCCTCTCCTTCCCCCAGAAGCTCACTGTCTCCAGCCAGAGCTCTGGTTCTCTCTAGGCTGGACTATTGCAACATCCTCTTTCTAAATCTGCCTTCCTCTACTATCTGCAACTCATTCAAAACAGGACTGTGAGACTTGTCTTTGGCCTCAAACCCAGGGATAGTATCTCTCCAGGACTGAAATCTCCCCACTGGCTCCCAGTTGCAGCGAGGATTAGGTTCAAAACCCTCGGCATTGTCTACAAGGCCTTCTGGGGCCTCAATACCTTCAACTCTCTCTTCCTAAATAGCTTCCTTCTCGAGCTCTTCGTTCATACGCATCCAACTCCCTCAGGGTCAGTCGCTTCTCCAAGCAACAAGTTGGTGGTAGATCTCTTTCTTCTGCTGGGGCCTCCCTCTGGAACAGCCTCCCTGCCTCTGTGAAACTTGAGGAGAACCATCTCCGGTTCTGGAAGCACCTGAATACCTTCCTCTTTGCTGCTGCTTTATCTCCTCCTCTCCCCTGCTGATCTCCTGGTTGAAACTGAAACTGCACTAGTTACCTGGCTACCCTCGGATCTCAGTCCCAGGTCCCCTCCCAACCAGTTGCACCCCTGTACTGCCCCTTGCACTCGGGTCTGGTTCTGTATCCCTGTAGCCCCCACCAGCACCTGACACCTGGTGTCTGCACTTATCCTTGCACTTGCCACCAGCTGGCCGCACTTTAATTTATTATCTTTATTATTTATTTAATGTTTATCCTATGCACTGCACTGCCCCCTCCCGCACCTTTCCCCTTTCCCCCTCTCCTGCACTTGCACGATCTGAATGTCACCTGGCCTAGTAAGATCATTGTCTCCGTCTTCCCTCTGTTCCCCCTCCCTTGCCTCGTCACGCATTGAAACACTTGTATATAGGCATGTTATAAATGTCATATCATATCCTCCCCACCTGCAGCCTGTCGAGGTCCTGCAGGTGTATAAAGAGAGACCAGTGGAGCAGAGAAGTGAGAAACAGGGAGGCCTGTGTAGGAGAGATCAGGGGAGCCTTCACATTAGGAGGCCACCGTGGTGGGACCTGAAGAGGAGCCAGGATGCCGCCTACATCCTCGTGGTGGGGAAGCCTCTGACGGAGACTGAGCAGCTGGGGCTGCGAACAAGCAAGAAGGAGCGAGGACATCATCTGCATCCCCCCAGAAGTAACAAAGTTTGCTGGCATATGCAGACCTCCAAGCGGCATCTGAGAAGTCAAAGGAAACAACAAGAGCTGACGGAGCCAGACGCCGAAAACCGGCGAGTGTTGGGGAAAGCCACTCTGATGCCAGGGCACTCCGGGCGGGCTTCACCCAAATAATGAAGTGCTGTATGAATGAAAGCCTCAAACCGAGATGAGATATATAAATACATTGAATACCAAACTGAATGGAGGTTTACATAGCGTTAAACTATAAATATTGAATACTGAACTGAAGGGACATTTAAAATAGTGCTAACCCATAGATACTGAATCCCAAACTGAATGGAAGTTCAAAACAGTGCTAAAAATATTCATATTGAATACTGAATTGATTGAAAACCTGAAATTAAAACATATTGAATACCGAACTGAAATACAAGATACAGGCAAAGCAAATAACTAATGAAAGCTCCAAAAGGAAAATACCCATGTAGAACCAACCTATGGGGAAAAGAGCAAGTGTAAAGGAGTGCAACTAAAGGTGGGGCATGCACCAGACCACCACAAAGTGAATCCTATGAACTGATGCAATGTGGCAAAGCCAGGAAGCTAACTGAGAAAAGCCAGAAGAGTATAAAACTTCACATAAAGTCCAGAGGCCAACACAAAGAAGCCAAGTGAAGGTAAATCTGTACACAGGGCGAATGCTGAAGAACCTGTGGGCTGAGGAGCCTAGGGGGTCCTGGTTGCGCAACCTGTGATGGGTGGACCGTGTGGTCAAACAACTGTGCCTAGACCAGTGAGCCCTATATTGTGAAAGATCAAGACATTGTGAAACCAACCAAGAAGAAGCAATGTAAGTGAGCTGGTGACGCAAACCAGAAGGAGGGTCAGGTTGACCCAGAGTTAAGTTGAACTTTGAAGGATCGGAACACACATTAGTTGCTATGTTGAAGTCTTGGGGAAGGGAACCCTGAGACTTGATGAACTACAAATACTGTCTGACAGGGCCTCAAGACCCTTTTGTTTGAACTGTGTTACTTTGAACTTGGGGGCATTGAACCTTGGAGTTAGTGGAGGTATTTGAACTTGAACAAAGTAAATCCTGAGACTTTTTGTGGAACTTTCCCTTTTTTAAACTTAGTTTTATTTTATTAGGCAACGTAACACAGACATCTCCACTTAACTCAAATCCCCAAATTATTGAGGGGACCCCAGTGGTCCACAAAGTACACTTACCAGCATAAAAAAGTGTGAAGATTAAGTTGGGAGATGGCCAGCTTTTCCAGAAGTTTGCCCAGCAAGGGAGTGATGGAGATTGGGTGATGGTTAGCCGGGAAGAGTTGACGGAGGGTTTCCTAAGAAGAGGGTCCACAAGGGAGTGCTTCAGGGTGGAAGGGAAGACTCCAGTGGCAAAGGAGTGGTTGCAGAAGTCAGTCAGAGAAGGAGCCAGGGTGTCAATGTGGTCCTTGATGGTTTTGGAGGAACAGGGGGTAACCTGTTTTGAGGAGACCTTCATAGATCGGACTTGGCTAGAAACCTCATCTGGGGAGAACAGGGAATGGCAGAGAAGGATGGATGGGAGGTGGCTAAGGAAAGGCCAGAGGAAGAGCAGGGAGTAGAGGGAGGACGAGAGGATGAGAGAGATGACAGGATGCCCTGAGTTTTACAGATGAAATGAGAAGCCAGGACCATGCAGAGGGACTGGGAGGGGACAGGAGAGGTAGAGACTGCAGCAGGATTGGCCAGCTCTGTGCAGATTTTAAAGCGGTTGGCTGAGTTGTTAGATGCCGCAGAGACGCGGTCTTGGATGTGGACTCTTCTTGGTGCGGGCAGTGAGGCGGTGTTGCCATTGGAGCAGGTGGCAGGCCAGTTTGTCAGAGTATGTAC